>NC_085140.1:293473629-294673629 GCF_024139115.2 Armigeres subalbatus | reverse complement strand
ACCGCGAGAAGATTAGAGTTTATTAGGCAAAGATATTAGCATTTTACTGGAGTGTTGTAAAGGTGAATTTATTTCTTTTCAAAGGTAAAAGAAACGAAATTTGCTCAAACCCCCCTTCAGAGAAATGCTAATAACTTAGCCGGGCAAACTCTAATCTTCTCGCGGTTTTCTGCATAACATTCTGTATTAAATTCTTCAAGATCTGAATGAGTATCATAACTCTTCATCATAAGTTGTGCTGTCCAACTGTAATTCACTGTTTTTTGATGTTTCTGCATACATTTTTGCATATAAACTTCCAACGAATTTAGCACCGCCCAAACGTTGACCGATTTGGCTGAAATTTTGCCCAGAGCATCAGGGCATCAAATAGAACCGAATAAGAGGGCGGCCCATCAAAAAAATTGAAAAAAGTTTTTCCCATACTAATTTGAGCCACCCTATTCTCCAGTGATTCCTTATTTGGTTCCATCAGAAATTTCTCCTCGAAATCCAACCTGAATTTTCCAAATATAAAATATTGCTGCCGAATGATTTTTAGTCACTAAAAATTGTAACCAACGTGAGTTATTCCAAGAATTCCAGGTAGAATTCCTGAAAAACTTCACAAGGAAACGCTGGAAAAGTTTCTAAAAAATCAAAGGAGAAATATTTGGAAGAACTATAGGAGGATCTTCTTCTTCTTCTTATTGGCATTACATCCCCACACTGAGACAGAACCGCCTCGCAGCTTAGTGTTCATTAAGCACTACCACAGTTATTAACTGCGAGGTTTCTAAGCCAGGTTACCATTTTTGCATTCGTATATCATGAGGCTAGCACGATGATACTTTTATGCCCAGGGAAGTCGAGACAATTTCCAATCCGAAAATTGCCTAGACCAGCAACGGGAATCGAACCCAGCCACAAGAGTAATTTCTGGAGGAGCTCCAAGAATAATTGTTGAAGAAACTCCAGGAACGAATCATAGAGGAGCTCCGAAAAGAACTCTTAAATTCATCCTGAATTTCCCCAGGAATTCATTATGAATTCGCCAAGGAATTCATTCTGAATTCTTTCATGAATTCCCCCAGAAAATCATTCTGAACTCCCCCAGGAAATCATTCTGAACTCCCCCAGGAAATCGTTCTGAACTCCCCCAGGAAATCATTCTGAGCTCCCCCACGAATTCATTTTGAATTCCCCCACGAATTCATTCTGAATTCCCCCAGGAGTTCATTCTGAATTTCCCCAGGAATTTATTCAGAATTCCCCCAGGAATTTATTCAGAATTCCCCCAGGAATTCATTCTGAATTCCCCCAGGAATGCATTCTGAATTCCCCAATAATTCATTCTGAATTCCCTCAGGAATTCATTCTTAATTCTTCCAGGAATTCATTCTGAATTCTTCCAGGAATTCATTCTGAATTCCCCCAGGAATTTCGAGAATTCTGAATTTCAGGAATTAATTCTGAATTTCCCCAGGAATTCATTCTGGATTCCCCCGGGAATTCATTTTGAATTCCTCCAGGAATTAATTCTGAATTCCCCCAGGAATGCATTCTGAATTCCCCAATAATTCATTATGAATTCCCCCAGGAATTCATTCTTAATTCTTCCAGGAATTCATTCTGAATTCTTCTAGGAATTCATTCTGAATTCTTCCAGGAATTCATTCTGAATTCCCCCAGGAATTTCCGAGAATTCTGAATTCCCCCAGGAATTAATTCTGAATTTCCCCAGGAATTCATTCTGGATTCCCCCGGGAATTCATTTTGAATTCCTCCAGGAATTAATTCTGAATTTCCCCACGAATTCATTCTGAATTTCCACACGAATTCGTTATGAATTCCTCCAGGAATTAATTCTGAATTCCCTCACGAATTCATTCTGAATTCCCCCAGGAATTCATTCTGAACTCTCCCTGAAATTCATTCTGAGTTCCCCCAGAAATTCATTCTGATTTCTCTCAGAATTTATTTTGAATTTCTCCAGGATATCTTTTTGGAGTTCTTACGGGAATCCTTCCGATTTTTTTTGACCTCCTCCAGAAATTACTCATGGAGTTCTTACGGGAATCCTTCCGATTTTTTTTGACCTCCTCCAGAAATTACTCATGGAGTTCCTCCAGAAATTACTTCTGGAGGTCTCCCAGTAATTCCTTGTGAAGCTCCTCATGGAGTTTCTTCAAAAGTGCATCCCTGGTCTCTTCAGAAACTCATCCTTGAACTACTCCAGGAATAACTCATGCCTGTTGGTATTCAGAATAAATTCCTGAAGGAATTCAGAACAAATTCCTGAGGAGATTCAGAATCAGGCAATCAGTGCAAATTCCTGGATGAGATCTCCAGAAGTAATTTTTGGAAGAGCACCAAGTAGAATTTTAGGAAACTCATCCTGAACTTCTTCCTGAAAATCCTCCAGCTGTTATTCTACAAATTTCTCTGAGAGTTCCTCCTGGAACTGCTATAGGAGTTATTCTTGGACTTTCTCCAAACATTCCTACTAGAATTCCTGAGGAACTTCTCATGGAAATCTTCCTGAAATTTCTTTTGGAATTGCTGCAGGAATTATATTTTAACTGGAATTCCTTCAATTAATAATCGACGAGTCTTGCGGTAATTTCTTCAGCAACATCTCCCAGGAATTCCTTTTAGAATTCTACTAGGTTTCAGGAGCATCACTGAAAAATCCTCCAGCATCTTCAATGGGAATCCTTCCAAAAAATCAACTGAAAACTCTTTAGGATCTTCACTAGAAGTTCATCCTGTCTCAATAGAATAAATTCCCCATCATTTCAAAAGAACAAACATCAGAACAAACAATTAATTCCCCAGAATTCTAGAAGGAACACCTCGGCCCGTAGATTTTCTAAAACTACTTCAGGATTTCCGAGAATTCTTGTAGAAGCTTTTTGAATTTGGCCATTTCCGAAATTTGTGTTTTCAGTTTTTTGGGGAGTTTTGAGATAGGTTACGCTCGAGGAAAAATTCAGTGAGTTTTTGGTGGAATTACAACAAGAACCTTTCAAATTTATCCCAGACTGATTATTTATGTGCAAATTGTGGTATCTGGTAGCCTTCAACAAATTATGTGCGTAGCAGCAGTTTGCCGTTTGAAATCGAGAACTCTAGTGCAGGAATAGGCATGACATATTACACTTGGCTTCATTCGCGTGATGTAACTAAACGTAAGGTTACGATGACATTGATTACGAAGATTGGTTCTGCTCATAAAACTATGCCTATGAACTATTGGATACTATTGTGGCCCGAGGTAAACAACTGTTGAGGGAAATGTGAGGTGATATGGTCTATATGCAAACTATTTATACTTTTCATTTATATACTTTTCTAGCAGATCGGACCCTGCGTAGCCCGGGATAGACACTTTTTCTTTTCAATCAAAGTTAATTGCCTATTTCCGGGGATTAAACCACCCGACTTGGACGTTAATTTACAATGTTATGAAAACTCATATGTGAATATGTACGTTATGTGGAAGATATTGATTTGGAAAATGTATTGGAGGTAACCACTTTCCCTTCGATGGGACTCGAACCCATGACCCTACAGTACGCTAGACTGGTGCTTTAACCAACTAAGCTACGAAGGACCTCCACGAGGTCCAAGTCGGGTGGTTTAATCCCCGGAAATAGGCAATTAACTTTGATTGAACTGAACCTGAGTTGCGTGCTCTTGCCTACGCAATGCGGTCGGGTCTGAGCTTGACGACCGACTGGCAAATAGCTTACACAACCTCACTTGATCAGTACAGTTGCTGATGAAGAATGTGTACAGCCGCCAGACATTCTAAATACTCACGCTCCTCTAATGTGGACGTGTACAATACACATGTAGAAGTATTGGCTTGAGAAAATGGATTGCGAGAGATTTGACTATGCGTCCAATTTGGGAATCTCGAGCTCGTTCAGTAGCCGCTAGGTTGCGAAGGCCGACGGAGGTCCTTCGTAGCTTAGTTAGTTAAAGCACCAGTCTACCGTACTGTAGGGTCATGGGTTCGAGTCCCATCGAAGGGAAAGTGGTTACCTCCAATACATTTTCCAAATCAATATCTTCCACATAACGTACATATTCACATATGAGTTTTCATAACATTGCACTTTTTCTTTGTAAATGTCAAATATTGCACCAACGCACTCTAGACCGATTTATGTAAAATCGTCTTGAATTTCTTCACAACTCAACAACTTTGAGCATATTTTTGAGCTATCCCCGTGAAAGTGTATTTTTCTACATATAAACATAGCCCATTCTAGAACGAATTGAACCGTGCATAAATCATACTAATCGGTTTATCTATTCGTGAGTTATATTGCCTCAAAGGGAATGTAAACTCATTTTTATATATAGAAGAAGAAGAAGAAGAAAGAAGAAGAAAGAAGAAGGAGAAAGAAAAGACGAAGATAGAAGAGAAGAAGATTATACATTTTTACATATACCTACTTTTCTAAAATTTTCTTCAGAGGCTTTAAGAGCATGTTTGGATATGTTGGGTGTTCGATCAGCACTTCCACAGTTATTAACTGCGAGGTTTCTAAGCCATGTTATCATTTTTGCATTCATATATTATGAGGCTAACACGATGATACTTTTATGCCCAGGGAAGTCGAGACAATTCCTAAGACCGGATCGGGAATCGAACCCAATCACCCTTAGAATGATCTTGCTTTGTAGCTGCGCATCTCACTGCACGTCTAAGGAAGACCTTGCAACGTAATGTTGGTACCGGAATAAACAATTTTTTTTTTCAATTTTCATAAGATTTTTGATTCTGTTAGCAATGCAAAATTGAATAGCATGATGAACTAATTGTGTACCTACTTCCTAAAATTTCAATTATAATAAAAGATTTTTCGTCGGTTGTTTGCTATCATATTGTACTCATTCAAAAATTGTTCTTTTCTGCATAATAAAGAAGGATCCATAACGTATATCACGCGGATATTGGCAATATTCAAACCGCCGCCTCCCTTCGTCACGATCTTTGCATTGAACATCTAAAATCGTCATACTTTTAGAAACGCGTGATGTTTTGTTTTGGAAGGATCCTGGATTGAATTTTTCCGAATTATAGTTTCCGCATATTCTTTGAAATCACAAAATAATTTCTAGATTTTCATGGCTGATAATTTTGCATACAAGCAGTGTGGTACGACTTGCATGCACCATGCTGGATGGCCACAAACAGGCTGCAAAAAACGTGGAACGGAACTATCCGGCTGGTTCTCATTGGCCGTTGCTTGAAAATGTAATCTGTCTTCAGTAGCCGATTTTTGACATCCCACAGATTGTGTTGTTAAAAAAATCAAGAGATTTGATTGAAAAACGGCTGAGATCTGGGTACTCAAAGTTGCCGTTCCACGTTTTTTGCGAGCTTGGTACTTTACGTTACAAATCTTGGCTCGGTATTTGTAGTGTTAAAAAATCACCGAAAAAAATCAATCAATTTCAAATAATGAATTCCACGGTGATTAGCTCAAACCAGGATATTGGTACCATATTCAACAACTTAAATGTTTTGATACTTACTAAACGCTTAAATGCTAATGATTTTCTCTCAGAACCGAATGGATTAAACCGTACAACAATTACAAGTGAGTTTCATCCCCACCAGGAAGAGTCTGATCACAGAAACTAGATGTTGACAGCTCCTTTCTTTGGATGAGTACCAGCAGGATCGAAAGCCTTGACATAAAAATACTCCATCTACTCTTAGCCTTGAGAAAGACTGTTTGTTTATATTTTCCTCTGATGTTGTTAGTACAATGACCACCTGAAGGTGACGAAACTCACGTGAAAGTCTGCGGCACAAGTTCCAATCGCTGTGAGCGAAATATGCGGTCGAACGACACGAAAAGGGAAGATCCATAAAGTACGTCACGCAAAAATTTACGATTTTCAACCCCCCTCCCCCCTTCGTCACGCTTTTTGTAACAAGCCTCTAAATTTTTTGTATGGATCGCCACGCTGCTCTGAATTCCCCCTTCCCCCTAGAGGTGTGACGTACTTTGTGGATGGTCCCAAATGCCGTTTCGTAAATGTCCTCTTTGGATCCCCAACGGGAGCGGTTTTAGGTTGACCAGCTAATTGTGACCAAACTCACTTGGAAGTAAGTGGCATGAGTTTTATCCGCTTCCTGGAGCAGATCAGTAATCAACTTTTCGTCACTTTTTTAGAACTAAATGTCTTCTTCTACTTCTTTATCTTCTGTTCGTGGTTGACTGACTTGTTTATGGGTTAGTGACTAAGACTATATGCTCGAACTGGATGTCACTATTTGATCACTTTTTCTACAACGAATTATTGGCAGTGGCTGTTTTTTATTACCCGCCGCTAGTGTTCCGATGGTTCTGTGGTATAGCAAGCGCTTTCCACTCCAGAGGTCAACAGTTCGAAACCATTGATATGTACAGTCAGTCTAAGCCAAGCTAACGAATTATTGGCAGTGCCTGTTTTTTTACTCGCCGCTGCCATCATCCAGGCGCTATCATATATGCGCAAATAGCCAGCATGAGTTAACCACCAGAAATTTGTATGGCGAAATTTTCGCCGCGAAAGGCATCTAAGGCGGTATTTCTCAAAAGTAGGAACTTTTCACGAAAAACTATTTGTTAGGGGAAAAGGACTCAAAACGCCCCCCCGGATCAAAACGTCGTTTGGGTATTCCCTCTTATTTACCGTATTTGGCATGGCCGGAATAAAACTAGACGAAAAATTATGTAGGTTAAGCAAAAAAAGTAAGTGTCAAAATAAAAGATAGAAAGGTTGGAAAAACCTAAAATTTCCACATTTTGATGAAACATTTCGGCGAGGCAAAACGCCCTAGGGAGACTAACCTACAATGTACTACGCGTCTCCACGCACTGTCCATACCAGAATGCTGATTCGCCACCGCGTGGTGTGTTGTTCCCAAAAAGCCGCTAGCTGGAAGGCTGCCTCATGAGTTTTCCGGCAACAAAATATCACCACTTTTTGAAATGTTAATTTTTATCAATATGATTGAGATTTTTTACAATTTCAAAATGCCATTAGCTAGCTATATTGTTTAACTGTAGCATGAGGTAAAAATACCCATGAAAATCGTTACAACTAAGACATTAAAGCAGTCTTTGATTAGCTAGGGCATATTGCCCATCCTTCCCCTACCAGTTGTGTAGGAAGGTGTCTGCTATTACACCTACCAAATATGTTTTCGATGAAGGTGCTTAATTTTGAGAAATCGATCCATTGATGCCTTTCGCCATACTGATTTCAGAAAATTGACTCCTAATGTGCCGCTGTAAGCACGCTCAAAGTGGGTGATTCATTCAAGTCTTTATTTATTTAGAGCGGCATTTATCGCTATTAGTCCTGAAAGTGACATAAAATTGTCAAAGAACAGCCTACTTTGATCTTGTAATATAGTTTCCATTAAACAATATTCTGCTGTGTTGTTGCAGACAGTGTTGTAAAATGTCATTTGCATTCGTTTGTATAATTTTCCCAGAACTTTTTTCAGAAGTTAGCTATTGATTCTTGATGTATGACGAACTCATAGCGCTTAAATGTGGCTACAACTTTGTCTAACAAGACATTGCTGTAAATATGTAATCTGGGGCGTGGGAGGCAAAATGTCATTCAAATGACATTATGTCAAATGACACGTGACATTTTGGAGAGTTTTCACTCTCCAGCCTTAGATGTTATATTTAGAGTAATGTACCCTTGACCAAAAATATAGCCCTACTCAAGCTTTATGAGTACATCTAAAATTATGATGTGAATTTTACTTCTGAAGAAAGTTATTAACAAATTAGTCAAATGACATGCAGATGACATTTTACAAGCCTGGTTGCAGTAGCCGAAGTCTGCGTGTGAATTTAGTTTTTTAATGAATCGGATACAGTGGTTGGTTTCCTACCCACCGCTGTCCAGGCGATAACACCCGGCCAACATTTGGGTTCACCCTCGAAAAATGTAGACAAAAGTTTTTGGCCGTATTTTCGTCATCTTTACATCCGATTTTGGGAATTGTTAGCTCAATACAAAGAATATGAGTAGATCTTGCATCGTAGGTATTTTAAACTTATAATTTTTATTTTTTTTTATTTGCTAAAATATTACATTAAGATACACATTTTTCTTAAATTTATGTGGTAAAAATATGTTGATTTTTCTCAAAATTGAGCCCACAAAATTTCGAAATAAAAAGTGGAACGAAATCCAATTTTAATCATCTATGAGATGCATTGATGAAATTTCTGCGAAAAAATCTGGTTTTATTTAAAAAAAATCAAAATGTTTACTCAAGTGCACGGTATGCATCGGCCAAAAGTTTGGGTTCACCGTTTTTTCAGTTTAAATTTAGGCAAAATATACATTGAAGAAAGTTAGTTTCCAAACAAAACGTCAAGAACTGTATTCCAGACAATATTTGGCGAGAATCTAATTAAATCGCATATCCGGAGAGTAAACCCAAATTTGTGGCCTATGCATACCGTGCACTTGAGTAAACATTTTGATTTTTTAAAATAAAACAAGATTTTTTTCGCAGGAATTGCAGGGTGAACCCAAACTTTTACCTACGATGCAAGTTCTACTCATATTCTTTGTATTGAGCTAACAATACCCGAAATCGGATTTAAGATGGCGAAAATACGGCCAAAAACTTTTGCCTATATTTTTCAAGGGTGAGCCCAAACTTTTGGCCGGGAGTGTATATGTAAAAATTGCCAGCATGAGTTAACTACTTGAAGTTTGTATGGCGAAAGACATCTAACGCAGTTTTTCTCAACAACGAGAACTTTTCACGAAAATCTTTTTGATTCAAGCTCAATATTTTTTCGATTAATGTGATTATTTTCGAGATATTAAACTTTAGATGCCTTTCAGAAAGTTAACTTCTAGTGTGCCGCTGTAAGCACGCTCAAAGCAGGCGATTCATTCCTCTCAAACATCACTATAAGAGGTCGTAGTGTTCTCTGCATCTTTCTTAAATAGGTGCCCTTAGTAATCACTTTTCGCCTTGTTCAGTTTTCACAAGGGCTTGGTCCGAACAGATCTTGGCTGTTGAAGAATGGATGACCTCCATAACGTAGGGAAGGCCGGGGCTGGTTGGCTGAGTGGCTTTTGTGAAAAGGCTTCAATGGCGCATTATAGTGATTTTGCTGGGGTGTCGAATCCAGAGTAGACGAAAATAGCTCAATAATATCAAATGTTGATAAGATAGAAAAATGAGATATGAATATGATTGATATAAGAGATAAAAGATCAGGCAACAATATCAAAAATTTGCACAGAAATATCATTTAAATATCAATTTATGATATTTGTAATAAGTGATGAATATCTTGTGCCATTAGTTTGTTCTTATCCATAGCATAGTTTGCTATTTAAATGATATTTCGGTGCAAATTTTTGATATTGTTGTCTCATTTTTTATCTCTTATATCAATCAAGTCCATATCATGTTTTGTTTTTCTGTTCATGGCTTCTGCCCGGGATGCCTATGTACGGATGTAATTTTAGGCAGTTTCGTGTTAATTTTTGGTGGTATTTAAAATTCTACAAAATGGTATAAATGTTTTCAGCGTAACCTAACTTTTGGGCTTGTAAATTGTGATTGTTCTCGAAAGCAATCCATTTTGTGGCTGTTTGGCCCAGTTGAAAATTTAGTAAATGGGTAGTTTAGTAAAGGAACGTAAAATGATATCAAACGTAAGTATACTTTGGTGGAGGAAAAGAAAGTAGTGAGTAGTAGCAGTTGTAGTAGTAGTAGCAGTTGTAGTAGTAGTAGCAGTTGTAGTAGTAGTAGTAGTAGTAGTAGTAGTAGTAGTAGAAGTAGTAGTAGTAGAAGTAGTAATAGTAGAAGTAGTAGTAAAGTAGAAGTCAGAAGTAGTAGTAAAGTAGAAGTCAGAAGTAGTAGTAAAGTAGAAGTCAGAAGTAGTAGTAAAGTAGAAGTCAGAAGTAGTAGTAAAGTAGAAGTCAGAAGTAGTAGTAAAGTAGAAGTCAGAAGTAGTAGTAAAGTAGAAGTAGGAAGTAGTAGTAAAGTAGAAGTCACCCAAATAACCACCAAGCATTAATTAATGCATGTAATCAATCACAGATCAGCATATTAAATGCTTATTGCATTAGATAAGTTTTAACAATGTAAAGATGCATTTATTCATCAACTGTCAAGCGACGATACACTAGTTCAGCGTTACGAATGCAGCGATGCATTACTTATGTTTTATTTGAACATGTCAAAGTAATTAAGCATTATTTCGGTCGTAAAAGGGCCTTTTTCCACTTTAAGTCAACTTTAATGGCTGTATTATTTGCAAGCATATATAGCTCCATGGTTACTTGGGCAGAAGTAGTTGTAAAAAGTTCACTAAAATATAAAAAAAAGACCAAAAAATAAATAGTTGAGAAATTGGCTGGACTAATTTTTCCGCCGCATTTGTGTGTTTATAACTTTTTCCTCAATTTGTTTTCATCGATGTAAATGTGTCACAGATGTGCCCAAGACTTGTCTATACCGAATGAGTACAGACATTCTGGAAGCAAAACTCGACCAACCAGCCCTAGTCTACCCTAGTAATTAATCAAATTCATTATCTGTGGTAAAGGAAGGTAATGATGCTATTCTCACACAATAACCAGTCTGTGATCTATGAGTATAATAAGATAAAAAGCATTTTGAGAGATTCTTCCGATTCGTCTTATATAGTCGCCCTTGTTGCAGCTACTTTGTAGAAAAACTAGGTAGTTTTGGATGGCTTCGGCAAAAATGCTGAGATTTCAGCAAGCGTATGCAGAAGTTCATTTAGTTGAACCTATTTTTCTAGCATTGAGTTGGTTACAGATGAAAATTCAAAGTCAAGATTGGCACTGGCGAGAATAGAGAATAAAACTAACTCTGTTTGTGAATCCCAAATTGTGATTATGTTCCTGGTAATAAATAGAAATAATGTGAAATAATGCATTTTATTTTTAACACTATCAAAATTAACAATTTCAGGATAATCCGATGGCCAAAATCTACAAACATAATTGATAGAAATATGGACATATGAATCATAGAGAGATTACAAAAAGGAAAAAATAACATCCACAATGGTTATTAATCTGTTAACATTTCTTCGAATTCTTAGGAGTAATCTTTTCAACATCAATTATTTTACAGTAAGTATTATACAAATTCTGTGCGCACAACCAGAACGGATATGAAAACAAATCAACACATATCGCAACATTCATACTTTCATTAAAACAATCTAAAAATAGCGAATGGTAGGTATTTTCCTTCATCCACAAAAAAAAGTTGTATTTTCGCAGTCTCGCGACTTTATGATGCCACCCAAATAACTGCGTGCGGCTAATAGCCGATTCTTTTCTTTTCGCTTTTGTTTTTGTCGACGGTTTATGATCCTAGTTCACCTACCTTCGGTTGTATACGATACGTATCCACACATTCCACCTTGAGGGGAACAGTTTCCACTTCGAAGTCGTACCCGTACGAACGCACAACCAGCAGGGTGTGAAGCGGGACATTTATGTAAGGGACATCGTCTAAAATGGATAATAAATTGTTAAGAACTGTTTTCCACTTATTATAAAGTGTGCAATTCTCACCTGGCTTGGTACCCTTGAAGTACGCCATAATACACCGGAGGACAGCCTGATGAGACACGACCAGGACGTCTGTGTTGGCCAACAGCGCCTGTACCACACTATCGACTCGTTGCAGCAGATCCAGATACGATTCGCCGTGCGGGTAACGATACTTGAACTTGTCCTGATCACGCCAAGCAAACTCCTGCGGGAAGCGCTCCTGGATCTCCTCGTAGGTAAGTCCCTCGCAAATGCCAGCGTCAATTTCGTTCAGATCTTTGATAGCTGCTCGCGGCCCCGGTATGTTCTGTACGGTGCGAATGGTGCGGCGCAGCTCCGAGGTCCAGATCTGGAGGATTTAGTGAAGTATAGAGTAAGATAATGAATGTGATAAAAAAAAAACATGAAAATTCTAATCACTTACAAGCTTAGGTTTGGGGCCGTCCGGAGCAGAACCGGGACCACCCAGTTGGCGCGCCAATCGTTCGGCATACTTCATACCACGAGGTGACAGATCCGCATCGCCTCCGATTCGTCCCAAAACATTGTACTCCGATTCACCATGCTGGTAATTCAAATATAAAAATGGAAATTATAAGAAATAGGAAAATAAATCATCAAGTATTATACATACCCGACTTAAGTAGAACGTTTGCTGCCGTATTACCGGACTGGCCAAAACCCCGAGTATGTCGGTCTGAATAGAACCACGAACCCCGCGAGCCGTCACCGAGTGGTGCATCGGGTCCTCGGAATTGTTTACCGTAATGAGTGGTCCCTCGAGGGGAGAACACGGTTCGAAACGGCGCGTATGTCGCTCATTATTCTCCTTGATCCGCCGCTCCCAGTCAATGTTCTGATCCAGCTGGTGGTAGAACAGAACCGTGTCGTCAATGTTCTCCTGGAGGCATTTGTCATTGCAGCTGAACTCGATCATAAGATGGTGGAATAGTTGTTCTTCGCAAAAGTTGATCAACAGTTGGCGTGATTGTCGGGTCAGGTGCATTCCATCGATGATCTGGGAATGGGAATAGCGGAAATAGAATCATACGTTTTTTGTCATCAGACCAGTGGCGTAGCCAAAAAATTGGTCTGGGGGGGGTTTTCTGAACATTTTTTTTTTCGAAAAAAAAAATTTCTTCTAAAAATGATGTCTTTGGGGGGGGTTTTATGCCCAAAACCACCCCCCTGGCTACGCCACTGCATCAGACAAATTAGAGCTAACTGAGTTTAGTTCTGAGTCAGGCCAGAAAACAAATGTATTGCAATCAGTTTCAAATACGATTAATTGAAACTGATTCAGCAGTTCCATCGGCAGGGCAAGATGAAACGTCCACTTTTCTTTATTTCCATTCTTGCATTTCTCGAACAACATAGTTGTACCGAAAATTCAAAATTTTACTACTCTACTTACCGCAACATTGTTTCCCTCTTTGAAAAAGGTTGAAATTTCACGTAACGTGTCGATAGTAGCATTATTTTCCACATTGAAAACTGCAAAATAAGGAAGTGAAATGCCATTAAATAAGGAAAGTAGGATAATAATTATTTGAAAATAAGTATTTTAGCATTGTTAAGCTTGAGCACCAGATAGCAACAGACAGCAACCAGATAGCAACAGATCGACGTGAAATCTACGCTAGTGAAACGTGTTAAGTAAATGGAGAACACAACGAGCAGCAGGTGTTCATCAACACATGTCTGTTTTTATTTTATACTAGCAGACCCGATGAACTTCGTTTCGCCTAAAATTGATCTATTCTCTTATTAGTTCTCGAGTTATGCAGAAATTTCTGTTTCATTTGTATGGGAGCCCCCTTTCCAAAGTGGGGAGGAGTCTTGAACCATCTTAAGAACCTTCCCCGGCCCCAAAACTTCTGCTTACAAATTTTCACACCGATCGGTTCTGTAGTTTCCGAGTCTATAAGGGTCAGACAGACAGAAATTCATTGTTATGTATATAGATATTTCGAGTTTGCAGCCAAGCAGCCAATAGCTACTGAAATTTGCAAAGTAGTGATAAACTAAAACCCGGCATGACATAGCAGAAATGTGTAGCTTTCATGAAGATATAAAAGAAGCCGATCAACATCCAATCTGACACACGCCCAGGAAGAAGCTTTTTTAAGTTGGCGCATGTGACCCCTAAGTAAGTCTATAAAGATACCGAAGGTTGTTCGAAAAATCATTGACATCGTTCGAAAAACTCATCAAAAAGCAACATCCAATCTGATTGTTCATTTGCTTAATATCTGCACATTTCTGTCTCGCAGTGGAAAAATAATCATAATTTATTATTTTTCTTTTAAAAATAGTCTCTACTGCTTAGTTTTTCCCAACTTTGATACTACTAGTGGGGAATAAAAGCAAATCGGAATATCCAAAGCCAGTTCACTTGATATAGTGTTCAATGTTGATATTTGCTGAGCCTTAGCAATGACCACTTTTATCCTAAATAAGCAATGTAATGTCAGTAGAAAAAAAAACCGTTAATAATTGTTGTCGGTCATCGTCATTTATGAAAATCAGATTGACAAAAATAGGATAATCTAGCCAGCACGCGATTTTCCATTGACTGGTAGCCTACAATTAGTATGCTGTTCGATATTGATAAGTGATAAACTGAGCAAACAAAACAACAGCAGCAACAGGTTTCTGATAAGAAAACAAATGAATCGTGAAATGAGTCAGTCAGTTTGACGCGATGAGAATCTGATGGTATTGATAATATTAATCCTATCTTGGGAATATCGATATTCTATGGGAAAACTGATGGGATGGGTTTTTTCAATTCAAACCGTGTGCGGCCTACCTGAATATTAACATGAATGTTTTTTTTTTGTTGGCTGACATCTATCTGCATGTAATACCATCATTATCAGTTCATGCATATTTTTTATGAAGCCTTAATAACCATGTCCACTTGGTATGAAGCTGGCCCAAATGGATATCTGATATCTCCGAAAGACAAAATACGCTTTGTACCTAGTAGATGACATTACCATCTAAAACAAAAAAAAACGTGCCTGCCCAACAGCGAAACAAATTGAGCTGCGATTGCACAATAAAAATGCCTTTTTACATTTTATCAGTGTGTCGACTTGGCGCTGTTTTGGTTGTAAGTTTGTAGACGTATTATTTTGCGATAAAATTCAAATGTTATCATTGAGTAAGAATAATAAGCTGTTAGCCAACCAATCAAAGGTCAAGCCTTTCTTTTAATTGTAATTATTTCACCACAGACGAGAAAAAATGCTCATTGGTTATTTCATATAACGATATATGTGCCTGATCATTATAAGGATTTTCATAACATTTAAGTAGCCAGAATTTCGGACAGTAACCTGGTGAAAATGGTTCTCGACAACGATCTGACGGGTACAAGCAGACTACTGACATTCTATTGCAGAGCTGCCCAACGTACGGCCCGCGGGCCGGATACGGCCCTCGGCTCCATTTTTTTGTGGCCCGCGCGCCGTGGCAGAAAATACTTCATAACCGGCCCACATGATTTTCTATGTGACTCGAGAAGCATATTTTTAATAATTTATTACTAAACACTGTAGGATATTACCGGTTTGGTTTTTCGAGCCTTTTATTTCTATTGTGTTCCAATCATTTCTTTTATTTAAATTTGAAATAAAGATTATATTTTACGTATTTTGAAATGGATGCTTTGATCAATGCCCATCGGCTAATGTCGGGATTGTGTGCCTTAAAGATAAAATCTCCTCGAGTAGCATTAGTTTTCGGAGCAGGGCTCAAGAAACAATTGGACAATAGAAAGTGTGTCGTTTGTCTCTTTTTGTCTGTCGCAAAATTATAACTGTTGCGGCCGAGCGACAGCACAAACACTCACTTGCAAAACGTGATTATTGGTTGCCAACTTTACTTCCTCCTTAAGATTAAAAGTTCTTGCAGAAGATTTGAAAACTACGTTACGCGAAAAATCCGCTTGCTTCCAGGTTGGTGTCATCCCTATCTCGCAGAGTAGACTTGTTTTGACATTACGACATTGGATCCCAATGAGAATCAAATCAGATGCTTGTATTAAAAAAGGGGAACTCCAAACAAACAAGCCGGCGCGATGGCCACCCACCTGCCTTCTTCAAATTCTACTCTCGCGCAATCGATGGCAATACATCCTGGTGTTAAAAACATGGTAGCTGTTTTCATAAGGGGAGATGATGATCATTTTAAAATTACTGAAGAAATGGCAGCTTTGATCCCAATGAGTGGAACGAATACCGGATAATACCTGAGGGAGCTGTTAAGACCTGTGTGAAGGAACTTGGACCTAAGTGGCCTTATAACTGATGGAGCCGACACCGGCAATGCCAGGAAACGAACACTGGTATTATGACACTTTTGAAAAGGAGAAGCAATCACAATCACAGTTTATGTAAACCTGTTAAATATGTTGATGAAATCTAAGACCATCACAGCCTATTCGCTGATTTTATAGAAGTTACGAAATATTCATTTTCTCAACGCCGTTTAATGATGTGATTTACGAAATGTACCTGAAATGTTTCAAACGGAGATTATCCACCTCAAATCTAAGTTTCAGGAAGAATTAGCAGCTATACACTGCGCATTAGAGCGAATTGCCTCTCTTCCCTCTGATCAATATTTCATTTTTATGGATAGTATCAGCTCAATAGAGGCTATACGTTCAATGAGGCCGGTACAGCACGAGCGAGCGAAATACGATCCATATTGAGTGCTCTATCGAATCGCTTTTACACTATCACTTTGGTAGGAGTCCTTTCACATTGCTCGATCCCGGGTAATGAGAGAGCGGACTCACTTGCCAAGGTGGGCACTATGGAAGGTTTCAATTTCTCGTCAGCAGGCCTTGCTCAGTTGGCAACGAAAATGGGATGAAGGAGATTTGGGTAGGTGGTTACATTCCATTCTCCCGCAGGTTTCGAAAAGACCTTTGTTCAAGGGGTTGGACCTTAGCCGAAACTTTATTAAGGTAATGTGTCGACTAATGTCCAACCTCTACTCACTAAACGTGCATTCCTATCGAGTAGTATCAATCACGTTGTCTGGAACCGAATACGGTATTGCTAGGTCCGATTTAAATGCATCCCTCCGGGCCCGAGGGAAACCAGACAATGAGGACATTAGAGATGTGTTGGGAAAGCTTGATCTTGACTACATGGCCCTTGTTCACAGTTTTTTGAAGCGCATCAACGTCATTGTTCAATTCCCTTTCCATCCATTCGTAGGGCCATGTCCACCTTGTTTTCTCCCACTCCGCTCGGTAGAAACGTGTTGCTTGTATCATTACTGTTTGCCCCTGTTCTGAACCACACCAATCATCATGGAAAGACTGCACCTACGGACACCAATATAATCAAGGCCCTATCCCATCCAATTATTTTTTTGTATGTACTTCTTAACCTCGACCAAGCCGCGAGTTTTTCGGCTCCCCAACACTAACATACGAACATAAGAAGCAAAAGATGAAATTGTAATAAAATTTAAATTGACTTTCGGCTCCGTTATGCCTTCTAGCGCTTGAGCTTCAAATAAACGTTATTTCTATGTTTATACTTTTTCTTAAGTTTTTGCATTTCTCGTACAACAAAGTTTTATTTCATTTCACATTTCACTATTAAAGCGAACTTTTTTATAGAAGCCTTGGAGGCCCATAGGGCTACGAAATGGTGAGTTGACATCCGGGAAGGACCGCCTAACATAGCTCTGGTCCTCACAAGTTCCAATACTCACGCTTCCACGGGTCTTCCGATGACAATTGACCGCCAGCTAAGGGTTGCGTACTTAGCTGGTAGTGTAGCCTGGGTACTGTTGTCTTTCTAACATCAGCTAGAATGAGAGGGTGCGTCCTGTGGGGTCTGCCTAGGATGTGGTGGGGTTCGACAGTGGGCTCTGTTGAACTTCTATAAAAAGCTGCATGTGTCCCCAAGCAGGCCCTAGTCCTGTTGTTGGGTGGACAAATTTGACCCAACTGATCGAGCGTCTGTTCACCAAGGAGGTGCGGCTCCAACAGCGTCTGTTCTGGCATCCAGCGGCTGAGTATGAAATGCTATTCCCCGGAAGCTATACCTAAGATGGCAGCCCCATCCCGGTGGATAGGGAACCTTGGGCCAACAACCTACTATTCCCAAAACATCAATTTGTTCGAGAATCCGATAATGAAAAAATACGGACCGATTTTATGGCGACGACTCTTAGCGCGAAACAACGGACACGAATAGGAACATGGAACTTTTTAACCCTAGCCCAGCAGGGTAAATTGGCACAACTTGACAATGAGGCACGCCGCATGAAGCTTGAGATCCTGGGACTGAGTTAAGTCCGTTGGCCATACTTTGGAGAACACAGAACGCCGTCGGGACAAGTTCTGCTATACTCTGGTTTACAAGGTGAACACGCTTCCCGGCGTCGCAGAGTTGGCTTCCCACTAAGCGCTCAGGCACACTCTGCGCTTATGAAGTGAGAACCTATAAGTGAAAGGATAATCGTTGCCAGATTTAGAACACGGGTCCGAAACCTTACTATAATCCAATGTTATGCGCCAACCGATGCTGCCGATCTGCAAGACAAAGAGAACTTCTACAGTCAACTCAATGCCGTCGTAGATAGAATTCCGAAGGGGGATATCAAGATCTGTTTGGGCGACTTCAATGCGAAGATCGGATCCGACAACTCGAACCATGATCGCATTATGGGACGCCATGGTCTCGGAGAAATGAGCGAAAACGGAGAGCTGTTCGCTGAATTTTGTGGTAATAACGACATGGTGATCGGGGGATCGCTCTTCCCTCATCGACCGGTTCACAAGGTCACGTGGGTCTCCCGTGACGGCTTTACAGAAAATCAAATCGACCACATCTGCATCAGCCGAAAATGGAAACGGAGCCTTCTTGATGTACGGAATAAACGTAGTGCCGATATCGCGTCTGATCATCACCTCCTCATCGGCGAAATACGCCTGCGCATTGCGCGGATTCGTCGGCAGGAGGAAAGAGTTGGACGACGATTCAACACACGCCGACTGGAAGATGCCACGGTGAAACGGTCCTTCGTTGAAGAACTGGAGACGCGTGCTGCAGATATTCCGGAAGGTGGCAGCGTGGAAGACCAATGGACCGCCATCAAGAATGCCTTCATCACCACCAGCGAGAATAATCTGGGTGAACTACGCACCCAGAGAAAACAATGGATCACCGATGATACCTGGAGAAAGATAGAGGAGCGAAGAGAAGCCAAAGCCGCGATAGAGCGATCGAAAACCAGAGGAGCCAAAGTCTTAGCCCGTCAACGATACGCGGCTCTTGAGAAGGAAGTAAAACGCCCATGTTGACGGGACAAGCGAGCGTGGGCAGACTCTCTGGCCGACGAAGGAGAGAGAGCCGCAGCAACCGGGGATATTCGCCTCCTCTACGATATCTCACGACGATTAAGCGGGGCGAAGATGAATGCAACGATGCCTGTGAAAGACGCGAATGATCAGTTATTGACCGACCCGACTGACCAGCTGAAACGCTGGTTCGAGTACTTCGAACAACTTTTTCAAGTGCCAGCCAGGCCATCACCACCTCGGCATGATCTGCCTAGGATCCGACGTATAACACGCGTCAATACCGAAGCTCCATCACTGCTAGAGATTCAAACAGCCATCCAAAGCATGAAATCGAATAAAGCCCCAGGGGTCGACCGCATATCAGCCGAGATGCTCAAAGCTGACCCCATGACATCCGCTCAACTCATTTATTTAGTTAACATCTAAACAGATAACACTGAATCAACAATTTGACGCCACAATGCACGGTTCGAGGCCGCATCTCTCCATCCTCGGATACTCCCCACGCTCGCCAAGTCGTTCTGCACCTGGTCTGCCCATCTCGCTCGCTGCGCTCCACGCCGTCTCGTACCTGCCGGATCGGAAGCGAACACCATCTTTGCAGGGTTGCTGTCCGGCATTCTTGCAACATGTCCTGCCCATCGTACCCTTCCGGCTTTAGCTACCTTCTGGATATTGGGTTCGCCGTAGAGTTGGGCGAGCTCATGGTTCATTCTTCGCCGCCACACACCGTCTTCTTGCACACCGGCAAAGATGGTCCTAAGCACCCGTCTCTCGAATACTCCGAGTGCTTGCAAGTCCTCCTCGAGCATTGTCCATGTTTCGTGTCCGTAGAGGACAACCGGTCTTATTAACGTCTTGTACATGACACATCAAGCACGGATCAAGAAAGCAAGGGCTGCCTTTGCGAGTTTAAGAAATATCTGGAAGAACAGGCAGATAAGTGAACGCACCACGCAACGCAACTCTAACGTGAAATCTGTGCTGTTATACGTTTGCGAAACATGGTGTGTATCAGTTGAGAACACTCAACGGCTGCAGGTGTTCATCAACAGATGCCTGCGGTATATAATTCGAGCCTGGTGGCCGCACAACTGGATCTCAAACAACGAGCTCCATCGTCGTTGTCACCAGAGGCCGATAGCAACAGAAATTCGGGATCGGAAGTGGGGCTGGGTCTGGTAACCTGGCAACAGGTTAAAGCGATAGCCGGGCAACGCTCAGGATGGAGATCTTTCAAGTCGGCCCTTTGCACGACCGGAGGTGTACAGGATCCATAAGTAAGTAAGTAAGTTGGAGACTCATAGTGTTATATGTATACCAATCGACTCGACAAACTGAACAAATGTCCGTCTGTTCGTGTGTATGTGTGTGTGCGTATGTGTGTTTTATATAGTAATCCTCAACCAACAACCTACAAGTTGCATTCGATAGAACGCAAAATCTAGTAGATTACTATTGCATTTTATGACGATTGGCCATTGCACTTAAAAGTTATGAAGAAAATGGCCCATCGAACCACATCGAACCATTTAACACCATGGGTCTCCGAGCCTTCTATCAAAAATTCGGTTTTGGAGTGATCCTATAGCCTTTACGTATACTTTGTATACATTACGAGAAAGGCAAAAATTTTTTTTCAAAGATAGGTTGTTGCAGTCAATTAACTAGTCGTGCCTTTCTCGTTAATATAAAAGATAATAAGAAAAGCATAACTGCATAGTAGAGAGATAGATCTTATTATTTTCATTATTTTACAGTTGTTACATAAATTATCGCTTTTTAAAGAACTAATGAACATTTTCGTTTGCGTATGAAAACATCCATTGCGACAAAATGCCGACGGAGGCTGTCGCTATGAATCAATCTTCTGGGAATGCCCATTCTGTGGCGCATGCCGCCCGTTTGAGAAATGGCCGAACCCATCTTTATGCTGTTGAACAACAAAAATCTTCGAAATTCAAAAAGATGGCAAGAAGCAACTTTTGCTGGACGAATTTCATTCCTTTATCGGAATTGCATCTCCTTTTATTGGC
This sequence comes from Armigeres subalbatus, assembly GCF_024139115.2. Taxonomy (NCBI): domain Eukaryota; kingdom Metazoa; phylum Arthropoda; class Insecta; order Diptera; family Culicidae; genus Armigeres; species Armigeres subalbatus. Next base: position 294,652,674 of record NC_085140.1, on the reverse strand, counting down.
ATTCCTTCCTCGCGGAAAAATAAACATTTTCGCAGTTATTTCTCGCTTAACTTTTCAAAATTAATTTGAATAGCGCAATCAATAGAACAACATGAAAGCTATTGATTACAGTATTCAAATTAATTCATGAAAAAAATGTTACTTAGGTCCTTTTAAAAAGTTAAGCGAGATTTCCTCTGCATCCAGGGATATTTTACTACCGTTAAGTATTTTAAACGGAAAGTTTATTGAAACCCAGCCACATTCACGTAAACATTTTCCATTTTGAATCTACGCATCGTATAACCCAATGCCCAAGGATCAAAAAAATGTGTAGCGATGTTGAGTGATTTTCTTTTAATAGTTTAAATTATTTAAACCATGAGTAACGCCACGTGGAGCCAATCAACTTTGAATCCCTAGTCCGTCCGGATACGGCACGATTTCGGAGCTTACGTCACACATCGGAGTACGTTTTGATACATCTATTTTGCTGCTCCTTATACTACCTACTTACTCCCATTCACCTAGCAATTCAGACTAATGCAGGCCGGCCTTGCCGAAGTTTATCAAATCAAAACGAAAACATGAAACATGGGGCGGTAAAATCGTTGGCATGACCTTGACGAGTGTCATTCGTGAAGCTCAATTCAGGCTGGTTATTTTCACTTTCCACACGGACACGAGTTTCCACCAAACGGAGTGGATGCCGGTAGGTAGATGGATGAGTTGTGGGGAGTTACTTTTAAGTATTGATTCCAATCTGCGTTAGGGCGTCTAAATATTCACAATGTTGAAAAGTAACGGTGCTGAATCTGAATAATGACAACATTTATAACGTTGCCCACATTTGTTAATATTTTATTTAGAGACTTTGATTTTAGCATTTTGATCAATTGTATTTTACGAGCTTGTTTAAATTTAAAACGCACAACTACGTTATGAATGCGATTTTTTTCGGAACACTCTAATCTAACACTTAAATAAAAAATAAAGGACTTACCCTTAGCGCTTTCACCGCGCCAACTAAGATGCCGGGCGACCTTGTGTGAGGCGAGGGACTTGCCTCGACAGGGCAGGCCCACGGTCGTCACCACCAGAGGAGCCCGGAGTGGGCATGGCTTCAAGCCAGTATTCGGTTTAGTTGCCACCACCGGTACGGAACGTAGTCCTGCCATGAAAAGTAGGAAGAAAACATTTTCTATAGAGTCACTGATTGTTTGCGGTTCACTGTGTTTTTGTGTGATAATTTAAAGGACAATGGCTGAATAGCGAATTGGTATAAAAATAAAGAGCTATCTTTACGCGGCTGATTTTTCACGGAATTAAAAACGTAAACATCCTCTGAAAACCAGACTTTATTTTCTTCTTCAGCACACATGGTTTCATACATATGTAACGCACTTTATTTCGTAGATTTCGAGAATTCAAAGCGACAGAGCTGCTGAACTTGTGACTTCTTGTGAATGACCTCGTGAGAGTTGAACAAACCGCGTCGATGGTACCCCTCGCTTGCAATCACTTCTTTTCTATTCCGGTCAGGGCTGATTTTAATCGACTTTTACGATGGGTTGGTCCACCGAAAACCTGACACCCAACTCGTTGAAAGTAATCACAAAACAGCATATTTACTTTGACCATTTCCACCTTCAGCATCAGCAGCAGCCTCAGCATCATTAGCACAGTGCTCAGTAGAAGAGGAGACGACGTGCGGACAGTCGGTACAGTTCATGTGTTCATCGAGAGGCGATGCACAAACTGAAAACAAAAGTGGAAATTTCACTTCACTTTGCACGATTTGCTCCTTTTTTAGCTGCTCCTCGTTGGTACTGGTTTTCTGCTGTGAAAATACACGCGCTCCGTACGCCGACCGTGCGGATGTATGCGCGCAGATGCGTGAGGAGTATCGCTGGCTTGCTTACTACTGTTACAGTTAGCCTGGGCAGACGGGGCAGACAGTCTGTAAGCTGTGTTGTAGTCGGCGTACATCGTGGTCGTCGTCTTCGTCACGTTTTTCGTAGATTGTAACTACAGTTTGCTTTCGAAGAGTTCTACTGCGTAATAAACGTTTTGTGAATTAAATTGATATGGTTAATGACCAGTGAGTTTGGTATAGCTATTAATAAATATGTTTGGGCTGTGAGATTTTCATTTTTGGTAACACTATGGAGCTCTATTTTCAGCTCACAAAGAATGCTGCTCAAAGATAAAGCTAGTTTTATGGTACCGTCATTATTGGGGCGAGAATGGGTCACTGTTTCAACCACTTAGAAAGCTTGCAGATTGGATTGAATGCATCTGAGGGCAAGAAGACTAAAATATAAGAAACCATTTTGAACGGTTTTTCTCTACGACCTCCAGACTGCCGTTGAAAGCGATGACCCATTCTCACCCCCCAGACCCATTGTTACCCTTGATGGCGGTATTATGTTATTTAGTTATTATGGTTTGGTTTCGATATCACCAAAGTGCAAAATGTTGGAGACCTCAAATAGTTTAGTCCAGCGGTTCTCAACCAGGGGTACATGTACCCCTGGGGGTTCCTTCACCAGTCTCTGGGGGTACCCGAGACAAATGGCGGATGTTGTATTATAAATGCAAGATAATAGTTATTGATGAAGTGAAAATTGTTAACCTCTACTTAGTAATTGGCACTAAAACTAGTTCCTAGCGCTGCGTACTTATGGAAATCAGGAAACGAATCGGCGCTAACTTTGACAAACTATTAAAGATGAGTGCAACCCGAGTTCTTCGGGGCCTTCCTTAGCCATGCGGTAAGATGCACGACTATAAATCAAGACCATGCTGAAGGAAGTTGAGTTCGATTCCCGGACCTCATGATATACGAATGTAAAAATGGTAACTTGGCTTAGAAAATTCACAGTTAATCACTGTGGAAGTGCTTAGATAACACTAAGCTGCGAGGCGGCAATGTTTCAGTGGGGGGATGTAATTAGAGGGTCTTGTTCGGGAAATCCCGGGATTTTTCATGCAAATCCCGGGATTTCCCGAAAATAAAAAATACATGATAACAAAAATATTTAAGATAAATTAATGAATGTATGTTCTGCATAATTGCACCGATTCTAGTTTGTTAGCCCATCGGCTTTTATTTTCCCGCATGTCTTATGCACACCCATACATACAAACATACACAAACAAGCAATCACAGATATCTTCTCAATTCGTCGAGAGAGTGATGAGTAACAATATAGGTCTCCTAGCCTTCTGACTATTTTGTTTTTGGAGCGAACATACAGCTGATGAAAATAAGGAATCAGCTTTCCAGATTTCACAATAATCGAAGCGCCATCCGATGTGCGATCAACTGCGGCTACGAAATTGTGTTCAATGTCACAACTCGTCAACAGCTGTTCCACGGATTGCTTTATCTTCTCCGCCGGAAACGATCCGTAAAGCCGAAGTTGTCCCAAGTTGTCGCACCTCGCTATTAATGACGTTCTTCATCGAAGTCCCCCAAGTTCAAGACGATTATGTCGGAATAAAAATGTTCAGATAATGATGACGACGATTGTTTCAACGACATCAATGGTAGTGAAAAATCAGATGACGAACTCAATTCGTTCTCATTTGGTAATATCTGAACTTATATTATATTGATTTTCTTAACCAATTGTTGAATTTAATTCAGATTATATAAAACCGATTTTGGAGAAACTTTCAAACGAATCCGAAACATTGTTCGAATTCCAGAGGAAGGATGAATACCGGTTTAGGGAACAACTTCAACTCGTTCAGGATGTTCTGAAAACTAGTGAACTGTGAAATCGCTCCATAAGAATAAAAGTACGTACATAATCAAAAATTATCTGGATCTGGTTCAATCGATATTCGACGCTCCCCAGCCTGTTGGGGTGATATCGGAGGCGCTGAAGGGTCGTGACGTAATGTTGTTGACTAGACTTTTTGCTATCTGAACTGAATAGACAGCAAAACCCTTTAACTTCGAATTTGCACGATGCAATTCTAAAACGAGTAGATGAGCGTCGAGACATCAAGAGATGAGATGGCTTCAAAGTAAAGAAATGAATTTTCGAATTCTGCTGGGCTTTCGATCGCTTCCCGTCACCAGCTGATTAAGTTTGTTTAAGTTCCGATCCACACATCATTTTCTGAATCTGACGGGAACAAGGCTTCATCTCCATAGAAGAGTTGTATGCTATGGACCAAAAACAGAGAAATGCGCCGTAGCTTGAATAATTTCATCAATAAGGAGCATACTCTGTTTGAAGTAACTGATGAACTAGTATCGAGTCTGGAGAAGGTTTTCATGGCATTGAAGTCCATTAAAACCACTTCGATTGATATACCCAACCAGCGACTGTTAGATTTTCATACACTTCTGTATAGAACTTACCAAAACCTGTATAAGAACTGGGCATATGCAACATTGTTAGATTCTTATACAATATAAGATTACAAACAAAAATTGCAAGAAAAGCTTGCGAAATTGTAAGGTTCATATAATATTTATAAAAGAATCTAGCGTTTTCGCATATGTCCAGTTCTTATACAGGTTTTGGTAGGATCTTATACAGAATTGTTTGAAAATCTACCAATCACCGGTTGAGCGAGCGGGTGTTCTCTGATTTTAATTCTTTTGACAGATACGTATTTCGATCTCAACACTAAGGTCGTCTTCAGTGTCTTGTACTTGACTCGACGAGTCTTATGACAAGTAAATACATTGCACTAAAAGCTTAAAATAATTTTCGAATCTATTCGTTTTAGTTCTACGGTTCTGTTCATCAGGTTATGGGCCCAGGAAGATTTGTGCGGAAATATTGTACAATGGCGCTTACGAAGGTACTGATGGAAAAGCTTAGAGAAACCAATTATGCGATGTGGAGCTACCTCATGGAGCTGGTGCTGATCAAGGAAGAGTTGCTGGAGAAGGTAACCTGCAGTAAGTCAGCAGAGACGAACGCGGCATGGCTGGTAAAGGATGGGAAGGCTCGAGCAACAATTGGTCTTGCTCTGCAAAGCACGCAGTTGATCCATGTGATGAAAGCGTAACCGGCAACTAGTCGGTGTAAATAAAAACAAATTGCTCTTAAGACGAAGTTTTGATTTTTTGTTCATAAGTGGATATAGGCACGCCTTCAATGTGATTTTATAAAGTTAGTTTTTAATCTAGTAGAAGTCCTAAATATTTAGCTTCGCTAGACCAATTATTTGGAGCCCCATGCGTAGTGAAAATATGTCTGCTAGAAGGTTTCAAATAAGAAGCTATCGGCTTATGTGGGAAAATTAGAAGCTGAGTTTTGGAAGCATTCGGGGAAATTTTCCATTTTTGCAAGTAAGTGGAAATAATATTTTTTGCAATCTACTACAAATGACACGAAGGCTTCGCCCTTTGGCGGAAAGGCCCGTGTCATCTGTAAACAAAGATTTCTGACACCCTGGTGGTAAATCAGGTAAGTCAGAAGTAAAAATGTTATACTATATGGGCCCTTGGGGAACACCAGCTCTTACAGGTAATCTATCAGATCTCGATTTCTGATAGTTTACCAGCAGTGAGTGCTCTGATAAATAATTTTGGATCAGTTTAATAATGTACAGAAGAAAATAAAAAATTCATCAATTTTACAATTAAACCTTAATGCCAAACACTGTCAAATGTTTTCTCTATATCAAGAAGAGCAACTCCAACCGAATATTCTTCAGATTTGTTGATTCGAATTAAATTCATAACTCTTAATATCCGATGAGTGGTTGAATGCCCATGGCGAAAACCAAATCGCTCATCAGCAAAAATAGAATTGTCATTAACAGGGAATCAATATTCGAGAAACGCCTACCAATATACCCTTTGTCATCAACAGAGTTTGTTACTGATAAACGCACCTAGCAACAAACTTTTATCAGAACCTGAACACAATATGACATGAATCATTTGCCTTGAATGATCTGATATTTCCGAGAATACGATGCTATTTTTGTAATTGTCGTTAGATTTTCGAATATTTCCATGAAAACAGAAACTACGATAGCATAAAACCGAAATTTTCTGTAGAGATCATGAAAAAAACGGGATGAAAAGTTGCTAACGAAATTGTCTTTTTTTTGTTGCTGAAAAAAATTTTCGGATCTTTGTCATTATTATCTCCGACAAAAACAAAGCGTTGTCGCTGGTTCTCTTTTGTCGCTTGTTTCGCATGCGCATCCAAGAAAAATTGATTCCCTGGTCATTAATACCATCACTTAAAAACCATCACTCTATTTAAAATCATCTTTTCAAACAGTTTGCTGCCTGAAGAAAGCAAACCGATTGCACAATGGTCCCAAAGTCGAATCTAGCAAGACAAAAATGTTTGCGCCAAAACTATTAGTTTTAGATATATAGTATCTTTGGGAAAAAAAATTTCATATTTTTTGACGATTTTCTTCCATGTAGTGAAATTAGGATGGTACCTTTATTTCAGAAGTTCATAATATCAACTTTTTAATTTTTCGGTAAAGACTTGTGCAATGTTCCACAAAGTCGTAGAGCAATTAGTTTTGAGCAACTTTTCCGAAGAAACCATTTTTCTATCACTTATGGTTCACAAGTTATGAGCTGTTTCAATAAATACGTTAGGGCGGTCCCTTAAAATCGGTATTCTTCACATAACTTTTTATACATTCATTTCACGCATAAACTTTGTTCCGAGCACTTTAAAGACTTTCGAAGACGCACATTTTTGTTAAAGAACCATGGATCTATCTCTTATAACAAACTTCTAAAGACACATCTTTTTGCTGAAGACCCATTGACCCATCTCGTTCATTTAACAAGTTATAGCCGTTTTTCGATTTTTTTTTCAAAATGAGATAAAACGCTTTAAACGAAAAACTCTCTCTCAGTTTTCCCACCATAAACGCAGAAAAGTGCGAGCTTTCGAATAGAACCAATAGATTGAAAATCGGTTGGCTCCATTTTGAAATATAAGCATATGAAAAAAACATGTTTTTCATACAAAAACTCGAATAACTTTTCTGTTATAAGAGATAGACCCATGGTTCTTTAACAAAAATGTGCGTCTTCAAAAGTCCTAAAAGTGCCCGGAACAAAGTTTATGCGGAAATGAATGTATAAAAAGTTATGTGAGGAATACCGATTTTTAGGGACCGCCCTAACGTATTTATTGAAAAAGCTCATAACTTGTGAACCATAAGTGATATTAAAATGGTTTCTTCGGCAAAGTTGCTCAAAATTAGTTACTCTATAACTTTGTGGAACATTGCACAAGTTTTTATCGAAAAATTAAAAAGTTGATATTATGAACTTCTTAAATAAAGGTACCACCCTAATTTCACTATATGGAAAAAAATCGTAAAAAATATGAATTTTTTTTCGTAAAGACACTATATATCTAAAACTAATAGTTTTGGCGCAAACATTTTTGTCTTGCTAGATTCGACTCTGGGACCATTGTGTATTGGGCGATAACTGGAACAACTTTGGCGTTTTTAGTAAAAATATTTAAGTTCTTTCAGTGGAATTTCTTCAACTGTCGAAGACGAGTACTAAATTCGTCTTTGGCGTTTTTTCATTCATGCCAATTGAAAACATTTGCTAAATAAATTAACCAAAAAGGATAAAGAGCTCTCAGGATTGTTTTTGATAAGTATGTAAAAATACCATCAACCCGGCTTCCATATTTTTAAAATATCTAGTGAAAGATCTCACTTCATCCAAATTAGTTCACATCGAAGGGTCAAAAACATTATCTTGATTAAGAATGTCTTCGAAGCTCCTTGTAACCTAATCCTTAATTGAACTAGTTACACCAAGATTAAAATTATGGTTACTCTCAAACTGCTTAGCAGGTTTTTGAGTCCTTCCTGGAATTGGCTTTTGAGGTTTTTGAAGAATTTCCGTTAATTTCCAAAAGGGTTTCGAACTGGGATTCAACTTTGAGACAAAGTTGGTATTTCTCAGAATAACGAAACGTTTTTTTAATTTCATTTTGCAAATCTCGCCAAATAACTTTCAAAGCTGGGTCGCGAGTTCTTTGGTATTGCCTTCGCCTCAAATTTTTAAGACGAATCAGGAGCTTAAAGAGCGGGCATTCCAATTTAAAATTTTCAAAAAAATATTTGGATCCATTTTGAGTAAATTTAATACCAACCTGAACAGCTTCAGTTTTGGTATTTGCTTTAAACATTGCATCAGTCATGTGATGCAAGTGTCTAGACTTTTCTGGTCATCAAAGTATCATCATGTTAGCCTCATTATATACGAATGCAAAAACTTGGCTTAGAAGCCTCGCAGTTAATAATTGTGGAAGTGCTTAATGAATACTCAGCTCAGCCAACTAGAATCTCCCGTCATCAATTTTGCACGGGAATTCAAAACTTTTTTGCGTAAAAAGCATTCCCAGAAATTGGATTTATGATTGCCCCCCCCAATTGGCACATTTAAATTTATTGGAATCTTCTCTCACAGGACAGGCGTTCTTGGCGTGAGAGGTTCCCACACAAATCATGCATTTAGCATCCATGTGTCAATGTTCAGTTCCGTGACCCCACTTTTGGTTCTTACGGCACTGAGTGGCGTTTTGGAAATTTCCCCCAGGCCTGCGGAAATGTTCCCATGTAAAACGGACAAGGGACATAAAGTAGGCCGTTTCCAAACTTTTCATATAATTTAGTTCTCTTTTGTTCAAGTGAACTAAATCAAATTCTTGGGAAATCCCTCTCGAAAAGAACCAGAGTGGGATTTCTTGTTCATTTGAATAACTTGGACTGGTACAAATCTAAGCAATTGTGAAATTTCGATCTTGATCTCATCCAGTGATCATCACTGGAAAGACCTTTTAGGACGACTTTGAACATTCGTTCAGTCTTGTCGTCTTATGTGAAAAGCTCATGTCGCTTTTTAGTTAAATACTACAGAAGACGTTTGCAACCTTTAAAGGATCCCGGCAAAACACGGCAGTCATCTTTCCTGGCAACCTGAAATGAAACCTTGATCCCTTGAAGATTACTCAAAATCTCATTCCGAAAACCAGATACCACTATTGTTTCTTCGCATGAATCGAATCGCCTGGGCTGGTGGATTCGATTTGCTCAATTTCGTTATGAATCAAATCGAACTGATTGCTATCAAATCGAACTGAATATCTGAAGCTTCCAGCTTCCTTCTATTTTTTCCGCGCTTTGGCAGGACAGTCTTGAAACCTTATTTCTTAGAAGGAAGTGGAGAATTCAGAGACTCACCCTTCCTCTTGTTTTTATTAATGCTCATTGCTGAGCGTGGAGACGTTACCTTCTAAGAGGTTTTTTTCCAGAACGGTGCCCCTGCAGGATTACCACCGCTTGTCGGAATTTTACTTCGCAAACGGGTCCAACGTAAAACGAAAACACGGGTCCAAGCAAAGATTGTAACGCGATCAGTAGGTACAAATAGTACTGAGAAACACTGTGGAAAAATAAAATAGCTCTTTCAGCAAAGAGAACAGACAACCGCGCAGTACAAGAGCACAGAGCGGTCTGTGACTGTCGTTTTTATTATTTCGCGCATGCTGCGACGCAGCAAAGCAGGAATAATAATAATGACAGTTGTGCGTTGTAACAGTTAAATGATTATCAAATAACCCTGCTCGCGAAGCAAGATTACTTTTCACAGATATCGAATCATTCCCAACAAACAATTTAAGCCAAATAAGCTAATTTTTTAGCTGAATAATTGATTTCGTTTAATCATGTGCATCGATTTTTTTTTAAAGTTTTGTTTTTTTTTTCTGAAAGAAGTGACTTTTAGGAAAAGAAACAATGACTTATGAGTTAGTAACTTCAGAACGCAGTGATTAATTGATATCGACTGATACACACCACTACGGGTCTATGGACTTTCTATCAAGTTTTGTTTTGAAGTGAGCCTATAGCATTTACTTACATGCATTTAGTGTATTAGAAAGCCGAAAACCTTTCAATACAAATTATTTCTACGAGAAAGGCAAGAATCGGGATAAATGTCCGATTTTGAACCCCTAGACGAAGTGCTTCTCAATATTTGCTATCAAATGTTTAACACAAGCGAAAATCAAACCATTTATAGATGAAAGTCTTATTCATGAAAAAGAAACTTGAAATGGGCATCAGTTATTGATAAATCATTGAGACTTTCAACTTTCTGAAAAATACAATCGTTTTGGACAATGCAACGTATTTTGGACCTAAAGATGTACGTATTTTGGACTATCCCAATTTAGTTTGTTCAAAGCCAATTTAATTTACACTTAGCAGCAGCATTTAGTTTAATTCAGAAATCAAGAAAATGTAGCCAGGAGGGTCCAAAATATATAGGGGTCCAAATCAAGTTCGTTAATCTAATTGTAATTTGTAATTCCATGTTGAAAAATTTACATAAATCGCAATCACACACACCCAAAAAACAGATCTCACAATTATTTTATAAAAACGTGGCATATACAAATCTGTGAGGTTTTTATACAGAAATTGTATTAAAATAATACAAATCGGTATAATTTCAATACAACGATTGTATTAAAATCTTCCAAAAATTGTATATGCCCAATTATTATACAGTTTCTGTAAGGTTCTTATGCAGAACTGTATTAAAATCCGCCATCCGCTGGTTGGGTGCACTTTTGGAGAATCGTCTGTACTCTCGTGTCTGACTTGCCGTTCGGGATATTATACACACTATGGAATGAACCGGTCAGCCAGTATGCATTGGTGTTTGCCAACGATAAAAGGTGCTTGAACAGTATCAATTTGTTTAATTTTAGTTGAGATAGTAAAATGTGACGACAACATCCACGGCAAACAAAAAGTACAACAAACAATGTATAATGCTGATACAAAGTAATTGACTTTCCGACAAGCGCTTCCTGCAGCGCTGCTCATTAAAAAAAATATCTCCGACGTGTAGCCTGAGGCACACCTCCATAGTCCTTCCTGCAAGTCTGTATGTGAACATCGTGTTGCATGTTGCTACCACATTAGCAGAACTCTGTATATTGCACCAATCTATCAACAACATAAGTAGGATGGTTTCTCACGTATTAATATGCTAAGAGTCGTGTAGGAGTATAAATGCTTACAGAATGGGAACCTGAGCAGCTGAATGTAATATACACAGAATTCTGTTTTCAAGCGATTTTCACATTCCAAAATTGACGAGATTCACATGATTTTACTCGCATTTTTTGGAGGCTGATATGACATGCTCTCGCATTTTAGGAAAAATTAAAGCAAATTATAAATACATAGTTTTAAGATCAAATGCAAATGAATATATCGTGTCCAAAACAATATTTGAAAGAATGTTCAATATACGAATTTCTCACATGCTTAGCATCAAACTTGATTTAATTAGCAGTGACCAAAGGTTTCTAAAAAAGTGTTTACCATTTTGATACTCATTAGTAGAGGACAATTGTTGAAAGGACAAGACGATCTTTGTGAGTGTAGCTCAATCAGTATCAGACTCTTCTTTCGTAATACATAAAGATATTTAAATTTTCTAGAAAATGTTATGTAAGCTTCATAAATTCTTCAAACAAAAAAATTACAATTGTTATTACATTTTTACTTTGCTAGCTTAGGTTTTGAACGAAAAGCGGTGCCATTTACCATTTACACACATTACCTTCCAGGCATCCCGAGCCGAGTTATTCGGACCTGAACCCATACTCTGTTGCTTCCCGGTCGTATGCGCTCTTATCGATTGCAACTACACAAACGTGACTTTCTCGGTTCGGTTTCGCCGTCAACTGATGTTGATAAACGAACTACCACCACCTACGTTCTGATGTACACATTGGGAACGACCAGTTGGAGGCAGAGAGCATTTTCCAAAATCTCCGGAACAGGTAAAAATAGATCGAAACTGGTTAGGAACAGAAGAGCAATGCGTCACTCATTACTGTTCTATTTGATTAAGATTTGATCTTCGTTTGAGATTATTTTTTTTTATTATCTATCATTTATTTGGAAGGCTCATTTGCCGTGAAGCGTTACGGAGCCGGAATCATGTTTTTAAATACAGTTAAATATGATTCTTATACACTAATGTTAATTTTGGGGAACCAACCGTTTGAGATTTCGGCTAGTAAAACATCGTTACTTGTACCAAACAAAAATTAATTCAATATTTTCACATCAATTGATCAAATATATTTAGATTTTCGGCTGACTGTACCTCCCCCAATTTCAACGCTACCCGCAGACAGTTACCGGGCTCTGTATTTTGCATGGAATTGAATGGAATGGGTCAATGGATTGGATTGGCGGTATGTGGTCCACGAGCCGTGAGCTCCAGACAGTGATGGTATTTTGATATCTAAGGCGTCGCTATTCGTTGCCACCGCGCGGCACCGCACCACTCTGACGGCGTTGTTATCGTCTTCGATCGACAACGTCGTCGTTGTTGAGCATCCTCACTCGGCGTCGGCGAGAATGCGCATGTTTCATAAATTTCAAATTGTGTGAGGCATCCCGTGTGTATGTCAACAGCTGGGTTGCCTTTCATACAGAGTATTGGTAGTCACTGGCATGCAGTGTTGGCAAGTAGCTTGTGCTGTGATCACATGAATGGCTTATTTTTATTAACCACGAAATATTCCGTTTTTATTGCCCCCTGGTGAGTTGCTCCAAATGGGAAGAATTATGAAATGATTTTTATACCGAATTTGAAAATTTTTGACAAACATAAATATATGATTCATTAGTTATCCGCAGTAGTGTTTACGAGAATAAAAGTGGTTCAAACAATGTAAAACAATCAGGTCGGGAGAAATAGGATCAAATACGCATTAGAATACAGACAGAATAAGGACGTGATAAAGTCAGAGCATAACTGTGCATATTATGATCTAGGAATAAGTTAACAAAAAGGTGCTGTGAGGAAAACATTGTAGCTAATATATGGAACTCCTACTGAATGTTATTTAAGGCAAATTGTGTTCAGGTTAATGTATAGTTTCTTTCCCCAGTCGAAAATATTTCCAACAAAAATAATAAAGGCAGGAGAGGAAATCTAAGTCACCTCGAGCGTTTCAAGACCCAAACGTGTACTTATTGGAATAGTGTGGGTTCAAGTCCCATCGGTAGCCGAATCTTTTTTTCGCAATATCTCATAAAGACACCTTAAAATGGCAAACTTAACTATGTGTATCAAACATAAACATCATTCTCAAAAAAAAAAAACTTAAATTGATAAGAAAATATATTACAGAAAATACAAAATTTCTATATTTTGCATAAACGGCAGGCGGATGAAAAAGCATATAACAGGAGAGGCTACCCTACCAAGCCCGGCGTACAAAATATTATCGTGCATCTGGTTGAACAGGCTGAGTCCAATGTTGGAAGATTTTCATGAAGGCAGAACAACGCAAAATCAGATGTTTCTTTTGAATCATAGATACCCCAAGTAACCAAAAGTTCCTTTAAAAGTACGGTTTTCGCTTATTCAGCTTGACTGAGATGATTTAAAACGAAAAGCGTACTTTCAAAGGAACTTTTGGTTACTTGGGACATTTCCAAAGTACAACTTGCAGACTCAGAATCTGTGCATTGATTACACACCAGCGTAAGTTTCAGTGAGGAGAAGAAATTCCCTGTGTCAGATAACTTCTGAACATAGTTTTCTGGCGAAACTGATAAGGCTGATACGTACAATGGCTCGAAATCAAGTTCTCGGATAACAGGCGACGGATCAACCCGGTTTGAAAACTAAGACGAATTAATCAACTGCGAACAGAGAGAGAAAGCCGAGGGCCCGAGAATACTGACCTGGAGGACGAGTGCGGTGATGTCGTATCGGAACTTGCTCCGCGGATTGAGACCCGGAATGTCCTAGTCAACAGATAGTTGTTGATGTTTTTTATCAAAAGATATTTTAGTTACAAGACAAAGATTGTCGCTTTGATTCCCTTTGTTCTGCTGTCCGCAACATGTTGGGTGCCGAACTGTCAAATCGTATGTATTTTTCCTTCATTGACATTTAGCGCCCTAATCCTCGCCAGTACATAAAAGATGTTCCGGACAGCGACGACAGCGACAATCTTTATCTTGTAACCAAAAATTTTTTTTTTTTCGTCAGGTAGCTTGTAAGATTGAAGCTTTGTAGTTGGTACACTAGGTTATCATGCCAAACTTTGACGAATATCTTCTCGACATCGATTGAGGCCATGGCGAGGGATTTTGAGTCAAACTTGTTTCATCTGAGGGCGTTGATAACTAGAGCTATTAGGTGTACGGTTGATCAACCGCATCAGGAACCAAACTGTTCCTCGCGCAAGATGTTGTGGTGTTCGGAAGACTCAAGAAGCAGGCGGTAAATCGTCTTTTCAAACAACTTGGATAGCACTGAGGCTAATGGAACGACAACTTTTGGGAGAGGAAGGATCCTCACCAGACTTCCAGATGAGGATGACTTTAGCTGACTTTCAAGACGATGGAAAGAAGCTAAGACGGAGGCAATGATTAAAGATCAGTGTAAGGGGCTCGAAAAACGGAACAACCATGCGTTTGAGTTCGAGATGTAGAATGTTGTTCGAGCTTGGGGCCTTCATGTTTTCGATTCGTCAGCTGAGATATCCAACTCCTTCGAATAGTTGTTGGGAGTCAGATGGATGTTCTTCGTATGCTCGTTATCGGATGTTTCGTGTGGACTGACAATGTTCTGTCCCAGATTCGGCAAGCTGACGTAGTGACAATTTATTTCGACGGCCTTCTCTGCAGTAGTCAGAGCTTGAAATATTCATCTTCGTGAAGCAACTTCGGTCCGAATTTTGACAAACATCGCATGAATATTCAAAACATAGAATGACATAGTCAGACGATTACTCCACGAATTAATTCATTCGACAGTCACTGAATGTGTTTACTATGTGCAGAAAAAAACATAATTATCATTGTTTATGTTGATGTTTACCGCCGAAAGTGCCTCGCGGATGAAAATCGGATTCAGTTCTGTGTGATAAATCACTTTACTCATTTGAAACGTGTTCAGATTTCAGATAATTTATCAATTTGTAAAATGTGCATAAATAATCAATGACTAATATTCAACTGAATATTGACTGTCCAGAGCCGACTATGAATGTGTCGGAAGTGAACTGACAAATGAAGAAAAATGGACTTCACTAAAAAATTTCGATTATTTTACACTCTGGCAGTAGTGATCAAGTGATTCTTAGAGTCATTGTTCTTGTCCAATGGGATCGAATGTGCAATGGGCTGAGGCTTAGACTTCAAAATTTTGGTAAGTTTCCAGAACGGCTCAGAAGAGTCTGGGAGAATGCAGATCTAATTGGAGTAATATTATTTCTCAGGTCCACCTTTCTGTCCTGTATATTTTTTGTCATGCGACTACCACGTGTCTTAAGGGCGTTTTAATATACCTCTGAAAGGTGGCCAGTCACTGGTCGGCTGATCGAGTGTCTTGTTGCGAAAGTCCAAAATGATGACGTTCACCTTTCATATGCGTTTCGATGATGAACGCCACGTCTATTCCCTTTTGCTAAGGAAGTACTTCAGGCTGAAGTCATCAGCTCGATTGTTTTGCTCTTGAGAAAATTGAGAACAACAGTGGCCCCAAATTGCTACCCTGGGGTACCCCCGAGCAGTATGTGAAATGTTCGGAATGTGCCACACTAATTTAAACAAAGTTTGCAATTTTTCTGATACGAACCGAACCAAAGTACCAGATCTGGAGAAACGCCTAGCTTTTTCAGTTCTGCAAGCAATATACCGTAATCAACCCGATCGAAAGCAGCTTTCAGATCTGTATACAATGGCACCAATTTGGTTCCTAGCTCCATATTTTGTAGGCACAACGATACAAACGAAACGATATTAGTTTAGATCGACCATTTAGGGTAGAATCCTTGCTGATCGGGTGATATATACGATTTAAGTATAGGCAGCAAACAGTGCGTCATTCATACTTATTTCGAAAATTTTAGCTCAATCTTCAGGTCCTTTCAAGCGATGGAAACCGTGCTCGAGGTATACAAGCTATAGCTGGTCTCGATACATTCTCGTTTTGTCGTGACGATCGATTTTGTGGATGGCGAAATGTTTGAGTCCAAAATCCTCCAAGTCGGCAATGAGCTCCTTCTCATCCGTAATTCGTATCGTGTAGCCTTGAGCGGCTTCGTGCTATCGAGGTCAGGAGTGTAGTACTCATACTTGTGGACCTGAAGTCCAAGGTAGACTTGTGGTGATCCTAATTTGTTGGCATCACCTTTACGCCTTTACTGCGAATCAAATGTGCCGCTAAGGCCCCTGGCAATTTATAAGCGGAGCTTTAGGCGCATGTCCGGCGCGTCACCCTTGATGAAAACCGGCGAGCACTTCTTCTTCCAGTGCGGTTGCTGTGATGATTGTGATTGCTGATTGTACACTATTTCGCCGAAAAACATCAAGGTCATTCCGCGAAATGCCATTTGGTGGAACTAGGTTAGAATAAACAACATTGAAACATGTGTCTTAATTACATGGAGCTAGTGTTTTGTAATCCAGTCCAAATTCTTTTAAATTGGGGTTTAAAGACTTTCTGTGAGCCACCATTAACCAAAAACGGAAAACAGTCGAACAGCGTAAAATTACATCCGTTGTGCGCAGCATCCTAAGATGCAAAACAGAACATGCAAAAACTGCACTTACAGAAAATTCAGAACTGATTCAAATCTGCTCCTAACAAAAATAGTTGAAATTGAAATTCTTAAAAAAAAAACTCTAATTGCACAATCACCAGAACCTAAGAAGCACATCGCACAGAAATTGAACAAAAATTTTTTACTATTGCAAGCTACAAATTTGTTTGGAAGACAAAATATTTTATCTTGAAGTCTATTATGGAATTCACTGACTTTGTTGTCAAAGCGGAACTACTCGCTGGAACAGAAGAACGTGGATAAGAAAAAAATGTGTCATTTTTTCTCCAATTTCTGAACAAAAAAATGCTTCTAGGAAAAAAATACTTTTTTTCCTAAAAGCTAAGAAGCTTTAAAGCCCCCCTCATAGCGGCTCGAAAGCCTCCTTTCAAACGGCGGCTTTCTAAGTGGTTCGGAAGCCTGCTTTTAATAGCCTTGGTAAACTCTTTTCAAAGACGCGGAAACCTCATTGCAAGTGTTTTTGAAGCTTTCTTTCAAGAGGCTTAAACACTGCTTTCAAAAGCCCCCTTTCAAGAGACTCGGAACCCTCCTTTTGAGAGGCTTGATCTACTTTCACAAAGTTCGGAAGCCTCTTTCAAAATGGACGGAAGCCTTTCCAATGTCTCAGAGGCCTCCTTTCAAGAGGCTCGGAAGCCTCCTTTCAAGAGGCTCGGAAGCCTCCTTTCAAGAGGCTCGGAAGCCTCGTTTCAAGAGGCTCGGAAGCCTCCTTTCAAGAGGCTCGGAAGCCTCCTTTAAGAGGCTCAGCCTCCTCTCAAGAGGCTCAGAGCCTTCTCTCATAAGGCTCTGGAAGCCTCCTTCCAAGAGGCCTGGAAGCCTCCTTCCAAGAGGCTGGAAGCCTCCTTCCAAGAGGCTCGGAAGCCTTCTTCCAAGAGGCCTGGAAGCCTCCTTCCAAGAGGCTCCAGCCTCCTTCCAAGAGGCCTCCAGCCTCCTTACAAGAGGCTCAGAGCCTCCTGCAAGAGGCTCAGGAAGCCTCCTTACAAGAGGCTCAGAAGCCTCCTAACAAGAGGCCTGGAAGCCTCCTTTCAAGAGGCCTGGAAGCCTCCTTTCAAGAGGCTCAGGCCTCCTTTCAAGAGGCTCAGAGCCTCCTTCCAAGAGGCCTCAAGCCTCCTTCCAAGAGGCTCAAGCCTCCTTTCAAGAGGCTCAGAAGCCTCCTTTCAAGAGGCTCAGAAGCCTCCTTTCAAAGCTCAAGCCTCCTTTCAAGAGGCTCAGAAACCTCCTTTCAAGAGGCTCAGAAACCTCCTTTAAGAGGCTCAAACCTCCTTTCAAGAGGCCTGGAAACCTCCTTCAAGAGGCCTCAGGAAGCCTCCTTTCAAGAGGCTCTGGAAGCATTCTTTCAAGAGGCCTGGAAGCCTCCTTTCAAGAGGCCTGGAAGCCTCCTTTCAAGAGGCTCAGAAGCCTCCTTTCAAGAGGCCTCAGGCCTTCTTTAAGAGGCTCGGAAGCCTCCTTCCAAGAGTCTCAAAGCCTCCTTTCAAGAGGCTCAAGCCTCCTTCAAGAGGCCTGCGCCTCCTTTCAAGAGGCCTCAGGCCTCCTTTCAAGAGGCTCGGAAGCCTCCTCTCAAGAGGCTCGGAAGCCTTCTTTCAAAAGGCTCGGAAGCCTCCTTCCAAGAGGCTCGGAAGACTGTTTTCAAGAGGCTCGGTAGCCTGTTTTCAAGAGGCTCGGAAGCCTCCTTTCAAGAGGCTCGGAAGCCTCCTTTCAAGAGGCCCGGAAGTCTTCTTCCAAGAGGCTCGGAAGCCTCCTTCCAAGAGGCTCGGAAGCCTCCTTCCAAGAGGCTCGGAAGCCTCCTTCCAAGAGGCTCGGAAGCCTCCTCCAAGAGGGCTCGGAAGCCTTCTTCCAAGAGGCTCAGAGCCTCCTCCAAGAGGCTCAGAAGCCTCCTTCCAAGAGGCCTGGAAGCCTTCTTCCAAGAGGCTCGGAAGCCTCCTTCCAAGAGGCCTGGAAGCCTCCTTCCAATAGGCTTGGAAGCCTCCTTCCAAGAGGCCTGGAAGCCTCCTTCCAAGAGGCTCAGAAGCCTTCTTCCAAGAGGCTCAGAAGCCTTCTTCCAAGAGGCTGGAAGCCTCCTTCCAAGAGGCTCGGAAGCCTCCTTCCAAGAGGCTCAGGAATCCTTCTTCCAAGAGGCTGGAAGCCTCCTTTCAAGAGGCCCAGGAGCCACCTTTCAAGAGGCCTGAAAGCCTCCTTCCAAGAGGCCTGGAAGCATCCTTCCAAGAGGCCTGGAAGCATCCTTCCAAGAGGCCTGGAAGCATCCTTCCAAGAGGCTCTCAAGCATCCTTCCAAGAGGCTCAGGAAGCATCCTTCCAAGAGGCCTCCAGCCTCATTCAAGAGGCCTGGAAGCCTCCTCCAAGAGGCCTGGAAGCCTCCTCCAAGAGGCCTGGAAGCCTCCTTACAAGAGGCCTCGAAGCCTCCTTCCAAGAGGCTCAGGAAGCCTCCTTCCAAGAGGCTCAGAGCCTCCTCCAAGAAGCTCGGAAGCCTCCTTCCAAGAGGCCTCAGGCCTCTTCCAAGAGGCCTGGAAGCCTCCTTCCAAGAGGCCCGGAAGCCTCCTTCCAAGAGGCTCGGAAGCCTCCTTCCAAGAGGCTCAGCCTTCTTCCAAGAGGCCTGGAAGCCTTCTTCCAAGAGGCCTGGAAGCCTCCTTCCAAGAGGCTCAGAAGCCTCCTTCCAAGAGGCTCAAGCCTCCTTCCAAGAGGCCTGGAAGCATCCTTCCAAGAGGCTCAAGCATCCTTCCAAGAGGCCTGGAAGCCTCATTCCAAGAGGCCTGGAAGCCTCCTTCCAAGAGGCTCAGAAGCCTCCTTCCAAGAGGCCTGGAAGCCTCCTTCCAAGAGGCCTCAGCCTCCTTCCAAGAGGCTCGGAAGCCTTCTTCCAAGAGGCTCGGAAGCCTTCTCCCAAGAGGCTCGGAAGCCTCCTTTCAAGAGGCCTCGAAGCCTCCTTCCAAGAGGCCTGGAAGCCTCCTTCCAAGAGGCTCAAGCATCCTTCCAAGAGGCTCAGAAGCATCCTTCCAAGAGGCCTCAGAAGCCCCATTCCAAGAGGCTCAGAAGCCTCCTTCCAAGAGGCTCGGAGGCCTCCTTCCAAGAGGCCTGGAAGCCTCCTTCCAAGAGGCTCAGAAGCCTCCTTACAAGAGGCTCAGAAGCCTCCTTCCAAGAGGCCTCAAGCCTCCTTCCAAGAGGCCTGGAAGCCTCCTTCCAAGAGGCCTCAAGCCTCCTTCCAAGAGGCTCGGAAGCCTCCTTCCAAGAGGCTCGGAAGCCTCCTTCCAAGAGGCTCGGAAGCCTCCTTCCAAGAGGCTCGGAAGCCTCCTTCCAAGAGGCTCGGAAGCCTATTTCCAAGAGGCTCGGAAGCCTCCTTCCAAGAGGCTCGGAAGCCTCCTTCCAAGAGGCTCGGAAGCCTCCTTCCAAGAGGCTCGGAAGCCTCCTTCCAAGAGGCTCGGAAGCCTTCTTCCAAGAGGCTCGGAAGCCTCCTTTCAAGAGGCCCGGAAGCAATATTTCAATGTTGTTGTGTTCTACCTTGTGCGGTTGAAAAGAAAATTAAATATTGCGCGATCGACGTGTTTGGAAGCGTAGATCGATGTTATTTTTTTCTGCCCTTTGCAGTCGAAAATAAAATAATTAATGCGCGATCAAACGTGGTGACTCGTCGTCTTCCAGCAAAGCGAGTATCACATCTACATTTCCTACTTTTTACTCATTTGACCTGCATTCGGACATGATTCGTTTAATTTTTGTCACCAGTTTTTACAAATTAAGGATGATGTTAGTCCTAAATATCATCTGTTGGTTCTCTGTGTCGTTACAGCTGGCCTGGCAATAACGGAGTAGAAATCGTGGACAATCAATCATGTTCCTGCTATAATCGCGAAATTCGCTTTATTGAATTTCTCATGAAATAATTCATTTGATTCTGTGACTGACAACGGGTTCAAGATGGTGCGCTGAAATATTATTGTAATGGAAAAAATGAAGTCATTTGAAAATTTTGCTTCATCATACTGCATTCGATAAGACACAGGCACGGAACACGAGCCTTCTATTTCCATAAACACATTTTGTTGTTTAGAGCACCGACGCAGATGATAAGACTACCACCGACATACAGTAGTGGCAAGTAATGGAGGCGTACCGAGCGCGTACAGTTGTTTCAGTATGCCCATCATGATGCGAAAAATGCCACACCTTTGTATGATCTAGCAATATAATTACCTTGCCACCGCAGAGGGATGGAACAGTATCTGATATAAATTTACAATCCGTTTCGAACATTAATTTATCACATTTCCAGTCATATATACGGTTGCTAATTGAAGTAGTGTGATGGTCAATACAACTGGAATTTTCAGTTTGTATACGCAATCATTCCTTCTGAAGGAATGTGGAAAGATACTTTTTTTCATTTTATGACATTCACTTCAATGAAAATATACAGAATTTAAAGAAAAATGATTTATTTAAACATTTCTTATTGAAATTTGACAAAACATCTACATATTATAAGCAAGAAATACGTTCTATAAATCTATAAATATGTTCAGCAAATTGGCCTCCTACCGATCAAGGTGTGATCGACATTCATATGTAAAAGTAATAAACTCACAAAAATGGCTATTAATTTGTTTAGCAATCACTTCGACCTATACACCTTCGATCCACATCACCTTCTGGGCTCAATGTCAGCGGCAGTGTTTTACCACGAGAGAAACAATTAGATCGCAATCCATTTAACATTAGCGTAGAAGGGTTGGAAAACCGTGGTGCCCTTCTCGAGCAACCAAATTATAACAACACAATAGCTCCACCTCTTATGACCATCGCAATTATCTTCGCGCGAAACAAAACGTTGAGCTTGACCTAAATGTACCTCAATGGTACTAATAATGAATCGTTTATACTTTGGGAATCGAACACCATCACTGCACGTACTTAATCACACATCTGCCCAAGAATTTCCTTTATTCTACATAGCACTTGAATTGGTTCAAATGTTCAAATGATAGACATTTGCATCGGCAAAACCATCTGCTCAAATATACTCATTTAGTCCGGTGTCCTCCAGAGCCAGCTAAGGCGTCTTGATCACATTAATAATAATCACATGTGTAGCGTATTAAGGCATCATTTCCTTGAAGCATGTGGTCAGTTAGGGTCTATGCCATTGACATCACTTCTTGCACGGAATCATAATAATGTTTCAGACGAATTCGTTGATTATCGACTCATCGTTACCGAACAGGGAAACATGGGTAGAAGCATATTGGTACACAAAAGCTGAAGCAATAATAATTTAAGCAAAAAATGCTTCTCAAACCTAAGAAAAGAGATCGTAATATTCCGTTCAGTTCCCATATACTTTGCGGACAGATATTGTAATCAATTTCATTTTCATACGAGTTTGCAATCATTTTTTTGTAAATGAGATGATTAGATGATTCGATTGAATAGTACTAAAATCATTTTATTCCATCCATTCCATGTTCATCACAGTATTCGTCATTTTCTTCTCGCACCCACTTCGAGAATGACTGAGACTTGTGGATGATTTCCGTATATAAAGTAATCTGTCACGAATCGTTTCGCTTCCAGTCGAAAGGGACATAATAACAGTACTTGTACCAATCCGACGGATTATTCCTGGATGATAAACAAAATTTGTACAAGGACACGTGAGACATGCCTTCGAGGCATATGAAGCTTGTGGTGAGGATATCGGCCATTCACAGCCGCACTTGGCCACCTGTTGATTCAAACCGTACTTGTGTAGTTTATTCATGTGATTCCGCTACCCAAGCTTTGTTATTGATGGTAGCCGCTGGGCATGGCAATTCACTGCGGATATATTTTAGATAAGTTATTTAATTGCCAAGCATGGTTAGCGGCCTGTTGCCCAGCGTAAAAAAAATCGCATTGATATGCGTTTATCAGTTTAGGTTCAATGAAATCATTACCGCTTCCCCAAAGAAGGATAGATGAAGACGCTTGGAAATGCTAATGTAGTATGCGGATAAGTGATGAAGCCCTGTTTCAAGTTTAAATAGCTGGAGAAAGTAAATGGTGTGTTATAATAATTGATAATAGGTGCAGTGTTTCACGATGAGTAAGTAGTTATGCCATTTGAAGATGATTGATTTAAGCAGTTCAAAAGATCACAAATCAAAAGAATGTAGCATGTAGCTTCGTTTGCATTTGATTGGATTATTGCACATTAAAAGACAATAAACTGGTTGAAATATAGTTTCTTCACCATAAAATTATGTATGAGCTAGAAAAAATAGCTTAAAAAAGAAAACAATAATTTAAGTGTAATGCTAGATGAGGTTAATTGAAGGAGAACAAATAAGGTCAAATGTTTATTCATATGTATATATATATATATATATATATATATATATATATATATATATATATATATATATATATATATATATATAATATATAATATATAATATTTTAGAAATTGTATAGGACCACTGAAGGGTAACATTTATGAATCCTATTATAGCGCGCTTGCTCTAGTATTTAAATCGCATTTTAAGCTTCTAAGGCATTTAAATGTGCAACAAAATAAAAGTCAACAGAATAATCCATTGCTGATTTGCGATAAGCTAAAACCATACTATAAGAAAGGTTAAAAATATCCCTTTTCATGTAAACGTTACACAATAAATAGTATTAATTGTCGCTTTTCCGAGCTAGAAGTCTCGGTTCGTACATTTTGACAAGCTTCTTAGTCGTTTTTCCCCTCCTATTTCTTCTGTCAGCCAGAGGTGAGCCAGCCAAGGGCCGAAAGCCTCTTTAATAGAGACAATTATAATAATAAATCTTGTGTCAGGTATGAGATCATTGTACCCAACGATCAGTAATTTCGGTTCGATCATTTGGTAGTTTTTTTTGTTCGGGATGAACAACTGCGTCCATTTCATTGAACTTTTGTAGTATACCCGTGTCATTTGTTTAGTGCATGTCTTTCTGCTCCATTTCTATAAAGAAGAAAAGAAGAAGTCGTTTTTTATTCAGATATTTCTCAAACTTAATGTAAGGCCACTTTAGATTACGTTATTTATACCCTTCGAGAAATGGCTTATACCAACTCTCAAAGGCACGCCCCTCAATCAGTTTCGGCACAACAATAAGTGAGTTAAAACTGATTTTGATCACGCATCGGTACTGTGTATATCAAACATATAAAACCGAATTCGTTTTTGTACAGAGATCTGATTTCATTGCGATTGGCATTTCTGAATCTCACCTTTACACAGAGCTCTAATCAGTCAGAGGGTTCAGCGGCTCCAGTGCTCTGGAGCTTGGAGATTCATGTCGTCGGCTTCGAAACCAACCTAAGATTGAGTTACGTTTTTATAATTTACTCCATTGACTCCATCCAAAAGGAGCAAAAGGTGGGTCATCTAAAAGCAAATTATAGTCGTTCCATACTCTTCCGACCATCACTCATAAGTATTAACAAGAATAGTAAGAACTAGAGCACAGTGTGGTAGATCTTTCTCCGTAATGCAGCACGTATAGGTGTCTACCATCTACCATTCATCCCCTCGGCACGGGACGCCTGACACCTTGGGATTCGGGGTTAGGGACGTCATATTGTCATCTTCAGTTTTGTACCGAGCCTGACGATATGACCGAATTTACACCGTTACGCACTACTTCAGAGTATCCATATCCCAGCGAAACGGGAGATAGTCAAAAGGTAACTCATTACAGAAGCTAAATTTGAAGATTTTTCTGCAATAATTCGTTGTTTAGTCCCACTAATAACGGACACATTAGTGACTCTCGTGCCTCTTGAAAGGAGACTTTCGGGCCTATTGGAAGGAAGCTTTCGGGCCTCTTGAAAGGAGTCTTACGGGCCTCTTGAGAGAAGGCTTTCGGGTCTCTTGTAAGGAGGCTTCCGGGCCTCTTGAAAGGAACCTTTCGAACCTCTTGAAAGGAGCCTTCTGGGCCTCTTGAAGGGAGGCTTCCGGGACTCATGACAGAATGGTTTTCGGGCAATTTGATTGGAGGCTTCTGGGCCTCTTGAAATGAGGCTTCTGGGCCTCTTGAAGGAAGACTTCCGGGCCTCTTGAAAGAAGGTTTTCAGGCAATTTGATTGAATGCTTCTGGGCCTATTGAAATTAGGCTTCTGGGCCTCTTGAAAGGAGGCTTCCGGGCCTCTTGAAAGGAGGCTTCCGGGCCTCATGAAAAAAGGTTTTCGGGCCTATTGAAAGGAGGCTTCCTGGCCTATTGAAAGGATGCTTCCGGGCCTTTTGAAAAGAGGCATACTGGCCTCTTGAAAGGAGGCTTCCGGGCCACTTGAAAGGATGCTTCCGGTCTTCTTGAAAGGATGCTTCCGGGCTTCTTGAAAGGAGGCTTCCGGGCCTCTTGAAAGGAGGCTTCCTGGCCTCTTCAAACGAGGCTTCATCTTGAAACTAGACTCCCAGGTCTCTTGAAAGGAGGCTTCCGGGCCTCTTGAAAGGAGGCTTTCTGGCCTCTTGAAAGGAGGCTTCCTGGCCTCTTGAAAGGAGGCTTCCTGGCCTCTTGAAAGGAGGCTTCCTGGCCTCTTGAAAGGAGGCTTCCTGGCCTCTTGAAAGGAGGCTTCCGGGCCTCTTGAAAGGAGGCTTCCGGGCCTCTTGAAAGGAGGCTTCCGGGCCTCTTGAAAGGAGGCTTCCTGGCCTCTTGAAAGGAGGCTTCCGGGCCTCTTGAAAGGAGGCTTTCGGGTCTCTTGAAAGGAGGCTTCCGGGCCTCTTGAAAGGAGGCTTCCGGGCCTCTTGAAAGGAGGCTTCCGGGCCTCTTGAAAGGAGGCTTCCGGGCCTCTTGAAAGAGGGCTTCCGGGCCTCTTGAAAGGAGGCTTCCGGGCCTCTTGAAAGGAGGCTTCCGGGCCTCTTGAAAGGAGGCTTCCGGGCCTCTTGGAAGGAGGCTTCCTGGCCTCTTGAAAGGAGGCTTCCTGGCCTCTTGAAAGGAGGCTCCGGCCTCTTGAAAGGAGGCTCCCTGGCCTCTTGAAAGGAGGCTCCTGGCCTCTTGAAAGGAGGTTTCAGGGCTACTTGAAAGTATGCTTCCGGGCCTTTTAAAAGGAGACTTTAGGGCCTCTTGAAAGGGGGCTTCAGGGCCTCTTGAATGGAGGCTTCCAAGCCTCTTGAAAGGAGGCTCCCGGGCCTCTTGAAAGGAGGCTTGCGGGCCTCTTGACAGGAGGCTTGCTGGCCTCTTGAAAGGAAGCTCGCGGGCCTCTTGAAAGGAGGCTCTGGGCCTCTTGAAAGGAGGCTCTGGCCTCTTGAAAGGAGGCTCCCGGGCCTCTTGAAAGGAGGCTCCGGGCCTCTTGAAAGGAGGCTTCCAGGCCTCTTGAAAGGAGGCTTCCGGGCCTCTTGAAAGGAGGCTTCCTGGCCTCTTGAAAGGAGGCTTCGGGCCTCTTGAAAGGAGGCTTCCGGGCCTCTTGAAAGGAGGCTTCTGGCCTCTTGAAAGGAGGCTTCCGGGCCTCTTGAAAGGAGGCTTCCGGGCCTCTTGAAAGGAGGCTTCTGGCCTCTTGAAAGGAGGCTTCCGGGCCTCTTGAAAGGAGGCTTCCAGGCCTCTTGAAAGGAGGCTTCGGGCCTCTTGAAAGGAGGCTTCTGGCCTCTTGAAAGGAGGCTTCCGGGCCTCTTGAAAGGAGGCTTCCGGGCCTCTTGAAAGGAGGCTTCCGGGCCTCTTGAAAGGAGGCTTCGGGCCTCTTGAAAGGAGGCTTCCGGGCCTCTTGAAAGGAGGCTTCGGGCCTCTTGAAAGGAGGCTTCCTGGCCTCTTGAAAGGAGGCTTCCGGGCCTCTTGAAAGGAGGCTTCCGGGCCTCTTGAAAGGAGGCTTCCTGGCCTCTTGAAAGGAGGCTTCCGGGCCTCTTGAAAGGAGGCTTCCTGGCCTCTTGAAAGGAGGCTTCAGGCCTCTTGAAAGGAGGCTTCCGGGCCTCTTGAAAGGAGGCTCCTGGCCTCTTGAAAGGAGGCCCTGGCCTCTTGAAAGGAGGCTCCAGGCCTCTTGAAAGGAGGCTCCTGGCCTCTTGAAAGGAGGCTCCCGGGCCTCTTGAAAGGAGGCTTCTGGGCCTCTTGAAAGGAGGCTTCTGGGCCTCTTGAAAGGAGGCTTCTGGGCCTCTTGAAAGGAGGCTTCTGGGCCTCTTGAAAGGAGGCTTCTGGGCCTCTTGAAAGGAGGCTTCTGGGCCTCTTGAAAGGAGGCTTCTGGGCCTCTCGAAAGTAGGCCCTGGGCCTCTTGAAAGGAGGCTTCTGGGCCTCTAGCAAGGGAGGCTTCTGGGCCTCTTGAAAGGAGGCTTCTGGGCCTCTTGAAAGGAGGCTTCCATGCCTCTTGAAAGGAGGCTTCCGAGCCTCTTGAAAGGAGGCTTCCGGGCCTCTTGAAAGGAGGCTTCCGGGCCTCTTGAAAGGAGGCTTCCGGACCTCTTGGAAGGAGGCTTCCGGACCTCTTGGAAGGAGGCTTCCGGACCTCTTTTAAGGAGGTTTCCGGGCCTTTTGGAAGGATGGGCCTCTTGGCCTCTTGAAAGGAGGTTTCCTGGCGTCTTCAAAGGAGGCTCCTGGGCCTCTCGAAAGGTGGCTTCCGGGCCTCTTGAAAGGAGGCTCCCGGGCCTCTTGAAAGGAGGCTCCCGGGCCTCTTGAAAGGAGGCTTCTGGGCCTCTAGCAAGGAGGCTTCTGGGCCTCTTGAAAGGAGGCTTCTGGGCCTCTTGAAAGGAGGCTTCCGGGCCTCTTGAAAGGAGGCTTCCGGGCCTCTCGAAAGGAGGCTCCCGGGCCTCTTGAAAGGAGGCTCCCGGGCCTCTTGAAAGGAGGCTTCTGGGCCTCTAGCAAGGAGGCTTCTGGGCCTCTTGAAAGGAGGCTTCTGGGCCTCTTGAAAGGAGGCTTCTGGGCCTCTTGAAAGGAGGCTTCCGGGCCTCTTGAAAGGAGGCTTCCGGGCCTCTTGAAAGGAGGCTTCCGGGCCTCTTGAAAGGAGGCTTCCGGGCCTCTTGAAAGGAGGCTTCCGGGCGTCTTGGAAGGATGCTTCCGGGCCTCTTGAAAGGAGGCTTCCGGGCCTCTTGAAAGGAGCCTTCTGGGCCTCTTGAAAGGAGCCTTCTGGGCCTCTTGAAAGGATGCTTCCTGGCCTCTTGAAAGGAGGCTTCCTGGCCTCTTAAAAGGAAGCTTCCTGGCCTCTTGAAAGGAGGCTTCCAGGCCTCTTGAAAGGAGGCTTCCGGGCCTCTTGAAAGGAGGCTTCCGGGTCTCTTGAAAGGAGGCTTCCGGGCCTCTTGAAAGGAGGCTTCCGGGCCTCTTGAAAGGAGGCTTCCGGGCCTCTTGAAAGGAGGCTTCCGGGCCTCTTGAAAGGAGGCTTCCGGGCCTCTTGAAAGGAGGCTTCCGGGCCTCTTGAAAGGAAGCTTCCGGGCCTCTTGAAAGGAGGCTTCCGGGCCTCTTGAAAGGAGGATTCCGGGCCTTTTGAAAGGAGGCTTCTGAACCTCTTGAAAGTATGTTTCCGAACCTTTTGAAAGGAGGCTTTCAATTCTATGCCCTATTGATCTTTTGTCCCACAGCCCTGCATCCATTGCATTGTGCTGGTTGTGGCGGGCAGGATTCGATAGTCTCCGAATTACTGATCACTATGCATATTATGTACAAGACAAAATTCTGAAATAAAAAAATATACATATATCAAAACTTTATTAATAAGTGTTGATTTAAATTGTAATAAATCCGTCTTTATGCATTTCTGTCCGGGGTACCCCCTGGGCCCAGCGAAGGTACTCCCAGGGTTACATGTACCCCAGGTTGAAAACTGCTGATTTAGGCTTTTCCGCAAGGGACGAAAAGCCTGCTGCATGAGCAGACTAAACGGGCTTAACACCGTGAAAAGCGCCCTAGAACATCACATGCTCCGTTCAAAACCATTCATTCATAGGCACGGTAAACTTTTAGGCCGCATAACACCGAGATTTTTTTTATGTATGGAGTAGACAAGGACCAGAAAGAATAAATGTTGGCTGTTACGCCCTTTTCAAATGTTGACCTAGATTTGTAATTTTACTTTTCATATCTTTATTAGGGTTACTGCTTCTGGTCTAAACGAGAAATGATTGCGCAGCAAGAAGCTACAGCTGGCGCACAATTGGGTGTGATGCTCGACGATAAGCTGCGCTTCAACAATCATGTCGACTACGCCTGCAAGCGCGGCTATAGCAGCATTATCGAGAGTGACAGCAAAAACAGCTTTAGGGTGTGTTCTAACAAGCGCGGAGAATCGTTCGAGTATGGACAATTCCATCTCAACCCCCATAAATATTAGTAAATACTCAAAAGGCGTTTTGTCTTGGGAAGGTTATGAGGCAAATGTGTATGTTATGCTATGTTGCTTTAAAAGAAAAAAAGCGGACGCATGGTGTGTTATACCATAAAAAAACGCCACTAGATCCAACAAGGTGCCTCATCGTGATTCTACGGTAACATAAATCGCTCTTTTGCTAAACAACGCATCAAACATCGTGCATACGTATTTTTGGCATTGATTTGCAGAATAACTTCATGCAGCTTCACGAGAATTTTTCTGGGTTTGATTTTCATGTTCGTTCGCAACTGAAAAATGTACAAACTAAAAAGGGTCACGGAAAAACGCATTCAATTGTTTTCTTGTTCTGTTTATAAGAATTTTTTAATTTTGAGTTCTTCACTCCATGCATTAAAAAATGTTCATAACTTCATTCACGTTTTAACGGATTCATCGATGACAAATAATCGCAATGAAATGCTAGGCCACATGATTATTGTTCTCCTTCTGACACCAACCAAGCGAATCCACTCTCTGTTGGACAACACTTTTCCCGCACTAGTAAGGAAACATTAATCGTTCGTTTGGTAAACTGGGTTGGCAGGAAAAATGATCAGCATGCAGCACACAGTACTATCTATTTTACAATAATTGCGTAACGCACAACTAGCTCAAATCCTCAGCATGTGTAGTATGGCACATTCATTTACCGTGGTGCTGTGTTACACGCTTGATTAGAGCCACTGGGGAAAGGTGAGTGGAAAATCTACCTTCCACTCGAATCAATCCACATAGCGGCTGCAGTCAGTGCTTAGTCGAGGAAATGCAATCCACTTTTTCCAGCTGTATTTTCATCCACTGAGCACGTCGTCCCCGCTTAGGGACCGATCACTCGGCAATGGCTCCATGTGTCAAAACTATGTTGGAACACTAAACGTATGTACCTTGGCACTAGTTGTCCGGGGTACCAAATGAAACCAGCCAGCCCACCGTCGTCATCGTCATGGCATGTCACCACCATAGTTTCGCTTTCGTTCACTGCCTCGCAACGTTGACCGTTATTAAAACGTGTGAATACAGAGCTAAGCTATGCGCGGTACATTCAATGGTGGTGAACCAGTTCCAATCCTCGCATCACGCCAAAGATTCGTTACCTAAGGAGTGCAAAAGAAAGTTTCCTTTCTAGAACTTGTTTCGCGTCAAGCCACTCCGCCCCGAGATGTGTTATCAATGACCGGTGACTCGCCGGATACCGGTTGATGCACCGCGCCGGGTTGGATCATTTCTCCACTCTAAGTAATGCTGATGACAACTACGGCGACGACGAGCGACAAGTCAATCCACATTTTGTTCATCATCTACTTAGTGGTTCATATGCAAGAGCGCGACTCTAATAATTCAATTTCTTCCCTTCGGTGGAGCCTCAGCAACAGCGATGCAGTTGTCCTCGGCGAGACGAAAGGGTATGCCATCCGTGGTCAATTGAAAGGGAAAACTGGTTCGACGGTGCTACGCTGTTCAACATGCTTCCTAATAAGAAATTTCCGTCTGGATTGGCGTACCTCCCACCACCCGCTTGGTGCCGTCTTCCTCCACTTGGCCATGCTTCGCTTATCCGCTGTTTATACGGTCGTGGTTAAACAACTTGGCTGGAAAAGCTTTAAGCCGGGGCGTTCGCGTTACGGCTAGTTGAACCGCCAGTTAAATTACATAGAGGTGAATGCAGATGATTTCATGCGAATTTGAATGACTTTTGATGAATTGAAATTTGATTACGATGCGAGAGTTGATAGTTGATTCGATTATGATACGATTGATTACTCAGCGGAACAAAATAGAACATGTCGCGCGTCTTGGAGAGCAGATAATGTTTTTTTTTTCTATTAGGCTTTTATTTTACGTCAGCCTGAGAACCATCGACACAAAGAAGATGGCTTTCGCACTTAGATTCAACAGGCACAATAATTTTGCAGTAAAAAAAAACAAATATAGTTAATTTTGAAACATGTATAAGGATTTCATCAGCAGTTTGTTAAAATTTATATATAGAAACATTTATTTATTGCACATGATTTGAACAATCAATTTTCGAAGCGTTATAACATTTTTTTGCAGACCTTCCAGCTAAGTATTTTCTTTGGCAAAGTCTTTCGGCATTATTCAGACTATATGCTAACGCAGCGGTTCTCAACCTGGGATACATGTACCCCTGGGAGTACCCCTATATTTCTCTGTCTATTCCGTTAACTTGACGTTAAGTTGCTAAATATAACAGCATCAATATTTTCTGTTTATCATATTTATGGGTGCGCGACGTTAGAAATACAAAAAAGCATCCTTCTTCGCATAAACAAAGTGAGATTCATGTCCATGCGGTGAGCTACTTCAGTCGAATTAGTTATTATGTACAGTTGCATATTGAAACAAACAATGGGGGTTACTTTGGACATTTTGAAACCAGAATTACAATGTAAAGTACCATCAAATTGCTATTATCACCATTCGAGTGTCTTGTTGATTTTTGGATGGCAACTTTCTGTTTCAAATTTGGTATTTTTATGTTTATTTTTTTAGAAAATAAAGAATTTAAAGTAGCCCCCGAAGTCAAAAGAAGTACCGCACGACGTTATCTTGACTTAGCGTAAATCCGGGTGAGATGCCACACCTTTTCAAAAATTAATATTTCTCCAAAACAATACGTTAAATTGAAACTCTTCTTAATGTTTTTGATAGTTTAGGGATCCTACTACATTGTGTAAAAGTCATTTGCAAAACAATTAAAATCGGACTGTACTATTTCTATTTTAATAAAAAAAAAGTCAGATCCGGGTAAGGCGCCACACCTCAGGAGGAGATGCCGCACGTGGGAAGTGTTGGAGAAATGTGATTTTAATTTGTTTTTGGCGTTTCTCGTCCCAATCCCTTGCAATATCTTGATCTTCGTATTTTACATGATTTTGCCACTTAATAGTAATACTTACTTGATGGGCTACAGCTCTTCGATGAACCTATGCCGAATGGAGTATCCTTCTCCACTGGACTCGATCCTGGGCCAATCGCTTCCAGTCGCCCTGAACATTGAGCGCCCTCAGGTCCTCTTCAACTGCAAAAAGCCATCGTGTACGCGGCCTTCCACGAAGCCTGCGGCCTCTTCCGAGTTCTCTACTAAATATTATCTTTGCTTGACGTTCTTCCGGCATACGAACAAAGTGACCAGCCCACCGTAGTCTGCCGTGTTGAATAAGCTCAATAATATCCAGCCCTTTATACACCTGATACAATTCGTGGTTCATGCGACGCCGTCAGATACCGTTATCCTGTTTACTGCCGAGTATTGTCCGCAGCACCTTACGCTCAAACACTCCAAAAGCTCTCCGACCAGCCTCCTTTATCGTCCATGTTTCATGGCCGTATAACGCCACCGGAAGAATCAGAGTAGTATACAGCGCGAGTTTTGTTTTCGTTTGCAGACTACGGGACTTAAGCTGGTTACGAAGTCCGTTGTTTGCGACCAATCAATCCAACCCACCTTTGACTACATCCCTGGTCAGCGCATCCAAATCGTCCATCAGGCTGCGGAATAATTTCATCTACACACTGACCTACTGATCACCTATTGACTGGCCGAACGATCGCCTTGCAGAGTTGTTTACGTGCGAGACAATAGGCTTCTGCGATCAGCGGTAGGATACATGCCATCATCGTCATCGTTTTTCCTTCAATCCATCAGCACTTACACGTTCGGTCACCGATAGCCGTATGATAACGGCGATAAGAGCGTGAGATCTTCGCTCTCGGATCACTACTGCCGAATAATCGTCGATCAATCGCATCACAGCAACTGCAGCAGTACCGAGTTAGTTGAAACTGGACCGCCGACAAGTACGCTGGGCAAGGGCCCACAAAATTTTAATCTGTATAGTTTTAAGTGCAAATATAGATATACATAAGTGTGCTCGATAAATATAGTCTTTGTCCAACAAATGTTCTCGTGCAATAAATAGTTATTAGTTAACGCGCGTGTTTTCTTAAACTGATAGTGAATAATTGTGCATGCAGTTTCCTTAAGCGTGAACTATAATGCTCCCATGCTGATTCCGTTGGTCTCTGGATGAAATACAAGTGGTCCCCTTGGATATCCTCCAACAATTAAACGGTCGATGTTGAGCCTGATGAATTCACTGCGTCTCGCTATCGGAGCTGAGGAATAGAACAGCCAGGTTCGTACATTGTGGTCCTTCGAACCGGATGGGACCAGGGAAGGATCAACGGAAGCTCGGCCAGAATTATATTGACTCGGTGTGGACGAAATGGGCGCGAATCGGTGCCATCTTAACTAGCAAAGTTGAATGCACTGATTGTTCTTGTGGAGAAAGGATTTAATGGAGAAAGGATTCAATGCGACAAAGAATCAACGATTGAGAGGAAAAAAGGATCCACCATCACTTTTGCGGTCGCTTGGCTTGGGCATCCATCGCGCGGTTCTTTGGTCAGGTTAGTGAAGACTGCTTACTATATGTCCAGCCGATCCTAGGAAACATTCATATTCTAACACAAGCATTCTTCCGTAAACACGCATGCACAAAACCACCGAGTATTTGGATTTTGGATAATTTCTGGAGATTTAATTCGATCGGGCTATTAACTAAAGGAATCTATCATTGAACGCCAAGCGGACTTTATGATTGGACAACTACTACATCGTTGAATGGACTCTCGCTGGACAATGTTCCGAAACTTGTCTTACAGGTAAATGTTAATGAACAAGTATATGTCCAGCCGAAGCGTACCATACATAATACTCACACTCAAATTTTGAAATTTCTTGGACCTTAACAACAACGGAGTCATACTGGACAGGCCGTCTGGTGTATCGAATACTGGAATTGAGGACGATTTTGTAAAAGCGCTTTATGGCATCGATCTAGCATTTCTATCATCGCTTGAAGACAATCATCAGCCCATTCAACCTTCCGTCCAGGTTTTGTTCGATCAGTGAGCTACTGGTCAACGACATCTACATCGTCGGGAGCGAATACTACCTTCAAGAAGACTTCACGTTCATGAATGCGGAGAGGCAGCGTCAACAATTATTTGCCCAGGTAAATAAAATTATGGTATATGTCGCCGAGGCAAGGCGCACAGTTAATACACCTATTGATTTGGAAATTTATCCTCTTCGACTCATTCGTGACCCTTTGAGCCTTGTGGACCAAGTTGGGTCTATTGATTGAATTTGCGACCTTCGTTATATTGTTTGGATTCTGAATTGTTCGAATATTGTTGGCAATTGTCGCCCGCTGGATTGGTGCAGCTGTTGGTTGTCTGGGTAAGCCACAACAGTATATGTCCAGCCGTGGCATTTGTTTTGAATACTACATCGTATATTCCTCCTCTTCACTTCCCTACTAACTGAGACGAATTGGTTGACGTTTGAGACTTTGGATTGGTAGTGCTCGGTAACTGAAACGTTTTCATTAGGCATAATTGCCTGTTTCGCCAGGTTAGTGAACAAGATAGTATATGCCAGCCAAGCTAGGCGTATACGCGGAATATTACACCTCCATCTCTCTCGTTCTGTTACCGGTGCACTGTGACGTCAATCATGCCGCCCGCCGGATCATCCATCAAGAAGCCTTCGCTGAAGCAGCTGATAACCAGGCTTAGAGAGGCGCAGTCCTTGTTACAGGACATTTGGGAGTTCATTGAGAACTTCAAAGAGGATACTAAGCTTTCTCAGGTGGAAGTCCGACTTGAGAAGTTGGAGGACATTTGGGATAAATTTTCGGAAACGTTAGTCGAGATCAAGTCCCATGACGACTACAAAGAAGACGAGACTTATGACAAGGAAAGGCGGGAGTTCAACAACCGGTTTTATGAGGCTAAGTCTTTTCTCGTTGATCAAGCGAAGGAAAGAAAGGAACCTTTGCTGCTAGACCAGAGTGTGCGGACACATGACACTTCTGTGCAGGGTGCGCTGGACAACGTTCGCTTGCCTCAAATCAAGCTACAAAGTTTCAACGGAGACATCGACGAATGGTTGAACTTCCGGGACCTCTTCACCTTACTCATACATTGGAAGCCGGAACTGCCAGAGGTGGAGAAGTTCCATTACTTGAATGGATGTCTCCAAGGGGAACCAAGAAGCCTTATCGATCCGCTACAGGTAACCAAGGCCAACTATCAGGTAGCATGGGATATGCTACTGAAACGTTACAACAACAGTAAGCAGTTGAAGAAACGTCAAATTCAATCACTGCTGTCGTTGCCCACGCTGTCCAAGGAATCCATACGGGAACTGCATTCGCTTTTGGAAGGTTTTGAGCGAATCGTTCGAACTCTCGATCAGGTAGTCCAGCCAGCGGATTATAAGGACTTACTGCTGATGAACATTCTCACGTCACGCTTGGATCCAGAAGAGTTTTCATCGTCCAAAGAAAACGATTCTCTAGATGACTTGAGAGAGTTCCTCAACCGGCGAGTACACGTACTGGAGTCAATGCCAACCAAATCAATGGACACTAGGGGTGTTCAGCAGCCACCATTGCAAGCGAAACAGAAGTCATCGCTCACACGAACAAGTTTCACATCAGCTCAAGCGTCCGGGGGGCGCTGCGTAGCTTGTTCGGGATATCATCCGCTGTTCCAGTGCAGCTCTTTCCAACGGTTATCGATCTCAGACAGGGACGGCCTGCTGAGAACTCACTCCCTCTGCCGAAACTGTTTCAGGCCGGGGCATTTGGCGCGGGAATGCCAATCCAAGTACTTGTGCAGGAACTGCAAGGGTCGTCATCATACCTTGGTCTGCTTCAAGCCAGAAAAGGGTGGTGAAGGCAAGGTCACAGCGGTTGCAAAGGGCAACATTCCATCTTCCAACAAGGAAGCGCAAGGGGCTCCAAATCTTAATTCCTCTCAAGCGGCTAATACGGCAGCCACTAATACAACGGTCTCAAATGCGGCACATCAATACTCCTCTCAAGTCCTGCTGGCTACGGCAGTCATCGTTATGGTGGACAACGATGGTAATCAGCATCTAGCACGTGCTCTTCTGGATTCCGGCTCCGAGAGTAATTTTTTAACAGAGCGGTTGTGCCAGCGAATGAAGGTAACTCGAGATAAGGTGGACATCTCGGTCCTCGGCATCGGACAAGCTTCAACTAGAGTTAAGCATCGGGTTCGAGTCGTAGTGCGCTCTCGAGTTTCTCAATTCTCGCGAGAACTGGATTTTTTGATTCTACCCAAAGTAACAGTTAACCTGCCAACAATTTCGGTCAACATTGACGGCTGGTCAATCCCAAACGGGATCGAACTGGCGGATCCTGCCTTTTTCGAGTCTAAGGGAGTGGACATCGTGCTCGGGATTGAGTCGTTCTTCGACTTTTTTGAGACAGGCAGGCGGATTTCACTAGGGGAACATCTACCAACACTCAACGACTCGGTATTTGGATGGGTCGTTTGTGGAGGCACGTCAATGTCCTCCAATTCCCTGCAACTAAGCTGCAATATCTCAACCTCCGAAAGTCTGGACTTGCTGTTGGAGCGTTTTTGGAAATGTGAGGAACTCGGTTCGGAAAAAGCATATTCACCAGAGGAACGACGGTGTGAGAAGGTATATCAGCACACAGTTCGTCGGGAGCAGGATGGGCGATACACTGTCACACTTCCAAAGAATTACGATATTCATCCGGGCTTGGGCAAATCTTGGGATATCGCCCACCGCCGACTTCAGGCGACAGAGCGCAGATTGGCACGGGATTCCAGTCTACGAGAGCAATATACCGCTTTCATGGAAGAATATCTAGCCATGGGTCACATGAGTAGGATTGATCAGACCGCTCAAGCAACGGTCCAACGATGCTATCTGCCGCATCACCCGGTGGTTAAAGAAGCATCGACCACCACCAAGGTACGAGTAGTGTTCGATGCTTCCTGCAAGACGGCTTCGGGAGTTTCGTTGAACGATGTTTTGCTGGTAGGGCCAGTGATTCAGGAGGACTTAAGATCAATAATTTTGCGAAGCCGTACACGACAAATCATACTGGTCTCTGATGTGGAGAAAATGTTTCGCCAAATCAATATTTGTAAAGCAGATAGGCCTCTCCAATGCATCCTGTGGAGATCTTCTCCTATGGAAGAAGTCGGGGCATATGAGCTCAACACCGTTACGTACGGTACCAAGCCAGCTCCTTTTTTAGCAACACGTACGGTCAAACAACTGGCCGAAGATGAGAGAACTCGGTTTCCATTAGCAGCACGGGCTGTTGAAGAAGATGTCTATATGGACGACGTTATCACGGGAGCGGACGACGTGGCAACGGCTGCAATTCTCCGACATCAACTAGATGAAATGATGATTAGCGGTGGATTTCGGCTACGGAAGTGGGCTTCTAACAATTCCAAGGTGCTGGAAGGTGTTTCTCCCGAGGATCTGGCAATTCCACAGTCAGTTGGGGTCAGTTTTTGTTCCGACACCTCAGTAAAAACTCTAGGACTAACTTGGGTTCCAGAATCAGATGTTCTAAGGTTTCAATTTGCAATTCCCGCAGTGGAAGAAAAGAAGGAGTATACAAAACGTCATGTTCTGTCCGTAATTGCTACACTATTCGACCCATTAGGGCTATTGGGAGCTGCGATCACCACTGCAAAAATATTTATGCAGCAGCTATGGTCTATCCAGGACGGGAATGGACAAAGGCTTGATTGGGATCATCCACTTCCTCCCACGGTGGGTGAGACCTGGAAGAAACTACAAAATCAATTGCCAGCGTTCAACCTTATTACAATTGACAGATGTGTCATCATACCTGGCGCGAAAACGGTGGAAATACACTGCTTTTCCGACGCTTCCGAGAAGGCTTTCGGAGCATGTGTTTATTTGAGAAGTCAGAACGCCGATGGGTCGGTGATAGTCCGACTTCTAACCTCGAAATCACGAGTAGCACCCTTGAAATGCCAGTCAATACCGCGGCTAGAACTGTGTGGGGCACTACTAGCGGCTCAGCTCTATGAAAAGGTTCAAGCGTCCCTAAAATCAACGATGACAAGCTACTTTTGGACCGATTCAACCTGCGTACTTCGTTGGATTCAAGCTACTCCAACCATGTGGACTACATACGTGGCAAACAGAGTGGCGAAAATACAAACTATCACCGAAAAGGGTCACTGGAGACATGTACCCGGAATGGACAATCCAGCTGATCTCATATCCAGGGGAATTTCGCCGGGAGAAATCGTAGCAAACCGGTTCTGGTGGCAAGGTCCAAGGTGGTTAGAACTAGGATC
Source organism: Armigeres subalbatus (assembly GCF_024139115.2). Classification (NCBI taxonomy): domain Eukaryota; kingdom Metazoa; phylum Arthropoda; class Insecta; order Diptera; family Culicidae; genus Armigeres; species Armigeres subalbatus. The sequence goes on along the minus strand of NC_085140.1, from coordinate 294,614,548 downwards.
GGAACTTTGGCCGAAAGCAGCAACAAATTTTGAAGAGGAAGGTGAAGATGAAAGACGTCGGACGGTAGTTGCAAGCTCGGCGTCACCATATTCCGAGTTTAATGACCAGTACATTGGAAGGTTTGGGTCATACACCGACATGATCCGTCGGACCGCGTACTGGCTGCGTTTGATGGACTTACTTCGCAAGCCAAGGGAAGAAAGAAAAGATGGGTCGTTCTTGTCCACAGTAGAACTGCGACAAGCTGAGAACGTTTTGGTCAGAAGAATACAGAAGGAGTTTTTTAGCAAAGAATGGAAGGCCATCATCAACAAAACTATTATTCCATCTAATTCACCTTTACGGTGGTATAATCCGTTCATTTCAACGGATGGTATTATGAGAGTTGGCGGCCGCTTGAATAATTCCCTGGAAACAGAAGACATAAAACATCCCATCCCGTTACCCGCTCGACACAAATTCACTCGAATGTTATTACATTATTACCATGAAAGGCTACTACATGCCGGTCCACAGCTTATGTTGGCCGTAGTTAGACTAAGATTCTTACCACTTGGAGGAAGAAGTGTTGCCAAGCAAATAGTCCACGAATGTCTGAAATGTTTCCGATCGAGACCAACCGCTATTCAACAATTCATGGGCGAATTACCATCGTCCCGAGTCACCGTTTCGAGGCCATTCTCCCAGACAGGTGTTGATTTTTTTGGACCAGTCTACATTCGGCAAGTACCTCGACGTCCCGCTGTAAAGGCATACGTCGCTCTTTTCATTTGCATGAGTACCAAAGCTGTGCACCTAGAGCTGGTCACAGATCTGTCGACTGAACGATTCCTCCAAGCTCTACGTCGGTTCGTGTCGCGGCGAGGAAAGTGCAGCGATATTTATTCTGACAACGGTACAAACTTCGTCGGAGCCAGAAATAAGCTGCAGGATTTTATGAAGCTGCTGAAGGACCCTACCCACAGGGAAATTGTATCCAGAGAATGTACTGTGCAAGGTATACAGTGGCACTTTAATCCACCCAGTGCCCCACACTTTGGGGGCCTTTGGGAAGCTGCAGTTCGCTCGGCCAAGAAGCATCTTCTAAAGGTCGTCGGCGAAAACCCCGTTTCCCCAGAAGATTTTACAACATTCCTCGTCCAGGTGGAAGGATGTTTGAATTCCCGTCCTCTAACACCCATGTCGGAGGATCCTGAAGATTTAGAGCCGCTTACTCCCTCGCATTTCCTTGTCGGATCGTCATTACAAGCAATTCCCGAGCCCAATCTTGAAGATGTATCCCTCAATCGGCTAGATAAATACCAGTTAACGCAAAGAAAACTCCAAGACTTCTGGCGTAGATGGCGCCGGGAATATTTATGCCAGCTGCAAGCAAGAACCAAGCGTTGGAAACCACCGGTTCCGGTAGAAGTAGGAAGATTGGTCGTTATCAAAGACGATAATGTCCCACCGATGCGGTGGAGAATGGGACGAATTCAAGAACTCCATCCTGGCGCTGACAATGTGGTCCGAGTCGCTACTGTGAAGACTTCCTCCGGCATGCTAACTCGGCCTGTGGAAAAATTGTGTATTCTGCCATCGCCGGATTGCAACGATGAACCAGAATCTGTATCAACCTCGTCCAGCATCCAAATGTAATCACCGTTCCATTTCCCCTACCCTGTCGAAGAGGATATTGCCGTTTTTCTTTATTTTCAGAAATGAGGTATTTCTGGATGGGTGAGGATGTTTGCGACCAATCAATCCAACCCACCTTTGACTACATCCCTGGTCAGCGCATCCAAACCGTCCATCAGGCTGCAGAATAATTTCATCTACACACTGACCTACTGACCACCTATTGACTGGCCGAACGATCGCCCTGCAGAGTTGTTTACGTGCGAGACAATAGGTTTCTGCGACCAGCGGTAGGATACATGCCATCATCGTCATCGTTTTTCCTTCAATCCATCAGCACTTACACGTTCGGTCACCGATAGCCGTATGATAACGGCGATAAGAGCGTGAGATCTTCGCTCTCGGATCACTACTGCCGAATAATCGTCGATCAATCGCATCACAGCAACTGCAGCAGTACCGAGTTAGTTGAAACTGGACCGCCGACAAGTAAGCTGGGCAAGGGCCCACAAAATTTTAATCTGTATAGTTTTAAGTGCAAATATAGATATACATAAGTGTGCTCGATAAATATAGTCTTTGTCCAACAAATGTTCTCGTGCAATAAATAGTTATTAGTTAACGCGCGTGTTTTCTTAAACTGATAGTGAATAATTGTGCATGCAGTTTCCTTAAGCGTGAACTATAATGCTCCCATGCTGATTCCGTTGGTCTCTGGATGAAATACAAGTGGTCCCCTTGGATATCCTCCAACAATTAAACGGTCGATGTTGAGCCTGATGAATTCACTGCGTCTCGCTATCGGAGCTGAGGAATAGAACAGCCAGGTTCGTACATCCGTAATAAGCCCTATTCGCAGCTGCAATACGCCTTTTCACCTCGCGGGTAACATCATTATCGCACGTCACTAATGTTCCAAGATACACAAATTCTTCTACCACTTCAAATTTTTCACCATCCAGCACTATTTCGCTACCACCACCACTAATGAACCCACGTTGATTGCCAGCGACCATGTACTTCGCTTTGCTGGTATTGATCGTGAGTCCAATCCTCGCTGTCTCCCTCTTAAAAGGCGCAAAAGCCTCTTCAACGGCACGGCGATCGATTTCCTCGTCTTCCCATATTTTCGACATAATATGTTGCAGAACTTCATAAAGCTGCTCACTGCCATGTTTGAGAAGTTCAGCCGGGAGCTGATCCTTCCCCGCAGCCTTATTGTTTTTCAGCTCTTTGACAGCTTTTTTAACCTCATCTAGTGTAGGTGACTCCACAGCTTGTCCATCGTCGCTAATATTTATTCTGTTCACCGATGCACCGTCACTTCCTCCATTCAACAAAGTCTCGAAGTGTTGCATCCACCTGGCAGCCACTTCAGTTTTATCTGTCAGCAAATTCCCTTGTTGGTCGTTGCACATGACGGGAGATGGCGCTGTCTTTCTCCGCACGCCATTGACAGACTCATAAAACCTCCGCATATCGTTCTGCTCCATTTTTTCCTGCGCCTCACTAATAACTTGTTCTTCGTACTCTTTTTCTTCCTGCGGTGGGTTCGTTTTTCGGCTGCTCTTGCTTCCTTGTACCGATCTCTATTCGATCGGGTACCTGACACCAACATCCGGCTTCTGGCAACGTTCTTCTCGTCTGTCACTCTCTGACACTCCACATCGAACCAACCCGTCCTGGGTCGCCTCTGTGCAGTGCCTACCACTTCTCGTGCTGTTGTGCTCACCGCTCCATGGATCGACTCCCATAGATCGTTGATGTTGTCGCTAACGTTGATTGCACTTATCCGTTCGTCGAGCTTCTGGTGGTACTCAGCCGATACTCCTTCCGCCGACAATCGCTGGATATTGTAACGCATCGTTCGCTGTGATCTTTCGTTCGATACAGTTGACAACCGTGATCGAATTTTACTGACAACGAGGTAGTGATCAGAGTCAATGTTCGGACCTCTGAATGTCCACATCGATAACATCCGAGAAATGGCGCCCATCCTCCAGAACATGGTCTATCTGGTTGCAAGTTTCACCATTTGGGTGTCTCCAGGTGTGCTTTCGGATGTTCTTTCGTGCAAAGTAGGTGCTACTGATGGCCATCCCTCTGGCAGCTTGAATACTTGAATGCAGTATTGGTCGTGGGGTCCACGGCTCGGAATTCACGTTCTCCGGATCTAGGCCATCGGACTTCTTGAATAGCAGCCACGTTCACTCCAACCTTCTGCAGTTCACGAGCCAGAAAGCTCACTCGTCCAGGTTCATTTAGGGTCCTGACATTCCAGGTACCGAGTATCCAATCATAGTCCTTATTTCGTTGCCGGGTCGGTTGCCAAAAATAACGTTCTCTTTTTCTTCTATCTCCATTTTTCGTGGTATTTGAGAGGCTTCAGTAAGCTACCTTACCGGGGTCGCGTTACCTACATCGCGATGATGGGGCTGCCACCTTAGGTATAGCTGACGCGATACAGCATTTCGTTAATCAGCCGCTGGATACCAGGCAGACGCTGTTTGAGCCGCACCTCCTGGTGAACAGACGCTCGAGGCGTACCTTCTCACTCTTGCTGATGTCAGAAGGACAACAGTGCCCAGGCTGCACTACCAGCTAAGTACACAACCCTTAGCTGGCGGTCTTTTGTCATCGGACGACCCGTGGAAGCGTCAGATAGGGACTTGTGGGGACCAGAGCTCTGTTGGGCGTTCCTTCCTTGATGTCAACCCACCATTTTGCAGCCCTTAATAGTAATATCTCATTGAAGTGCTGATAGTAGGTAGGTGTGACGTATCACCCTGATTGTTTTGCGGCATCTATACCGATTGGCACGGCAAATGCTGGGTAAAGCGTACCATTGGTATTTCGCGTACCTGAAGGAATAAAATAGACCCCATCTCGCGGTCCTTGGCCTCTTACCCAGCAACTTCTATCCCTACCTCCTCGTGGTGCTGGCCGGGATACGAGCAACCTTAAGGAAGATCGGGTAACCAACTCCTATAGTCGTCTGCTGACAGGAAAGGGGGGTTTGCTCCCCTCCGGAGGTGCAAATCTTACTGAGCGTCTGTTCTTCATGTTAGGAGCGGCTCACAACAGCATCTGTTCTCCATGTTAGGGGCGGCTGATCATCGTCCGAGTGACAGCGAGGTACTCTAAGTGAAACTGTGCATCAAGGTCCTCCGGAAATTTAGGGAGTTTGGTAACAAGCCAGCTTTTAAAAAAATGTACGTAACGAACAATCAACAAGAGAGTACGGGTGGAACCATCAGCGAAGACCACTGCGACGAAAAGGGACTAGCGATTGGAAACTCGGTTCGTGGAACTGCAAATCTCTCAACTCCATCGGGAACACACGCATACTCGCTAATGTGCTCAAGGACCGTGGATTCGGCATCGTAGCGCTGTTTGTTAGAAGGGATCAATGGTGCGAACGTTTTGAGGTAATCATACCATCTACCAGAGCTGCGGCAACACACACGAGCTGGGAACAGCTTTCATAGTGATGGGCGATATGCAAAGGCGCGTGATCGGGTGGTGGCCGATCAATGAGAGAATGTGCAGGTTGAGGATCAAAGGCCGGTTCTTCAACTTCAGTGTAATCAACGTCCATAGTTCACACTCCGGAAGCACTGATGATGATAAGGACGCATTCTACGCGCAGCTGGAACGTGAGTACGACAGCTGCCCAGGCTACGACGTCAAAATCATCATAGGAGATTTGAACGCTCAGGTTGGCCAAGAGGAGGAGTTTAGACCGACTATTGGGAAGTTCAGCGCTCACCGGCTAACGAACGAAATCGGTCTACGACTAATTGATTTCGCCGCCTCCAAGAATATGGCCATTCGCAGCACCTACTTCCAACACAGCCTTCCGTATCGGTACACCTGGAGATCACCACTGCAGACAGAATCACAAATCGACCACGTTCTGATTGATGGACGACACTTCTCCAACATTATCGACGTCAGGACATATCGTGGCGCTAAAAGAACGTGGAACGTTATAGACGGAAGCAAAGACAGCATACCCGCCTTTTTCAGGTGAAGTAACGCCGCCTGGAAGAAGCAGAGTGCGAGGAGATGGAACAGCTGTGCCGTTCTCAAGAAACACGTAAATTCTATCAGAAGCTTAACTCATCCCGCAAAGGCTTCGTGCCGCGAGCCGAAATGTGCTGGGATAAGGATGGGAGCATCTTGACGGACGAACCTGTGGTGATCGAAAGGTGGAAGCAGCACTACGAGGAACATTTGAATGGCGTGAGAGTACAGGCAGTGAAAGTCAAGGCAGCGCAGGAGATGACTACGTCAGCTCAGCGGATGATGGAAGCCAACCAGCCCCCACCTTGAGTGAAGTTAAAGATGCCATCCAACAGCTAAATTCCAATAAAGCAGCTGGTAAGAAACTTAGACAAGGTGATGTACTTTCGTGCCTGTTGTTCAACATTGCGCTAGAAGGTGTCAAGCGGAGAGCCGGATATAACAGCCGGAGTACGATTTTCAACAGATCCAGTCAATTTATTTGTTTCGCGGGTGACATGAACATTGTCGGCAGAACATTTGCAAAGGTGGTAGAACTGTGCACCCGCCTGAAACGTGAAGCAACAAAAGTTGGACTGGTGGTGGATGCGTCAAAGACAAGACACAGTACATGCTTGTGGGCGGAACCGAGCGCGACAGGGCCCGCCTGGGAAGCAGTGTTGCGATAGACGGGGATACCTTCGAGGTGGTCGAGGAATTCGTCTACCTTGGATCCTTGCTGACGGCTGATAACAATGTTAGTCGTGAAATACGAAGGCGCATCATCTGTGGAAGTCGGGCCTACTACGGGCTCCAGAAGAAACTGCGATTAAAAAATATTCATCACCGCACCAAATGTGTCATATACAAGACGCTGATAAGACCGGTAGTCCTCTACGGACATGAAACATGGACAATGCTCGAGGAGGACTTGCAAGCACTCGTAGTATTCGAGAGACGGGTGCTTAGGACCATCTCTAGCGGTGTGCAAGAAGACGGTGTGTGGCGGCGAAGAATGAACCACGAGCTCGCCCAGCTCTTCGGCGAACCCAGTACCCAGAAGGTAGCCAAAGCCGGAAGAGTACGATGGGCATGTTGCAAGAATGATTTTGAAATCGAAGAGCCAGAAGATGGAGATGTACATAAATGATGCCTAGCAAGACTGTAGAGTAGAGCGCAGCACATTTCAAACAATGTACTATGCGTTGAAAGTATCGTTGTTCACTAAAATCCCTATCTCTACTACACCGTCAACTTCGCCTACAAGAGTCATAGGGAACGCCCAAATCATATGGGAAGTCAAAATCAAAAAGTTTTCTGGGAAGTTTGAAAAATAGGAAGCTGCATGTGGATCTACATGCGTAATCATAAATCAAGCGATTTGTAAAAACTAAAACGACAGTTTCAGCGGTGTGTGCCAAACTTATACAAAGAAACATCATTTAATGCTCCGATTCTCGCCCCCATCTGCTGCAATCATCAACCGTGTTACGCAACCAATGCAACAGATCGTATTAGCTGAATCAGATCATTCAACGCCCAGCCAGTTTCTGCTTCTCGGCACGGAAGCAGGTTCGTCATGCTTTGCCACTCGCGTTGTCGATTCGTAAATCGGTGTATTTGACCTTTTTTCAATCCCCTTCCAACGTCCGTTTCAAACTCACCTCCTTTGCCCGTCAAAGCAAATATGAGCTTCCAAAAAAATTCAAACAATGGTTCTCCCCTCAACAGTAGTTATCATACACGGAAGAAAAAAAGTACCGTTGAGTTTTTGCCTTTCTCGTACAACAAAGTTGTACCGAAAGGCTATAAGACTACTCCAAAAAACAACTTTTGATAGAAGGCCCGGAGACCCATAGTGTTATATACCGATCGACTCAGTTCGACGAATCGAGGTGATGTCTGTATGTGTGTATGTATGTGTGTGTATGTGTGTGTGTACAAATTTTGTAGACACACTTTTTGGAACTTAGCATTACCTGATTTATTCGCAACAAGTTGCATTCGACGGGGAATGCGATCCCATTGTTTGCTATTGAAAGTTGGCCCGATAGGACCGCGCATTTCGGAATTATTAAAAAATCATTGTTTTTTCCCAAAGGTCCCCCCTTGGAAAAAAATTTCAAAATCGGAAAAAAATTATTCAAATTTTGGCTTTCTCAGTCCTTTGATTTAAGAACGATTATTTGTATACATTCCCGACGTTTCAGCCGATTGGTTATTGACTTTCTCAAGGGTCGTAAGGTCTGTCGTCTATCGTTAGATTCCGTTCTCTACTTCAGTTGCTCGGAGAGTTTTGCAACCAGGTCTGCAACTTCGTATTAATTATGATTTAATCTAAAATGTTTTCACCTTACGACCCTTGAGAAAGGCCAAAACCAATCGGGAACGTACACAATTAATCGTTCTTAATTCAACAGACTGAGAAAGCCAAAATTTGAATAAATGAAGCAAATCCAATCGGTAACGACATTACAAAATCGATTTTTTTTTCAGGAATGGTGGGAATGCATAGTAATTAATACTTTTTTGACATGGGAGTAAAGGCAAACTACTTCGACCCAATTTACTCAATTTTGGCTTCCCGTACGGATGTTCGAGGTTGGGTGAATTGAACTCACTATTGGGTAGTTTACTTCTTCCGTGTAGTCATGGGTGTTGATAAGAGTACCAGTATGCCTTTAGTTCTTGTTTGTCTACCACTGCGGGAGGAATTAAGGATCCCCCAGACCTTAGCGATTTCATCGCCACGACGACGACAACTAGTCGCCGCGATTCTACAGTTGGGTCGCTGCAGGCAATGATCTATTCACGCTTCCATACCAACGGCGACAGAATCGTTGTCGCCAAGCGATAGAAACGCGTCGCGTGTGTTTGGGGGAACCTTTAATCCCGTTAAGAGGCGATACTCCTGCGCTTCGTCGTTTCGTGTCGAAAGAAAATCCTTTCAGGAATACGCCACACTGGCACTGATGCAGGAGTATCAGGGGCTAGAGCACATGGAGCTCAACTTCGCGCGCGATTTTGGCCCCACAACTGCCATGGTTCTGTCACCCCGAAAGCAGCTCCACCAAATTTCGAGCGGTTTTTTGACGGATTAAGTCGTAGCATTAATGGGTTATCTCTCAATGAAGCCATGTTTATCGGTCCAACAGCATAGCCACCTCTACTGGTTACGGCTTAGAACGTTAGGATGCCATGGTTCGTCTTTACTGCAGATGCTCAAAAAATGTTCCCACAAATTTGAATTCATACATACATACTCTCCGGAGGATCTTGCTGCCCTGACTTAAACCACAAAGGCCTCGGCTGCCTAAAAAAAAATAAAAAATGCTGCTGAACTGCCAAATATATTTACTACTTGGGCAAATGATGCTCCTGGAGGATCCTACACCACCACTCTATTGACCATTGGTCTTGAAACTTCACAGATAGTAAATAAATACTCAGATGCGTGGCAGCGAAACTTTATTTGTAGGATGCGATGTTAGTGAGAAAGAGTGAGAAAATTAAAATTATTAATCGATTTGCTCGCAACAAGTTGTATTCGACGGATAATTCTGTCCCATTGTTTTTATCGCAAGAGCAAAGCAGTAAGGTGCAGCCGCTAGGTGGATTGATCTAGGTTTTTATTTTTTCAAATGGTTAATTATATATGTATTAAGCTACACGTGATTATAGCTTCAAGATTTTTTCCCCATCTTTTTAAGTTTGTTCTAGAAGTTTTTTCTTCTTCTTCTTTTTGGCATTACATCCCCCCACTGGAACATTGCCGCCTCGGTGCTTAGTTTTCATTCAGCACTTCCACAGTTATTAATCGCGAGAATTCTAAGCCAAGTTATCATTTTTGCATTTATATATCATGAGGCCAACACGATGATACTTTTGTGCCCAGGGAAGTCGAAACAATTTCCAAAACGAAAATTACCTAAACCGGCATCGGGAATCGAACCCAGCCACCCTCACCATGGTCTTGCTTAATAGCTGCGCATCTTACCGTTAGGCTACTGAACTTGATTCAACGAGACAAACCAGCCTTGTGCTGAAAGTCTCGCTAATAAAGACATAAAAAATTTAAAAAAAAACTTGATTCACCATCAAATAAATAGTGTACCGTGATTGAAATGAAAAGCTTTCCCAGATTTATTACTGAATATCGCAAAGAAATAGAACTCTTCGTTATTTATTTTAAAAAAATAATAGAATAATGTAAAAAGCTTTTACATTTTTTGGTAGTTTTTTAAGTTTGCTATGTTGAAATAATAAAAATAAACATATAGATATACTCGGATTCCCTTTCGTTCAGTCAAACCAACATGTCGCGCGACAGGTCATGTGTCATGCGCAGTATTCCTTTAACATTAGTTCAAATTTCTATGTTTATGTATCACATGTAACTTCGGAGTGTAGCATGACGACTTTGGTACGTAGGAGAGCATCAGCTTATCAGTTTCCAGTATGTTTTGTTGTTATACTCTCTTTTATATTCGAACAAAGGCTTATGCTGCTCAATGAAATCGTGTAGATAGGCTTGGTCAACTTTTCGTATTTTATTTTAATTCATGCGCTGAGAACCACAACAGTCCCCTTGGCTCTTTGGATGCCTTCTTTGGGAGCATCCATTGAGCATGCTCTCTCGTTTTCGTATATTCTCATACAAGTCTAACATCAACAGCCACGCAAGGGTTAACGCACAGCTTTAACGGGCAAACGGCTCAATCCTCTCAGCAATCCTCAAGCTCAGACTTAGCTTAGCCAACCAGCCAGCGGCCCAGTGCACTGGAACGGCGGACCGCTTTCTGACCAAGTCGGCAAGTCTCGCGCTGACTCCCGAGCCAGCCGCACGTGTTTTCCTCTGGGTGCCACTCTAAACCGTTCGCTGTCCGTTGGTTCAATTTCTGGTGCAGCCAGCTTTATTGGTTTGTAATTGGAACTCTTCGATATCGGGCGCAGAATCTCTGTCCATGGGTTGTGTCGGTGAATAGTGCGTGTTTTTATAGCTCGGTCAGTGACATAATAACTACTATGGAAAAAAAAGCTCAGCTGTTTCTATAAGATTGATTATTGTGATCAAGCCGAGAGTGTTATGTTTCGCAAATTGAATATTGACAGTGTGGTGTTTGAGATAGTGCGGCTTTAAAGAAACTCCTGTACTTGACTCAATTTTTTAAGCAAAATAATATGGGTGAAGGAATTTAAAATGGATTGAAAACGCCTACATTTATGCACATTTTCTCCGACGTTTAAACGCTTTCAAATGCCTTTTAGAGGGAACATCATGATTTCGATTTCGTTTTTTAATCATTGAAACTAACCATTTATTGAAAAACAAATGTGTTTATTAATTAATTAAACTGTAGAACAAGCATGTATGTAGGAGTTTTCAATCAACTCTGTTCTAAAACAAGAGCAAACATTGAGAGAACATTTTCAGTGAACCATTAGACGAACGCATGGTTGGAGGTGGTTTGCAACAAGTGTCTAAAAAGCCTGCACAAAATCGCATTTTTCTGCCCACCACCGGATTGCTTTCTGTTATCGTGCATTCGAACAGCGGAAAGTGAAGCACATTTCGCGTCGATATCGGTTATCTCACACTACAGTGGTGGATTGCAACTTGTTGTTATTATTACCATACAAACCACCAACCCGTGCCGCACCGTAAGTCTCTTGCCTGCATCAGTTACACAGAGAGTGCGAGTGATTATTGAGTCGGATTGGCGCAGAAAGAAAAAGCGCAGTTTGTGAATCGTCGACGAGGGTTTGCTTGTTTTGCTATCAGAGTCGAAAGTGGGGTGATTCGCATTAAAACTTGTTTTGTGTACGATTGATAAAATTCAGAACAGCGCACTGTGTACAGTGCAGAGCCAGGAAAAAGTGAGTGAAATTGTTTGGTGTTTTTTAATTCGTTATGTAGCAATGCTTTGTTAGTACTTTTTACAGTCTCTCGTGTAAAGTGTGAAGTGAATAAAAAAACAACATAAACGTCCCCTGCGAAAGGATTCTAATCAATCGCGAGGCAGCGGAATCGAATCAGTGTTTCGGGCAAAACAGCAAAAGGTTATTGACTCGAAGTACGCAAATTTGACCACTTCAAACACACAAGCAGGTTAGTATGTCTGTTTTTTGATGATTGGATGGGGTAGGAAAATTTCAGAATGTTGTGATAACCGGTATCAGTTGAAAGTTGAGAATTGAATCCCATATAAAAATATATAGACAGTTATATAAGTGACTTTAGGGTAAGTGACTTTAGGGTAAGACAAAAGATATTTTAGTTACAAGATAAAGATTGTCACTTCGGTTCCCTTAGTTCTGCTGTCCGAAACATGTGTGGTACCTAACTGTCAAATCGTATGTATTTTTCCTTCATTGACATTTAGATCCAGATTAAGCCAGCAAAAGATGTTCCGGACAACGACGACAGCGACAATGTTTATCTTGTAACTAAAATATCTTTTGGTAAGACGGTATAATGCGCCCCACTTGGCCAATCATACTAAGTGAATGTGGAAGTATTTTTGTATTACATTATGAAAATAATAGCAAAATACAAAAAGTTACAGTTTTTATGCAACTGTCAATGTTCGTTTGCTCAACATTCTGGAGCGACGCTAGCATACTGAACTTGCACTGAAACACTGGGCAACAAAATAACTTTTCTCAGTGGGTAACCCTTTCCCGCCCACGACTTTTTTCAAAGATTTCAATAGGAAGGAATCATCTTTGAGAAAAATGCTAGAACAAAAGTTATTTAGCATAGCAAAAAATAGTGGAAAACGAAAAAAAAAGTTTTTGATTGTAAATCAATAGTCAATTGATTGTTTTCAATAGTTTCACTATTTGTATTCAAAATTGATTATATTTGCAGTCTAATGGAACCATAAAGGTGTGTCAAATATTCCCTTTTGTTGTTGAAACAATTCGATGAAGGTTAGAAGATGGTGCTCCACAGACACCATGGGCGGGAGAAGCTTAATATGATATAAAAATGCTTCCATCTTAAAAAACGTGACGTTTTTCGAAAATAAATCAATGGGATAGATAAAATACTAATAAAGGGCTGTGAAACGTCTTTGGTTAAGGTGGGCACTAGATGAAATCCATTTTTTTCACATTTCAAAAAAGCTTGTTTACGTGTTCCCTGTAATATTTTCATATGGCCACTCTCAGGAAATGCATTTGAGACTTTTTATACATTGCGTTGAAAACTAAAAAGTTATCATGGGTATTGCCTTAGGGGGGTGTATTATACCGTCTTACCCTACTTTACTCGTAATAAGCCGAAGAACCATCCGATGATTATCGAAGTACTTTTATCATCATGAATTTTGAACACCTGAACCGAATACAAACAAATTCAATAACTCTAAATGCGAAAACTTTCGCCATCAAATTCAAGAAATGTAGTCATATGAATCAGACGATCCACTGCAGTAAGTATACAAGTTTGCTATTCGTGTGCTGCTCTTTTTAGCAATACAATAATGGCAAGCATTTCGCAGGAACACATTTGTTTCGGCAATTAATTCTTCAAGTACGCTCTAACATATTCAAATGCAAGCCTATACTTTAAGTTGTGTATTTGAATTTAAATTATATACAAAAGTGCTGGATTTCGCAATTATTGCTACCATAGCCAAATATATACAGCAGTTCGCACAAATTTGTAGATGGTACAAGCACACAAGCCTAGACTATTGTATGAGTAGAATCGCTTCCATCCGTTGCCACAGATATTGTTTGGGGACTAATCACTACCTCTTAGATAAAAGCAATGTACTCTGGGCACCTACTTAAGAAAGATGCAGAGAACTATGCGACCCCTCATAGGTGCCACGGGACAGGAATCGTTTTAGTAGAACGTGAAACACATAAAGAACTAAGATAGAAATACAAAGCATGAAAGGGATTATCTGGGATTGTACCCACAACCTTCTGCTTATGAAGCAGAAGCGATACTCGACTAGTAGATAGTAACAGATTTATATCAGAACTTGTTATTCTGTTACAGCAGTTTTGAATAACAGCGCGGCGTTTTCTATAAAACATGTAGCATTAGTAGTTAAGATATCAAACTACAAACAATGATTTGGAATATTAAAAAGACATTCTATGAAATTTGTAAGGGGAATTCTTCGAAATTTCCGCGAGAAAACCTCCAGAATTCCGAGATTTTTTTTCCAAATTTGGAAAATGCTTCAGAATTTTCGCGAGGAATTCTTTGGACATGTAAGCGATATTCTTCTGAATGTCCATGGAAAATTCCTTAGGATTTTTCACGGCAATTTCTTCGAAAATTCTGCAATTTTTTTAAAATTATCTATAAAAACATTTGGAATTTCTGAACGAGAAATTATTTGAGTTTCCTACTAAAAACTCTTTGAGTATCCATGAAAAATCTTTGCAATTTCTGTAGAAAAGACTTTGTAATTTTCATGGAAATTTATTCGATTGTTTTTACGAGAATCTAGAAATTCACTAAAATTTCCACTGAAAATTTTCCATAGTTAACAAGGAAAACTATTCAGAAAATCTTTGGAATGGAACCTCAGACAAATTTTGCAGAAGGAATAAAAATATGCAATATTGAAAAACCATTCTAAAATACATGAGAAATACTCCGGAATTGCCACCAAAATTTCGAAATACATTGAGAAATAATTTTCACTCGGAATTTTGTCGAGAACACTTTTAGAATTTAGAAGGAAATTCGTATTTTGTAAAATTTGTAAAAGTCTACATATTTTTCAAGGTTTAGTAAAAGTCTTCGAAAATCTACTAGGGGGTAAAAATTTTGATAGTTCTGATCAAGAATTTAATCCAACAATTTTAATCCATATAAAAAAACCTTTTGTTTTTTGATATTTAATAAATCCGAAAGTAAACTGAATAGCTAGAAAGGCATCGAGTTGGGCTCAAGAGAAATTATCGAGACGGTTACATTAACAGGCGCACGACAGTTGACCATCTTTACTATAAGGGTCTTTACTGTAAAGCAGGCCTGCCCAACCTTTTCAAACTACGGGCTCATTTTCAGAATTAACACCTGCGAGCGGGTCAGAAAATATTTGATACATATTTTTTACACATTTTCAAAACATCAGGAATTTTCTTTTTCTTTTTCCAGAATTGCTAAGAATTCTTTGGGAAAAACTGAACACCATTTTGGTGAGCTAAAACATTTTTGCTTATTTTTTTCGAAAATCAAATGAGAAACTTGAAATTCTAGGATTTTTTTTATATAGGCGTAATTCATTTTGACCTTGGGTTTTGTTGATCAAAATATGCCGAATAGAGAGAATACTAGTTGTTTCAAATTTCAAGGACACACAGAATTACGCCTATTTGGGGAAAAAAATAAGAAGTATCGTTGGTTACTTTCCACTACTCGACGATTTCACAATCGATGACCGATTTTTGCTAGATTCCCAGTTTTCGTCAGATAATGAAGATCGATGTTTTTTTTTTGAAACATTTCAGGTCAATTTTTCACATCAGTGTTATGGAAATTTCCTTACTGTGTTCAGGAAAATCAGTAAATAGGCTTGATTTTTTTATATTGAAGGGCTCGATTTTTCCAGCATATTTAACAGATTTGCATGAATTGTTCTTAACATACATCAAATCTCCGTATTCTGCTTCCATTTCCGATAACTTTTGAGGCGTTGGAAAATAAATAAACTTCACTTGAAATTGGGTTGGCCTCCCCGCGTTAATAAAATTGATTTAATAATGGACGTCAATACTTCTGGAGTATTTCTCGTTTTGGTGCATAATGATATGTGCAGGGAAATATCGCCATACCCCTGTGATTGCTTTTCCATTCTTAGAAGTGTTATAACATCTGTGTTCTTTTCCATAATTGAAGGTTATCCATCAGTTATAAGGCCCTCAAGTTTTCAAAGGGAGTCCAAGCTTCTTCATACATGTCCGTCTGGTGTTTTCCGGTAGTCACTCCCGTCATTTGGGATAAAAGCTGCCAATTCCTCTGTGATTCGAAGTAGATCATCAACATGAACACAGGTACCTGGGCACTTTACATCAGTTTTTTCATCGTCTGTGAGCATGCAGCATTTAAAGCAGGTGCCTTATTCACGCAACGTAGTACTCAAATGTCATGTAAGAACATTTACTATTCACTGTGCTTCAGGGCAAACTTTTTCTTTCAGGTATTTTGTAGAATGCTTGATCTCGTCATGTCGTTTCGGATCATATTTCTGTAACATAGTAGCACTTTCCGAACACTCCGGTGTCCCTTTTTATTATCGGTATGTTTTTGCTCGTTTCTGACCTTTGGATTCAATATAACATTGAGCTTGCATCACGAAAAATTTCAAATCAAAGAAAAATCTGCTGGAATTTATGAATTGTGGAAATTTAGGTGGACCGAGAAATCGATTAAATCCATCCACGTGAAAAGCGATCCCAGTGTAAAGGAATTAAGACAAGAATTAGGGCGATGCTCGATATCAGTCCCATTTCGATTTTCGTCACTTTCGAGGTCACTCCGCGAATAGCTTTCATTTTAATCATACTTTCACATAACATGATAAAAAATAAGACTTTGTTCGGGAAAATGTGAAGAAATACTAAAACAACATTGTTCCATATTGAATGTACCCCTCATTAGAAATTTATATAAGCTAATTGCTTGGACGGTGGCTTTATACGGCCATGAGACATGGACGTTAAAGGAGGCTGATCGGAGAGCTCTCGGAGTGTTTGAGCGTAAGGTGCCGCGGACAATACTCGGCGGTAAACAGAAGAACGGTATCTGGCGGCGTCGCATGAATCAAGAATTGTACCAGGTGTATAAAGGGCTGGATATTATTAAGATTATACAACACGGCAGACTACGGTGGGCTGGTCACGTTGTTCGTATGCCGGAAGAACGTCAAGCTAAGATAATATTTAGTAGAGAACCCGGAAGAGGCCGCAGGCTTCGTAGAAGGCCGCGTACACGATGGCTTTTTACAGTTGAAGAGGACCTGAGGGCGCTCAATGTTCAGGGCGACTGGAAGCGATTGGCCCAGGATCGAGTCCAGTGGAGAAGGATACTCCATTCGGCGTAGGTTCATCGAAAGAGCTGTAGCCCATCAAGCATCAAGTATAATTGCTTGGATTCCATTAATTTTGGATTGATTTAAATCTTTTTATGCTAAGTCATTGCATGAAGAACAACTTTGCAAAATTTCAACAAGATAGCAATATGTTTGAATTTATAATATTTTTTAAATTTTTGTATGGAAAATGCGACATAAAACAGACAGCAAAGCTCCCGGTCGGGTTTGAGGTATTTTTTCTTACACGCTGCGGGCCACAAATGAGCCGAGGACCACATCTGGCCCGCGGGCCGTACGAGCCCTGCTGTAAAGCATCCAAAAGTGGGACATTGCTACGGACACAAGATTTCAATTTAATATATATTATAGACAAATATAATACATACAGATAAGCAAAACTTTGTAAGAATTTTGGTTATTCATCATAAAAAGTGTGCTGAATCAAATTGCATCACTTAGAACTATTCGCCTAAAATAAGTATGCCAACCGATTGTCATGAAACTTTCAGAGGCTGAAATACAATATGAAAGCTTTGGTATACGCATAACTATTTCACTTTAATTCGTTAATACATCCAAATGCTGGGGGCTTTTCTTAAAAAAACTCAAAAGATTTTGTACAAGTCCTGAACAAACATTTTCCTGCTTTCAATCTCTCCGAACAAGCAAATTAACTCATTTTATTGTCTCAATCGATAATTTGACTTAATTACGATTAATTTTGCCAAGGAACCCGTATTTTTTGACGCCTCTAACTATTGCAAAAACAAAAATTCAGAAAAGTGCTGCAGTGTGAATCAATGAAATTAATGATCTTCCAAAATGTTGCGAATATCAGTCCAAAATTAGATTTCAATACGTTTTTTATTTTGGCTTTTTACTGAAAAAGCGACAAAACAGATGAGTTTTTCGGAAAGTTTACCAGAAATTCGTCAAAGAATCGAAAATGGTAATGTTAGTGTTATTAGCATTAGGACATAAAATGTCCTAGCCGCGAGGGCCAATTCAACATTTATGTTCCATAATGAACATATTTTGATACCTTGGAAGATCCGTATTTTCATTCCAGCCTAATATCTTTGGAATTGACTGAAACTCCGGTGGTTTCGGGGTCATTGGCACGAAATTGGATTACTAGCATCATTTCATATGATGTGGATTGTTGAGGTGAGTGTACAGTGACTATAACAGTGTCGTCAAGTGTCAGTTCCATACAAATGCGCGTTCCAAACGACCAGGAGACCTGTCAATTACTCATGCAGATAGAATGGAATCAGTTCAAAAACAATTTTTATTATATGCACTTTGCATGCTAGTTTGGGTCGTATTTCAATTGCCACCACTTATAGCTCGTTGCAAACTAATCAATATTCAAACAATAAAAGTGAGTCGTGACTTTGCTATGGTATCTTTTATAAACAATATTGTCGCCCACAGAATTTACTCCCTGCAGTTATTATCAGAACTGAACTTTTATGTACGCGGCATCGACAAATATTCTCCGTAAACTATTATCGAATAAACTATGCAAAATATTGACCTTTGAATCAGATGATTTTAATGAATTTTGTGATAATTGACTTAACGATGTCCCAAATACAGCTAAACAGTTCTTTATACGTATTATAATAAGAAAATTATTTTAATTTTTATACGCCGTTTCAAATCTATATACATAAAAAATAATTTCTATCTGTCTGATCCTTATGGACTTGAAAACTACTATTCAAGAACTAATTAGAGAATAAATCAATTTTAGGCGAAACGAAGTTCGTACAGTCTGCTAGTATTTAATAAAAATTATGTCCTACTGGTCTTCGAAAGGTAAAAATAAATATTAAAATGAAAAAATAAAAAACTCCACGGATTTGTTAAAGAATGTTTTGAAAACCATCAAAAAATTTTTTCATTGTTGTCCCCTCAAATTAGTATTTTTGGGCAAAAAAAATCCGATAATTCTTTTCAAATCCACATATATAGATGTATATATAGAAGAAAAACCAGGAGGAATAAATTTTGGCTGTTACGTTCTTTTCAAATGTTGGTCTAGAAATATTTGTATCGGCCATATATTATAACTAGGTCCAGGGTTTGAATCCAAAGGAGAATGAGAAAATCTCTCACTTATCATGTCTGTATACTCTCTCGATAGGTAGCATACCGTGAGAGACGGTTTTCGGTAGCTGTTACGATAATGAACTGATTCGGGGGGCTACAACCCATGATAAATTTCTTTGAAGAACCCCCAATTGCGGGGGACACCGGTTCTGATGATGAATTTCAACTTGTTTTACACAGCTGTGCGAAAAAATATGGTCCCCAACATGAAATGAGCGAGAACAACGCGTTTTATCAAACCCCCTCGGTGGGAACCGCCTATTCAAATTATGTTCGTTATCTATTGAGAGCGATTGACTGTTTTAGAATATGTCCAATGTTTAACATTTCCTGAAATCTCTAGCTCGATTGAACAATACTTGAGCTTGATTTCAAATAAGTACATATGTAGAATAATTAAAGAATTATTAAAATGAAATACATTTGAAAAAAAAACAGAATAATCCACCTAGCGGTAATTGAACCTTTCTTATGTATGATAAAAATAATATTTTGGCCATAACTTTTGAACCCATAGCCGATCTGGCAAATATCCAATAGGATACCACTTGTTGCGAGCAAATCGGTTAAGGATAAGATGATGATGATAATACTACCATCTATTGTAGCAAGGCACCTGCCTATAGCACTGGCCATATCTGACAAACGATTTGATAATAATGATATTATTGTTTGTATTTCATCAAACTCCTGTATGAAGGGCCAAAAATGGGTGGGTGGTTCCATTAGCAGAGACACTTATGTGAATCCACAGGATGAATAGAGAATCTCCTTCCAGAAGAAAGTTCGTACATACAATAATATACTCTAGCCCTCGTTTCCCAGATTGACCCAATAGATGGGGAGAAGAGCCCGCCCTCTATCCACGAGATGTTAACAATAGGAAGTATGCGATCCCACTCTTCCTATCCAAATCGATTTATACTGTCTTCAGAGATGGAAAACCAATAGTTCGTCAAGGAATGTCCTGGTTAACATCATATATTTTATTCTGGCTCAAAGATCGAAAAATAGACTTCTTGATTTACAATTTGGATCAAATTTCACAATTTGGAGCAAATCGGTTAAGGACAAATGCCTAAAAATTAGTGAGTGTTTTGAACGGATTTCGCGCACAGATATACACAGTCACACACACTGTGAATTTGGATACAGGGACCAATTCTTCACTTGTCTATGGAATCCAAGGCCAGGTGGGCGCATGAAAAAATGGAGAGACCGTGGATAATTAACACTTGTCTTTCGAATTAATCAATAACACGGCTACTCCAGTAGATTCTTTTTTAAACTTCTTGATTAGGTTTAACACCTCGACTCTAGTAGTAATTCATACATTTTTACGAGAATCTTGGTTGCAGATCCCTAAGTCCTTTGATAAGGTTCACTGTGTAAGACTTGCAAATCCTCGTTTCATTGAACTGGAACTGTTTGAAAACAGTATAGAATGAAACATTCTTGTTCCGTAAAATCCCGTCACATATCATATGCCACCTTTGCAGACGATTAAAGATGAGATGTTTTCGCAGCACGTTTTCATGCTCAATGCAGTGAGCTGGAGGACGACTGGGCTTAAGACAGGCTCGCGAACATGTATTTCAGCAGAATAAAGACGTGGATATGTAGCTTCTGTAGTATGCGGAAAAACAGCGGTTGATGTAGCAAGAAGGCCATAGCGACAAGTATCTAGAATGAGAAGATCTTTTCTGTTTGTCGAATATGCGTTTTCCTCCAGTGGCAAGAAAAAGGTATTGTTCTGTTATACCGGGCCGACGCGTTCATTGAAAAAAAAAGGCATTATCTTTTCTGTTCGCATTACGCCAAGCTAACGTGTTATATCAAAGAAGACGTTATTCACTCTGACCGCCCTCAACCGAACAAACACGTTTATTTAAAAAAAGCATATCTCCTTTGTTCGTCTTATATCGGGCAAACGCTTTTATTTAAAGAAGTCGTTATGTCCTTTCTTACTCCATTTTGTAGAAAAGAACTTTTCTAGGTAATAATAGTTTAGAATGACAGTATAAATCATTTAAACGAAAAATCAAATATTTTGTTTGAACAGAACCTATATTAAGCTTCTCTAAGTAACTCTAAGTAGTATATATTTTTATTCTTTGCATTGTTATTTTACTATCCCTCGATATGTGGATGTAAAAAAATTATGGAAAACTACAAAATTCGAAATGTATTCGGTATAATGGCCTTTCTGGGTAATGGATTTCTGCGCATTTTAATGAGTAAATATATATGTTTATCCTAATTCCAGAAATTGTAGAGTAATTTAGAACTATACAATAAAGTTTTATTTTGTTCATACTTTTTGCCTTTCTCGTACAACAAAGTTGTACCGAAAGGCTATCATTTCACTCCAAAATCGAACTTTTTATAGAAGTCTCGGAGACCCATGTCTGTCTGTCCGTGTGTATGTGTGTGCGTGCACACGAAAACCGAAAAACATCAGCCCTTTTTCATATAGTAATTCTTAACCGATTTTCTCGCAACAAGTTGCATTCGACAGGGCACAAAGCCTTGTTGATCTCTATTGAATTTGATAACGATCGACCATTGCGTTTAAAAGTTATTAAGAAAATGAATACGAATTATATAAGCGCCATATAGGGTTGGTGTCTTGGCTAAATGCGAGAAAGGCAGTATCACCACTCGGTGAATTAAGTTGGTTTTTTTTAAACCAAATCTGGAATAGCTTTCTGGATAGAATGCTGTAGATTTGAAATCAATCTTCACACGAAATTTCATTCAATTCTGATTTTACTGTTAGAACAATTTAAATATGAATTTATGCAAATATTGCGGATAATGTAGACTTCTTTGAATTTGAACCGGTTTTAAACAGCGATGCATCGATACAACAAAAAAGTCGGCGGTAATATGAAGCAAAAGCTATCGACGATGGACGGCGGCGATCTTACATTCAAGAAACACCAAAGCATATACAGTGAGTATGGTTTTCTAGTCGCAAGACACCCAAGAAAACTATTCAGTTAGTAACATGGTATCTGTTGTATTTTGACCATTCACGACGCGACTAACTACTACAGTGCATACAGTCGATCATTAACCTGATCCTGAGTTAAATCCTATATTAATAGAAACATGAGCCAAATTATGTAACAACCCAGATTACATAAATTACAGTTACATTATCCAAGATTACAAGAATTAGAATACATAGAATCGTTGTATGAACATATTCTCTACAAACTGCTGACAGATAAGGTTACAAAACATAGATCACGCATGAATTTGTGCTGCAATTTGCCTTATTCCTAATGATGGCTTTATCACATTCACACATTCCCCAGAAAACGCCGTCGTCGCTCTCATGGTCCACTTTGATATGCTTGTGTCGCGAGGTCACCTTAACTTTACTATAGTCGAGATGGCTGACAAACGACATAATAGCTATACGTGACGATTATTCAACCTTTTTAAATTGCAGTATACGGCTAATCTACACTCAAGTGTGCCATTCGCGCCGAAATGGGCCTCTCCGCCGCATGGCACTTACTTGTTAAAAGAAACACGGTGACATTCTGGGCCCTTTTCCTGCTATACAACGACCGCCTAGCGCCAACAACACCGAGTGAAAAAGGAATGAATCGACTATTTGTTTACAACTGCGGATCCATGCGGACCCGCGTGCATGACATTTAGCCAGTTTGAGATATACTGCTTAGGGTACTTTTTCTCTAGTGTTTATTGTTTATAGTCATAACGGACCGAACGAACGCCTCTACGTGCCAGTCAGCCGGCAAACTACAGTTTACTGATCAAGTGACCCGCAAAACCTGTTTCCCGTTTTTGATACCTAGTTTCAGGAAAGGTGGCGGCGTTCTCTAGAGCAAGCCGCACTCGTTAACCCGATTCTTTCTTCCCACTGGGTCTAGGCTAGTATGTGAAAGTAGGCTGACATTAATTACTTATTGCATGTCTTAGGCTTCCTAAATCGAGTTCAGATTGAATGATCTACCGAATAGAACACAACGTAAGCAAAGTTGTTCTCGAAGATACACCATAAATAAAGATTGGACCTAGTTTTATTGGATATTATCAGATATGCAATGCTAAAGAATGGAATCTCTAGATAATTAAAAAGATAATTTATTCGAAATTAAGTATGATGCATTTTAGACCATAAATAGGCCTTCTATAGCTTAGCAATAACATGTGCTCTATTAATCAATAGCTTTTACAATATAGGCAATAAGGGAGGACGTTAAATATCAGGGAAGGATATTTCACGTCTTCCCTGGGCATAGAATGTGTCGGCGTGTCGTGTTTGGTCACATGATATAGGTTCAAGGGAAAATGATATCTTGGATGTTAAGCTACAGTCACGCAAAGCACGAGAAACTGTCACATTGTGTGTGAGTAGCACCGTAACTGAACCGGAAAACTGTGCGAAAACTGAGGCATGCACATTGCACAGTCGATTGAATTTTGTAATGGCCTTTAGCAACGACAAACATTACCATGCATTTTTATTTGATTTATGATCCATAGTTCGCTAAATATGCCGGTATCTAAATACAATAATTCTAAGCTTTTGTCTGTCTCTGTCATCAAATTGTTGAGGAGAAGTATTCTTTAGTTTAACCTAGCAATTTATTCCATTCATGTTAACCTATATTGCAGAAATAAAGAAGGGTTGGTGCCATTTTGTTTAAAAAAAAATCCTGTTTCCATAGAACTTGTACAGTTTCTCCAACACATGATATTTACATATACATTCCGTCCACTCTGGAACCTCAATGTACACATGCGTGCCTTGCAGCTTCCAACCAGAGGTTAAGTTTGTTTATTTCCATTTCTCCAAACAGTTCTCAATCTTCAAGTGGAGGGCCCTCGCCGCCGAGTAAGGGAACTTACTTGAGGACGAGACTCTTATGAATTGATTAATTCATTCGAAGTACCCTCACCACAGCGTTGGTGAAGAGCAAACGCTCGCACAGTCTCGTCATGCTTCAAGCCGTTTGCAGAGAAGAAGGCTGAAAGCTTTTCCTGGTCTCGTCGACATGTTCCATTTTTATGTGCAGTAAATGGCGACGATCGTCTCATACACCGTAGATATTGTTATTCGTTTTTTTGTTGTTATTGCTGTTGTTGCAATATAATTGTCAGTTATGGTATCTCATATTTTCACCATAATTCGCCTGGGTAAACTGTGGCGACCGCACCGGCGGCCCACTTTGTATAACCCCAACCAAGCAAATGCGATGGATTCTCGGCGTATTGAAACCTAGTTTGAGCAAAACGTGCAATTTATTGTTGTCATTATCGGTCCAAGTTTTTCGAGTCGGTTAGGCCGAACAGTCTGCCCCGTCATCGTAGTCGCGCGTTTGGATACATAATAGGGTTTGGGAGTGGAGCGCGGTTTGGCCAAGTTCGTTTATTCGTGATTTAATTGTTAACTGACGATCTCCGATTTGTATGAGGAATCGAATGTAATAGCGTTTGGAGGATTGGCAACGATGTACTGTGGGGACAATTTGCTGGAAAGCCTCTTATGTAATTGAATTTACGATCGTAATGGTAATTTACCTGGAAATTGGTTTTCCATTGTGAGCTTACCTGTGAAAGAAAAATAGAAAGATTCCAGTTAAATACAGAGTTCACTCAACTATTGATATATTTGAGTACATGAAAAGTACAATAAATTGAACTGAATCAATCAGTCACAAACAATTCACGTGTATCATAAGAGCGATGCTACAAATATAACAAGCCCACTTATTCAGCTCATTATTATGGTAATAACCGGTAATAACTATAATAAAACAACGTATTTGGCTGTATGTATTTTTGTGTTGCCAAATATAACCTTTAATTGTCGTACTGCTCTAAATGGTTCTGTGAAACTCGACTTAAATTAAAAATGTATGAAGAGACCATCCCACTGTTGTTCAACTTTTATGGCACTACGAAGTAAAATGATCAAATTCTGAAATTATGGAAATTTCAGGGTTCATTAGGGTTACGTATTTTTCCAGAAAAAAATTACCACGAACTTTAGAGATTCTACAAAATCTTTTATTATGTCAAGAAATGATAAAAATAACTTCCAAAAATTCTTATTAACTAATTAATCAGAAATTTCTATGGATCGAATTACGATGGAATGTTATGGAAATTCTGAAGGGTTTTCCGTAGAAATTGCAAACAAAATTTCAATGAAATTTACAAAGGATTTTCCGAATGAATTTCTAAAAAAATTTCGGCAGAAATTCGTAAAAGCATTCTCGAAGGAATCCCTAAAAACAATTCCGGAGGGAATTTTAAATGAAATTTTTGAAGATATTTCGAAAGGTATTTCCGAAAATAATTTGGACTTTCCAACAACAATTTTCGATGATATTCTTAAAATAATTTCCGTAGTTATTCCTGAAGGTATTTCCGAAAAAAAATGTCAACGGAATTTCTAAAATAGGGAAAGTAAAGGAATTTTCGAACGGAATTTCCAAATTCCTCCATTCTTAAATTTCTGCAAGAATTTCTTTGGACATTCCTCTAGAAATTCTTTCGGAATTTCTTGAGATTTCTTTTAAAAATCCTCCGGAAATTACTTCGTAGATAAATCCAAAAAATCCTCACAACATTCCTTCGAAAATTCATGGAAAATTTCAAAAAATCCTTCTTTTAGGGTTTTTTTGGTACCTACAACACCTACGGAAATTGTTTTAGGAATGCCTTTGGAAATTCTTTTAGGACTTTTCGGAATAAATTTTAAGATTTCTGCCTGTACTTTCTCACCCGGAAATTCTAGAAAGGAATTCTTCGAATTGTTTTAGGTATGTTTTTGGTCATTCTCCGGATTTTTCTTAACAACTTTAATCCTCTAGAAAATTCCTCTAGAAAATCCCTCTAGAAAAGCGGTTCTCAACCTGGGGGTACCTTTGCTGGCCCTAAGGGGTACCTCGGACTAAAATGCGTAATGGCGGACGTATTACAATTCCAATCAAAACTCATTGATAAAGTTTTGATAATTGTGTATTTTTTATTTCAAAAATTTATATTGTACATAATATGCAATAAATCCCAACTGAATCCTGCCTTCCACAACCAGCACAACGTATCAAGAGCTGCGGAAGGTTCGGAAGCTTCCTTTCAAGAGGTTCGGAAGCCTCCTTTCAAGTGGCTCGGAAGCCTCCTTGCAAGAGGCTCGGAAGCCTCCTTGCAAGAGGCTCGGAAGCCTCCTTTCAAGTGGCTCGGAAGCCTCCTTGCAAGAGGCTCGGAAGCCTCCTTGCAAGAGGCTCGGAAGCCTCCTTGCAAGAGGCTCGGAAGCCTCCTTGCAAGAGGCTCGGAAGCCTCCTTGCAAGAGGCTCGGAAGCCTCCTTGCAAGAGGCCCGGAAGCCTCCTTGCAAGAGGCTCGGAAGCTTCCTTGCAAGAGGCTCGGAAGCCTCCTTGCAAGAGGCTCAGAAGCCTCCTTGCAAGAGGCTCAGAAGCCTCCTTGCAAGAGGCTCCGAAGCCTCCTTGCAAGAGGCTCAGAGCCTCCTTGCAAGAGGCTCAGGAAGCCTCCTTGCAAGAGGCTCAGGAAGCCTCCTTGCAAGAGGCTCAGAGCCTCCTTTCAAGAGCTCAGAGCCTCCTTTCAAGAGGCTCAGGCCTCCTTTCAGAGGCTCAGGAAGCCTCCTTTCAGAGGCTCAGCCTCTTTCAAGAGGCTCAGAGCCTCCTTTCAAGAGGCCTGGAAGCCTCCTTCAAGAGGCTCAGAAGCCTCCTTCAAGAGGCCTCAGGCCCTTTCAAGAGGCCTCAGAGCCTCCTTTCAAGAGCTCAGGCCTCCTTTCAAGAGCTCAGGCCTCCTTTCAAGAGGCTCAGAAGCCTCCTTTCAAGAGGCTCCAGCCTCCTTTCAAGAGGCCCGGAAGCCTCCTTCAAGAGGCTCAGGCCTCCTTCAAGAGGCCCAGCCTCCCTTCAAGAGGCTCAGGCCTCCTTCAAGAGGCCCCAGCCTCCTTCCAAGAGGCCTGGAAGCCTCCTTCCAAGAGGCCTGGAAGCCTCCTTCCAAGAGGCCTGAAGCCTCCTTCCAAGAGGCTCAAGCCTCCTTCCAAGAGGCTCAGAAGCCTCCTTCCAAGAGGCTCGGAAGCCTCCTCCAAGAGGCCTGGAAGCCTCCTTCAAGAGGCCTGGAAGCCTCCTTCAAGAGGCTCGGAAGCCTCCTTCAAGAGGCTCAGCCTCCTTTCAAGAGGCCTGGAAGCCTCCTTTCAAGAGGCCTCAGCCTCCTTTCAAGAGGCTCCAGCCTCCTTTCAAGAGGCTCAGAAGCCTCCTTTCAAGAGGCTCAGAAGCCTCCTTCAAGAGGCCTGGAAGCCTCCTTTCAAGAGGCCTCAGAAGCCTCCTTTCAAGAGGCCCCAGCCTCCTTCAAGAGGGCTCAGGCCTCCTTTCAAGAGGCTCAGAGCCTCCTTCAAGAGGCCTGGAAGCCTCCTCCAAGAGGCCCGGAAGCCTCCTCCAAGAGGCCTGGAAGCCTCCTCCAAGAGGCCTCAGAGCCTCCTTCCAAGAGGCCTCAAGCCTCCTTCCAAGAGGCCCGGAAGCCTCTCCAAGAGGCCTGGAAGCCTCCTTCAAGAGGCCTGGAAGCCTCCTTTCAAGAGGCTCAGAAGCCTCCTTTCAAGAGGCCTGGAAGCCTCCTTCAAGAGGCCTGGAAGCCTCCTTCAAGAGGCCTGGAAGCCTCCTTCAAGAGGCCTGAAGGCCTCCCTTCAAGAGGCTCAGAAGCCTCCTTTCAAGAGGCCTGGAAGCCTCCTTCAAGAGGCTCAGAGCCTCCTTTCAAGAGGCTCAGCCTCCTTTCAAGAGGCTCAGCCTCCTTTCAAGAGGCCTCAAGCCTCCTTCAAGAGGCCTGGAAGCCTCCTTTCAAGAGGCTCAGAAGCCTCCTTTCAAGAGGCTCAGAGCCTCCTTTCAAGAGGCCTCAGCCTCCTTCAAGAGGCCTGGAAGCCTCCTTTCAAGAGGCCTCAAGCCTCCTTTCAAGAGGCCTCAGAAGCCTCCTTTCAAGAGGCTCAGAAGCCTCCTTTCAAGAGGCCTGGAAGCCTCCTTCAAGAGGCCTCAGCCTCCTTTCAAGAGGCTCAAGCCTCCTTCAAGAGGCCTGGAAGCCTCCTTTCAAGAGGCCTGGAAGCCTCCTTTCAAGAGGCCCAGCCTCCTTTCAAGAGGCTCGTCAGCCTCCTTTCAAGAGGCTTGGAAGCCTCCTTTCAAGAGGCTCGGAAGCCTCCTTTCAAGAGGCTCGAAAGCCTTCTTTCAAGAGGCTCGGAAGCCTCCTTTCAAGAGGCTCGGAAGCTTCCTTTCAAGAGGCTCGGAAGTCTCCTTTCAAGAGTCTCGGTAGTCTCATTTCAAGTGTCTCGGAAGCCTCTTTTCAAGAGGCTCGGAAGCCTCCTTTCAAGAGACTCGGAAGCCTCCTTTCAAGAGGCTCGGAATTCTTCTTCCAAGAGGCTCGGAATCCCCCTTTCAAGAGGCTCGGAATCCCCCTTTCAAGAGGCTCGGAATCCTCCTTTCAAGAGGCTCGGAAGCCTCCTTTCAAGAGGCTCGGAACCCTAGTAACACAATTCCGACAGATTTCGTTGCAGTGACTTCTATATGACTTAGTTTAGTCATACGTAAGTCACAGAGACTTGTATAACTCATTTCAATAGGCTCGGAAGCTAATCTTCTAGATACTCGAAAGTCTTCTTTTATGATCCTTTCAAGATCCTTTCAAGAAGCTCAGAAGCCACCTTTTAGGAGAAGTTTCCTTTCCAGAGGCTCTGAAGCCACCTTTCAAGAGGCTCAAAAGCCTAATTTCAAGAGGTTCTGAAGCGTTTTTCTACGAGGCTCGGAAGGCTGCTTTCGAGAGGTTCGAAAGCCTCCTTTCTGAATGATTTCAAGTAGCTCGGAAGCCTGCTCTCAAGTTCCTTTCAAGAGGCCCGGAAGTCTCCTTTCAGGATCTATTCAAGTAGCTCGGAAGCCTGTTTTCAAGATCCTTTCAAGAGGCTCGGAAGCCTCCTTTCAAGTTCCTTTCGAGAGGCTCAGAAGCCTACTTTCAAGTGTCTCAGAAGCATCCTTTCAAGAGGCTCAGAAGCCACATTTTAAGAGAAGTTTCCTTTCAAGAGGCTCAGAAGCCTCCTTTCAAGAGGCTCAAAAACCTAATTTCAAGAGGTTCTGAAGCCTTTTTCCAAGAGGCTCGGAAGGCTCCTTTCGAGAGGTTCGGAAGCCTCCTTTCAAGTGGTTAGGGTGCATCCTTTCAAGAAGCTCGTAAGCCTCCTTTTAAGAGATGCCTCGGGCTGAAAGTCTCCTTAATAAAGACACAAAAAAAAAAAAAAAAAAAAAAAAAAACTTTTAAGAGGCACGGAAGCCTCGCTTCAAGAAGCTCGGAATTCTTCTATCAAGAGGCTTAGAAGCATACTATCAAGAGACTCAGAAGCTTCATTTCAAGATGCAAAGGAAGCCTCCTTTTAAGAGGCTCGAAACCCGCCTTCAAGAGTCTCGGGAGCCTATCTACAGGAGACTCAGAAGCCTTCATCAAGAGTCCGCGCCTCCTTTAAAGGGATTCAAAATTTGAAAGGAGCTTCCCTTCAAAAGTCTCGGAATTTTTTTTTCAAGAGGATTGGAAGTCTACTTTTGAAAGGGGGTACCTCAATTAATGCAAAATTTTGAAGGGGTACCTCTCAAGAAAAAGATTGAGAACCGCTGGAATAACTAAAAGTGACCAGGCCAGTTGAATCCTCATGTGTTGAGAAGTACAATGCCGCAGCAAAAGTAGAGAGTGCAAGGCGCTATAGACTTTACTGGAAACTGTTTGTCTGGCTTGTTCAATTTAAATTTAAATCCATTAGAAGGCCAAGATTTTTACCCACATTAGAATACGTGATGAAATCGTTTCCAACTTTAATTGGAGGAACATAAGGTAAAGGTTGCACGTTTAGTGTAAAAAATATATATAATTTGGCACACTAAACGTGCAACCTTTACCTTATGTTTCTCCAATTAAAGTAAATCATTGTAACACCGAAGTTTTTCGTTGACTCCCACACAGTTGTAGGCATCATCGAAATGGACACAACGAAGATTAGCAATAGAAAAACTATCAACTTTATGATATTCACGAGTCCAATAAGACTCAGCGGAAGTTTAGGAGAGTCTAAACTTATAATTAACGTTCCTAGTTTTTAAAAAAAATCTACTCATTGAATCCAGGAGTAGATTTCCTACGAATGACGTAAATACAATGTTTATCGATAAATGCCTAGCTAGCTACATGGAAACGTGGCTACGACTCATCGTCATTGTATTCCTTCTTACTTAGAATTACTTCAGAATTTACCTCAGAAGTTGCTTCGGAATTCAAAACTTTCTTCTGGATTTTTTTTCGGAAATTCTTTAAATCATTCATTTAGAAACACATTTACGAATTCCTTTAGGAGTTTCTTCGGGAATACCTTCCGAAGCTCCTTTGGAAATAAATATGGAATGTTTTTTTTTTTAATTCTTTCCCTTCAAATATTTCTTTGGATTCACGAGGTTTCGGCTTTTCAGTCTGGATATTTTCAGAACAACCGTTTAGGATCTGTCCCAACGTTTCATCAAGCTTTTGTTGTCTTCATCAGAAGAAGGCAACAAAACTTGCCGAAACGTTGGGACAGATCCCAAACGGTTGTTCTAATAATATCCAAACTGAAAGCATATAGTTTAACATAAGTAGTCGAACTCTCAATCTACTAAATTAGGAAATTCCTTTAGGTTTCTTTTCGGAAATGCCGTCGGAAAAATCCTTCAAAAATTTCTTTTAACATTCCTTCGATATTTTTTAGGAAATCCTTTAGGAAATAATTTTTAAGTTCCTTTAGGAATACCTTCGAGAATTTCAATAGAGAATTCTTTAGAAATTCCAATTAAAATTTCTTCGGAAATACTTTTAGGAAATCTTCGACTGTTGCGTTGAAAATTCTATAAAAAATGCCTTCAAATATGTTGTTGGAAATGCCATCATAACCTCTTTCCGACATTCCTTTTAGCGCTCCTTCGGAAATTCCTTTAGGAATCCCGTAAGGAAAAAATCATTTCTGCAGTACAGAAAATTTCTGGAAGAATGCTCCCAACAAGTTATCTGATAGAATTCAGGTATTTTGTATGGTTTACTAAAGAAAAGATTTCCTTAAGGAATTTCTAAACAAATTTTCAATGGAACTGCTTCAAGAAATTCTTTGGAAGTTTCGCCAAGATTATCAAAAAAATTCTTTGGTTTAAATCCGATAAAAATCGCAGATAACCAATTTATAATAATAATGAATTCATAATAAGGAATAAATAATAATAAGAAATTCAATCTTTCACACAGGTAGTTATTTTTAATTAAAAACCAGACTGAATCGCCAATCAAATCCCCGAAAAGTGCATCAAAGCAGTCGACATCATCAAAATAAGGGTAATTTTTCTTTAAAACGAACAAGTTTGTAGGAATTCTTCAAAAGAAAAGCTCATCCACACTGATAGCTGAACCTTATTTTAGAAAAATAAATATTCACCCACATGCTTGAACAACATTCAAGTACTATAAAATACGGATTATTATTCATGCTTCGATATAACGTACAATTCGATATAACGTACAACTTTAAAATAAAATTGTACGTTACATCGAAGTTTACCTGTAGCACGTCTGTTTGTCTGTGCCTGTAGTACGACTTTGACTTGTATCAAACTTGTTATTCGTTAAATATAAGCCGATATTGGGAAGCACTTAAGTGTTCAAAATCAGACATTTTCACTATAATTTTCTAGAAATCAAACAGGGACGTTTTTGTTTTTGTCAATGTTTAGGAGCAGTTTCAGTCAGTCTTTTTTAGACAGAAAACGCCGGTGAGCATTGTTCTAAATGGAGAAGTTAGTGAACCTGACGACATTAAATTTTCTATTAGCGAGAATACATACAATAAAAAAGTACGAAAAATATCTTCACCATCATATGGATTCGTCAATCACAAAAAAAAACTTTGAGCAATTAGAACATTTTCTCCGAGTTCCATCGTGTTTAATTATGATACAGAACGAGTTCAGAAGGTTAGTGATGCCATGGCTATGAAAGATGCACACCAAAACGGAAAATCTGGAACCTGTATGCTTTGACGTCAATGAAGGAATTATATCCACCAACCGTTCGCCTGCTGTTGATTATTATCGTGCATCCAGTTGCGCCCCGTTCGAAACTCTGGCTGAAGAAGATAACGAAGCCAAAGAAAAGGGAAAATCTCCATGGAAAGAAGTTAATTGAGAAAGATAGGTTAATTGATAATAAACGAACTCAACACATTACAAGTTCTCCGGCGCACCCGTGTGAACACCCGATCCGCCTAGCTATTGGACCGCTTTCTTCTAACTCATAAGCATAGGCCATGGGCAAACTGGTTCGCTGGTACCACAACTATTGGTAAAGTGGAGGTGTATCTGCCGTACGTGGTAGAAAAAAATAAATATCGGTGGAAAAAGGGCTCGCCAGGTGCTATTATTGGTAATGGTCATGGATGTGGTGATGACGACGGAGAAAATCGTGCCCACCGATCATCATGCGAGTGCACCGATGTGAGGTGGTTTGGATATTCACCTATGTTAAAGTTACTGAATGGCCGCTCTTGGCCACCGAGTAGAGGTGGGCGCTCCGCTCAGGAGCTGTTCCAAAGATTCGCTTCCTTACATTAAGCTGATGAGCCATGGATCTTTTTTTAAGAAGCCCAGCTCAGCAGCTCACTTTAAATTGATGAAATCATTGTCAAACACGCGCCTAGAGAAACTCCCTCGAGCGTACGCACTCGAGTACGCGCGCTGTTGTATTTTGTACAGCGCAAACGAAAATACCACGCTCGCGGTACACAACACAAGCGAGCTTGTATGAGCATTCCAATCCAGTACCGCGCACGTGCTGATCGTTTATTATTTGCACCTCAAGCACCATAAAGCCAAGCGACAGCAACATCTAGCCAAGCAACAGAAATCATTTCTGCTGCAGAGAGGAATAAGAAACACACAAGCAAAAATAATCTAGCTTGCCGCCTATTTCTTAACCCATGCCCACATACTCGGCGCTACGAACGGACACACAAAAGATACCTAGTAGTGCGGTAGCGAACGAACCGTACTAAGCAAAAGATCCGAAGATCCGAACAACTCTCAGTTCCGCTCATGTCGTCGTCCAGCTCGAAATTGCTGTGACATGGAAGCGCGAGCTGCGCCACTAGCTCAGATCCGTGCGACACGGATCTCGATCCGGATCAGTCGCGACCGATTCTAGCGAGCGAACCGTGTGGTTCAAACGAACCGAGCTGGGTGCTGTGTCTTGCACGGAGCGGATCTTTTGCTTGCGACGGGTTTTCCCGCCCGCATAGTGCTACATGTACACTCGGTTTGTTTGTAGCACCGTGCTCTGTATTTTTTACTCTCTTGTTTTTATTTCTCTCGCATTTCGGGAACCAATATAGATGAATGTGCTCGCTTGTATGAAAATGTCAACTACGCATGGTTAGAAGGGTTAGAAGCGCGCGCAAACAAGGCATTGATTTACTGCACCCAGTATGAAGAGAAAACTTATGACACGTGATATGGTTCATATACATATCAGAGACTAGGGACTGAATTATTTAAATTAACGATTTGAGAAACGTTATCAATAAAATGCAACTTAGAATTATGAATAGAAAATAATGTTGAGTTAGTTTTTTGTATAGAAATAAATGTTATGGTTCTCCTTGACTTCAAAACTAGACGGTCAGAAAAAAGCGTAATAAATGTTATTAGTTTAAAATTGTCGGTTTTTCAATAGAAATTATTACTTCACTGTAGCTAAACATTTTAAAAATTCCAAAGAAAGGTAAATAGATGAATGATGAATGAATGAATAAATTAATGAATGACATAAATTTTTCAAATTTTTGAACAATAATTAAAATAATAATATTAACAATTATATTTTATTATATGTAGCATTAAAGAACTGAAGAGCTGATCCAAGGAGCTGACTCTTTTCAATGAGCTGAACGGATCAGATCCGCTCACTGCAATGAGCTGTTTTGCCCATCTCTACCACCGAGGCCATACATAAGAGACCGAGCAAGTGCAGAAGGCAGCAATCAACCTGTGTAAGCTTGAGGTTCATTATGTAATTATGATTGCGGGATGGCAACTTTCGGCGTCTATCAATTACTGATGGGAGAGATCAACGTGTGATGGATATTCGATGTCATATATTTGCATTATCTGAAACTAAAATAGAATCTTTATTTGTAGTTAGACCATTTCAATTGTGAACGACCCTAATTTATCATTTATGAGGAATTATGTCTTCTGTCTCCACTGTGTCTAATAAATTATTTCTTGATTGAGGAAATGTCAATAAGTTTCCATCGAGCTGTGGAGCTCACCGTCAATACTGTGTACAATTTTTTACAACGGAAATTACTACTAATAGCTGCAGGAGAAATTCTACAATGTGGCTGCGTTAAGAGAGCATAGCTTAACAAGATAGTTGGTGACAGTCTGGCGGATCTGTCGCAGTCGCACTAATTTCCGATACCCTTTATATCAAATGCTCGGTACATAAGCAGAGGCCGATTCCCTATACTGCCTTGAAAGTCAATAAATTTGATCACTCTTTAAGTTATGCAGCATTATATTCCTGTCGGAAATTGTCTTCTCGTGAGCAACACTCAACGAGGATCATTCTAATGCTATTACTCCACAACAACTTATGTGAACAGTCGAAAACATCTAGCATTAGCTGAAAAGATTTATGATCAAATTGATAATCAAACTCGCTGTATCTGGGATGGCAACGCTTCTGCTCGACAGACCCGCAAGACATTGACAGTAAAATATTATTTATAGAAACTTTGATTGCTCCCGCAAAACTGACATCGTGCTCTTGCATAAAACGACGGTTCATCCTTTCTGGAAATATTTCATGCTGCGTCTGTTGAAATGAGTTCGTTATTGAATTGGTTGCATGACTGATGAAAGTAAATACGCTGGTGATGTCAATAACTATAGACTGCTTGTCACGACTATTCAATCAGGCTCATCGTAAATCCCAAAAGCCCATTTTCGCACGAAAATATTCACCGTCCATTTCAATTTATTTAAAATGTAAATAAACTATTAAGTGACCTCGTCCACCAGAGTGCTCCAACCATCACCGAAAGGCAGACCACCCATATGAAGTGGTAGCGAATATGCCCGCTCCCATGTGCTACAAGGCGCTTTGAAAACCCATTTCTCACAGGCACGGCACGAATTGAGTTAACAATAATCTCTTCATCATTGCATGACGACGACGCGACGCACCATGTCACGGGGGAATCGGAACTAAGTCACCACGCGGCGCAGCTTTATACCTAGCCTGCATAATAACTTAATTCCGATACCCCCGCGGGAGCAACGGTGGACTGGCGATTATGCAATGCAGTTCGAGGTTTTTCTGGTGTGCTCTTTTCCTAGATTTGTTTCAATACTGAGGATGCACCTTTGATCCACTTCAAATTTGTGTGAACCGAAATGATGTGTTCTATACTGTACAAACCCCAACGGATGAACAATTGAGCTGGGTAGGCATCACTCTAAAAATTACCATACCAATAGTAATTATTATACGCGAGCATACACCTCTTCTGTGGGTGACATAATATTTAAACAACAAAATTCGTGTTAGCCGCAAATTTTGAATCTCTTTTTTGGCCCTGGTTATTTGGATGATAATTGCTATTGCTCTATGCTACACTCTCTGTTCGGGTGTTTACGCGAGTTGCATGTAAGATAGGTGGCAGCAGCAGCCGCCGTCGAAATGAGCGTAAAGAGGTGCGATTTATGCGAATGCGCCCATTCATTGTGGACGATTGTAATGCAATCTGTATGCAAATGCACGAATTGATGATTTTCGTCAATCCAACTCAAACGCACGGGGTATTGATTGCGCTGCCGAAAAAATTGAGCACGAAGTGACTGATTCAGTTCAGCGCCTTTCCGTCGCACTGGCGATCATCGGGCTGTTGCCGGGTATGCGGGCGAGTGATCTCTACGGATTTCACTTATTTGGAACAAATATTTAACAACTAGGCTCGGTTGACGTACAAATAATTATTGTTGTGTAAGTGCAACGGAGAATGGATGCATTGATGACCTTTTTCGGGTGATTATAACAGAGATGGCCAAGCGAGGCTTTGCCGTGGTGTGAATTGAAGAGGCTTCATAACTTTAAGTTTTATGTAACATATAGCAAAGAATGGCAAGGTGCCTCGAAAGGTGTGGATTGTGGATCTTTGAACTATCAGAGATTCACGTAAGACCATTTCTTTGACGTGCAAGCTTATATCCCAATGCAGAATCAATAACTGTGTGCTTAATTAGCGTTATAACAAACTTTGATCGAATCATTCAAGAGTTAGGTAGGGGAACTTTCCATTTTTCATCTCACTGAACATATATTCAATTAATTTTATCGCAAAACAATGAAACACAGCATCAATCTCGTAGCTTCTTTTTACTAACATGAGTGTTACTTCCATTTGGCGTAACTAGATTCCTGATCTAGGGAACGCCATGGCCCCAGCTGATGAGGGATAATATTTTAAGGAGATATTGAATACAGCTTACATAGGCTGTCAAAGGTTTTGTTTATGCCTTTGCTGCTTATTTGTCAAGTTGTTAACCTCACTCAACTCAATATGAGAAATATTAAACTGATTTATAGTAATGGTGTAATTCAGTCATTACATGGTGATACGGTGAGTTGAAAAGCCCAGGAAAATTCCTCGCTTAATAGAGGTAAAAAAGAAGATGATATGTAGATATTATGGGGTCTATACAAAAATAAATGCAAGCTCTATCGGCTCCTCAAAGCGCCATACTCGACTTATCCCACCAAATAAAATCCTAATAATAAATCATTTATTAACGGTTACGCAGTCTCATACGATTAAAACGAGTTTTTTTTATTCGTCCGACGTTTCGACACGAGATAAGATCCTGTATCGAAACGTCGGACGTTGAAAAAAATTGCTTTAATCGTATGAGACTGCATAGCCGTTAATTTATGATCTGTGGTTAAACCCTTGGTTAAACCTCTCAGTTTTCTCCAAAAATTGACAAATCATATTAATTGGCACTAATTTTTGAGGATCTGTTAGATTTTTGTATTTTTTTTATAATTCTGGAAATATTTTAGGGATATTTGAAAAAATCATTGAGATCCGGAAGGTGTTATTGAAGTATTGAATGAAGGACACATGAAAACCGGATTCCAATAAGATTTCTGGAATAACATATGGCGACAATCGAGTTTTTTTTCGGATTGTCGGATGTCGCAACTGTATCGTGAGTAGTGTGCATCTAGGTATGCAATAGCCTTACTGCGGTTTCAACAGGAACTACAACATATTGACTGATTTAAGCAACCCGGGAGCAACTTGACATATGAAGTACAATGTCACTGTACCCCGAAAATTTGGTCCGGGTGGTCCTGTCAAACTCGAGATTAATCGAATCATTTCACGAATAGGGCGAAAATGGAATTAATGTGCAATGCAGAAAGAAGAGTAAATGAAAATCAATCTAAACTTGAATTAATCAAAGGAGAATGAGGCTTCCGTAGCTGAGTAGTAAGATGACCGCTTTAAGGTTGTTGGGGCTGATTACCAAAATATTCTGGTGGGTTAATTTTCTTGGATAACGGTTTATCGGTTTATCATTCAGCGGGAATGTCGCATAACTTGGAGATTTATTCAAATTTTGGAGGTAGACAATTTTATATTAGTTTGGAATACAGATATTCAAATATGGAGTACCGTCGTTGGGGGTGTTAGGACAGAATTGGTCAGCGCCTTCACCGACAGTCTGGAGTGCGGATACCATTTGATCATTTGTCATTCCCGACGGCGGTATCATGGAGACAAAATTAGGAAAGTTGGAAGAATGAACACGGAAGATGTAGTTCACCTGGAATTAGCCAAAGAATCGACTAATGAAATAAATCGAGAAATTTTGTCGATATCATTATTTTATTTTGTTTATTAAAAGTGTGTTCCAAATGAGAAACATTATGCGTAATTTTGTGAATAAAAATGAAACTGCCTTGTCATAAGGGAATTCTTTTTCAGCTTTACAGTTCACTTAATTATCTAATCTTTATTTGAGCATCAAGCTGCAAAACTATGAAAATTGGTTTTGGCTCCGTTGCGCCTAATGTGCTTGAGCATGACAAGAAAACGAACTAATAATAGAAAAATTATTTGTTTTCCTGTTTGTTTATTTTATTTTCTTATATTCACTTCGCAATTACAAATCTGCCCTACTGTCCCTGTCTGTTATTTGGAGACAACAAATGACGAAACAAAAAAACAGGACTTCTATGGAGTAAAAGTGTGACGGTGGCGTAGGATGGACCCATTGTTTATGTTTCGAAGCGCCATCTGCGATTTCCAAGTGGGTACGCGAAACTAAGGCTAAATGTCAAGTTGTTCGGGGGTTGGATTTAAGCCTAGTATGCAGTTCTCAAGGAAAACGGTCAAGGAAAATTTCGCGTTATTACCAAAGGAATTTTGACAATTGAAAACAGTAGGCGAAAAACAAAATATTTTCTGTCGATTTGGTGGTGTTGCGAGTCAAGCAGATCAAATACAATACCAAACGCAAAAGCCTCGTGATGCCACCGATGCAACCGACTTTGTGGATAATTTCCGTTTTGCCCATTGGTGAACGGAATCGATTCGATAGATTGGTAGATTCAACGGCGTTGTGGAAATCATCGTTTCTTGTAAAGGCAGTCCCGCTGGTCGTCAGCTTCTGGGGCTGCCATAGCCGCGATATTCTGTTGTGTTTAAATCTGAATCTTTTTGCAGATTTTGTATCCAGCTCTATTTGAGGTAAGGCCGTCCCGGCTTCACTTCCGTTCCCTAACCAGGATCGGCTATTGGCAGTTCATCGAGTGACTCCTGGTACTACACTGTTTTACAGCAGCGATGACAACTTAAATTCAAATTCACTGGTTGGTTTTTCATATTTTAGCTTTTGATAAACCATTCCCTCAGGAACTTCTTCTGTATTCCAATTGGTTGCTCGTGACATATAGAAAAACTCCTTGCAGCTCGAACAAAAACAAATGAGCAAGCGCAGGGGTTTTTCTTCAAATTATTCCAAAACAAAAATCTTGTGGATCGATGAAAAACGAATCAATTAGTGCAGTTACTTATTGCTGGTTTTTATTTTATTCAATTATACAAGTAAACATTTTCAAAACAAGGGTGCGATGAAAACCATGTACAATTTTACTGAGCAAGAGCATTTGTATTGAATAATTGAATATTTGTTCGGCTCGAATAACATAATAAACAAATCACCGACCAATCTACTAAACAGTTTGGTTTTTGTTTCTTGACGAGCCTGGATCCAAAGGCGACCATCGACCAGCCCACTCCCAAGTTGGATTTTAATGACTAAGTTTGAACCTGTAATTTCATATTTCTCATTCTTATTGTGACCATTCAATACGAATATTTATTTAATTAGAAAATTAAAAAAAAAACTTTTTAGTTTGTCCCATATGTCAGCGTAGTCGTTGAGCTTCCGGATAAACTTCTGGGAGAAATTTTAGATTATTAATTTTAGAAGGAATTTATGGAGGATTTCCTGGAAATATTCTCGAAGACATTTCGGAAATAATTTCTGGCGACATGATCGCGAAACTTCCTGGTGGCATTCCTGGAGGAATTCCCGCAAGAGTTCCTGGAGGAATTTCGGAAAGAATGCCTGGATTAATTCCGGAGGAGTTCCTGGAGGAACTCCTAGAGAAGTTCTGGGGGATTTCTTGAGGCAATTAGTGGATAATTTCCAGAAGCAATTAGTAGACCTATTCCTGGAGGAGTTCCCCGAAGAAACCCTGGAGAAATTTCTGGAGGAAGTTCAGATAGCAGCGCTGGATAAATTCTTGAAGCAATAAGTGGAAAAATTCCTGGAAGAATTAGTGGATGAGTCCTTGAACGAAGTCCTAGGTAATGCTGGAGGAATTCTTTAAACAATTAGTGACTGAATTTCTGAAGAAATTCCTGAAGGAATTGATGGAGAAATTCTCGCAGAAATGCCTAGAGTAATTCCCGGATTAATTCATGAAGGAATTTCCGGAGCAATAATTAGAACAAGTTCCTGGAGAAATTCCTGAAGCAATTGATGGAGGAATTCCTGAAGCCATTAGTAAAACAAGCAAGGGAGAGCTCCTGAAGCAATTAGTGGAATAATCCCGGGGGA
Organism: Armigeres subalbatus; assembly: GCF_024139115.2. Lineage (NCBI taxonomy): Eukaryota > Metazoa > Arthropoda > Insecta > Diptera > Culicidae > Armigeres > Armigeres subalbatus. The sequence goes on along the minus strand of NC_085140.1, from coordinate 294,574,504 downwards.
AATTCTTCCTCCGAGAATTTTCTCTGGAAATTCCCCTAAAAATTCCTCTGGGAATTCCACCAGGAGTTCTTCAGCGAATTCCTCCAGTAACTTCCCCAGGAATTCTTTCGGAAATCCCCTTGAAAATTTCTCCAGGAATACCCCCAGCAAACCGGGTATACCCCCAGGAAGAATTCCCGAAGGAATTCCTGGAGGTATTTCTGGAGAAATGCATGAAGGAATTCCCGGAGGAATTCCTAGAGGTAATCTCGGAGGAATTCCTGAAGATATTCCTGGAAGAATTCCTGGAGAAATTCTTGGGGAGATAATTGGAAGAATTCCTGGAAAAATTATAGGTGAAATTTCTGGAGGAACTCTAGGAGGAATTCCCAAGGGAATTCCCGGAGGAATTCGTGGAGGAATTGGGTCCTAAAGCCCTACCTCGTTTATGGTTGCAAACGATAGTGCATCGGTCAAGAATACTTGTACCGTTGTTATAAAAATTCTGGTAAAATTCTAAATCAGTAAAAATAATATTTTTGTGTTTAATACATTTTAAGGCAAATTTTGAGCTGTGCAACATTTTAGAACGAATGAACCATGTGTCCAGAACGTCAGCCCCATATATTAACTGTCAAAGGTTGAGTCAAGTGCCCTGTGGTGTTTTGCTAATGCGTTTGAATCCGTACGTCAAACAAGACCGAAAATGTCGAGGAAGCATTTTTCATCTATTTTTCAATTTCAAATTAAACAATGTTCTTTTCGATTTTTGAGTCTAAAGAAAACCTGACACGTTTAGAATGATTAGCTTCATCGTTCCCTTAAAGAAAATCGAATATCGATTCTTCATTTTAGGACCCAATTAACGGAGGAATTGTTGAAGGAATTTCTGTAGAAATTCTTGAAGGTTTTCCTGAAGAAATTTTAAGAGAATTTCCCTGGAAAATTCCTGGAGGAAATCCCGAATTCCCGAAAAAATTCTCGTAGAAATTTGCAAAGAAATTCTCGAAGGAATGGATTAAGGTTTCGTACAGGAATTCCTCCGGGAATAACGCAGGGAATTTCTCCGGGAATTCCTCCAGGAAATCCTACAGAAATTCCTCCAGGAATTCCTTCGGGAATTCTTCCATGAATTCCACCAAGAATCCCTCCGAAATTTTTTCCAGGAATTCCTCCGGATCTACCTCCAAGAATATACTCTTCTTGGAATTCCTTTAGAAATTCTTGGGAAATTTCTGCAGGAATTCTCAGAGGACTAATTGCAGGAATTCTTGGAGGAATTTCTTGAGGAATTCCTCAAGGAATTTCTGGAGAATTGGAAAAAGGAATTCCTACGAGAATTTCCTAAAAATTCCATCGTAAATTATTTTAGAAATTCCTCCAGGAGTTTTCCCGGGATGTCCTCCTACAGTTCCTTCGGGACTTCCTTAATCAAATCCTCCGGAAATTACTCCATGTAATAAAAAAATGTAAATCGGGATGTCAACAAAAACGACACCTGCGGGCGAATTGAATACAGCCATTTACCCAACTCCCAATTTGTCCATTTCCGTTGCCAGCTGTTCAAGGTTTCCTGACAAACTAATGTGAAAAATTCATCGAATGTGATTTTCTGATCGTAAATATCACCTTCCATAGCGCCCACCTTAGCCAAAGAGTCCGCTTCCTCATTTTTCGGGATCGACCAATGAGAAGGGACCCAAGCCATGGTGATTGTGTAAGACCGTTGTGATAAGGCACTCAAAGCTTTCCGTATCCCATTCAGAAAACACGCTGAGTGCTTAACCAGTTTCATTGACCGAACAGGCTCCAAGGAACATAGACTGTCGGTGAAGATGAAAAAGTGGTCAGGAGCACGGTATACAGAAAACAAGGTAGGCTCGTTAGAAAAATGACACTTCGAATGTGACGCATATTTTATCGCCACATGTTGGAGTACAAAAGTAAGCATGCTGCGACCGTATAGCATCGTCTCGGTCCAGCTTGTGCGAAGATAGCAGTGACGTCACATGTTTACATTCAAACTGAATGTTTACATACGTGATGAGCCTGCCTTGTGTTTTGTATGCCGTGGTCAGGAGGTAGGGATGCGATTTGCTCGAGTGAATAGTGTATAGCTGCTATCTCAGCAGTATACACGGAACTAGGCTCTTTGAGCTTAAAGTAGGCGCTATGAAAAACGTTAAAAACAACGAAACCAGTGGAGTCATTCATTTTTGACCCGTCTGTGAAAAGCTTCTCTCCTCACTGGCGTGCACGTATTTGCTTGCAAATAATGAAGGTATGATCTCCGCACGAATGAAGTCTGGTATTCCATGAACCTCCTGCTTCATATACAGATCAGAAGTAACAGACCCGTGTTGAACTTAATGTAACGTTAAAAAAAACACATAAATAAAGCTTTAGAAAATAGTAACAGAGGAACTGTAAGAGTCTAAGAAGATACCATGATTGGAGTCAATCGAAGAAAGGCTTACCTCCGGCGTCATATACCAGTGATAAATAGTCATGAATCAAGATAAAGGGTTTTGTTCGAGCAGCTTTTCGAAGTTGGACCAATGGATTGAGAACCTCACAACGAATGAGGAACCGTAGCGATAATTGCGCGAAACGATCTTTCGGTGGCAGTACTTCCGCAAGTATCTGTTCCTATATCAATAACAGAGTCTTGTGAACTAAAGCATTACTCAAACGGAATATTAAATAATATTCCAAACATTGGAGAAGGTGGTCTATTCATTATTGTGTACATACGACGTGAGAAATTTTAATCAAATTGATTTTTTATTTGGTTTATCGACGGTTGAGATTAATATACGGGCTGTTATTAATATGGGAACAGATACCCTACTTCCAGGCTCATCGTATGAGTCGAATTCATGCATCCTAACGCGATACAGAGACAGCGGTACTGAATCCGTTGAAGCGTCAGCATGTGTGTTTTAGCTGCGGACTGGAAGCAGAAACTACCGTATTCAAGGACCGACAAAATGGGTGTTCGAAACAACGTCATAAGATCTTTGGGATGCGCTTCCTACCATGTTCCGGTTATTGATCGCATGAAGTTGATCCGTTTCAGGCATTTTTGTGTCAATGTGCTTTCCGAAAGAACATTTCGAGTCGAACCAGACTCCGAGGTATTTAGAAGACATACTATGAGTGATTGTCTTACGCTTACCCATCAGGTGGAGCGGGAACTTTGCCGGCTTATGGTTTTTTTGAAAAGACAACCATATTAGTTTTCCTCGTAGCCCAAGTGGACAGATTGCCCACAGTATCTTGCAATGGTCCTTGCAGTTCAATTGCGGTTTGCCCCGAAACGGTGTCTTTTTAACGAGCAATTCGGCATGAGACATTCATCAATGTCTCTGACGTAAAAATTGTAAAGAAGAGGGTAAAAATCAAACGCTTCTCTGACAACAAATTGCACAAATAATTGTTAAAAATTGGTGAAAGTCCACACGAGTAGAGTTTGTCGGATGAGACATCAACTGATCAAGCTGAATTTCTGAAGAAAGCAACGCAAGACAGTCGTTCATTCCCTTGTCCCTGCGGAAACCAAATTGTGTTTCTGACAAAAAACTATCCGATTCAACCCATTTGTCTAGCCGGAAGAGAATGATCTTCTCCAACAACTTCCGAAGACAGGACAGCATCGCGATAGGGTGATACGAATTACACCCGATTCTGTTTTTACACGGCCGTGTAAAAAAATCCCATACAAAATTTTTGCAAAGTTGCTCTATTTTGCATGATTTGTCGAGAAACCATAAAACTTTTTTTACACGGATTTTCGAATTTTGAACTGAAAACTTTTTTTACACGGAACGCATCCCCCGTGTAAAAAAAAGAATCGGGAGTACAATCCGACTCGGGTTTTTCGGGCTTCTGGACGGCTATCACTCTCACTTGCCTCCAATCATCCGGAACAATGTTGCACTCCAGTAACTGGTTGAACAAGCTCAATAGGCGCCTCTTCGGAACGTTTGGGAGGTTTTTAAGCAAATTGAACCTGATTCTATCCATCCCTGGAGCGGAATTGTTACATGAAAGGAGAGCAAGCGAGAATTCAATCATCGAAAAGAAGCGATCCATATCATCCCTGTCAGCAAAAGCATCACGTAACTATTGCTTCACCGGTACCGAATCCGGACAAACTTGCGAAGTCGAGTATCCACTGCAACGAGCTTTCACGATCTTCGCTTACGGACGACACGTTGCGCATTCTTCTCCCGACGGCCCACAGAGTTTCATTGAGGTCTCGCGCGATAAACCTTCAACAAAAGTGCGCCAATATCCGCGTTTCTTCACTTATACCAGTTTCTTAAACTGGATCTCGAGCGCGATGTACCGTTTGTGAAGTACGATCGAACCGTGTTTCCCCCAGCCTGTTCCGTGGGAATTAAAATCTCCCAGGAGCAACTGTGACTCGGGAATAACCGAGCAGATGTGCGAGAGATCTCTACGAGATATCGCGGTGTTTGGAGGAAGATATATCGAGGCGATCTTCTTTTTCATCTTCTTATTGGCATTACATCCCCACACTGGGACAGAGCCGCCTCGCAGCTTAGTGTTCACTAAGCACTTCCACAGTTATTAACTGCGAGGTTTCTAAGCCAGGTTACCATTTTTGCATTCGTATATCATGAGGCTAACACGATGATACTTTTATGCCCAGGGAAGTCGAGACAATTTCCAATCCGAAAACTGCCTAGACCGGCACCGGGAATCGAACCCAGCCACCCTCAGCATGGCGATACTGAGGCCTTTTACTCGAATAGTGACCTGACATGCGACAGCTTCGGTGCCAGACTCGGCGCAAAATCGACTATATAGACGCACCCCTCCATATCGATTTGCCCGATCGCGGCGGATCATGTTGAAATCAGGAAAATGAAGGTTCACATCTGGTGTTAGCCAAGTTTCACATAAAGCAAAAGCATCGGATTATAATTTGTTAACTAAAAATTTCAAAATATCTAATTTTGGAAGAATACTTCGACAGTTCCACTGTAGAATCGGAAATATGTTACCCTTATTGACTAAGTTAGCCATCGAAGGATACAAATGACTAGAGGAGGGGCATTTTTGAAGCCAGCTGCTTTAGGAGAGGAGTCAGAATAGGAAGAACAGTTTTGACCATGTTCTTCACGGGGTCGGAAGCATCAAAGAAGTTGAGGATGAGCTGCACGATGCCAGAAAGTGTGAATATTGGTACACTCGGGAGTTCTTTTGCTCGCACTCTATACTCTCTTTCCGGCTGAGAAATCGCAAAAATTGGGGTATCTGGGATTTTAGATGTTCCCGGAAGCGGTGGAAACTCTCGATCATCCCTATGTGAAACCGGCTCTGTTTTATTCTCTTCCTCGTTGAGCCGTTGAAAACGAAGGGAATCCCATTTCCAACCACGGGGTCAGAGCTACCTTGATCGTCCAAAGGAAGAGACGAGTAAATGGTGTCAGAAACGACTGGAGAAGCGGTCTTCCTCAACATTTCGGCGTAACTTCGCCGAGAACGCTGCTGAAGAGACCGCTTCTGGTGGATTCGCTGCTGTATGTACGTTGGGCAAGCTTCAAGAGCATGTGGAGGGCTTTCGTTACAATGGACACATTTCGATGCCGTCTTCCACACGCCCTCCACATGCTTCTCTCCGCATGATGCACAGCGAGGTTTATTGCAGCAGTACTGAGCCGTCTGGCCCAGCTGCTTGCAATTAACACAATGCATCACATTCGGCACATTCAGCCGAACAGGTAGACGAAATTTGCCAATCACTACGTAGTCCGGCAGTGCGGACCTGGAAAAGGTGACGCAGAAAGATTTATACGGGGAATAAATTCGCTTCTCTCTCTCCTGCGACACGAATACATTTGTTTGCAATCCAGTATCGCAACAGGAGGCAAAGAAACATTCTTGAAACGACCGAAACCTTGTTTCAAATCGTCGCATGTCATACTTCCACACACTGCTGACAGTAAACAGACCTTATATTCGAGAGTGAAAAGCTCGCAGGTGGCAACCTCGTTGGCCTGTTTGCGATCACTGACAGTGACGCGAAGTTTACTGGACCCAACCATGTCAATGGTCGTGACAGACGAGAATCGCTTTTCCAGATCTTTGCTGAGCTGGCTGATATTCAAACGCTTGCATTTGGGTCGAAAGAAAACAACATACGGCCCACTAGATCGCGAACCACGTTGTTGTTGGTGTTCTCGCCGCAGACAACACTGCAACTGGGTGGATGGATGCAGACAGGACGGCAGCGTCTGTGTTTGTGGAGACGCACGATGGATGATAACTGTCGGCGTGGGGCGATGATGCCTGCGCCTGCGATGGAAGCCGAAGAAACTGCAAAACTTTGCGTAGTCTTGCAAAAGCAACGAAATAACTACTTAACTGCTTCAACTAAGCACCACTTCCACTCGAGCACTATGCTGCAAAATCCTATGAAAAAATGTATCCGGAGCAAAATGGTAGCTTTTCGGCACAAATTTGTTGTAGTAAGACACAAAAAGTTTTTCGGGACCCCTCGGTAGATTTTTTTCTCCAAATAGCCAGATAATGAAAGATATGAAGCTACAGTATTGGACAAAACATATGCAACCTCCTTAGCCGTGCGGTAAAATACGTGGCTATAAAGCAAGACCATGCTGAGGGTGGCTGGGTGCGATTCCCAGTGCCGGTCTAGGCAATTTTTGATTTGGAAATTGTCTCGACTTCCGTGGGCATAAAAGTATCATCGTGTTAGCCTCATGATATATGAAGACAAACAATGGTAACTTGGCTTAGAAACCTCGCGGTTGATAACTGTGGAAGTGCTGAATGAACACTAAGCAGCGAGGCGGCAATGTCCCAGTGGGGGATGTAATGCCAATAAGAAGAAGAAGATGTCGCACTCACGGCGGCGGCGATGAGATTGACAGGAGAATACCCTGCATATAATAACAATTTAATCAAATTTGCAAAAAACAAAAACAATCTGATTATCATCACAGAAATGAATTACATAACTTTCTATTACTATCCAGCAAAAAAAAATAAGAAAAAAATCTACAAAATCTAAAAATCTTTCCATCTACAGATTCTTATAAGCATCGGTAGTGATACTTCAAGTTTATACTAAAATACAAAACTCTCAAACCTCTCGAACAGATTTCAAAAGTGCCACCAAGAATCGCGTTTTATTTTTTTTTCAAGACCACTTAACGTGTATCACACGTCAGCAACAATAAAATTATTAATCTAAGTCGTCAACAAAACTAAAAATTTTCTTACAATTCTGTATAAATACCTACAAAAATATGTGTAGGAACTGACCATATACAATTTAGTTTATGGTTTAGTGAGGTTTTCGGCCCTAGGCAAATTCATTTCGTAAATATGCGTAAAATATACCTGATTAATCCACCTAGCGGTGTTGATGCCTTTCTCGTACATAGGATTTTTTTTGCGCACATACATACACACGCACAGACAGACATCATTTCAGTTTGTCAAGCTGAGTCGATTGGTATATAACACTATGGGTCTCCGGGCCTCCTATAAAAAGTTTGATTTTGGAGCGAACGTATAGCCTTTACGAGAAAGGCAAAACCTAACAAATGGTAGTTGGGTGCAGCAAAACAGGATTTATAAAATTGCATAGCAAATGATAGATGCAAACCTGCCGAAGCTGTCAGTTCCCTATCGCTTCCTTTCAAGGCTAAATTTGCTTCGCATTTGAAAACTAATCGATACGAAAACCATCAATCAAAACTGATGCTCACGCGGATCCGAAATCTTAGTTGTTTCGATTCGGTGCCTCTCCTATTTTGGTAGTCAGCAATCGACTTTACATTCGGATCGGATCATCTGACAATGACCTTCAAAACTTCCTACCGCTAAAGATTGCAATTTAGTCTTCCGATCTGGGAAGTATGATCATTAGGATAATTATTGTCTACGCCAACAAAATATTGCCATGATCGGCCGTTCCATTAAATCAGCCCCTTAGGAGGCTCGTTTGAGCTGAACTAAGTAAACGCGTTGACAAAGTATCAGAGACTGTGGCTCAGATTTGCTAATTTTGCACTTTTCGCGATAGATCTTCTTTGTAATTCGATGCACATGGTAGATTTTTTTTTTCAAATTGATGCGTAGATAAAGATGTGATATTCAGCTTTGAAATGACAAACGAACATTAACTTGAGTAAAATAAAAAAACAAAATGATAAAGAAGTTCAATTACATGTTCAATCGTATTTAAACAGAAAGTTACTACTGCCTTCCCACAAATTCGTAAATCCAGAAAAAATCGTTCCCAAAATAATTCCTACACTATTTTCCAGCAGGTGAGAATATTAGTCTATAAAATATCGAACCTTCATATCTCGTCTTTATATACCGAATATACCGTCTATAAAATGTCGAGTCGTCAAATTTCAAAGTTTGATCATAATTCAGACAGACAGTAATTCGAGTTGTAAACAATGAAATGCCTAGAGCACTGCAGATAAATCATCAGCAAAACACCATCACTGCACGATCCCTCCAGCAGAAGTGGCAAATTAAATCATTAGTTCCAGATAGACTCGTCAGTCGGATGAAGTTACTCAGTGAAATAGAGTCGAGCAATGTCTGCATCTGTCGAGGCGGCATCTCATTTTTTTCTAATTAGTGTGACGTATTTCTGAACAAAATGTTCCAATTCATAATGGATTAATAGAGAATTATTAAAACTCGATCGGAGACAATTCGCTATCCTTTCGCTTCTGCCCCAGTAATGCAAATGAAGATTCCCACAGTGTGAGAAAACCGTCAAACTGGGTTGTCTTTTTCCTCACCATGTTAACCATTCGATTCGATTCCAATCGATGAATACACAATAAATACACATAGACCCAGATTGGCCGCCACTGCAGCCAGCATTAATCTACTGACTTAGTGTACCCTGGGCGGCATCATGATTTACAGCGATGTTGACTTGTACTGCACATTTTTATGGAGCTGAACCGCCGCAAAAGCGAAAGGAAGCTCTTTGTGGAAAGAAATCCAAACAAAGCTAATCGCAATGGTTTGGGGGCACTTTTGAGCATTGGTTCCAGGCATCGGGAGACCGCGCATGATGCAGTCCAGCGCTCAATGATGGTGGCGGCCTTGTTTTGCCGCGTCTGCACATAAATTCGCGTGGTGATTTAAGCTTCTTTGTTTTGTCGACTCTCTGCGGTCGGGTACTGAAGGTAAGCCGCGAATTACATTTCATCGCCGTCTCTGACGGTGTCCATCCATGTTATAATGTTTATGTGTGTATAGCTTCCAGTAATTCGAAAGCGGTCGAGGGAGCGGATAATCTTGAGCTATTTAGGACTAAAGATTCGATAATAAGGCCTGGCCATGAGTTAGCGGTTGATTATCTAAGGAAATGAAGGTGAATGGAAGCCAGGGTTTGTATGAAGATTATCAGATGTAGAAATGATCTTTGTTATGCAAGTATACGTTGTGTAAGGAATTTTACAAGTTTATGTAAGCTTCCAAAAAATTCTAAAAGGTTAATAAAATATGTTGGTACTTTTTTTATAATCCCGCATCAATATTGAACTGTCTACTACTCGAATTATGGAATCAAAAATTTGATGCGTCGCAAGATACACCCAACCAGAGATTGCAACATTTTATTGCAATCTCGCATTAGTTTCGCGTACAGTTTGTCATAATTTGCGACATATGCACAGATTGTATTAAGTAAACGGCAGGCCCTTGTATTAGGTCTCCGGTCACGAGAAAATAAGAACTGGTTATGTGTTAGTGTCTACATTGAATCTAATTTTACACTCCCCCCCATCGAGGAGTGAAATGCTGTATACTTCGACAACCTCAGCAAGCATACAAAAAACTGGACCAAAGGCGGGAATTGAACCCGGACCCTCCACACTAAGCACATCTAGACTGACGCGCTAACCATCTGGACTATTTATCAGATAAGGAACGACGCGACCAAAGGCAATCATTATCCACGTTTCATGCTATGCGGATGTGACAAGTGGAAGGGTAACAGGGATAGCAATGAGTGATACGAGTGGAATAAGCACCGTGCATATTTGTGTCCTTTTCCGTTATCAAGCTAAATGGAATCGGAAAGATTGTGTGGGTTAAAGTTTTATTGCTGTACACGATTCATATACTTGTTCTATGAGGAGTAAACGAGATTCGTTTGGATGTATTGATCGAAACCAAATAAACCGACTTAATGCAATGAGCTGTATTAACAAGTATGACATTCTCTGATCGGATTGAATGCGAGATGTGATACAAAATGCTTAATTCAAAGAATGTCATTCAGAATTGTTTTGGGTGTAGGTTTTGGAACTAATAGATTGTTTTATCGCTTTCCTGAAGGATTTAGGTTCCCAGGAAATCTATCATTATTATTGACCTTTTGGCCTTTCTCGTATACTAAGTATACGTAAAGGCTAAAGGATCACTCCAAACCCGAACTTTTGATAGAAGGCTCGGAGACCCATAGTGTTGTATACCAATCGACTCAACTTTTTTGTACTTAGCCTTATCCGATTTGCTTGCAACAGGTTGCATTCGACGCGGAATTCTGCCTAATTCCTAAATTGGCCCAATCGGCCATTGCACTCCGTTATTAGGAGAACATTGTTTTTTCTCCATTTTTTTCAAGGGTCCTCCCTTTTTTAAACTGCCGCAATGCATTCAAATGAATACACATAATTGTGAATTGATGGAAATATTGAATATATCTGCCTCAAGTGCAATTTTGATCTCTCTTATCAGCTTTTCTCGTTACATTTTATAATACACGAGAAAGGCACCATCACCGCTAGGTGGATAATTCTGTTTTATTTTTTATTTTTTTATATATAGTATAAGTTTACTGATGGAATAAGTTCATCACCTAAAGACAATAGGAGTTTAAATCAAAATCAAAGGGAACTCAATGACATCATCAAAGTCATGATTTGAATTTGATATGAGGGAGTGTCTATCCTATTGGTTAAAGTTCAACGAAGGGACAGTTTTATTACTATATAAATGTCGCTACTAACTAATAGCGAAGCATCGTTTCGATAACGCACCAACAAACGATCGTGCGTCAATGAGCCATATTTTCTGCTCAGCCGATAAACAATCCGCACAAAACAACCCAGCGACGGGGTGCGTATAGTAATTTAGGGCAACCTTACGCTTTGAAGGTGATGCGATCAGATCCGGTTCGTGATTATACCTTTCGAAAATCGGTTCGATTTACCAACGGAACAATCCGGATTGAAAGCATGTTTTGCACAAACCAATCCCCGGTGCGATTATGAAGCTTTTTATGCCAAAAAATCCGGTTCTCCAAAGATGTTACCTTGCTCGTAAATTTACTCGGACCACAATTGAATTGTAGGCAAACGAATCACTCTTCGCATCCCGACTCAAGGACTGTACTTGATGCGATCTTTTGCCTGAAAGCTATTACGTTCGTTTATCTGCAATTACATATTTCAATTTTCCGATTTGATGTAACAACTCATATTGTTTTCGACGATCAAATTTTCCGCAATATTTATCTCCTTTGAAATGCTCTTGAATTAGAATCAGCGTTCAGAAATTTCTGGGGCGTCATTTGGATTCTGATCTGGTGTTAAATGTATCGCCAAAAACAGAAATGTTATACATAATTGTGACGAAGGTTGAAACTATTGAAATTAAACTTGGCTCGAATGTCAGAAAAAATAAGAAACATGATTTTTCCCTGCAATTCAGTCAAGGTGCTATCGCAAACAGGCACTCAAAACTTTCAACGCTCTACTATTTCATCATCATTTTTACGATTTTTGCCAAATCTCCTCTTACCTAGACCATGGTCATGTCTCGAACCAGTTACATCAAGATCAGGTTCAGCGCGCGCGCGTGCCCGCCCGAACCGAACAAGTTATGAGCCGGGCCGCTGCCATGATTGATGCGGGGACGTGTTCAGACACCAAAAGAAAGTGACGTCTTTCGCTCACTTATTAGCGGGGTGTTTTCCGTCTTTCTGTGGCAGTGCGTTTTCCTTTTTGTTTTGAATCGCGCCGTGTGGACCGTACCTACTTGGGAAGCTTGACGCATTTTGTTGAGCTGCAGATGTTTTTGAAAAACTAATTCGGGCAGGTTGAAAATGTACACATTTCGGTTTTTCACATTTGATTGGATCGGTCGGTCTGTGGGTCAAATTTCGCTCAATCCGTTTCAGCATTTGTAAATTGATCATTATTATTTGATTTGAGAAGTTTACCAATTGCTAATTAATTTTTTCACCGAACATACATATTTCGGTTCGCTTCATTTCTTCGTTTTTATGTCTTCACGTTCAATGTTTCGAATTGCGACAAACAAATTTCCAAACATAATTGAGTCTTTTCTACATCGTGAGTTTCAGTAATGTGAAAATTATTCAAATTGTAGGATTGTTTGCTGCACTGCTGCAATATGTTCTACACATCGCGCATAGTACGGTTTCAACGACGGTGAGCAATATTTGAGTACGGGGCGTATTCTCATCACAAACAGTCGAGCCGATTTACGTACAATCATTTGTGGATTAAAGCTCAAGCGAGTGTCAACTATAACACCCAGGTCACGTGTCACATCTTCTTCAGTGGCACTCTGTAAATGAAATACGCTGAGTCAACTGTACATTGAGAGTGAGGCCGTTATCAGTTAAAGTAGTAGACTGAGCAGTAATGCTTTCAATCGTCTGCTGCAGTCGGAAGGTATCGTGTAATGGCGTGATGCGCCTGGCGATTTTCACATCGTCAGTAAAAGCTCAGCACCAGTCTCCAGAGTATTAATTTATTTTTCTGATTCTTCAACTGCTTCAGACTCTTCAGATTCTGTTGATTTTCCAGTTCAGATTTTTTTTATTTGAAAAAAATGAGGTTCTTAGCATTTTTCAATTTCTCAGATTCTTCAGAATCCGAAGATTCTCCAGCTACTGCATTCATAGGATTCTTCGGATTTTCGTAATCTTCACATTCCTGTGTTTTTTCAGATTTTTCACATCCTACAAATTCTTCAGATTTTTAGGGCTATTCAAATTCTTGAGATTTCAAATTCTTCGGATACTTATGCAGAATTCTTCAGATTCTTTAAACTTTTCAGATTCTTTAGATTATTCAGTTTTAATAGATTGTCCAGATTATGCAGATTCTCCATAATTTTCAAATTGTACAGATTTTTTAATATTCCAGATTCTTCAGATTTTTTGGAATTTTTCAAATTCTAATTTTCTTTATTTAAACGAAAAACAGAATCAGCGTATTAGACCAGAGGTCGCACCAACTGAATGCTTAGCAGAGTAAATGCGGATGGGTCAGTGGCGTAGCCACAGGGGTGGTTTTGGACATAAAATCCCCCCACAAAGGCACAAAGGTCTTCAGCAAAGTTGTTCAAAATTTACCGTTCAATGCCGGTATTGGCATCCAAACTATTAAGGGGTTGTGTATATACCACGTGGACAGCTTTTGATCTGTTTTAGATACCCACTCCCCCAGCCTGGCCTTTTGTTCTGTTCATATAAATTTGCAAAAAAAATTATGGGCCGTGGACATTTGCCGTACCCCATCCCCCCTAAGCTGTCCACGTGGTATATGGACAGCGCCATTGAGCTGTGGTCTTAATGTGCTAAATAATGAACGCAATACTACATTATTCTTTGATTACCTCAAAAACCCACATTTTTGTTTCCGCTCAAAAGCACTATTATGCTTTCTAAAATCGAAATAAGCACGTTTTGAACATTTAACGCGATTTCATCAATTTCACATTTTAGATTTATTGCATTCTGCTCTTCCAGTTTTTATGCATTTGCATACTTTTTTGATGTTTCATCATATTAAAAGTTTGAAAACGTCCTGTCAATGCAAACGAATTGGAGTTTTCAAAACTCTATTTTTGATTTTCATTGAAAGACGTTTAAACAACATTTTAAAGCGTATTATGCACCTTTTTTCAATCGTCAGAATTACCAAAGCCGGGGGGCCTCCTTAGCCGTGCGGTAAGACGCGCGGCTACAAAGCAAGACCATGCGGAGGGTGGCTGGATTCGTTTCCCGGTGCCGGTCGAGGCAGTTTTCGGATTGGATACTTCCCTCGACTTCCTAGGGCATAAAAGTATCATCGTGCTAGCCTCATGATACTCTTAGGGATGAATGACCGCCTGAGTTAATATCCCTCAAAAACAAACCATCATCATCACCTCATGATACGAATGCAAAAATGATAACTTGGCTTAGAAACCTCGCAGTTAATAACTGTGGAAGTGCTTAATGAACACTAAGCAGCGAGGCGGCTCTGTCCCAGTGTGGGGATGTAATGCCAAGAAGAAGAAGAAGAAGAAGAAGAAGAAGAAGAAGAAGAAGAAGAAGAAGGGGGCACTTAATAGGAGAATGGGAGCAAAAATATCCACCCTTAGGTCCAACTATGGGCCCTCCATGGGCAAAATTTAATTTTCATTGCTACTAACTAGTAACTAACTAGAAATTCGTATTGAGGGCACCAGCAAATTACGTGTTCAATGGAGTTTTAGACTCCACAACCTTCGCACACTACTGTCCGGAAGGGCCTCCCTCCGAAATTGTGCGAGAATCTGGTGGAGCCGGTGTGAAGGAGGGGAAATAAGTTGCTGGTCCTTAAGGCTGGGTAGGGAATCGTGTTGTTCCCTTAATTTTTCAGAGTTAAGTGATGTTGCAGACGCCCACCGCCTCTCCCATTCTTGGTTGACGATCTTTCGTAGCCAGGCTTTGACATTGGCCGGGAAACCGATAAAGCGTAGCGTCGGCCTCGATAATCAACCCCAACTAACATGTCCGCAATTACGTTTTCTGGCACCCCACAAATCTCTGCGATCCACCTGCTTCGACAGGTTTGGAGGGAAGAAGCCCGGAAGCCACACGGAAGCAGCCCTGCCGTTCTACTCAGTCACACTTGGTTGACAACTAAGAAGCTTTGCACAAATCCAAAAATTTCTTTTTGTCTGTTTAGGCTATATGTGTGGATGTGAGCGAGTATGTACAAAAAATAGTTGCGTTGCGTTGTAACGGAGTATTTCATACTGATTGCATACTGATAGTTGTCATGTATATTCTTTACCTTTCTTACCCCAATTGCTTATGGATTTCCATTTGGGATTCAATGGAAATCCAATTGGGGGTCCAAAATGATAAAACATGAAAGCTATCATTGCCGGCCACGACCATCTTCTCCGTTACTAGGAAAGGGAAGGAAATGATGATATGACATCTACTTAACGAGAGGCCAGCGACTCACCGACGCCCTCATAGATGTCAAGGAATTGGATGGTGGGTAGGGTATGTGGTTTAGGAGTATCATTATAAGCAAATGATAGAAAATTTGTGGAAATACGTTGGGAGTGACTTTGCTAAGAAATTTATGTCACTCCATTATCCTCGCCGATGATTTTCCTCGGATGGGACGAAGGTATTAGCCTTGCCCTGGCTAATAGCCTAGGTTTAAGCGCCTTTGCTCGCTCTCTGAAACGAAAAAAGAGCAAAAAGAAATTAAATTCCCCTTCCCCCCTGATATGATAATGATTTTGATCAACAAATGAATTCTAAGTGGATGAATAAATGATCAAACGACTGCAAACAAGAGCGAGTATGTACAAAAAATAGTGTGCCGTAAGGCCGAACACCTTTACAGTCTCTTAAAATGCTCCTGCAGGTACGGAATCGCACTGCTTCCGCCCACATGGGTCTCAATTGCGTACTGTTGGTTACTATCAACTCCCCAAAGCCAACATTTTACGCTCCCGCAGGTGCAGATTCGCTATACCAGCACCCATATTGGTCCCAGTTCCGTATTGGAAGTATCTTACTGTTCTGCTAAAATCACATTTCCACATCGCATGAAATGTTTATGTTTATGTTTATTTTGGGATACTTGGGTCATAACGGAAGTGCTGATAAAAAAACCGTAGATAGTATGCTGAAAACACCGAGGGCTGTTATATGTTTGAGGCTGGTCCGGAATTATTGTGTCTCGCGTTACATAGAAGCCCGCAAAAAAAATTGAGTTGTGGGATTATAAAATGTTATTTTAAATCACTCTTAAGGTGGTTATACAACAAAGCCACAATTCGGCCATCTTGGAAACCACGTGCGTTTCCTAGTGATTTTTCAAGAGCACGAATTGAGAGAACAACAACGCCCATGGGGATGAAACATCTGTAGATAGTTTGCTTACTCATGCTGAACAATCGACTTTAATTTCAGCATTGTACGACAATAATATATTATAATCACCTTAAGCATGCATTGAAGTTTCTGTTACTGATCAAAAATCAAAAGCTTTTCGTGCTTTAAATTGTAAATTACAAAAAAAGGTAATGCAGGGGATGGGTAACATTTTTGCCAAAATTGAATTAAGATTTTTTGAACTTCCATACAATTTGTATGAAACGAAAAAATATTGAAAAACTTTTACCCATTTCTTTCAAAACTTAGGTTTTGTCACATACACCTCTCAATTAAAGCCAGCGGCGGCCTTGCTGGCGTTACGTTGAAAGTCATTTTAGTCGAAGTCATTTTAAAACCTTTTTAATTTTGCCAGAAAAATCTCAAGATCTTCCCCAAGAAATTCTTATACGCTTTCACAAAACATTTAAATTTTTTTAAATTCATTAACGGGAAAAACAATTCTTTGAAATTTTCAAAGAAAATCATTGGAGCACCCAATTTTTTTTTCGAATTCCCTAATAAAAAAAATTGGAGTTTCCAAAGAAAATAATTTCAAATTTCTCTAGAATTTTTTTTCACAGAATTTTATGACACATTATTCCAATTTATTTCGGGAAACTGTTCAGAATTTTCACAGAAAGCACTTCGGAAAGTTCTGAAGACTTTATACAGAATTTTCCTATTTGAACGCGAAACTGCTCAAATTGAGAATTTCAACAAGAAAGTTTTTGGAATTGGCACAGGGTTATTTTATTTCCATTAAAAAAATCTTCCACGGGGAATTATTCGGAATTTCTACTGAAGGTCTTAAAATTTCTTCATGAAACTACAGTTACTCACTACATCTCGATGTTCTACATATCAATATCTCTCAGTATTTCGATAGTTTCCTCGGTCCTTTCAATCTACATACCTTTTTGCTTTCTACATCTCGATAATCTCCCTATGTCGATATCTTTAATTCTAGGCTACTAAACCACCTTGGGGCAATAACAAACACATCGAAAACAAGAAATGACATTTGTTTTGTTGCCGTTTTTATAGCAACAAGCTTTTTTCAATCTAGTACCCATATAAACTTTTCTTCCATTCCTTGATATCTCCTTATCTCGATATTCCCTTTAATATCGAGATGTGGAGAGGTGACTGTAATTCAACATAAAACATAAACATCAACCACATTACTCATCCCCTATGAGAAAATAAATGATTTACTATGCACTAAATCATTTATTTTTTCAGATTAGCTGCTTCTTCAGATAGGGATTTATGACTAGGTGAATAATAGTAAAACAAATTTGCAGTTATGCTAAAAACTGTTGGCTGCAGCGTGGTGCGCGGCTCAAACCTCTTCGTGAAATAGGAAATGAGAAATAAATAGGGAGACTTCAGAGATGGGAAGTGAGAAGTGAGAAAGTGTGAAAAGCATGAGCATGAGCATTATGACCGCACAATTCGTAGTTGCTACTCCGTGATTGACTAGAACTTGCGAAATTGTACAGAGAACACAATAAATGGGGCTTGAGACTAGCTACCCATTCCCAATGTACACGTTTCGCGAGTTCAAATATCTAAAGTCAATAACGGCGCCGGCCATGTCCTTACGGTCATATAGGAAGAGAAGGGTTGTTACTAGAGACAGAGTTTTCATCTGCATCTCCGCGATTGTCTTGGGATATCTAGATTCACTTCGGTAAGTGATGCGATCTATGGGACGGGAAATAACACTAATTCGCAGTCTAGCCACGAGAAAAATGTTAAACGTATTGGATGACCGAACGGACGCGCAGTACTCTGTACTTACTTGCCCGATAGCTACTGCAAACAATTGACGATCGCATATGTCTCGACCGGAGCAAAGCGCAATACATGCGCATGAGCCACCGAACACGAAATAGATATTTTATTATTTTTCCGATGACTGAAACACGCATTGCACTCGTTGGTTACTGCAAACTTGCTTACTGGTGAAACACAACTGGACAAAAATCAGACTTTCACTTTCTGATTTATTTACTCACCCGTGCAAAGTAAAGCTAAATTACGGTGACCGTCCGATCTTTTTGCCTTCCGCTCAAAGCAAAACTAAATTTCGACGACTGGCCGATCCGTTTACTGGAGAAACACGACTGGACAAGAAACAAGATTTCACTTTCTCTGAGAAGTGAGAAAATGTGAAGAAAGGCAAAAAAGGAAGAATTAAGAAAAGGAAGAACGAAGAAGAAAGATGACAAAGGTGAGAAGAGAGGGTGGAAAAGCAAGAAGGAAAATGAAGAAAGTAGAAATAAGAAAAAGTAAGAAGGAAAAAAGGAGAGGAAAATAATGAAGGAAAAAGAAAAAAGGATAAAAAGGAAGGAGGAGGAAGAAAGATGAAAGAAGGACGAAGTAAGAAGGAAGAGTGAGAAGAAGCAAGGAATAAATAAGAAGAAAAAAGGAAGAAATGAAAAAAAGAAGGGAGAGGGAAGAATTGAAAGGGAAGAAGGAGGAAAAACAGAAAAAAAAAATAAAATGAAGTAGGGGTATGCGATAACACACTTTTTCTTAACGAAACGAAACGAAACAAAATTTGAAATATCTATGTTGGTTCGGATCGAATCGAAACGAAATATAGATTTACTTTCGAGATTTCGAAACGATACGAAATCAAGATTCATTTAATTCAAAATTTCTCGAAACGAATCGAAATTTTAATTTTTTTCTGCGGAATTTTTATTAAATTGGTATTACATTATGTACGAAATTCTGATTTCACTTTTTCGTAACAGTCTTGGTAGTCATATGGCTACTACTTCTGCCTCATACGCAGGAGGTCGTGGTTTCAATCCCAGATCCGTTCCTTTCTCCTACTTTGTAGCTTTCTATATATTTCTCATGTTCTAGCAATCGCTAGAACTGGAAATGGGCTTTCATGCCGTTTCCATTTCTATCCTATACCTTCAACTATACTATTCTAGCAGTAGCTGCTAGACTTTTAAACGAACTTTAAAAAAAAGCTTGTTTCCTTTATACAGTTAGAAATTTCATCAGTGGCTTTCTCCTACCTAGCACATAGGCAGCTCGTGTACCAATACGAACCTCTGCCTCTCGAACCTAGCCTAAAAATTCCAATAAAATCCGTATGAGCTCGTGGCAAGTGCAGAGGTATATCCGGCTTGCAGTGGGTGAGTGATTGCATCATCATTTCCTCCCTTTCCCTACATTGACTTGCATTCTGTCGTGGCAGGCGCCAGTACATATGACCTAACAAATAAGATCACCAGTACTTGTACATTGAAGATGAGTGATAGTCCCAAGCAAACATATGTTGGTTCTCTGTTCTCTGACCATGACTCATATCCCAAAGACTGGCGTTTTAACACCCAAAAACAATAACTTTTTTGTTTTTCCGTAGCGAAGATCAAGATTATAAACGAGCTCAATACCCTATGGAAATAATTACACGAATGAAGCAAAAATGACCATTTTAAAGCAAGTGTTTGGAATATGAGTCATGTTCGGAATTTGAGTCAAAACGGTACTTGCTTCGGAGTTTTCAATTCATGACTGATAACGATGCTTACAGTCAATTTAGGATAAGGAGAGGAACATTAGTTTAACATCATTGTTATAAGAGACCGAGGTATGCACTGCATCTCCGTGAGCGCTCCGGGAAAGGAATCGTTGGTTAGTTGAGAAGGTAATTCGTGTGAAGCCACCTTGGCAAGCGACTAAATATTTATTGTAAACGAAGTTATTTTGAAAACAGGAAGACGAGAACTGTGTTTCAAATCAATCCATTAAATTCGTTTAATAAGCTTCTACAACTCGATCGATTCCGCACTAAGTAATGTTGTGCTCTTCGATGCAGACATTAGTTTTATCCCTTCGCGTTCTCCTACACTAGATGGCGTGATCAGCATCAACACGATTGATTGCACATTGCCTAAACAAATTTCTTCTGCACTTTGCATTCTCCCGGACTAGCTGCCATCCCATAACCAGCAGCAACACTATCGATTCCGCACTCATATTGTGCAATTAGTCAAAAAAATATCACAATATTCAAATTTGAATCTTGGAACTACTGGACACGTTTTATAGCAGAAAGCTACATACGTATTTGTCGACTCAGAATGGGGTTAAGTCGAAAGCGTTAATAGAAAAATTTGTATAACCTAAAGTTTTGAAAACAGCGTTATGATTTTGTTCAGCGGCGCAGCCAAAATTTTTGTTAATATAAAGTATGGTTTAAGTTTCGTTAGAAGCTAGTTTTTTCTAGCGAAATTTTTGAAATTTTGCGAAACGAAACGAAATCAAGAAATCAGATTTCGCCATGCTCAAACTCCGCGAAATTTCGCGGAATTCCGTTTCGAACCGTCTGAAACGAAATTTTTCAAAATACCGCATATGCTTAAAATGAAGTAAGGGGCTGTCCATATATTTGGCATATATCAAGTGGACAAGTTTTGGTCAGTTTAAGACCTCCCATCCTGGCCTCAGCGTAGACAACTGCTCAAACATTTTTTTTAAATTGTACTAACCGTGGACAATCACCATACACCCCTTTCCCTCCTTAACTGTCCACGTGGTATATGAACAGCCCCTGAATATAAATAAAGAAACGGAAGACGGAAGAAAGATGAAGAAAAAGGAAGAAAGAAGAAGAAATAAAAAAGGGGCATAATCAAACCATTATAGATACATTAGTGTATTATCAGAAACTCTACAACACTCCAACCAGTGGCGTAGCCAGAAAATTGGTCTGGGGGGGGTTTTCTGAACATTTTTTAATTTCGAGAAGGTTCGAAAAAAAAATTCTTCTAAAAATTTTGTCTCTGGGGGGGAGATTTTATGTCCAGAACCACCCCCGTGGCTACGCCACTGACTCCAACACTCCACTCCAAATAATCATCCAGAAGAAGAGCAATGCCACCAATCATTCGTAAGAGTTGGATTAGCTCTTTGAAACATCATCACTAGATTATGGACACTTTACAGTACTCTTAGTACTTCTACAATAATCTAAACTGTCGTTAAGTTTGAAACTTGAAGAATACTTAATAATCATAAAATCTACATCAGAACAATCTACTTCAGAACATCACTGTATTATCAGAACATCTACGACACTCCAAGCAATCCTTAAGCTCAGATATCAACAAGAAGACGTGCGAGGTCCCCACCATTCTTATGAGTTGTAATAGCTCCAAGTGACTGCAATACACTATTATATACGCAATACAATATACCCACAGCAGTTCAAGTTCTAGTTCAAGTTCAAGAAAAGAAAAATTGTAATGGTATCCCATATCCCGGTCCGGTCAAAGAAATTTTCAGGTCGACATTTTCTCGATTCCCCTAGGTATAAAAGTATCATCGTGTTTAGCCGCCTGATATACATATGCAAAAATGGTAACTTGGCTTAGAAACTTTGCTGTTAATAACAGTAGAAGTTCTTAATGAACACTAAGCAGCAAGGTGGCAATGTCCCAGTGGAGAATGTAATGCCAATAAGAAGAAGAAGAAGTGTCCCATGGAGCTATTCTATCTCAAAATTACGGACGTGAAGAAGAAGAATGCGTTGCTTCGGATTATTCGAATTATACTGATTGCTTGTTTATTTTTTATGTTAAACTACGAATATTCATCAATTTGAAGTGTGTCTACTGTCGAGTAACTCTTCCGTATATTTCATTTTTTGAACTGGCTAATTTGTTTTACACCTTTTTAAATACAACTGTTATTAATTGAGACATGATTTCGAAGCCGAACGAGAGCCATTTATGTAATCATAATCAGTCTGAATTATGACTACAATACAAGCATCAATTCACGTGCTGCATAATTTTAAATTTACTCTCCAACAAACTAACAATTATGCAATCAACGCCTCATTTGCTTTGATTGGCACGTAATTCATCATCAACATACCAAGAGTATGACCACTCACTTTGGCATGACATATCGAATCTAATCACGACCAAAATTAAATGCCTTAACTCGAACAATACAACAATAACGCAATGAAATAAAATGTTCTTTGCATATATCCCATTCAAAGTGTCTATATTGCTTTTCCCTATCTACATCGCCGGTATCCACTTCCAGCGCAATCTCGTAACACTTTTAGTTTCGTATGTGCGCACGTCAAAGAAACAATTACGCACGATTATCGCAATTTTCACTTTTATATACAACACCACTCCCCGTCCTTGTACGGCTTTCATACTGCTGACTGACGGATGGTGGATATCTGCGGACTGCCACTGACCATTTTGGGAAAAACCTCCCCTCCCTATACCCACGTGTGTCCGCACTGCGCTCAAGACGGGGGATACATAAACACTTCCCACGGCACATCACGGAATAATACACCACCCTGCACCTGCCGATGCGGTTGGTGGGTGCCTTCTTATTACCACCCTCACGGTCTATTGTTCGCGGATTCAATGTTTTTATTGTTCGTTCCTTTTATGCCACTTTTCGCGTGTGTGTGATGAATTTCGTGCCGGAACGAACGCCGGCACATTTTCCTCTGTTTCGCTGTGTCTCACCTTCGAATCACCAGCCAAAGCCGCAGTAGCAGATAATGAAAAGTGGTAGCCAACCCCTGACGTACCCCCCGAATTAACTAGTTTTGATTACGACAATACGTGATAAATTAATTTATACTAAAATGCGAGAAAGAATAAAGCTATATGGTTCAAAGTTATGTTTCCTGTGTTCATTAGTCAGTCAAGATCACTTCTACACATTTTCAAACCATATGGATCCAAAAGGGTTACATCCGAGGCTAAAGGCAAAGTTTATGTCTTTCTTTTGATCTATAATCACTAGTGCACCAATTTCATCGAGATCCACCAAGCCAATCTCGATTTCATTCATGTGATGTTACGTTGTCTACGGCAATAATTCAGGCTCGCCTCATCACCATATGTTTACTTGACCACACAAACCTATACGGCTGTGGTGTTGTTTGAAGCAACTTGTTCCGTCCGGTAGTTGGACGGTTGGTATGGCAGGAAGAAAGCCACTTCCCTCAAATAATGAGATGGTTTAATCACAGAAAACGGGCTCATTCAAGGCAAGAAGTAACACGAACACTAATGATTTCGATTATGGCGTATTTCCTTCTTTGTCGTCGAAGTACAAAAGCAACCCCTACCCAAAATGTAAAGTTCCAACGATTATTATGTTTGGTGTACGTTTGACGTAGAAGGAGATCTCGTTCGGCTGATTAGCTTCCTTTTGATTGCCTTCCTTTTGTCCATATTGTAATGTGAATGTGGTGAATGAAGTTTTGTTAGATAAGACATTAAGGAATTTGACAACTGCTTTTCAAATTATTAGGTCAGGCTTTTATGTAAACTCTTGCAAGGGAACGTCCATAAAATGCACTACAGCTAGATGTCAAGGGAAAGGGTTCGAAAAACGTGACGATTCATACGTATAAGTTTTACAAAAAAGCGACAAAGGTAGAGTCGAATCTTCTGATTCTTCCATGACGTAGTAGGGTTAAACAAAAAAGATATAGATTCCATTCCATATCAGAAATCATCTTCGAAATAAACGCGATACACCAGAACAAATTGATTTCTGGCATAAGATTAATTTTGTTGCTAACCTTTGCGGCCAGATGTATGTTAGTTTGATGGTCGTTTCGGGAACTGGTAGGCAGACAATCAATGGTTTAACAACCTACGCCGTTCGGTTTGCGCGTCCCTCGGATTAGCTGAGTGCATTCAGCGTTCGCTTTGACTACCTCCAGTGCGATTAATTCTAATAGGAATGTATAAATTTACGCTGATCTTACATGCTAAACTCCGGATGATCGCAAACCCTGCCGTGAACGTCAGTCGACTGCTTCTCAGCAGAGAAGTAAAACTGCAACTCGATGCAAATGTCAAAGTGGTGCCACGGGCAGAATAAGATTAGCTGAAAATACCCCGCGACTCATCGCGGATGCATTTTCCCAATGCATGCGAACAAGCTGATGGGTTCACCGAAACTAGTTTTTGTTGCTCCTCCTGCAATGTTCATCGAATATAACCCGATGCCAAACTATCGCATCGTTGCAGCAGAGTAACGTTAGTTGTGTGGAATCCCGTGCAGAAGATGAAGAATTGCCAGCCATGGGTTTGTAGATCTGTAGCGCTTCTCAAATGGAAGACAATCATGTTCCCAGATCGGTATCGGTCACGACTTTGCTCCTATGTACATGCGAGCAGAATGCGCGCACGTTCTTTAAGATTAATCGTGAATTAAAGTTTGCACGCCTGGAAGCGCTATCCTGGTGCCCTTTCATAGATTCTAAGTGGTATTCATATGACTTCCTGTATGATAGAAAGAGAATAGTTCCCTTAACTATGTTAGAGAATCCCTCATAATTGAATTAATCTTTCAATACATAATTGAAAAACACTAGGAAAAACTGTATGATGAGACACAATTAATAATAGTCGCGAAATATATTCAAAGGAATGGTAAACGAAGGAGAGGAATTGGAAACTGGGAGACGTCACGTGATGCACATTTGCCGATTAACCTTAATCAAATCAAACCAGTTAACCAATAGCCAAATGTCGGATAAATGCTTTGTTATTACACAATTCGATTAGTCGTCGGAGGCTTTAAGAAAAGATAAAATCGTTCCATTCATCTATCGTTCGTAAAACTAGTTTCAAGACCTAGTTAACAAGTTCCGACATTCCTGGTGTGGTGCGTAGCTTCGAGTAGTTGACAAACGGGCACCACCCTGTTTGAGTTTAATGAAACTGTGTATGGCGAATGAGGTCACGTATCTTTCCGTTGCAAAAGACCGTTGGTTGGTTATCATTCGGATGTTGCGTAACAGGTAGGTACATACTAAGTTAGTTTTCAAAGAGACGCATCATTCAGATTATTATTAATTAACTTACAGGTCATATGTTTTGCATATTTTTTACCCCCATCCTCCATATGGTTTATCGTGATCTTTTGCTGAAGCCCACTACTCATATGATCACGTGTTTTTTTCGATAGCACATCACGTTTTTTTCAATAGACCCCCGTAACGCTGGGTAGACACCTTTGCGTGGTGTGTTACGGTGTAAGATCTACCACGGTCACATTGTCAGCTACAGGCAAATCCTGACCCAACGAATACCTTCCCCAATATCCAACTCCGTGATACTTATGAGGGTGTCGCTGAGTCGGGGGCCTCTCGTTAAGTAAGTACTACACCAACACTTCCTCCCCTCCCAAGTTACGGTGAAGATGGGCGTGGCCAGGAGTAGTAATCCTCATGCTTTTGTGATTTTTACCCTAGATTGAAATCAAGGACCACACCCACCTTGATTTCTGATAGCAATCTGAATAAGGATTTCAAAAGAAAAACATGAGTATCACTAGTGTCCAATCTACGAAGTACACCGTAACTACACACTCAGTTTTTATTTCTGCATCTCGGCAAAAATCCGCACAGCCGTGCGCCAGCAAAATAAAAAACTGATATTTCAGCAAAAATGACGTTTGTTAGCTGATTTTCGGCAAATTATTTGCTGATTCTCAGCAATTTTGACAGAAATCTCGGCAAAAAACATGTTTGCTGGGGCACGGCTGTGCGAATCTCGGTAAAAGTTCAATATTTTGCTGAGATCCCGGTAAAAAAAATTAAGTGTGTATGCTATGCTATGCTATGCTATGCACATCACGTTTTTTCAATAGAAGAGTAATGCTACAAATATTAATGAAACACTTTGGTCGTTATACAGGTCGGAGTCGTTTAACCGGAGTTTTTTTTCGCGATTTTATTTTATTTTATTATTATCGACAGTTAAAAACGAATTCTCGCCGCCATATAACGGTATGTTTAGGTGCATAGCAAGGAATAAGGATGGCAGAATTCCCTCTCAATTGCAGGGTTGTACCGGGGATCATGAAATATTTTCCGCGCCGACCAAAATCAAATTCGCGCCATTTCCGCGCGGCATGAAATTCAATCCGCGCGATTCAGAGCTAAATTCTGGCCCAATACGCGCGAAATATCATTTTTATATCTAGCATGATTTTTGAAAACGTCGTATGTCCAAATGAGAGTCTCTCTATCATTACGCTCTCTTTCACTAATATCGAAGCTAGTTTTACATTTATTGCAATATTTCACTATTTTATAGCACGCTAGACAAAGCTATTTTCTTTAGATGTCTGTTGAAACATCCGATGCAAATGTTAGTTTGGCTTCGTAATAATTGAAAGAGAAAGTAAAAAAACAGAGCCTCTCTTTTGGACTCACGCGAGATATAATGTATCACAATTTTCTGAACGTTTTCTTTTGAAGTGCGTATTACACAATATTATTCATTTTTCAATATGATTTTGAGCTAGGGGAACAGACGGCTTTGGCAGGTTTTGTTCTATTATTGGCAGGGGGGTTTTTTATGACTGATTATGCTCAAATTTGGCCCAAACATTCTTTACATATCAAAGAATATTGTGACCAAATTTCATAAAATTCGGTCGACAAAAACCCCCCTACCAATAATAGAACAAAACCTGCCAAGGCCGTCTGTTCCCCTACTTCATACATGTTTGTATCAAATTGAAAAAATAATATCGCAGTTAGTATTACAACCCTTTTAGATGGTCTTATTCAACAATAGAAGTAGCAAGGCTAAGTAAACCAAAATTTAGCAGTTAAACAATTTCTATATTCGCCGTGTAATAGAATCAGGATGGTTGCAATATTGTTGTAATTTTTGTTCATAACACAAACTTGCGTAGAGATTAGGTAAAAAGATCCTGTAAATTCGTTTTTGAACAAAACTTCCGAGTAAAAATTATTTGAATTCATATCCAAATAAAAATAATTTAAAATCTAACATACTTGATCAGGTTTCGTTGAATGTTCTATTTTCTAAAACATAAAACTCTCCCGAAGAAAGTTGTCATGCGGAAAGTCCAACAAGATTTTTTGCAGAAATTTCTCTAAGGGTTATTTACAGAAATTCTACTGAAAAATGTAGCAGGAACTCCTGTGTCAGTATTACTTGAATTTCATCGGAAATCTCCAAGGGTATCTGTACAAATTTTCTCCGGGATTCCTGTGGAAATTTGTAAGGAAATTGCTGCGGTAGATCCTCTGAGAATTTATGCAAAAATTCATTCGAATACTTTTTCATAAATTTATCCAGAATAATACGCAGAATTTTTACGACAATACATGCGAGAATCCATCCATGAATTCCTGTTGAATTCGTTTTAATTTTTTTTATACAAAAATACGTTGGTAAAAACACAAGAACTTCCGGGAATTCTCCCGTAAATTCAAAGCGGAATTTCTGCGGATTTTTTAATGGGATTCCTGCTGTCATAGCAGGCCACGTGAATTCATGAGAAAACTACTCCAGAAGTCCTTGCACAAATTTTTGGAGAAGCATGTAGAAATTTGTTAATAAATCGCTTTGGGAATTCCTGAAGACATTTTTTGATCAATTCCTAGTAAAAATCAATTCAACCATCAGGGCACCCGATTGAAGCGATTTGGATAGGAAGAGTGGAATCGCCAACTTCGTAGATAAAGGGCGGGCTCTTCTCCCCATCTATTGGGTCAATCTGAGAAACGAGGGCTAGATTATAATATTGTATTACGAACTTTCTTCTGGAAGGAGATTCTCTATTCCTCCCATGGATTCGCATAAGTGTCTCTGCTTATGGAACCACCCCAACCATTTCTGGCCCTTCATACAGGAGTCTGATGAAATAAAAACAGTAGTATAATCATGATCAAACCGTTTGTCAGATATGGCCAGTGCTATCGGTAGGTGCCTTGCTACAATAGATGGTAGTATCATCATCATCATCATCAATTCCTACTAAAAATCAATTCTTTTCCTAATTCAAGGTGGAATTTTTAAATTTTGTCTGTTGTTATCGCTACAGTAATTAATGTAAAAATTCCTCTATGAATCTCTTCAAAAAATGTTTACAATTTATCATAGCAAAATTCTGCAGAAATCCTCTCCAAACTGTGGAAGTTTATTTATTAAATCACTCATAAAATTCCTTCGTAATTTTTCAGCTGGAATTTTGAAAGGAAAACTTATATAATAGTTATCCAAAAATAACGAAATTTTTTTTAACAAATCCAGTGGATTTTTTTTCCGAAAATATCTGTGGAAATTGACTTTCTATTGCTGTACGAAAGTCCTCTTCAATCACTGCGAAAATTCTTATTATAATGAGACATCTGCATCAAATCAAAGAACATTTTTGTTTTTTCAATTTTTGAATATACTCTGATTCATTCTAAAGAAATGAATCAGAGTATATTCAAAATTGAAAACAAAAAGTATTTTTGATTTGATGCAGATGTCTCATTATAATAAGAATTTTCGCAGTGATTGAAGAGGACTTTCGTACAGCAATAGAAAGTCAATTTCCACAGATATTTTCGAAAAAAAAAAAAAAAGATGGGGCCCTCCTTAGCCGTGCGGTAAAACGCGCGGCTACAAAGCAAGACCATGCTGAGGGTGGCTGGGTTCGATTCCCGGTGCCGTTCTAGTCAATTTTCGGATTGGAAATTATCTCGACTTCCCTGGGCATAAAAGTATCATCGTGCTAGCCTCATGATATACAAATGCAAAAATGGTAACCTGGCTTAGAAACCTCGCAGTTAATAACTGTGGAAGTGCTCAATGAACACTAAGCTGCGAGGCGGCTCTGTCCCAGTGTGGGGATGTAATGCCAATAAGAAGAAGAAGAAGAAGAACTATAAGAGAAGAAACTAAATCCCGACGGGGTAAAAAAATATTCATTTAGGAATCAATAATTAATGACGAAAAGTGACGGGCATCCTCTTATAATACTTGTTGAACGATTGAACAAAAGTGTAATGCATGACATTCACTAAGGACTTGGAAATTGCCGAAAAGTTGTGGAAGTATGAACTACGTTATGATAAAACGCTTAGGTAGGCTCGAGCGTCCCGTCCTCTGCTTAAGACCCATAAGGGGTCCGAAACAGTTCAGTTTCAGGGTAGTAAACTTGTGAGAGAATAAAAGATAGAGGAGTAGAGTGTGGAGCGGCTTGTGAACCGCTTCCGGCTCTAGCGACTGCTATGGAACCTATTTATTAGAGAATTGTTTGTAGAGATAGAAACAATTGTGTTTATGTTCATGATAGATGTTAAGACAGTTCGGGATCGCTACGATGGAGTTTGTTGTGGTTTGTTATACCTGTTGTTTGTTGTAGCTTAGATAATTTATACTTATGGTAGAAGGGAAATGATTGAAATCCGTTTTCTGGTGATTGACGAAGAAGCTATGTAGATTGATATTATGATTATCGTTAGTATGATCACGTTCTCTCCTCGTTTGTCGGGTGAAGATCACTGCGTCCAGATTTTAGGACTATTGTGATATACCCTTTTGCTGTGAAATACGCAAGTTATCTCAGTAACATGTTTGTCACTGAGATACCTTGGTATCGACTGAACTCAAGACCATCTATTATTGATGAATAGAGATCCTGAGTTACAGTATGTGACTCCCCCATTCTGGCGAGACTAGCTTTATGAAGCCAACCACGTCCTTGGGGGATAAGATCCATATGTCAGCAGGCCCTAAAAAGGGCTTGCTGAGAACTTTGAACCTACGTTGGGTGAGTGCACTGCAATAGCAGAGGATGTGTTCTGATGTTTCTCTCTCCTCGTCACATAACCCTAGCAGCACAATCCAGACCGATTTGGTTGCAGCAACTGAAATGTGACTAAATTCGGTTACATATGGAATACAGAAACTTTTGTGCAACATGTGTGCTGCTCGGGAAGCGGCAATTTGAGGTTTGGATTGCTCCGATCTTTTGTAGATGGTATCTGCAGGGGCAGTGTCCAGTTATTAGACCGGTGTAGATGTTGAGATCCCTTTTGTTGAGACCTAATAGTTGTTGGGTTTTCTTGGGGTTAATCGTTACGAGCCTTTTGGATTGGCTCGTATGGGGAAGTGCATTCCAGTTTGATGTGATTTGACTGACCATATATTTGTTCAGTTCCATTTTTACAGAGCAGTCTGAGATCCCGCAGAAGGGCTCAGGGCCAATGAACCTTTCATTAGATCCATTCCTGGCTAGCTCATCAGCAATCTCGTTTCCCTCTAGACCCGTATGTCCTGGGATCCAATATAGGTAGACTCGATTGCGTATGGATAAGTTTTTCAAAGCCAGAATGCATTCCCACACTAGCTTTGAGTTACAAGTGTAGTTATTAAGCGACTTAAGTGCCGCTTGGCTGTCAGAGAAAATACATATTTTTGCAAATCTATACTTTCTCCTCAGGCATAATAACACGCATTCTAATATTGCATATATTTCCGCCTGAAATACTGTGGGCCACTGTCCTAAGTGGACAGAAATTTTTGTTGTAGGGCCATAAATTCCGGATCCTGTCAGATTATTCATTTTCGAACCATCTGTGAAGAAATTTATAGAGCCTGTTGGAACGCTGGGTCCACCTCCTTCCCACTCCTGGCGGGAAGGAATGAACACATCGTAAGGTAAGTCATAATTGACTACCGTTTCCATCCAGTCAGTACAAATTCCTATTGCGGGCTTTATGGCAAATTCATTTAATATGCTGAGGTGACCCGTAAGGTCTCCCGACAGCAGTGTTTTTGTTCTCTTTAACCTTAGAGCACTTTTTTCCGCTTCCAGCTTTATGAATTGATCTAACCGGGGCAGGTGAAGCATTGCGTCTAGGGCCAAAGTGGGTGTACTACGAACTGCACCAGTGATGGCTATGCAAGCGGTGCGTTGGATTTTGTTGAGCTTAGCCCTTGCAGCAGCCTCATTAGTTTTAGGCCACCAGACAAGGGAAGCGTAAGTTGTCCTGGGACGGACAATGGTTTTATATATCCACATGATCATACTTGGTTTTAGGCCCCATCTTTTACCAAGGGTTTTTGAACAAACCCAAAGTGTATTGAGACCTTTCTGCACAACTGATTGGAGATGAGAGTTCCAATTAAGCTTTGCGTCGAGTATGACACCTAGATATTTTACTTCACTTGAATAAACTTATTGTGTTTGATTCAAGAAAAGGGTTTTCAGTTGTACCTTTCTCCGTTTGGTGAAAGGGATAATGTAAGTTTTGCAGGATTTATGCCTAGTTGATACTTTTGACACCAGGAAAAAGTGTGATTTAGGGCAGATTGCATTCTTTCCACGATAACACTTTCGAATTTGCCTCGTACAATAATGACAACGTCATCAGCATATCCAACCACTTCGAAGCCTCTTCTCTCTAAGCTGTCTAGAAGCTCATCCACCACCAGTGACCACAACAAAGGAGAAAGCACTCCGCCTTGCGGACACCCCCTTGTTGCTTTAACAGTGATGTATGAACCGCTAAGCTCAGAGGAGATTTTCCGATTAGCTAGCATAGCATGTACCCAGGTAACAATGCATGGGTCGAATTTTCTCCTCAACATTGCTGACCCTATAGACGAATAAGAAGCGTTATCGAATGCGCCCTCAATATCAAGAAATGCTACAAGAGCAATTTCTTTTGCATTAAGTGTTTTTTCGATTTTTTGAACTACCGTATGTAGTGCCGAGATCGTAGATTTCCACTTTGATAAGCGAATTGGTTTTTGATCACGTTGGTTTAAGTTTGGAAACATAAAATAGAAAAGGAGGGAGCAGGAGGGGAGCAGAGAGGGTTGGGGGAACATATACTTAACCATTTGACCCAGAAAGATTAAGATAATTAAACTGAATTAAAATAAATTAATTAAATTTTACACTTGTGGTCGAACTTGAGTTAAAAATGTATTCCAAGCGTGCCCATCGAATTAAGTGTATTACGAGTACCGATAACCTATGCTACCAATAAAGCTCGTGATTAAAAAATGGAGGTTGGCTTTGTTATTGCTCATCAAAATATAATATTATTCTAGATATTGTCTTAAGTATGAAAACTGAATCCTAACTGTCCCGAAACTGCTTTCACCATACTGCCGCCCAGAGCACAGCCGCCTCTGCCACTTATAGGCAATGTCCCTCCCACCGCCTTGACAGTCTCCAGAAGTATCTACCACAAGATTTGAGAACTAGAATGATTTATTACCATGTCCAGTCATAGATGCGGGAACGACATCGCCATAAACGACACGGGACAACCATGCTCCACACGACAATGCAACAATGCACCGAATCGGGGACCTCCTAAACTGTTCTATGCAACGCAGAGTTTTTCCCTCACTTGCGTTATGTGATGCTGAAAATAAGCTGATGGCAAAAAATAAAAACAATCGAACAAAATTAAAATATTCTAGCTAAATTTTACTATTTTGTGGTTGTTTCCTCGCTTTCCGCATCGCGTTTGTAGTTTGTATGGGAATTAGTATGGGAGAACGTCACACTTAAAATAAATCGCCGAATTCGGTAAAATTTTACCGAAATCTCAACAGCAGAACTGTTCGGTAAATAATTTTACTGATTTTCGGTTATTTTGACAGTTGAACAATGGAAAAAATTACAAAAAATCTGTAAAATAATTACCGAACAGATCTGCTGTTGAGATTTCGGTAAAAATTTACCGAATACTGTGAAATAAGTTAAGTGTGTATATTCTTGCATTTCTACTACTAGAGGTTTCAGTTCATCGTAAAGCAAGTGACACATTACGTTAAAGTATAACCCAAAGGATGCCGAAGAAGGCACATTGCTGTAACGTCCACTAAAAAAGTTGTAACGCTTCGAAGATTGAGTGTTCAAACCTTATGCAAAAAATCATTTATTCTGCCAGCACTGCCGCACTATGTGGAGCAATAATTTAACTGAGTGTTATTTCAAAATAATTGCTCTTATAGGGCATTAGAACTAATGGGAGCTATCCGGAATCATTTCACAAAGAAAAAAATTCGACTAGAAGGAAAATGGGTTTTGCCCTCTGACAATTACAGGTTGTCCGGTAGTGCTGGCAGAAACATTGATTTCTTGCATATGGTTTAAACAATCAATTTTCGAAACGTAATAACTTTTTTTGTAGGCCTTCAGGCTGCATACCTTCTTCGGCAAAGTCTTTTGGCATCTTCCAGGCTACATACCAACGTACTGAGTCACGTGATTGATGATAAATTGAAGCCGCTAAGAGCAAAAATGTTAAAAAGTACATTTTCCCATACTAATCTCCATGTAAATTTAAAACGCGATACGGCATGCGAGGTCGCAACCAATCGAGCCCATATTTTGCGCAGTTGATTGGGGTCCCAACACGATTCAGAAAAACCTTGATCTCACTTGATCGGACGAAGTTTGCGTTTTTCCATACAACTGCGTCCCACTCTTAAGTATATATCGATAAGCTGACAGCAAGCAATGTTCCTTTTGGAGTGTAGCAACTCAAATCTAATGAAATTGTTACTATGATTGCTCATTACGAATCATTTGATTTCAATAAACTTAACTGATAAACAGTTATTTAACATCAGTTCAGCATGTCCGGAAATCGAAGCAATTGTAAAAACTTGCCTCGAAGTCCGGACATACAGAAAATGTAATAAAAATTATAAAGCTATGAATTCCCAAGCAATTTCTCTAATTCATGACAAAGAGTGCTATCATACTATGTTAATAAATTTCTAATACCTCTTGCAAATGATAGAATATATAAAATATGAGCTTAGTTTTTCTAATGTTGAGTCTTAAGCTGTATTCTAAGAAAAACGAAATTCACCGTAGATTATGACATGCTTTCAACTTTTACCTCTAATTTACAAGTTATTACCACAGATCACGGATTACTTACATTTGTTAAAATGATTTCAAGTCCAAGAATTGTTCCGTGCATTGATAACCCAAGAAATACTTGTTGAGATGGTAAATAAAGTCAAATAACAATTGAAGTGTCCGGCTTTCGAAGCGTCCGGCAATTCGAAGCAAAACGGTATAAAAGCAATAATGACGGAAATGTTTGCATTGTTTTGAGATCCAAATTTCTTAATCATGTTTATAGATGTGAGCAAAAACGATGACAAGCTGATAAAATGATTATATGGTTCTTGATTTTCGTGTTGGAAGTAATAATAATAGCAATATTGAAGCAAAGACAGCTTGACAATAATTTGACGCACTTTCAAGAAATAAAAATCAGTGAAAATTATCATGAGGTATAGCCTTCCGAATCAGTTCTTTATCATGACGACTTGCGAAATAAATCTCTCACGGTATGCTACATATCGTATTTGTATACTGAAATGATAAGTGAGAGACTTTTTCATTTTCTTTTAGATGACACTTGTTTTTCATAATACACAATTGAGTTTTATTTTATCAAATTACGCTAAACACAGTATGCTAACTTTTATATATTTTTTTCATTTCAGGTCCATATCAAATTAATTGTTTGAAATTTCATCAAAATCGTAAGGCAGGTACCTATATGAGCATCACAAAAAAAAATAATATTCCCTTTCACTAGTAATCATATATATTGCGTATTAAAATAAATTCTTAAAGCAGAAGTGTCACGAACCAAAAATGGTATTGGCATAATAGCCAGCCTAGCCCTGTTTTGGTACAAATTCCAATTAATATTTGGGCAGTAGGGTGGCTCAAAAAACACTTTTTCAAATTTTCTATAACTTTCTCTATTAGGAAAATCCATATGTTAACTGATGCGTGACATTATGTGGAATGACAAGTGATGTTTTGAGACCTCAGAATTAATATTTATTTAGAGCAATATAGTCTTAGACTGAAATATCTATTGAGAACGATTTCTGCGGATCAGGCGGCAAATTTAGTTTGGAAGTTTACATCACAGACAAACTGACGTAACAGCTTGAACATTTTTCTAAAAAATCCATCGCCCAATTTCTCTACCACCATCTTGCGAGCATGTTACACGAAACAATGTGTCGTATGACATTGTCACCAGAAGGCGCTAGAGTGATATGTCCTACTCGAAGGATTACGACGCTGGCGCCTCTAGTTGTGAAACGCGCAATCAATCAAATTCAAATTGATCGTTGAAATCATGGTCGATGGTAATTTCTCTAGTGTTACGTCTGTTTGTCTGTGGTCATATATTTGAGTGTTTTATGTACACTAGACCTCTTCATGTTTTCAAAAAGCATCAAAAATTCAACCGGTCAGCCCAGAATCACAATTCTTATACTAAAATAAGCCTCCTGTCAAATTTTCAGCTAATACGGATAAAATTTCGAGGTGGCTCAAGTCGATTTAATGTTTTTGGGCTATTTTCAATTTTGAAAAAAATCTAACGAGATATATAAACGCCGAAAACAATCGCAACAACCTCTATACGGAAGCTTTTGGTGTGCTCTACAAGTCTTGTGAACATTTCGATTCGTTCCGTTCACGTTTTGACCATGTTAAAGTCGAGTCAAGTACGAGACACTGAAGACGGCCTTACTGTTGAGGTCGAAATACGTATCTGTCAAGATACAATTAAGTGGTGGAATTCAATGGGATTGTAGAAACTCGTCTTATGACAAGAGGGGGATGTTAAAGTGATTTTCGAGCATCGATTTTCAGCATTTCGAGAAGTGCAATTCTTGAATTCATGACAAATCATTGCTAAGTTATTATATTATTATTCCTCTTTTTTCCCTGGGCATTTGTGTAATATAATTGCCAATGAGCGATTTACCGTTAAATTCTTAAAAATCAGAAGCTGAGCATTTGTCATAAATTTGCACGTTACGATTTCTTTAAACAAGTTGTTCGAACAAAGAAGCTTTGATTCCACTTGTTACTGTTACTCAATGGTAAAAGCATACAGACATGTGGTGAAATTAACCAAATTTGGAAGTCGTTTGTTGTAAGCGTCAAATATCATATGATTTGATTTATGTTTTATTCGAATAACTTGTTTGAAGAAATCCTAACGTGCAAATTAATGACAAATGATCAGCTTCTGATTTTTAAGAATTTAACGGTAATTCGCAAAATCGGTCTAGGATTACTATACGAAAAGTTGTCTAATGTTTTTTATAGATTTTGTGCACACACATACACACACATACACACGGACAGACAGACATGTGCTCAGTTTGTCGAGCTGAGTCGATTGGTATATAACACTATGGGTCTCCGAGGCTTCTATAAAAAGTTCGTTTTCGTAGTGAAATGATAGCCTTTCGGTACAACTTTGTTGTACGAGAAAGGCAAAAAGGAATAAAACAAAATCCGCGGAGGAAATAATTTTGTTTAACATTTTTAGAGTCAATAATGCGTCAATAAAAAAAATGCGCCACCACCCCCACCGCCAATTATTTCCTCTTAAATAAAGTTTTGATGCGACAACAAAAAAATCGGAAAATTATAAGAGTGAAATCAGTAGTGATTCAGTTTCATTCTAAATTTTCGACCACTATTCTAGTTTGAATCTGTAGCAAAATAGAACAAACTCGCTGGTTTCCCCAGCAGACTTCCATGTTTTTCAAATTTTCAATTTAATGAAATCGTTATGTTGCTGCCTCGAAAGGCGCTGTAACTGCAAAGTGGATTGATCGATAGATAAAATGACACGTTCATACACCAAAACAATTGAAAAATATTTGAATCTCGTGATTTATTCGTGGTTCAACTCTGCAGAAAATAGAACGGAGCGTTACACCAGTTTTATTTTTTTGACATTTGACTGGTATAAAAAATAAATCTAGAACAGCTGCTGGGGAAATTAATGTTTCAGATTCATATTCAAACTGACAGCCCCGAACGATTTGAATCACTGCTGATTTCACTCTAAGGATTTTCAAAACATCCTTTAACAAATCCATGACGATAATGCGCGTCTCACAATACGCTACCGCATGGGCTGCGCATCCGGTGACTGACGAGGGTTTGGTGGAGGGGCTGTTAGTCTGACCCATGACCATTCGCTTATAAGGCGAAGGTGCAGCCAACTATGCTACGGGACCCCCAAAGTAAACGGTTATTTTGGATCTAATCACCATTTTCAAAAGTATGCCCCTCACCATAAATAACGTGAAAATATTCATCACCTAATATCGCTTACTAGGGAGGTAGATTGAGTTATTTCTATTAATTCATATTTACGTTCATTTGAATGAAATGTATCAGTTTTGGGATTTTTTTTTGTTTTTGAATTTTCTTTTAGAAGTTCCTCCTTCCTTTTGTTCCTTTTGTAAAAATGGAGGAAAAACATTTTTTTTTTACAATAGTTTCGGAACGCAATGGCCGATTGGGTCAATTTTCTATAGCGAATTAGGCAGGATTCCGCGTCGAATGCAGCCTGTTGCAAGCTAATCAGATAAGCCTAAGTTTAAAAAATTGTGTTTTTCTTGTTTTTGTACCCACACAAACATACATACACACATACAGTCGATTTGTATATAAATCTTTGGGTCTTCGAGCCTTCTATCAAAAGTTCAGTTTTGGAGTGATCCTTTAATATTTACGTATACTTAGTATACGAGAAAGGCAAAAATCTAATTGTTTGCTTGGGATGCTACTAATGCATATGTACTGTCTTTGAAATAAATAATGAATTAGCACCTTCAAACACAATAAATCAAGTTGTTGATCAGCGTTTTTGTACAGCCATACAGGTTTGCAGCGTTTTTAGCATAAATGCATCTGGTCAACCTTGGCAGCATTCATTCGAAGCCGTTGACCGCTAACTTATAAAATATACGACTGTGAAATATTAGCATAAAATTGCTATCGGATAAATTTCTCTCTATAGGATTCACACCGAAGATATTTCGAAATACCATCCAGTTCCCTATACACCCAAAACAATTCTGTATGACATTCTTTGTATTAAGCATTTTGTATCACATCTCGCATTCAATCCGATCAGAGAATGTCATACTTGTTAATACAGCTCATTGCATTAAGTCGGTTTATTTGGTTTCGATCAATACATCCAAACGAATCTCGTTTACTCCTCATAGAACAAGTATATGAATCGTGTACAGCAATAAAACTTTAACCCACACAATCTTTCCGATTCCATTTAGCTTGATAACGGAAAAGGACACAAATATGCACGGTGCTTATTCCACTCGTATCACTCATTGCTATCCCTGTTACCCTTCCACTTGTCACATCCGCATAGCATGAAACGTGGATAATGATTGCCTTTGGTCGCGTCGTTCCTTATCTGATAAATAGTCCAGATGGTTAGCGCGTCAGTCTAGATGTGCTTAGTGTGGAGGGTCCGGGTTCAATTCCGCCTTTGGTCCAGTTTTTGTATGCTTGCTGAGGTTGTCGAAGTATACAGCATTTCACTCCTCGATGGGGAGTGTAAAATTAGATTCAATGTAGACACTAACACATAACCAGTTCTTATTTTCTCGTGACCGGAGACCTAATACAAGGGCCTGCCGTTTACTTAATACAATCTGTGCATATGTCGCAAATTATGACAAACTGTACGCGAAACTAATGCGAGATTGCAATAAAATGTTGCAATCTCTGGTTGGGTGTAGCAGCAACCCATAACAAAACATCCTTTTCCAAACCCGAATGATTAGTGTAGGAAGAACCCCAGAAGATGCGAAAAAAAATCTCTATTTGTCAGATCGCAGATCCCACTCAGCAAACGAAAGTCAATGACTTTCGGAAGAATTTACGAACTGAGTTCTCGACAGTCTCTGTCATGCTTGGTCGGTATCTTACCAGTCTTGGTGGTTTGAATTGCTAATCGGGTAGTCTTCTTTTTTACAGCATGCTCTTCGAACGAACTAGTGTCCCGACTTGTTTTTCTGGTAGATTTACCTGAAAATAGATGTAGAGAAATGCATATATAAATAAATGTATATACGAAGCTATGTTTAATGTGACTGCTTTCGGAGTCAGCATATTTTAAATGACATTATACAACTTGAAAGTCCTGATAACCAACGGAAGCGACTTAACATATAACCGACAAATTATGCAATGAACTGAATTGAATGGAACGCTTTTCAGCACAGTCACGACTGCCAACAATTTAAGGAATACGCATATTTAAAACTGGGCACGCAAAGTGTAGAATCGAATGCAAATTTGAAGTGAACAACCTACCTAAGTGTGACTTCGAAAAAAACGACCCAGGAAATAGCAAAATGCAATAATGAAACGCAAAAAAAATGGTAAGTGTCCCGTCACCAAAGCACGATTCACGTTACCTACTGGCACTGATTCGGACGAACCAGTGCGCATGTTTACCTAAGCCCATGGATGCGGAAATTTATGTCCAACTCCAGCCGCGCAGCTCAAACGCTCTAATTTCTTACGCAAATTGCCGGCAAATGCACGCGCGCGGGCCACCGCCACCACAGACAGCTCCGCTGAACTGTGAGCTTTTTGCGTTCGATTCCGATTAGCTAATCAGATGTTGGAGTGAACCTTCTCGCGCGCCAACTGCTAATGGATAATTTACGGCTTTCTTGCGTATCGTTCGAGATTGGTCAGTGCAAATAATTAGCCTATTAAGAAGCTTTTCTTGTTTTATCTTCACTTCGTGATATAACCTCCCGAAGGAAATAAAACCAGCTATCAATAGTAAAGATTGCAACTTTGTAACTGTTTGCATATAGGTAGGTGCATACTTTTCTGTTGACTCAGAAATTCCACCATATGGCGGTAATAATGTGCGACATTTCCTTACTTGGTGGCCATAGTGACGTGCTATTCAAGCCATTCCTGGGTGGCCATTATGAGCATTATGATAACAAATTTAGATCTCAAAAGTTCTTGGGTATACGAAACGATTTATCAGTTTCAGAATCCAAATAATTTAGATGAATGCGAATTGAATCATTCAAGGTAATTCATTTCGTGTTCATCGTATTAATCACTGCCTCTTCTACAGTCTTGATTTCAACATTTGATCGACCTAATCAGAACCATTCTGTTATGATATCTGTCATTCGTCTAAATGATTTGATGAAGGGTTTTCGTTACTTCGATAATATGATGTATATAGTATACAATTCTACTATGACCAAGGGCTAAAGGATTTTTCATGACATGACATCACCGTATAGTAAAACTACTGAAAGATACCCATCTCAAATCATGCATATAGTTTACCCAAAACGCTTCCTTATTACCGGTCCTCACGGTGGCAATGAACTTCGCCCGGCATCCTTAATCAACCGCATAGTACGGCACTCATAAATTCCTTGGCACTAAATCCGTCACATTTTATCTGCACTAATGTCAAGGTCGCACCCAAGTCGTCATCGTTGCCGCCGCCGGTCTCGTCTGGTATCTATCGACATGCGACGATCGACCACGCCGCCGACTGATGTGATCCGGTGCGATAGCTTCTGCTTGTGCCGTTTATCTCGCATTTAAATGGGATGCTTGGTGGCGTCGGCGGCAGCGGCGGCTCTTCGACCGTGTGAAGATGAACCTGACACTCATTAGTAATTCGCCGGAGGCGGGAGGCGATGGTGTGGCGATGGCGCGTAACTCTGCTCGATTCAGTGAGGGTTTCTCTGCCGCATGTTCACTTGCTTATTGCTAAGTGAGTATGTTATGTTAATCAAACGATCTGTAAGACACGATAGAGTGGTTGGTATTCAATTACAGGGCGGCGGTGATTAAATTTCATTTCCACTACTTGACACGGGTGTATGGTAAAGTTGAGATGAGTGGCAATAAATACTACAATTTAAAGTTGGAATCTAATGATTTCAGATGATTCATTTCCGCATCATAAACACGGAATTTGAGCTTTGTTGTTCTATGTAGGTATGTGCTATGTATGAAAGGACGTCCGCCATATCTGTGGGGTTTGAGTAAAATGCATTCAGCGTGTGTTTATAAATTCACACCTCAGCGTGTCAATCGCCGAGAAGCAAGCCATGACTCAGATGCCTCTTCGTGATGCACACGCATCCACGGAGAGCCGCTGTCGTAATTTCGTTCCGGCCATTTAGGGATGCACAATATCGACAATTTAATGCAATACTGACAAAACTCAAAATATTTCTTTTACGTATTATTGATGACAAAATCAAGTGTCAAATAAATCCATACGTACACTTTCAGCTAGTGATTTAATTTTTCAATATTTCATAGATAACTCAAGAGATATTGAAGCTCGTTGACCCTTCAATAAGTTGGGCGAGTACGCTGCGAGTTTACACGAAGTGAATTTCAATCAATTATTTGATAGTAGTAGAAATGTTATCCGAATACAATGTTCTTTGAACGGTCAGCAGTATTGTTTCACGAAGAACATTACAATTTCAATTCGGTGAAAGTGCAGTCAATTTCCAAGATCTGTTTGCATCTCGAATTTATGGAGAATGGCACGAAATTCACGATTACGACCCAGGACGAACGGATTTTTTTTCAAATGGCTAGAATTCAGCCTCTCATCGTCGGAATTCCTCGCATTTTCATTTGTGTTCAATGGGAATAGCTATGCTGTTTGTAATTGAATTTGACCTTGTAAAATTTCAGCCAGGGCCGGACTCAGGGATCAAAATTGAGAGAGCAGTGTCCATAACACTTATTACAGTCAAACCTCCATGGGTCGATATTGAAGGGACCATCGACTCATGGAAATATCGAGATGTGCGTTGCGTTGCGTTGCGTTGCGTTGTAACGGAGTATTTCGTAGATTGCATACTGATAGCTGTCATGTATATTCTTTAACTTTCTTACCCCAACTGCTTATGGATTACTATTTGGGAATTAATAGCAACCCAATTGGAGGTCCAAAATGATAAAGCATGAAAACTACCATTGCTGGCCACGCCCATCTTCTCCGTTACTAGGGAAGGGAAG
This sequence comes from Armigeres subalbatus, assembly GCF_024139115.2. Lineage (NCBI taxonomy): Eukaryota > Metazoa > Arthropoda > Insecta > Diptera > Culicidae > Armigeres > Armigeres subalbatus. The sequence continues at coordinate 294,532,569 of NC_085140.1, read as the reverse complement.
GAAATGATGATATGACATCTACTTAGTGAGAGGTCAGCGACTCACCGACGCCCTCATAGATGTCAAGGAGTTGGATGGTTGGTAGGGAATTTAGTTTTGGAATATCATCATAAGCAAATGATATGATAAGTTTATTCAAACGTTGGGAGTGACCATGCTAAGAAATTTATGTCACCCGTTTTCCTAGATGTTTAACTTCCTGGGATGGGACAAGGTATTAGACTTGCCCTGGCTAATAAGCCTAGGTTTAAGCGCCATTGCTCGCTCTCTGAAACGAGAAGAGAAGAATCATATATGGAAAACCCCTCCCCGCATGTGCTAATGTCAAATTTAAACTAAAAGTATTTATGTCAAGGATTGAGTGTACTTATTGCCCCTTTTTTGAAAACATTATTCGCTCTTGTCTAGGTATATATAAATGATATTATGTACATCAACAGACATTAATACGTGCTACGTTCTTGAATTTCCTAATGCTTGAAAAACTATAATTTGATTGTATCTTTTCCATAAACACCCGCGTCGATAATAAAATTTGTCTGGTAGGGTATCCAAGCACTAGTGCAAAGGCGTACCATGGCTTGAACCGTTTATTTAGTCTGGCACATTTAGTCTGGCACATAGAAAAGATAAAACGCAATATGTGCCTACATCAACTGTGGAAGTGTAACCCATACTCAAGGATGTTAACGATCATTCAGTAATTTGCGTTTGATCATTTAGTAGTTTGTCAATAACACATTCCAGAAGCTGAATTTCAAAATATGTTGTATGGTGGACTTCTAGTGCGAAGGTTTTTCTACGACTCTGCCTAATGGTTCGTTGTTTGAATTCCACTAGTAACAGAGTTATAGCTATAGTTTCAGTAACTTAGACAAAATGATAACAAAATTCCAATCATTTAGTTTGAGTTACTGCAATTAGCGCTCTAACTCTGTTATTAGTTGAATTCTAATAACAAACCATTAGGCAACGTTGTAGGAAAAGCTTCGCACTAGAAGTCCACCATACAACATATTTTGAAATTCAGCTTCTGGAATGTGTTATTGACAAACTACTAAATGATCGAACGCAAATTACTGAATGATCGTTAACATCCTTGCCCATACTACACAGTACACAAATAGGTATGCCGTTCTTTGTCAAAATTACTTCATATAGGTATATGAAGGAATGATAAAATTCCATTGAAACGTTTGCAAAGAGATTTTAAATAGGAAGCATGAAACGAGCTCACCGCGTAGTCCATTACATTCCCGTCCGTCTATTCATCCATGCTGAATCGGAAAGCTCCCAGCAGGTCTGGGTTCCATACGTTGAACATCGCCGGCGCCACAGTTTCGCATGTTGCAGTAGTCGCGCGCGATTGCCATTCTTGGACCTCCTGGATTCGTCGTTTTAGAAACTTGACTCATGGAAATATCGAGATGTGGAAGAGAAAATCCTTGGGAGTTGTTTGAAGGGATATCGAGTCATAGAACATCGACTCATGGAGGATTGACTGTACAATGATACTGGGCATGCGACTGCTCAAGCTTCGAGAGTACACATCAGGAGCTCAAAGAATTTTGTTTGCAATTAAAATTGATCTTCTGAAATTTCGAATATAATCAGATTCAGGGGTCATAATTGGGAGAACAGGGGCCATAACACCAATTACAATGAAACTGGGCATGCGACTGCTCAAACTTCTTCAACATACATACGGAACTCAAAGAATGCTATTTGAACTTGAAATTGACCATCTGAAATTCCGACCTGGGCCGTATTCAGGGGTCAGAATGGGTAAAGCAGGGGTCATAACACCAATTATAATGAATTTGGGCATGCGACTGCTCAAACTTCATGAAAACACATCAGGAGCTCAAAGAATTCTGTTTGCAATTGCAAATTGACCTTCTGAAATTTTTACCTGGGTCGGACTCCCATTTTGACCCCTGATTCCGGCCCTGGTCGAAATTCCAGAAGGTCAATTTCAAGTTCAAATAGCATTCTTTGAGTTCCGCATATTTGTTCATGAAATTTAAGCAGCAGCATGCCCAGTTTCATTGTAATTGATGTTATGGCTCCTGCTCTCCCCATTTTGATCCCTGGAATTCGGTCCTGGTAAGATTTTCAGAAGGTTGATTTTGTTGCCCATACTTTACCATTGTGACTCCTAAATCCAGCACTTTTTTATAGAGGGATGAAGGCAAATCTGCATATAGACACCTGAAATTATCACTCAGAGAGTGGGGTTGACGCGGTAGACAGAAGGCCAGACCGCCGGACCCACTAAATCCATCAAAGTAACCGAAGGTAACCCTGAGTAACCCTCTCTTCTAATGCCCTGTTTTCCCCGGGATTACCTTACAGTATCACTTCTGTGGGGGAAAGCAGTACTGAAAGTACACCTCCCAAAACGATACCTTTCAGTGTGTCTCTCTTCTATGTTTTGTGCTACATCTGAGCCATTAGGCTCCCTTTTTGGTGGCAGCAAGCACACAAAAGCGTTGAGCCCTTGAGCCCTTTTTTCCCTTGTGCCATTCAGCACCACATCTATTTTCTTTTTTATTTTTATTTTTAGAGCCAATTAGCTCTCAACACTCTCACAAGCTACTCAGATAGTTCCCGGCGGCGGATCTATCCTACTCCGACGGGGAGTCCCCCGGCGGCGGAAGCTCCCCCGTTACCGACGACCCGCATCCGTAGATGGCTGTTACATTACCAACACTACACTTTCACCTGGTCAGCATGTTTATAAATCCGCTCAAGTCCTATGCACATTCTCACTCGAACGGGTGACCGGACGAGTGCCGAGGTCAGACCAAATATTCCGGGTGGAGATAGCTTCCGGTTCAGTGGTGCCCCAAGGACCCAATGCCGGTGCATTCGCGCGCCACGATTGCCTTGATCCATTCCGCTCTCAGCTTATTCATTGAGCCATTTAGCTCCCGCTTCGGTCGCGATCGCGAACGACTCGGATAGTCCCCGACGGCGGATCTAAACTACTCCAATAAGAAGTTCCGCGAAAGCGGGAGCTCCTCCGAAACCGGCCGTTTCGCAACGTTCTGCGGCTACGCGCGGTAGCTGGCACTGGCGTTCCCATTCATTATCGACATATATATTCACGACTTCCGCGGCGGAGTACTCATGGTCCGCTATATGCGAAGGCTGCCTGCTACTGCTCTATTCGCCAACTTCGTTGTAGGATGTCGGCTATCCTGAACGTCGTTCTAGCGACCGCTCTTCACTGTTCTGGGTTCTGGCACATTTTACTGACGATGTTATCGGTGCTAGTGTTCGTTCCGCACGGTTCCAAATCCGAACGCCTCTCCGTTTCGAACCGAGAACATGTGAACACGATGTGTTCAGCCATTCCTGTCACGTCTGGGCATTGTGGACAGGCGGGACAAGCCGTGTGTCCGAACCTGTGTAGTAGGATGCCAATAGAATGTATGGGGAAATATTTGTCATCGAATTTCAAAAAACGACATTGCTCACAAGTTTCATTACCCCAAAATATGACCCCATACAAAATTTGAGCTAAATCAAACATGATTTAGGGGTGCCTAAAATTCATCAAAGTTTTGAAATTTTTTTGTTAAAAATCGATGAAAAAATATTCCATCAACTGAAAGTCTCAAAAATGTTGTAAGAGAAAAAAATCAATATTTTTATTTTTTTTTAATGACTTCAGATCTCGACTTTTTATGCATTTTAAGTCATTTGGCATCAAAAACCAAAAATTAATTTTCGACTTTTCCTTTGACACCCCCCCCCCCTTAGAAAAAATTTAGAGGATAAAAATTTCAAAACTTTGATGAATTTTAGGCACCCCTAAATCATGTCCGATTGAGCGAGATACGTTGCGATATGCGCTGATGACTCTCAGGCACATTAGCCTATGAGTACTCTCCAGCTTTCGCACGTTGCAGTTAACGCTCAACGCTGATCCCCAGTCCGGATCGTAGTATTGAATCCGCCACGCTTCCCAGCAGCCTGCGCTTGCTGAAGCACACCCTAGAGCTGTTCGCCATCATCCTCGATTGTGCCGCTATCGCCGTCGACGCGCACTTGCAGGCCTAGTCGACATGACTTTTTAAGGTCAACTTATCGTCGAGCATCACCCCCAATTGTTTCAGAGATTTCTTGGAGGTGATGTTTCAGTCGCCGACTCTAATTGTCGCTTCTTGAATCGATTTCCGATTGTTAACAATTATCATCTCCGTTTTATGATGCGCCAGCTGGAGCTTCTTGCTGCGCAACCATTCATCCACTAAACTGATCAAATAGACTGCAGTCAATTCGACCTCCTCAATGGGTACGGAGAATTCATTGAGGAGGTCGAATTGACTGCAGTCTATTTGATCAGTTTAGTGGATGAATGGTTGCGCAGCAAGATGGTTACGATCATGGTTACGTCATCGGCGAATCCCACTAACTTGACTCCTGGTGGGAGCTTTACCCTCAGCTGGCGCCTTATGAATATTCGACTGATTACTCCACCATCAGTGCTTCTTATACGCAGTTACCTCTTCGAATACCCAAGCGTCGATGGGCGTGTGGTCTACATACCGGCCTCCCGACCCCGACGTCCATGGTTCGAATCCAGTCTGCCGCACTTCACTTTTTTTAAAATGAAAATCATCATTCATAAGGCAACATATTGAAATTCATACCGATTCCTTGTGGCAAATTTCCATAAGGCGTTTTATTGAAAATCGTACGTCCATTTTCCTCAGTGTACATCACGTTCCACAGCAATGGACCCAAAATTGATCGCTGTGGACATTAACATCAACAGACATTAAAAACATTGTCAAGAGGTTAAAATACAATACAATCACAAATACATTAACTATAGTCTATGTGTGTCAATTGTTCTGGTCGGTGAAAAATGATGTGAAGAACCGGCGGAGGACATCTCGCGTCAGGTGGAAATCAAACACCGACGCCACTCTATTGAAAACACGCTGCAAACCATGGAGAGCACTACGCAGTCCATAGTTTGTGCGACGAAAAGGAAGTCTTAGCATTAGGTTACTCCGCAGTTGTCGGGGTTGAGCGTTGATGTTTATTTGTCGCAGAAGAGTGTCATAATCTATTCTTCCTTGCAAAATATCGGCGACGGTTAATGCTCTGCATACATCCCTTCGGATACACAGAGGTTCTAAGCTGATTAGCTGGCAACGGCTCTCGTAGCGAGGAAGTCGTAGCGGATCTCTCCAGGGAAGGTTGCGGAGTGCGTACCGTATAAATCGACGTTGAACGGATACTCTGCCAATCCAAGTTAGACAGCACTTCGGCAATACTGCAATAATTCGCCTTGCGAAAAACATATGACACAGCCGTTGAAGTACTAACATAGTCGCGGACGTCGTCATTTTCAACTCCAATTACTAGAGATGGATGGTGAGGGGCAGCCTTGACCAAAGGAACAGGTGCAGTGGAAATGAATGGAGCGGTGTAACGACCGCCGACGAAGCACAGATCCATTATTCACAGATCGATTATTCTCATTCACGATGCAATTAACTTGAGATAAAGTTGCAGTACTGTGATTATCCAGCAACCTGAGAGCTCCCGGGTGAAACGAGGAATACTCCTGATCAGGGCGTAGGAAACCGTTGGGAGTTGGAACCCACGCGACTCCTGCAAGGTTGATGTCGCCCAGAACGATGATTTCATCGTTGGGAGACGCTATTTCCGACGCAAAGAAGACTGATCGGCAGTGCGTGTCAATGAGTTCCAAGTCTCGAGTTCGGTCTGGAGGAATATACACCGCACAAACAAATAGTTTACGGCCTCCGAGCTGAATAGATACCCAAACCTGCTCCACGGTGTTGAACGAATCGTCTTCGATTACTGATGCCTTTAGCCTAGAACTTACAGCGATTATGATGCCACCTCCTGTCGATTTCCTGCTTTTATTCGAGTTTCGATCACATCGAAAAACCTCGTACCCAGTTCCAAAAATATAGTTCGAAATTGTGCGAGAGTCTAGCCAAGTCTCGGTCAGAACTATGATATCGTAACAATTGTTCGTAATAACAACGTACTTGCCTGCAGGAGGAGTTCGAAACTTCCCGTCTCTCAACTGAAACGCAGGACCGGGACGGCTGCAGGTCGCTGGCATGAGGGGCTCGACTGTGTTGAGGGGATTGGGGTCTTCCATGAAACTAGCGGCAAAAATGCGTCCCGGTGAAATGTTGAAGGAAGTTGCTAGAATCACTCGATTACCACCATTTCTGTTTCCGCCGGAATGCCTAGCGGATCGTTGGTCGCAAGTGGAGGTTTTGGTCGCCAAAAAATGTCTCTGGAGTTGTCGTCGAGAAATTCTCGGTAAAGAATTCCTTTAGGCCATGTCGAACTCAAAAGCGCTCTCGATTTCAATTCGGCTTGTATTCCAATTTTAAATGAGACAAAAGATAGCGAACTTATGGCTCTCCCCTTAGGCACCAAACGAGCTTCTTGAACGTCATTGGTTTCAAGACGCTTTTTTGTCAATTCGCCATTTTGTATACTACATATACTACGCCGCTTGCATTTGATGGCAACCTACCTCCTACCTCCTCCACATACGGCGACAGCCTGTTCAGGATCAACTTCTTTAGTAGCTTCCCTACCGTGCCTATTAGACAGATTGGTCTGTACGCTGAGGGGTCTCCTGGTGGCTTACCAGGTTTCGGTAACAGGACCAAACGCTGCCTCTTCCTGAACATGTCCGGATTAGTCATTATGGCTGCCTTCTACACCATGTTCGGGATCCCGTCTGGACCAGGTGCTTTACTCGGGTCGAGAGACTCTGCCACCGTCATTGGCTCCTCTACCGTCAACCTCGCCACTGCTTCTTCAACCTCGCCACTGCATATTGCTGCCTTGTTTAGAGCCAGTCTCGCTGCTTTGAATTGCTCGATGCGTTCCTCCCTCACCTCCGCTGAGCGTGTCCTTTGTGTTTTTCTTCTAGCCCGGAGGCAGGCTGCTCGAAAGGCTGCAATATGCTCGCTCCATCAGTATACCTGTGGTCGACAATTCCGCGGTCGTGCCTTCCTCGGCATGGTAGCGTCGCACGCTCGGGACAGAACCGCAGCCAGTTTTTCCCCGCTCAAACTTTCCGTGTTTTCCTCCAGGCGCAAAGCTTCACTGAAGGTTGTACTGTCGAAGTGGGCGACCTTCCACGCTCTGATTGTAGGAGGAGTGGCTCCCCGACTTCCTCTCTTTGGCTCGCTGCTTATCCTGCACCGGATAGCCAGATGGTCACTATGGGTGTAGCCGCCGTCGACCCTCCACTGCAGAACACCGACCAAACTTGGAATGCAGAATGTTACATCTATTATCGATTCCACTCTGTTTTGCTGGAAGGTACTCTAGTAGCGTTTGCCCTCTCCGCTTAGTAAGGCGGCTTCCCCACTCCGTCGCCCACGCATTGAAGACCCCTGCAATGACTACTGGATTGCGACTCGCCAGGTCTGGTGTCAGCCGATCGACCATCTGGGTGATTGCTCTATTGGCAACCTTGGCGGCACATAGCAGTTCCAGTAGTACACTCTTTTTATCTTAGCTATAACTGCACCCTCCGCTCTTGTGTTTGCCACTTCCTGGATCGAAAATCTTCCTGTCGTACAAATCACCGCTGCTACCCAGTTCCTGTTATCCGCGAGGATGCAGTACGGGTCCGACATGATATCTACGTCTGTTCTTGCTTCTGCTACCGACTGCCACAGCAATTGCTGGGCAGCCGCACAATGGTTGAGGTTGAGCTGCGGTACTTGCACGGCTTCCTCGTACTAACACTCAACGGGCAAGCATGAGGGGACCCATGACGTGGTTGTGTATATGATTTCTGCTCGCACATAGCGTACACAATGGCGCTTTCTCGCACGTGTACGTCTTATGACCCTCTTTGCTGCGTCGCCTACATAGGTTATCGTGGAAATCTGCGTCCCCTGCTGTCCTCTTCACAGGTGGATGGACGCATTTGCTACCACCACTCCACCTTGGTACTTGATGGCCGAGGCGATTTCTTCCGATGTCTTGACCTCGTCTGGCTGCTTACATTAGAGAGTCACTTCGTCGTGCAAAGCCCTCACTTCTACACTCTCGCCTCGTACGGTCGTGATAACAGTCCTTTTCAACATGTTAACGTTTGTACAGATTCCTTGTTTCATGAGGAACCAAATACTGTTGAAAATATTGAAATCCAAGCTTCAATAAAACCACACGAGCTATTTTTGTGGCTGTGTAACTATCGCTCATCTAGGAGATGTTCCGCATTAGGTCCGTTTTGTGTGATGCAAACACATCTCTGTGTTATTGATTTTAAGCGTGTACCGTTTGCCTGTGAGTCCTTTCTTAAGACAAGAATCATCTCGCCCGCTCTCGTCTGCCTTATGCTGCGAACCTCTTTACCAAGGTCCGCCAGTTTCTCGGCGCTGTGTATCGCCTTGAGCATGTCGGCGTAGCGCTCTTTCTCTGTTTTAAGCTCGATGCCCACGTAGCGTCATTTCAACGCAGAGTGCACGTTGCGTCAAAAAGACGCAGGTGTGCACCGGGAAAAAGCGGTAACGCAGCGTCACCACGCCGATGCACACCAGCGTTATTTTAACACTGCGTGCACGTGGCGTTGAAAAATCGCTACGTGGGCATCGGCCCTTAATAAGCAGTGCTTCGCCCTTTTCCCTAGCTCTCGCCGGCGCGTGTTTGCCGCTTTCACCTTCGGTTATCTCACTACTGTATGCCAGGGACCGTCCGGCCGCTGGTTGTCTTGGTCGGGTTGGCTTCCCTTCTCCGGTGGCCGACTGGCTCGTTTCGTACTAGCTTTCTTTTTACGCCATTCGCCCATGTTTGCAGCTTTCGTGGGGCCCGCTCTCCTGATTTGCGCTCTCCCGACGACTTTTTGCGTTCTCGCTTTTCTGTGCTCCTTTCTGCCGCTCTGTCGCTGAGTGTAAAATCTAACGCATCCTGTGGTACTATGTGGTACTATGAAAGGAGAAGGGAGCAGTATGTGTGCTCTTCTCCGCTTTACCACAGCCTTCCAGCTTAGCCGCAAGCACTTCCTGTTCCTGCTTTGGAGCAAGAACCAAATTGCGAAGCTTGAGCGAGTTCAGCTTCAGATCCCTCGACATATTGCCATTGGTGAAGTCGATAATGTCCATCTCTCTCGCACCCGATGCGTTGGGTGGAGATCTCTCCAAACCTTTTCTTGCGGAGGGGTTCACTTCCGTTGCATTGTTGGTTAGTTTAGATTTATTCATGTTTGCTGGGTCCCCCTTAGGATGCCCTCGAACCCTGAATTCAGTCAATCCTGCCCAACTCAAATGGAGAAACCATCGGAATCGACAAGAAAACTCGCTTAACTTTTCAAAAGGTCCTAAGTAACATTTTTTTTCATGATTTAATCTGAATAATGCAATCAACATATTTCATGTTAATCTGTTGATTATCTCACTCAAATTAAAACATGAAAAAAATGTTACTTAGGACCTTTTGAAAAGTTAAGCGAGAAATCTTTACAAATATATTTTTGAGATAGTTTGATGGTTGATTTAGTAAATTTCGGGCGTTAACACGTCCAGAACATTGAAGTGATGTTCGAATTACCACGCGCACACTTATTTTTAGAAATAAGTCGAATTTAAACAGGAATTTTGGTCTGAAGATGTATCAGAGCAAAAATATAGCTATTCCCATTGAGCACAAACAAAACCGCGAGGAATTCCGACGATCAGGTGCTGAATGCGAGCAATTTGAAAGAATATCCGTTCGTCCTGGGTCTTTGAGGGTTAAGCCAAAATATTCCCACATGCGAAATAACATAAGATACATAGAAAATCTATATTTTAACGGCAATCAAATGTTAATAGTAATCCGATCCATATATAGAAGCTTTTCACGAGTTGGCGCCCTCTTAAGTATCACGTCGGTATCAAGAGGGTGGGCCACACAAGATGTTTCTATACCGCATAGATTATTAGCTCTTAATTCAAAAATCACAGATTACAACAAAAGTGGTTAGCATCTTCAATTTAAACTGTTTGTACCAGCTAATGACCTTCGCATAAAAATATAAATCCCATTCAAAAGCTGCTCTTCTAAATTTCGCTCCGGGCCCCCACTTAGAACAACGCATTCAAATGTCAAATCACCACTGACTGCAACAGTTCACGATCTACTCTTTCAACCTTTTAAAGAAAACACTTGTTCTAGTTGCTTCATCCCCGTACACGTTCTGTTCTTCTCCAGAAATGGGCATTCCTCCGAGGCCAAATTCGCCGATCTATTTTGTTCGTCTTGATGAGCTTGAAACTGAATTTGTAGCATCAATTAGTGAGCTAGATTTACCACCCCTCTGTGTAGACTGTTGCAATCAAAACATGGTTGGCAATCAGCAAAAGTAAGAGGATTCTAAAATTCCTTCAGGGGACTTGATTGGAAAAAGCAACCGAAGCAGACGGCATTCGCGTATTGGAGATTCCCGCTGTGTACCTTTGGCATTCCGCATGGAGTCTCTGAAGCTCGGGCAGAAGTGAATGTTGCTTACTCACTATAATGCAACATGTTGTGTTGCTACCGTCTGGCTTGGGCTCGATGATGAGGCCAAGTGAAAGAAATGAAGTCGTGAGGCGAGCAGGTAATACAGCATTTATTGGTTCGCTATAGGTTCCAATCTAGAGCGCGATTTCGCAAGACCCCAAAAGGTCTCCGCACCTCACGTCTCGTTTTGCGGTTTCTCAATTAAGTATGAAACGTAACCTCCATATGTCAGATTCTCATCGCATAAGCTAATTCTGAGGACGGCGAAAAAAAGTTTGACTTACTACTCAAAGGCCAATCAATGACACACGTTCGTCATCACGGTGTCAATCACAAGTAAAACTGTCTCATGATGGGATCCTCCGAGTTAGATGCGGTAGCCAATATCTTTGGAATCCGATGAATGACTAAAGTCAAACCAAATAGCCGCATAAAACAATGGGCATTCCCAAGGTGGACGGATTAAAGATTGCATAAAGGAACCGTGTGAACTGGAAGTATGGGTTGGTTATGTTGAAGAAAAGAAAAACGTGTTCCACAACTGGAAATTTCAAACTTTGAAAGAGAAATAAAAAACACAATTCATCGAAATAGCAACATTGGCTTTTTGATGGCTTTGGAGGGTTTCCTGAAGAGGTGGACCGAGTGAGGCAAGGCGAGAAAAATATAAACAAAACATAAAACTAGGTTTCCATTGTGTTTTCCTACACTGGTTCGGCAAGTGGAACAACGGAATCTGGTGTTGGTAGGGCTGTCAAGTTGGTCTACCGCGATGTTGTTTGCCGGCATTTGCAGACGAGAATGAAGGCATTTTTCGACGGCGGAAAAAACGGTTGGCCAAACAATGAGTCAAGGTACGCATGCCGGTAGGCTATGCCTTCTGGTACAGGCAAACGACCTTCAATATCCGCTACTGAGAATTGTGTGGTGAGTTGAAAGATTTATTTAACTCGATAAGAGGTAATTAGAGACACTTGGTAATGTTGTGTTCTCAGCTAAAGCAATCGATGTGCTGCATGGCAGGGGTCACAGAGCTTATCGGATTTCGGTTAAAGAGGAGAGGGTTTTATTCTTGCTATAAAACCAAACTATCCAAAATATTGGAATCTTGAAGATTGAAAAGATATTTCACAAAAATGTGAATTTTTATGTTTTTTTATAAACGTATCTTTCTTAACAACAACGTAAGAACGACACGACACTCATAGGAAACGCGACGCGAGACAAGACATAACACTTATAGTTCTTACAATCGTCAACAAGTTAAAATTTACCTTATCTGTCGACCGGTTTCAGGTGCAATGTCGCCCACCATCAGGATAAGTAAATTTTAACTTGTTGGCGATTGTAAGAACTATGAGTGTTATGTCTTGTCTCGCGTCGCGTTTCCTATGAGTGTCGTATCTCTCTATGCAAAAAAAATGTTATTCTAAAACACTATGCCTGCCCGAACTGTATTCCTGTTAACTATAAAACATATGTCTACTATTGTTAAACTGAGTAAATTATAAAATAGTATAAGGAACTCAGGACTTTGCTTACTACTTCTATGGCTTTACATTCCTACTGGAGCTTGGCATGCTTTTCAACATACACTGGATTTTGTTTTTACGCGATTTACATTTTCTCAATTTCCACTCATCCTAAATATTTAACGTATATTAATTATCATGTGATTTTTCTTTGATTTATTCTGGATTTTTTTAAACATGTTGCGAAGAGTTTGGTGGCAAATTGAAGTCACACGATCAAAAATAGGAGCGAAAAAAAATCGTGTAAAAACAAAATCATGTGTAGTTTTCCATTAGCAATTCCTCAGTTATTATTTGAAAGTTTCTCTATGCTCGCCATTGCATGAGTATGTACCTTGTGTAGCAAGTACAATGGAAAACATCCTAGAACGGGACCTACAATCGAACTTGCCACGTTAGAATTGGCAAGTCTACGCCTTTGCTCGCAAGGCTAATCGGAGACCCTTAAGCCTTACTCATGCCTTACAAAATTCTTTATAATAAACCTTGGAGTCGGAAAGTAATAAACATTCAACCCTTAAAATTATTAACAAATTTCTGTAAAATTTAACGGATTCTCAGCAGCAAAGTAGATTTTCTTGAGTTAAGATTACAAATTAGCGTAGTGAAGCAGAGTTATCTTTTATTAACCAGCCTAGTAGAAGTAGTATCGAAATCTGACCCTCATTGTGATGACCTCCATCCAGTTCGATCGTAACCTGCGACGTCGAAAAACAACGTAGAAAAATCACGCAACGACAATGGTCACGACAAGGTGCGCGCGCGAACAGTTTCCGACGATATCTGAGGGGAGAGTCTCTCGTAATTTTAATAATCAAAGCCATCCAAAAGCCATCACAGTTGCAAGCGCAGCAGTCCCAAATAGTTGGTCTTAAGCGTGCCTTCGCCTATATGTCGAAATTTTAACCTCACGTCAACGACCAGGGTCTCGCACTCGTCGTCACCACCCAGATCCAAATCAAAATATAAAAATAAACATAAAATTTGCCCTCCAGAACTGTCGACAGACCGAGCCGGAGTTCCATATGCCGTATTCGTCTCCGGGTAAGTTCAACTTTGGAAATGTTACTGCACGAATTATTGTGCAATCCTCTGCAGCTCTTCTAGGGTTGTTGCTACAAGGGATTCGAATCAGACGGTGGTGGCGACGCGGTTGGGTTCAATAGTTTTACATAGAAGATGCAAAACTGCGACGAGAACCTTTGTATACCAACTCCTATCTGTCTACCACGGGGGAAAACCTATCAACGGCGGCGTGGGCACGCGAATCAAACATTGCTAACCCGCTTCGGTAGGTTACCGATGCTGAATCCCAGCTGTTGAGTTCCCCTTTTTTTTGCATAATGTGGCATGTCGCGAGCGAGCGACCAACAATAAGTCAATCATTGCGGGTCACTTTGTGGCGGTCGGTCGGTGGCCGGGTTTCACCTGGACCGGCTCTGCTAGAGTTGTGATTGATTGCACAGCAGCCTGTGGCCGACAACTTCGATGACCGGGTCGGTCAGTTCGGTTGGGCTTGTGGGAGTGACTTCCTTGACCAATCGCTAATGACAGCATGAGGAAATGCAAGTCGACTCAATAGCGAGTGCGCCGACTGGGTCGGAACGAATCGCATGGAAATTGATTCATATTTGATGCTTTTTTTTAATGTTGTATCAATAGGAGAAAAGTATCTTACTTCCCTCGTTCAGTAAGAGAAGTTTGAGGCTGTATAAAAATAAATCGATGACTGTTACCTATTTCAATTATTTGAGGGTTGGATAAACACCAATTTTTTGGTCTATCCTAGAAAAGTCGAAAGAAGGAAGTTTTATTAAAAATCATTCACAACTCCTGTTACATTATAAGAAACATAACTAATATCACGAATGAGGTTGAGTAAATCGTGAAAAACTAAAACTAAGATATGTATGGAAATTTCGCATGGGCAGTTTACAACGAGCATTTTTGCCTGCTATGCAGGACGTCTGCCGGGTCGACTAGTATAATAAACAATTGTCTACCTTACTGTTCTTGTGAACAATGTATACGGTAACCAACTGGATTTAGACCCCTACACATTTTGGACCCTCCTGGCAACATTTTCTTTATTTCTTAACTAGAATCAAAGCCGTTACTAATTTCCTTGCTAGTTTAAAGAAAGTAGGATTGTTCTACAGTTGTTAGACCCCTTTCATGTGCGAAAACAATATTTAGATGAAATTATAATGAAATCATTTTGTAAGCAAGCGTTACAATGCGATACGCTTCATTGCATACATAAGTGAAAATCTCAAAAGGTGCACAATAAATTCTTGTCGAAATTGTGAATTTAAGACGCATCTCATTGATGTAAGCCAATTGAAAGATAAGACTTTGCTGCAGCTCAATTGAACAGCGTAAATTGAAAATTCGCTTTGAACAGTGTCCAAAATGTGTACATTTGTGGGTCAAAAATATGTTTTCACGTGTTTTCTTAGAAAAAAAAATCACATGTGTGCAAAGCCAACGTCATTGTGCGCATCTGTCGAGCTGAACTTCATCACTGCCCCCCGCGCCACCTGTCTGGAAATCTTATTTATGGAATAGACATTTGAAATGGGCATCAGTTGTTGATAAATCGCTGAGGTTTCCATTTTTCTAGAATTATTTCGGATACTCAATTGCTTCGCAACTTAGCGCCGCTTTTATTGTAGGCAGGGGTTTGTTTTTGGGACCGGGGAAGGTTCTTAAGATGATTTGAGACCCCTCCTCGCTCTTCAAGGGGGGGGGGGGCTCCCATACAAATAAAAACACACATTTCTGCATAACTATGGACTCCAATATGGGATGTGAAAAAAGGCAATTGTCCAATATTGTCGCGTCTGGTGGAATACGGAAAAGCAGAGCGCATGATCCAGGAAAGATTTCCGCCCAACTTAGGATTCAATCATATCTTATGTTCATATCAGAATGTTCAGAAGGAAGTTCCACCATCGCTTGAAGTACTAAATTGGACCGGCAGGATATTTTACCAAGAGTTTCGAAATAATTGCTTCGTTTGTCGAGGGGAAGGCCATCGGAAGGACTTGTGCCAACAATGGAAGAATATGAAGTCAAAAAAAGCAGAGATGGACAAAATCGAATAAATTCCGGAGTGGTGAACGGATTTGAACGGACAGCACCGGAGCAATCGTCAGTAGAAATCTCGGGTACTTGTAGGGTACGGTGGAGACGTCGTTTAACACACCGAAAGCATCGGCTGCGCTGGCTATCGACAGGAAGATGGACTTGACGATTGTACGACAATTCCCCGAAAACCAATTCCCCGAATAACAATTCCCCGAACGTAGCATTTCCCCGAATGTAACAATTCCTCGAATGCAACATTTCCCCGAATGCAACAATTCCCCGCATTGTTTCTACAGTGCAGATAAAACTAAAACTGAAAAAGAAATCTGCGTCGTTTAACATAAAGTCGCATAATTGGCTTTTGCCATAATTTTGAGCTGTAACAAAAGTGAGGGTCGCGGGACAATTCGCTTAAAAATTGGGTCATTGGGCCGAAAATAGAGATGTCGTAAAATCCCGATTAATCGATTAGTTACTAATCGATTACTCTTGATTCTTGTCGATTATTGAATCGATTAATCATTGTATAGTAATCGATTCAAAATTAATCGATTATCACAACGATGAATCGATTAATCGAAATAATCAATTAATTTTCGACATCCCTATGATGTCGTAAAATTCTGATTAATCGATTAGTGACTAATCGATTACTCACGATTCATCTCGATTATTGAATCGATTAATCGTTGGGTAATAATCGATTCAAAATTAATCGATTATCACAACGATGAATCGATTAATCGAAGTAATCGATTAATTTGCGACATCTCTAGCCGAAAACCATTATGCCGAACCGTCATTAGGCCAAGTGAGAAGTAAGAAGTGAAAAATGAGTAGTTAGTAGTGAAAAGTGAGACGTAAGAAGTGAGAAGAGCGTAATGGGAAGTGAGTAATGTGAAGTGAGAAATAAGAAGTGAGAAGTGAAAAGTGAGATGTGAAAAGTGAGATGTGAGAAGTGAAAAGTGAGAAGTGAAAAGTGAGAAGTGAGACGTGTGTAGTGAGCAGTGAGTAGTGAGTAGTGAGTAGTGGGAAGTGAGAAGTGAGACATGAGAAGTGAGAAGTGAAAAGTAAGAAATGAGAAGGAAATACATAGTAAGAAGTGAAAAGTGTCGAGAAAGAAGTGAGCAGTGAAAAATATTATGCGAGAAGTGTGATGTGAGGAGTGAGAAAGGGCGAAATACGAAGTGAGATGTAGGAAGAGAGAATGGAAAAATAAGGATGGAGGATAGAGATAAAGGAAAAAATTAATTCGTTTTCCGGTATAAGGCGAAGGAAAGCGATAATGTTTTTTTTTTGATAATCGCTTCGCCCGGTGTTAGACGGGACTTCTTAAAATGAACACGTTTATCCGATATAAGACAAAGAGGGTAGATGGACCCTTCTTCAATAGAACACGTTTTCCTGGAGTAAAGCGAAGCAAGGAAATAATACCTTCCTTAAATGATCGCGTCTACGCAGTATAAGGACAATGGAGGAGATATTGCCTTCTTTAACCTTCTGTCTGTGCTCAAAAAAACTTACGTTGTCTGTGCTCTGGGGTTAAATTGACCCCAAATTGAAATTGCTATAACTTTTTTAATGTTTGGCCAATTTTTGATTTTTGGGGCTGTTTCGAAAGATAATTTAATCATCTTTCAGGTCGTTACCAAAGATTGACTATTGGTGGGCGGGTACATCGCGGGGAGGGGTTTTAGTGAACAAGGGTACAAAAACAGTGATTTTTCATGATTATTTTACTTATATCCGAAAATCCTACCCATTTTGAACTGCAACTTTTTAAAAAGGCTATGCAGGAAGGCATGTGCTTTGGCATGAGGCGTTGATAAGTTTAGAACTCGGCCGCAAGGTGGTGGTATATTTGAATTCATTAGTTTAGACTACTCAAGATATTCCGATATTTAGAATTCTCCTCAGTGTAAATATTCTTATCGCACAAATTAAAAAATGGGAAGAAGTGCTCATTATATTGAGCACCGCTTTATAGTACTAGACATCCTGAACAATGTTGCCGAATACAACTTGGGTGTAGGTATGAGGGATCTCAAGCTAAAGCAATATTTCATATATGGAAGAATATTGCCAGTACACTAGCGCCGCCTATTTGTAAATTTCCTTATTATTTATTCCCTCACATGACAGTCTATTCCCACCAGACGAACTTTGTTACAGACGTCATCTTTATAAATTTCAAAATTGTGCGATAAGAATATTTACAATGAGGAAAATTCCATATATCGGAGTTACTTGAGTAGTCTAAAATAATGAATTCAAATATACCGCCACCTAGCGACCAAGCGCTAAACTAATCAATGCCTCATGTCAAAGCAGACGCCTTCCTGCATAACCTTTTTGAAAAGGAGCAGTTCAAAATGGGTAGGATTTTCAGATATAATAAAATAAGCATGAAAAATCACTGTTTTTGTACCCTTTTTCACGAAAACCCTTCCCCGCGATGTACCCGCCCACTTATAACCAATATTTGGTAACGACCTGAAAGATGATTACATAATCTTTCGAAACAGCCCCAAAAATCCGAAATTGGCCAAACATTAAAATAGTTATAGCAATTTCAATTTAAACAATTTGACCCCAGAGCACAGACAACGTAAGTTTTTTGAAAAAAGGACACTGTATCGCATATTTTCAAGATTTTTCAAGCGAATTTGCACCTAGGAGACAGATTTCGGCGAGTTTTATCAAACTACCAAAAATTAGGAGAATCGGTTGAAAACTAAAAAAATGGCAGCCACTCAAAGTGGCCTGGGGTCATATTGACCCCAAAGCACAGACAAAAGGTTAAATAAACACGTCGATGGATTCGATAGTTTATTTTCAATTGATGGATACTTATTGCTGGATGCGAATTCATATATAATATCTATTCTTCCAAACTCGTCTACATCAAAAGAAGAGACTACATTTATCATCACCTTATTGCAGGCAAACTCCTACTTCTGAAAAGGTAATCCATTGCTTTATTCCGAGTAGATGCATTATTTTTAAAGAAGGGATCACATTCACCATTGCCTTCTTCCGGGCAAAGGCATTATATTTTTTTAAGGATTCATATCCACGAGCTTCTTAAGAAGAGATAGACCTTACATAGGACAGTTCACAAATTTTTACCATGATGCTTTCAATCAGAATTTATTTTGATCACAAAAGACTGAATACCAATACCTCTATAAGATATATAATTCAAAAATAAGGAAGATCAAGGGCATACAATACTATCGAAAGATTTGATCAGGTTCGGCATCTCCAAAGAGACACTCTGGAACAAATCTTTGAACACTGCTCTGTTCGGGCGCTTATAGTCAATGACGATTGTACGACAATTCCCCGAAAACCAATTCCCCGAATGCAATTTCCCCGAATGTAACAATTCCCCGAATGCAATTTACCCGAATGTAACAATTCCCTGAATGTAACATTTCCCCGAATGGAACAGTTCCCCGAAAATAGAATACACAGAGGAAAATGGACGTATGATTTTCAATCAAACGCCTTATGAAAATTTGCCACAAGGAATCGGTATGAATTTCAATATGCCTTATTAATGATGATTTTCATTTAAAAAAAGTAAAGTGAGGCAGCCTGGGTTCGAACCATGGACGTCGGGGTCGGGAGGCCGGTATGTAGACCGAGAGGAAGCACTGTGGGTGGAATAATCAGTCGAAGATTCATAAGGCGCCAGTTATGAATTTCGATAGTCCAGTTCGCTAAGTGCACCTGCAAACACATCTTCGCAATCGACTGTATGCGTCCGAAAAAGCAGTGTTTAAAGATACATTCAAGAGTGTATTATTGGAGATTATCAGCTGAATTGGTAGCATTTGTAGTTCTTGATCCTCCAAGATGTGTTGTTGAACTATAAAGATATCAGAGTTCAATGGTTTCTAAGGTAGTTTTTTTTTTCCTAAAATAGTATCAAACTGCAATTCCGATTGGAAGCCTTTGGGTAAATATTTTTCCTATCTTCGGAATCATACTTCTGTCATGCATATATCTTCTTCGAATATATAAGGTAATGTTAGATGTTAATCCTTGTAAACAAAAATAATGCGTTTGCCCGGAAAGAGGCAATAGCGAATGTGATTCCTTCTTTAAAAAGAATGCATCTGCTCGGAATAATGCAATGGTGAATGTGTCCCTTCTTCAGTGGGAGTTTCACCAGCTAATGAATATTATTATTCGTTCTTTAATAACATGTATCTTTCCTGAATATGGGGAATAATGGAGGATAATTAGGGATGTGATGCATTCTTTAAAAGAAGGCATTTTTACAAAGTAAGAAAATGATAAATGTGGTCCTTCAAAAATAGGCGTTAGCTCGAAATAATGCAAAGATAAATGAATTGAGAATGAGAGCAAGGACTAATCTGATCTCTTATTTTGATGCAGGCGAATTTGGCCAGAATAAGGAAAAAATATATAAGATCCCTTATTACGCAATATGTATTAAATGTATTATATTTCATCGAAAACATTTTGCCGAATTCATTTTCTCAACATAGTATTAGGCGGTCTGTAACTTTCGCGGTGTGACTTTTGAGGGGTTCTTCCTTTTTCAGAATGTCCTTTGGAAGAATGCCGTTTTTCAGAATGTTATATTAAACAAATAAGCATTTTCTTAGATAAATGTGGTGTAATATAACAGCAGTTTTGAAACACATAATTATTATACCTGGCAAGCGTGGTACGTGCTTAGTAAACGAATTATCTCCTCTTTTTGCTATATTGCGGACAAAATTTCTATCTCAAGAGACCTTAAGTCAAAGAAGGCATTATTTCCTCCATTCTCATTACACCGGACAGACGCGACCATTTAAAGAAGGCATTGTTTCATTCTTTCACTTTATTCCAGACAAACGAGTTCATTTAAAGAAGGGACTATCTATCCTCTTTGCCTTATACCGGGCAAATGTGTTCATTTGAGGAATACATTATCACTTTCTTTCCCCTAATACCGGGGAATGCTATCATCTGAAGAAGGAATTATCTATTACCGTCGTCTTATACCGGACAAACGCGTTCATTCCAAGAAGACTTTCCCACAGTTATCGAAAGCTTTTCGGTACCTGCCAGTTGCCTAAATGTCTTGTGTAGCAAGTACAGTGAATAAACTGTGCACAAGGAGCCGAAAATGTTCCCCACCCTGAAGCATCTTAGGCCGCACTGAGAATCAAACTCGCAACCTCCGGATCGGCAATCATCCAACATTGTTCGCATGGCTTACTTAATACCCATCGCCTTCTGCCTCACTCAAAAAGAAAGGAGATGCATTCGGAGAAATGTTACATTCGGGAAATTGTTATTCGGGGAAATTGCATTCGGGGAATTGTTATTCGGTGAATTGTCGCACAATCGTCGATGACAATTATGTGTTTGCAAAAAATACTTTATTTTCGGGGATTTGTTACATTCGGGGAAATGTTACATTCGGGGAATTGTTACATTCGGGAAAATTGCATTCGGGGAATTGTTACATTCGGAGAGATTGCATTCGGGAAAATTGCATTCGGGGAATTGTCGTACAATCGGACTCGACGGTTACGGACACTGCCAGCTCGAAGACGTTCTTGGTTTTTCTTGACGAGTATGGCAGGACCGTAGGTTCGGAACGGCCCACGGTTTGGGTGTTAGAGCTAGTAGCTCACACGAGGTAGCAGGATGACGATGATAAGATGGCGGTCGGGTCACCTCAGGGAACCGATAACGACGTCGCTCGATAGAGCGTCGGGCAGGAGCGAGTAGATTCCGGTGCACTCTAGGTAGTAGGTTGGACACGGAGATGCTTGGACAAAAATTCTACCTGCGGGTACTGATAACGGAACGCCGACAACGGTGGCGCACGACGAAGAGTCGGGTTTTCGGGTAAAAACATGCCGGTGCCCAAGGGAGGTTGGGCGCATAGATTATTTGCACTTACTTTCACCGGCCGGAAACTGAGCCGACAGCAGCCCGCAGGCTAGCACAAGGACGCCAAACGTTCGTTCGTCTGGGAAAGGCGCGTAGATGCCGGAGCTTTAAAAGCTGGAGATTAGGTACGTTATTGTGGTTGCAAAATTCCACTCACTCGCGATGAATTACAAATCTCGGTTTCTTAGCGCGACGTTCGTACCAAATAATGTCTGTTATTGGTAACAACCGATTTTATCCCAAGCAAGATTAGGAAACTTGCAAACTTTTTGCTTCAAAACTTTCGGGCTAATCACTTCCAAATTGGTTTGTGTGTCTTCTACCGAATAATAACTTCCCTACATTCACACACTAGTCGTGCATTGAGTAAATGTCACCGTTCGGTAACAATTGGTAAGTTTGTGAGAAAGAAAAAGAAAAACCAAATTCGACATCCAGTAGGAACTTGTATACCACACTGTAGGACGTCTGTGAAGAATTTCTGAAATAAAAAGGGATCCTAATTAAGTGGTTTGAGAAGGAGAGATCTGACGTGACGTTCAGTAGAAATATTAAGTGTGACTGTACGTTCCTCAAACAGTTGAGAAGAAAAGAAATTAAACGAGTCAACAAATAAGAATGGACATATACCAAAACTGTATATACAAGTAAGGTACCCTTTGCGATAAGACGAGATATTCAGAGAGAGGTGTAAGAGATTGAATCTTCACCATGAGACCAAGTTTCGAATCCTGTATGAAGTTATGCTCATTCTGGATTATTTACATGCACATATGAAAGGTTACAAGTGCGTGAACATGCTACCGCTGATGGTTGATAAAATTAAACCGCAGATAAACAAATGTAACCCTCGTGGAATTTTCATCGTACACTGATTTACGGACTAATTCAAATAGGTAATTAGTTGGTCAAGCTATCACTTATGACACGCGTAACTGTATTGCTCGATTTTGGCGTTTGTCACTGCCGATATCTGGCTCAGGATTTGTCCAAGCTAGTGAAAACAACGGGTATTATTAGTGTTTGTATGAGTAAATGTCTGGGATTGAGCTATGCGTTTGTATTTAAAATAAAATGGCCATGATAAATTGGTTTATTCGAATTATTTGATCACAATTTACATTTTAAAATGCTTCAGCCAACATGAGGTGTTTAACATGACACTAGATCTGCTAAATATTGAGAAGGCGATTACTGAACTTCTGTAATTGATGCAAGTGAGGACTAAATACGATGCATCCTTAGGCTATAGCTTTGTTTGGTATATCTTACTACGTAATTCAATTCGCAATCCTTTTGTTCTGATTTTTTTTTCTCTGGAGAAGAAGGGGAATGTATGGTACGAATAAATTACATTCGGCGTGTATTTGAAGGTGTACCCCTTAGTAAGTAAGCAGATGAATTAACGTGGATTCATTTATCCGTTCAATGATTTCATTATGCACGATTCATCGAAGGTTGTCTATCAGCGCATAGCAAGCCATGACTCTTCCTCTTCCTAAAACTGACGGTGGCACGCGACGGACGTATACAGCGACGGCTCCAGAAGATTTCGAATCCTGCTGGCATCGGCGGATTCCACAGTACTTATTCAAAAGGACGTATGTGATTTTGTAAACAAAGATTCAAACGTCGGTTTGTCCAATCTGATGGCACTCCCACGCAAACCAACACCACTAACAGCTAGCCGAAGGCCTCCCTTACCTGTCGATGGTGATGGTTTGCATGAGAGTGCTATCAGATTTGGTCTTAACTCCATGGAGTTCTTGGATGACATACAAACTCTAAATATGACTATAAACCACACTGCGTGCTTCTATGTACCAGAGTGGAGCTACCGCGCCAGAAGTCACAAGTAAGAAGTCCATCGTTACGCTGGTTGATTCGCAGGTCTGTTTTGATGACCTGTAAATGATGATAAACCACCCAACGTAGAACAGAAGACACAGATGACAAGTGCATCATTACGCTGGTTGATCTGTAGGTCTATACTCCAAAAAGTTCTTGGATAACCTACACTCCTTGAAAATGATTATAAACAACCCAGCGTGTTTTTATAGATCAGATTGAAGCTATTTCACTAGAATTCACAACTGGGAAGTCCATCGTTATGCTGGTTAATCAGTAAGTCTAGCCCAGTAGCTGGAAGTGGCTTCATACGGTCAACGATGCCAGACCTATGATGAAAATGGAAGATTTCGGTGAATCTACGGAAATTAGTGTTTTCCTACGGATATACGAAATCTAAACTAACTACTATTATCGTTTTTTTTTTGCTGGTAGAATGTGTAGGAAACAGATGTGTAGTAGTTACATGACTACATTTTGCTCCATTAGCTTGGGTAAGTGTTCAAGTAGTGTATTCTCTGCGAAGCGTATTAAATGAAAAAGATGGATGGATATAACATCACAATTTTCCAAAATCAAGTTCATTAATTTCATGGTCTTTCGTGTCTGCTATTCAACATCGCTTTGGAGGGAGTAATACGAAGGGCAGGGATTGACACGAGTGGTACGATTTTCACGAAGTCCGTCCAGTTATTTGGTTTCGCCGACGACATTGATATCATGGCACGTAACTTTGAGAAGATGGAGGAAGCCTACATCAGACTGAAAAGCGAAGCTAAACGGATTGGACTAGTCATCAACACGTCGAAGACGAAGTACATGATAGGAAGAGGCTCAAGAGAGGTCAATGTAAGCCACCCACCACGAGTTTCTATCGGTGGTGACGAAATCGAGGTGGTTGAAGAATTCGTGTACTTGGGCTCACTGGTGACCGCCGATAACGATACCAGCAGAGAAATTCGGAGGCGCATAGTGGCTGGAAATCGTACGTACTTTGGACTCCGTAAGACGCTCCGATCGAATAGAGTTCGCCGCCGTACCAAACTGAATATCCTTAAAAACCGGTAGTCCTCTACGGACACGAGACCTGGACGATGCGCGTGGAGGACCAACGCGCACTGGGAGTTTTTGAAAGGAAAGTGTTGCGTGCCATCTATGGTGGGGTGCAGATGGCGGACGGTACGTGGAGGAGGCGAATGAACCACGAGTTGCATCAGCTGTTGGGAGAACCATCCATCGTTCACACCGCGAAAATCGGAAGATTGCGGTGGGCCGGGCACGTAGCCAGAATGTCGGACAGTAATCCGGTGAAAATGGTTCTCGACAACGATCCGACGGGAACAAGAAGGCGAGGTGCACAGCGGGCAAGGTTAGTCTGATATTGAATAAATAATTTCATGGTTTGTCGAGCTATGGCACGACAACATGGAATATGATTGTTAACTGCAGCAACATGATTTATTGGCAAGAATGATCATGTGAAGTAAATAAGACCGTACAATTTCGGTACGGATATGTTGGGTTCAATCCCAAATCCGTTCCATTCTCCTACTTTGTATCTTTATCTTTTTTTCTCATGTTCTAGCAATCGCTAGAACTGCAAATGGACTTCCATACCGTTTCCATTACTATTCCTATACCTTCAACTTGAGTATTCTACCAGTAATCTGCTAGAATTGGAAATGAACTTATAGAGCTCGTTTCCTACATCCAATTAGAAATTCCATCAGTTACCTTCTCCTATCTATCACATTGGCAGCTCGTTAACCAAGACGGACCCCTGCCTCTCCAACCTAACCCAGAAATTCAAACAAATTCCGCATGAACTCGTGGCAAGTGCAGAGGTATATTCGGCTTGCAGTGGGCGAGTGATTGCATAATTATTTCCTCCCCCTTCCCTACATTGACTTGCATTCTGACGTGGCAGGCGCCAGTATGACCTTACAAATGAGATCACCAGTACTTGTACATTGAAGATGTGTGCTAGTTCCAAGCAAACATCTGTTGGTTCCCTGTGCAAGAACAGCTGATCTGGTCATAATTGAGTAGCAACTACGAGCAGTCAATCAAGCTCAAGCTCAAGCTCAAGCTCGGTAATCCTGGTACAACTCGTGTTGAATAAATCATTTACAGCTAGTATTTATGCGTCTCGTTTCTCAAACTAAATTCAAATTAAACATAAAAATGACAGTATTATAATCTCAGAATAACCCTGGCCCAGAACAGGGAAGCATCCGCGATTCTTATGACCGGGAAACTGTCACATCAGAAATTCGTCGTTTAAAATATGACAACCTCATTAACTGTCTTATTGCACGATTCACACAAAAAGCTATACAGCAACACTGCTTTTCAAATTCAACATGGCCAATTGATCGAGTCGCGTTTGGTAGTTTTATAGTACTGACAAATGCTAACAAATGATTCATATTCAAAACATGGTTCATTAGGGTTTTATTGATAGCTAGAGTACTATAAAACTTTTCTTCATTAGCATAATATATAACCATCATAAAACAATGGACTTTCGTTATTTCCATAATAAAACCTTATTAAAATACACATAAAACTTAACGGCAATAAACATGTTACTTGGGTTTTTACGTAACGTGTAACGGAGTATGATCTATCAGAAGTACTATGTGTTATCATTATTTACATTTAATTGTAATAAATACCTATTTACCTCAGGTGACACATATTTCAGTTATAGCTCAATAAGGAAAAAATGTGGTTTGCAATAAAATAAAATCCCATACAACGATTAAGTGAAGCTATATTTAGATGCGTTTAACAATCATTAGAAATCCGATTAACTGCATCTCTACGATGATCTGATCGATTTTGTCTGCCCATGAATTACCTATTAAAAACCGATTGGAACAACCGAATGCATACATAATTAAGCATGGGAAGATCTAACCGTGTTGGTTGGCTTTCGAAAACAACCATTCTTATTCAATAATCGGCCGCTAGATGCACCAATCGGTCTCATGATGATAGATAAGGTCGCCCAAATATTTAATTTATGCTTCCGTCAGCAGAGCGTTGATGCGATTGATAGTTTTGTCGGGTCGGGCTTTTATGACGGCGTTATGCAAGTGTGTGCTAAGTCAATGGACGGCTTGAACGACCGTATAAAATCATTTTCACTTTTCTACTAAATGGGCCATCTAGGAGGGCAATCCTCTAATGGCTGATTGACCAATCCAAGTGAAAGATTAATCCAATCTTTCCCGGGCCTGATCTCGCCACCTTGCAAATTGGATATTTGCATATCCATTGCACAAAGCAGAGCGCGATGAAAGTTTCGTTTCTCCCTCAAGGCATGGCCGGAGAGTGATTAACCTATTAAAAGCAATCGGTTCGGGTAAAAAACATTTGATCTTATTCGAAGCAGTACCTAGTCAGGGGTGCTATCATTATAATCAAATCAGGCAGTGGAAGACATGTGTTTTTCTTCGTTTGATATGCAAAATAACCTCGGAGAAATCAATCGTCTCATCTATTCCATTTTAATTTCGGAAAGCACTTTACACTTTACCTCTCATGTCAGATGGAAGATTGAAGCCCACTTGAGTTTGAATGACCACCGTGTGCAACAATATGTGTTGGTACGCACATATTTAATTATATAGAAAACAATATTTTTCACAGAATAACCCTCAAGCGTGAGTGTCATTAATAAGTCGAAATTCAAATATGCTAATAAGTATAGCTAAAGTGGCGCCCATGGGGTACTTCTTGTTTACAGAAACAGGTGTCAAGACATTATAAGTAGATGTTAACTGATTGTGGTATTGAACAACGTGCTTTTAAAAGATGGGCTATATTGTGTGTTAGCTATTCGAGTCAAATGCAATGTCAATTCACCTTTTAAGTGTCAGACACAGCTGACTACTACTTTTATTTTTTCAATTAGGAGTCACTCAATTTCATTCCAAAGCTTAGGAAACCCCGAATTGAAAAATTTAGATTGCAGTTTTTTATCTGCTTGTTATAGCCATCGGGTAAACCACAATGACAATTAGAATTTGTGTTAGATGAGCAGAGCACTGTAAGTCACTGTCCAAGGCATCGACGCATTTTTCAGATTTGAAACTCACCGCACTTGAACAATGAAACCATTTTATTGACGAGTTTGTCCAGCGTCTGCAACATCATCATCATTCGTGGAATGGACAAAAGATCATAATAACGATCGCATCATTATTTCACTGTTTTACAAATACTTACCCCATCTTACTAGCATGAGTGGGTAAGGTTGTTGTTACTGCCCACTGATTCTTTGAGTGGTTGACTGTCGTGCCATGGACTTGCACCAAAACCAAACTGAACTGCATGGCGCAGTCGTAACTCCACGTAGGGGAGGATGGTACAGTATGGGCATTTTATGATGTCTTGTTTAATAAATCCAGAAATCTCGTTTTATCTTTAGTTATCCAGCCCTAAACAAATAAAAACGGAAAGCTTTGTGATTAAAAATTCTGCCCTACTCTAATCATACGGCTACGAAACCCACAAGAATTGGGGATTCATTGTAACTATTACCACTCAAGTATGTACTTAAAAAACTCTTGGTGTTTGATGTTTAATTTATACCATTATTTTCGCGAAAGCGTTTTAGACCACTTCATCCAAACAGGCTATTATTGTTAATACTGTTTTGAGGCGGAGCACTATGCTACTGGCATTCACATACTCTCATTATTGAACAAAACCGCCATAACTGCTTCCTCACTAACCTGAAGGCAATTGACAGTCAAACGATGTCATACACCATTAAACAATGCAATGAACGCATCAATTAGAGCGTAAATTTATTGAGAAATGGTTTTTGGATTGAATTATTAAACATATATAATTTTATCTATTAAAACAATCGAGGAATGGAAGTGCAAGAAGAATCTTAAAGTTCGTTCGATAATAAATACAATAAATAATGATGTATAGGTTGAATACAAATTTGGATGGTTTGCTTAATTTGTAAACAAGATTTTTTCTTATTTGATAGTACTTTCATTCCATGCATGTATAATGCCTCTAATGCTATACAAGAAAAAAAACAGTTTCCAGTTCAGAATATGCCTACCTGCAAGGTCGCCTTACATCATCTATTGCTCTGTTTTCAGTGCCTTGTACTTACCTCACCTTTTACGTATTACGCAATCCACGGTAATCACCGATCAAACACCAAACATCAATTACTTAAAGCTAAATTGAATCTGCAACGCCCAAATTCGTCAGATCGCTATCTCTCTAGGTAGGTATCGAAGTCCTCACTCTTCAACCCATTAGTCCCGATCGAACAGTGAAAGTAAACACCCCCCTAAAACAGTCATCTCCGCAGCACCGATCGACCGGAATCATCTGATCGATCCAATCGATCGATCAGCCGCACAAACTAGCGCTCCTTGAACGCGAAAGATCACACGCCCGAAAGGGGCGCGTGCCATCAGCAGCACCGTTCACTAAACAATTTCCTTCTAATCAAAAAATTGAACCTGCATTTAACTTTCAATTTTTGCTTCTTCTGCTGTTATTAATTTTGGATGATGCTGCTTGTTCAGCCACCATCCAGTCCCTTTCTGATACCGTCTGGCTTGGGCCAGTTGTCTATCTTTACGAAGTCGGTGCGAATGGATCGGTATGTATAGTAATTTGGGCTCTCTCTCGATAGGTAAATTAACGATAATGCTTTGCCGCGGGTGATGTTGAAGCGAAGCGGAACTCGTCAACTATAAAAACGTGCACTTATTGATGATCTACGACATCGCTACAAATTGCATTCGATAATATCGTGTTAAAATTGCTGGTTCTAAACATTCAACATCGTTGTAAAAGCAAAAGGAAATTATCAGAATGCAACTACAACACTACGATGTAAAAAAACGCCTGTCGTTCCGCTTTCTATCGACATACAGAACCTACTTTAAAAGTTTTAGAGAAATGGCAATAAGTACGGTTAAAAGTATGGCAAATCAGCAAATTGCTGAGCTTTCCCTTTCATTTCAGTATCGGCGTGCTCTGTGCAAGTCTAGTAGCTGCACCATCAGCTGATAATAAGTTCAGTGGCAAATTGATGTGGCTTGCGAGACAGGTTGCGAATTGTTTGGTCTCTACGTCCTCAGCACCCATGCGGTCTCACTAAAAATATGACAGAGCGCACAAGAGAAGGTACTTTGATCGGTTGTCTTTTCAAGGTACGCAGGTTTTAGTGCAACATCGCTGTTTCACGATATGTGGATATTTCAAGATAAATGTCACGACCAGCCGGTAATGGTTTGCCTTACCGGTCCTGCAGTAGTACTTTTTTAAATGAGTCGCCTGCCGGCTAATATGCATTTCTATCGCCTTTCAAGACATTTCTCTGAACGTCAACAATATTCTTAGTATAATTATTCTGCATCTTTTTTTTTCTTCAACAAAGTGGCAGAGCTAAAAATATCGTATCCCCCCCCCCCCCCCCTAGGCATCGGAGGTAGTTACGCCAATGCTAATACTGTAGAAAAATGACTCTCATTATGTTTAAACTGCTCAAAATTTACCACATTTCGAGAGGTTAGCTGTGTGTGGACCATTTGGACCATGATTGACTAGTTATTCTTTATGTGGGTTTAACGAAGGCCGTTCCAAAATACTCAAAATCAATGATTTTACGACATTCACCTAGATGTATCCCAAAATCTCGGCTCTCTGAAATCAAATTCGGATTCAGTGAACCAAAAACTTCTAGGAACACATTGCATTGCTCGGTGTTCAGCACAAAATCTTATGGAGCTTTGTTATCTTTTGAGCAGCTAATCCAAGACAAAATTTTCAAGAAGGTTTCCGCTACCTGTTGATGGTGTTAGTTTGCGTGGGAGAGCTATCAGATTCGTCAAATCGTCGTTTGAATCTTTGTTTACAAAAGCAGATAAGTCGTTTTGAAAATTTTGTCTTGAATCCATCTTGAGCTAAATAATGTAGGAAGAAGACAGGAGACCCTTATTTTGAAACACTTCATTAATTACGTCACATTTATCAACCAGTGTGATAAAAGGGTAAATGAATAATAGGCAAGTTGAATTGTGAATTAGTTGTCATGTAATTAGTGTTATACGAATTTTAACCTTATATACTAAATTTCCAAAAATAAAATTATTGCTTAAAGATCCTTCATTTTATCACGGCTCTATTTCACACTTCAAGATAACTCTTGATTGAAGCAGAACAGTTGCTAAAAACTGTCATCTGTTTTTAGAACTGCACGGATGTTGCTTCGCTTTCAAGTCAACAGCTCCGCATCTCTAAGTTCAACAGCCTAGCACTTCCAAATCTAGTGAAAACATTATTGATGTGGATCGAAATGCTTATCATTTCATCTTCTAGTTAGGAGAACTTTGACCAATACACTGGTGGAAAAAAGTATAAAGACAAGCTCGCTTTCCATACAAAATGGCCATGTTGCGAGGTGAATATCTCGATTCTTAGCGATTCGATTAGGCAGATTTTTTGCCAGCAGGCCTAAAATGACTTGAATTTTTATTCAATGAAACTTACATTGACGCATATATTCTACTTATACGCGTTTCTGTTGGAAATAATTATAAAGACAGATCTATTGTATGGAGCCCCATATAAAAAAGTGGTGTCTTTATAATTATTTCCAGATTCAGAGGTCAAAATCATTAGAGATGCATACAATTCACTCAAAGATCGAAAGTTCAAGTGGAAAACAGGTGCCTAGTAAAATTTTAGCCAAATCCAACAAGCCACCATCACTCGACGCACTTCGTTCAAGCATCTCAGATTACTGCTCTACTCTACTGGATGGTTTCAGCCTACATGGTCTTGTCCAAGTAAATCGTGTACTTAACAGAAATAGTCGACTACTAGACCTCATCCTTGTGAATGAACCCGCTCTTTCCGAATGCTCGGTACATGAAGCTGTCGAACCCAAGATGAATACACCACTAGGTGTTCCAATCTGCCAAATTCACGATTCAGCCATCTTGGATTTTAGTATGGGAGAGCCAGCCGGTTTGTTTATGTTTTGCACCGAAAATGAATTTTTCACCCCCGCCTTCTTCTCGTCCATAAATTGGGCAGACTGCAACACCTTTTGATAAATATCGATGCCGATCATCCTGCGCTAGAAACCTGCATCAACCTGCCGAGCCCAATGCAATTCGAAACATTTGATGAAGTGAACAGTTTGGACTTTCGTCAAGCGAACATAGTTGCATTGAAACGAACGTTTGATCAAATGGACTGGGAGCCTATGGCAACCAACGTGGATGAAGCTGTTGAATATTTCACCAGTGTGGTTAACATGGCAATCGTTGAGAACGTTCCTTTGCGTCGACCGCCTCCAAAACCTGCGAAAATGCTACCCTATAAATGCTCGACTTCGCAAACTGAAACGATTCAGATCAGCGGCACTCAGAAAATATAGCCGTTCTCCAAGCAACTATTCACTCGAGTCCGCAAAGAGTATCGTCTGTACAATCGATATCTATACCGACGCTACACCAAACGCATTCAGAACAATCTTCGCTTGAATTCAAATCAGTTTGTTCGTCAGAACAGGTCAGGTCGTTCGTCAGAACAAAAAAGAATGAAGATGGCTTACCTACTGAAATTTTCCTTGGCGAACGTCAAGCCCGCACACCAGAAGATAAAAGTAATCTCCTAGCCGACCATTTTTCGCACACCTCTCGCCATCAGCGTCTCAAGTAGATTTAGCGATTCTGAATACGCCCAGAGATTTGATCAGCCTCAACATTATCTCCGTCACCCCGGAACTGATAAAGATGCTAAAGTTCTCCAATTCACCTGGACCCGATGGATTTCCTTCCTCCCTGCTGAAAAAATGATCATCACAACTGATCCATCCTTTGACAAAAATATTCAACCTGTCCCTGGAACAGGGTGTATTCCCAAAGGGGTGGAAATGATCGTACATGTTTTCGATTCATAAAAAAGAGGATAAACGCAACATTGAAAATTATCGTGGAATAACTTCACTTTGTGCTTGTTCCAAAGTACTTGAAGTCATTGTCAACGACTCATTATTCGCAGCCAGCAAACACTACATATCATCTGACCAACACGGCTTTTATCCAAGGAGATCGACATCCACAAACCTCATTCCATTCACGTCTACTTGTCTTCGAAGTATGGACTCCGGAGCACAGGTCGATGTGATATCCTCAGATCTCAAGGCTGCATTTGATCGTGTCGATCAACAAATTCTGCTGGCTAAGCTGAATAAGCTCGGAGTGTCTGAATTACTAATCCGTTGGTTCAAATCCTACCTCACCAACCCCGCGCTCTGCGTTAAAATCGGCACAGCTAAGTCGTTTGAATTCACGAACCCATCAGGTGTACCCCAAGGCAGTAACCCTTACTATTTTCCATATTCATGAATGATGTCGGATTCACTATTCCACCAGGATTCCGTTATTTTTATGCTGACGACGTCAAAATCTTCATGATTATACGCTGCAACCAAGATTGCCTACTACTCCAGAATCTGGTAAAAAAGTTCGAGGAATGGTGTTCTACAAATTTCCTAACACTGAGTGTACACAAGTGTAATGTTATTACCTTCCACAACAAAAAGACCCCAATACTCTACCAATTTTTGCCTTTCTCGTATACTAAGTATACGGTAAAGGCTATATGATCGCTCCAAAAACAAACTTTTTATAGAAGGCCCGGAGACCCATAGTGTTATATACCGATCGACTCAGCTCGACGAATTGAGGTGATGTCTGTGTGTATGTGTGTGTGTGTGTGTGTGTTCGTCTGTGCGCACCCACCCAAAAAAAAATGTCACTCATTTTTCAGGTACTTATCCTTAACCGATTTACTCGCAACAAGTTGCATTCGACGCAGGATACTCTGCCATTGTTTCCTATTGAAAATTGGTCAGATCGGACTATGGGCTCCGAAGTTATGGCCAAAATGCCATTTTTTTATAGAAAAATTGAGTAAAAAAATGGCACTCACTTTTCAGGCACATATCCTTAGTCGATTTACTCGCAACAAATTGCATTCGACGCAAGATATTCTACCATTGCTTCCTATTGAAAATTGAGCAGATCGGACTATGTGCTCAAGAGTAATGGCCAAAATACTATTTTTATAATGCACGAGAAAGGCACCATTACCGCTAGGTGGATTAATCAGGGTTTTTTTTTCCTGTTCGGGTGTGCCGCTGCAACCAATTATTAGATCTATTGTAGCGTTACCCGTATCCTTAGTGTTTAAGTGCATGTCGAATTACTCCAGTGCTATTGAGAAGCAATGCAGTATCGGTTTCGATACAGTTGTTGTTTTGTTTTCTCAAGACCACCATGACAAGGTCCCGCTATTTAGACCCTTCATAGAGAGCAATCCCATTGAAGACGCGCCCCTTATCAATAAGAAATCAATCCTTTCAGAACAGTTATACTGTTTTGGCCATGCATCGGAGCCCTAGCCACATCCTTGTCTTGCTTCTAGAATATCACCAGTGAAACTCTTAAAACCCGGGATTTAGCTCTGTCTACAAGACCATTTCAAGCAAGAGAATTTGTTCAGCAATAAGAACTTCCGTGTGTTCCTCTCACTACCATTTTTCACCAGTCCATGAAGAGTTAGTACGTATTTAAACCCCTAACTCGATTTTTCCAGCAGTCAGTTCAGCCTAGGACCGGGTACCGAGGTTTTTTAACTAATTGCTTGAAAAGTTGTTTCCGCTGCATACAGTTTAGCCTCAAACAAGAGGAATTCGAGTCTTTCAACTGTCTGCAAGGTAACATTAATTATGTTTTATTTCTGAGACTGCTGTTGGTAGCGGGGACTAAATACGATGAATCCTTAATTACCACAACTTATTGCCCTAGCTAGAAAAATGGATTAAGCTAGGGCTCTGTTTAGTAGATCTTACACCGCAACACACTACGTCAAAGTGATCTGCCGTGTTACGGGAATACTACTCTACCAATACGTGATGCACGATACAAATCTGCAGCGTACCAGCAGTGTACGTGACCTGGGTATAATTCTGGATTCCAGTTTGTCCTTCAAGCAGCATTATGTAGATATCGTCGCAAGAGCCAACAGACAACTTGGTTTTATTTTTAAAATTGCTGACGAGTTTCATGATCCTCTTTGCCTTAAGGCTCTATATTGCTCACTTGTTCGGTCAATATTAGAATTCGGCTCGGTAATCTGGTCAATACCATTCTTCCTGGATTACAAGATTAGAGGCCGTTCAAAGAAGATTTGTTCGGTACGCCTTACGCAATCTTCCATGGAATGATCCAACAAACCTCCCCCTTATGTAGAACGCTGCCAATTGCTCGGTCTAGAGACCCTCGAACAAAGGCGATCTATCACTCATGCGGCGTTCGTTGCAAAAATTTAAACCGACGAGACTGACTGCCCTGAAATCCTGAATCAACTGAACTTCTATGCCCCGGACTCCGGAGCGGACACTCCGGTCTAGGAACATACTCCAGCTAGAAGGTCGATCATACAATTATGGCATGCACGACCCCATACGGTTTATCTCAGCACACTTCAACGAGTTCTGCGCACTGTTCGATTTCATTCCATTCCCGGTGCCGGTCAATGCAGAAATTGTAACTTGGCATAGAAACCTCGTTTTTAATAACTGTGCAAGTGCTTAATGAACACTAAGCTGCGAGGCGGCAATGTGGGATGTAATGACAATAAAGAAGAATAAAGAAGATGAAATAGTTTTTTAAAATTTTATCTAAAATAACGTCAACCTTGAAGGCAACGCTCTTAAATAAGGGCGGAGTGAAATGTGAAATATTAAATATTATTAAATAAATAATTTTCAGATATTCCATACACAATATTTGACAAGGAGAGATGTAGATTGAAAAATTTAATGATATGCGGTTCGTATCTTATGGGTCTTCTCTAGCTCAATTCATTTTTGGGTGCGGCCACTCTCACAAGAGAAAATGTGTGTTGTTCTGGTGTTTTGTTTTGGAAAAAATGGAATCGAAAGTTCTTCCATGAATTATTACATAAGTTGCATGGAATGTTTCTCAACCCGCATGGAACTTATCATTCAGGGTGGCGACCCATTCTGTCCCAATTTTCCATTAACAAAAGGATGCTTTTTCATAAAATGAGTAAAAGCACCAAAACTTCGAGGTAGCAGCTAGCCAATGACTTGAACCAAGTTGTTTCATTTGGAGACTACAAAAATATATTGATTCCCGCGATTATCCTTTGTATAACAATATTTGGGAATTTTTCCGGATTAGGCCGGAACAAATATTAATTTCTTCTTTCGTCCCACTGACCTTTCGATAATGAAAGGGGTGGGAGATAAAAAATAAAGGTATAAATTGATAACATCGAAAAACTTATCAGTTTTCTTAAAGATTTTTTATGAAAGTAAAAAAGTTTTATTAGTTTTTCGGTAAAATTCCTTATTCCGGATAAGCTTCTATCTTGTATCTGAAAGTATCTCTTCGATGACAGTATTGCCGTAATCTGAAAAAGTGACGGCAGAGGCAGAGTGCATGAGCATATTAGGGTAAAACGGTATAATGCGCCCCACCTGGCCAAAACGCCCCACTTTGATTTCTAGAAAACTATAACTTACTAAGGGTCAAAATTAGTTGGAACCTATAAATATTTGTAAAACCATCATCCTATGTGAATATGGGAGTATTTTTGTATTACGTAATAAAAATAAAAGAAAAATACAGAAAGTTACAATTTTGATGTAACTTTCAATGTTTGTTTGTTCAACATTCTGGAGCGATGCTTGCATACTGTCCGCAAAACTTGCACTGGAACACTCAGTTGGGCAACAAAATAACTTTTCTCAGTGGTTAATATGATATAAAATTGCTTCCATCTTCAAAAATGTAACGTTTTTCAAAAATATGTTTCACTGGTCAAAACGCCCCAGTGTAGGCAGGACAATATGCCCTTACCAACTGGACACAAGCGCGGCGAGCTTGCAGCAGTTGCTTTCAAATTATATGGAAACTATTGAAATGTAATTCAAACCTGCTTAAATGGACTTATGTTAGTTTTTTAATGTCAAGCACATAAGGATTTGTAACATTTTTAATATGGGATTGATAAGATACTAATGAAGGGCTATCAAACGTCTTTGGTGAGGGTGGGGCGTATTGCCCAGGCACTTGGTGAAATCCATTTTTTCACGACTTTTCAAAAATGCTTTATTACGTGTTCTCTGAAATATTTTTATATGACTACTCACAGGCAATACATTTGCGACTTTTTGGACTACCAAATAACACAAAGTTTGCATAAATATCATTGAAAAATAAAAAGTTATCAAGGTATTGCCTTAGGGGGGGGCATATTATACCGTCTTACCCTACTATTACACGTTACCCCATTTTTCTAGTGAGACTAATAATGATTGATTTCCTCTCTATTTCAGGTACTGACTAAATCAACCATCTTAAATAGGTAAATATAACGTGAAAGTTTGTATCTTAGCTCGTACTGGCAAATGTCAAAAAAAAATTGCATTTTCAAATTTTGCTGAAAATATGAAAAGAACTGTTATCAATCAATGAATTAATTCTTCCCCTGATTTGCAAACTGATATTACTATTTGTGTATAGTCATTTATTTTTCCACATTGTTCGGCTTTTTTAATCAGATGCCTGCTGACCAATGACCACTCGACCCATTCACTGTCTACCAGATACCGATCAGCATGCCGATACGACGCGACCCGACGGCTCTTGGGCTTGCATCATCACTCGCTCAACTATTCTAACATTAAGATCATAAACATGTGCGGTATTTAAGTACCTATCACTAACATGCATTGTTTGTATGTTCACAACTCTCCCTCACGCCATCGCCCCTCTACCGACCGGACCACCCAACAAGAAGACATGCAATTTAATGCCATCAAAACAATGCAATGCATGTGATAGGGAACTGTGCTGCCATGTGTATGGATAGCTGTGATCGTTTCACACGATTCTTTTTTTTTTGCAGTTGGCTTCCTCGGGTACCCACTTAAACACCTGTTAAAGAGCTACGATCTGATAAACTGATGGTGGTTTATGCCCCGTGCCTCTGGGGTAGGTTAGTTGGATCGTTTGTTCCTGCATCGGCGATAATTATCCGGTGGAGAGGAATGACCCAAAGGTGCGATTCGTTATGTCCAGCTGTGCGATGCTGGGGTGGAAGAATATGGCTCTAAATGGCAATGGGAAGAGAAGATTCTCAATGTGGCCGACTTGAAATGCCAAAACTATTTTTAAACAGACAAATGAATAGGATACAATTGGCACCCAATAATTAGTATACACCTTTGCTGCCCATGATCTCATAGTTGACGTAACAACCATTGCACTTCCGCACGTATTTCGAATAATTTAGGAACAAACATTGCACTTTTAAAACATTTTGACCCGTAAGTTCTTAAATGAGGTCTAGAACAAGCAACGTATTGATGTTGCAGCGATTGAATTACTTTAGTAAACGCGTAATAAATCAAGTTCGCAGAAATGTCGAATGGTTGATACGTCAACTATGAAATCATGGGCAGTTTGCCGAAGACATCACTATGCTTTATTAGCAAAGTTAATTAAACCTCAACTACATATATGCAAGATAATTCTTCATGTCTTGTATTTTCCCCTCAACGTCATTTTTAGTCAACCTTCCATACATCAAATAATTCAAACAAATAAGACTCATTTTAAATATGTACTACCATTTCAACAACTCTGTTTGAGAAACCCTGATTAATCCATCCATCGGTGTTGGTGTTTCCTCATGTTTTGTGTATAAAAATAGTATTTTGGCCATAACTTTTAAGTCTATAGTCCAATTTGGCCAATTTTCAATAGCAAACAATGGAATTCTCTGTCGAACGAAACCTGTTGCGAGAAAATCGATCAATGATAAGTTCTAAAAAGTGCGCCTACATTTTTGTTTTTTGACACATACATACACACAAACAGACATAACCTCAATTCATCGAGCTAATCCACTATGTATATGTATAACACTATGGGTCTCCGAGTTTTCTATCAAGAGATAGGTTTTAGGGTGATCATATAGCCTTTAGGTATACTTAGTATACGAGAAAGGCAAAAAATGAAATATGTACAAATGAAGCGCCCAAGTTTCAATCATCTACGAAATACGGCAACAGAAAAACATTCCAAATTTTTAATTAATTGCACTTTATACTTTTCAATTGAACAATAACTTGTAGAACCATTTGCTACATGTATGTACGATGTAGATGTTCATGTTTGATGCTTAAAATTAGTCTGATTCTTTGAAACAGTACAAATATTATTGCATAAGCACAATTTATTGACCAACAATTTGGTATAATTAGCAGGACTGGTTCCCTCGCTATGCATATTTCTGAGAAACTTCTTCCCATCAATCCCTACGACCCTTCCGATGGATCACACATTGTTGGATTCCCACGATTAAAAAACCCTACTTGTTTGACAAGGTTTACCTCGTTCAGTAATCGACTTACTTGTAGTGCTGTTCACTATTATTATCTCCTGTGCAACTGATTCCCGCAACCAACACGCAAAACTTCGATTAGCATTCAGCAATTGATTGTCTTCTATAACGTAATTTACAACGAATTCCAAAGCATGGCCCATCTTTCAACTGGCGATTACTCGTTGAAACGGGCGGCATTGTTCCTCATTTTAGTTTCTCGAGCATTTGACGTAGTATTGTTTTTAAATATTATTGTTCGATTTAGTTGATTTAGTTCGGCATCAGACAAAAAACTTATTAAATTACCCTTTAGATGATGCTTTTTACGTGCATTATAGAGGCAGTAAAAAGAAGTAAATATAAGAAACTCATTCGTTTGAGTATTTTTTTTTTGCTTTCATTTATTATTTTCAAAAAAAAAATTACCCTAAATTCTGCAGGAGAAAATATATTACTGGCGAACCTTATATTTTGATATTTTGACGATATGTTGATAATTAAAATTGACAATTACAGCATTCCTAGAAATCTAAATCTGGGTAAAAATGTGTTGAAAGGTCAGTTGGTAAAAATAACAACCTGTATCGTGTGAACAAATTCTACTCCGGAAAATAATCGCATGAAGGAAGCAAACCCACTGAATTACTACTTGGGCAATAACAAATCGAACGACGTTTGTACGGTTGACTAACTATCGCCATAAGTCCCGTAGCTTCTGAGAAAGCACCACCGCCCGGTGCATTACTAATAAAAGGCGGCACCCCGGCTGGCTTCCAAAACATAAAATCTACCACTTATTGATGGAGCCGTTTTGCGCCGATCGATGTGACGATGGGCGTGCAATTTTGTTTTATCCTCGTAGTTGGCGCGTGGAAGCACGTGTAAAATTATTTGAAATGGTAATTTATTCCGCTGGTGGTGTCTACGATTTTTGCAGTAGTATTTTTTTAGCGACTAACCAATGCTGTGTGGCCGGTTGTTATTGGTTTATTTTGGTTTACCATGCTTTTTCGATATTCACTGCATGTATCCGGGCGATCATGCCGGTACCGGTAGAGCTTTATGGGAAATAATAATCGAAAACAATATGTACTCCGTATGCAATTTGTGATCTTGTAATACAGTATGTTATGCCATCACCTGATATAATGACGATTGCAAATGATGTAATCTAACGACTGCCAATCAGTCATATTACTTTTAAATGATATAAATATTAATTTAATTCAATTGGTGTAAACTGATCCACTCAGCAGTGATCATTAGAATAGATCAGACTAATTCATTTCGTATAAGTTTGGAATTCACTTCAATGAGCATAATTTAAGAATTAATCATTTAAACATTATATTTTTTTCAGTAAGTTAGGAAAAAGTGTCCAGCCTCACAATCATAACTTAATTATATCAATGACATAAATAACTGCAGCTGTTACAATTGTGTTTTGACCACCGGGGTAATAGTGAGAACATAAATTTGATAACGTTGTCACAATTAATTAAATAAAATAAATGTTTTTTTGTTCGATTACTTATTTACTGATAGTTGTTATGATGGAATATATGTAATATCTAGCTTTAAAAACAATGGAATCTTCGCAAGAATTTCTGGAAGAACTTCCGGATTTATTCCTGAAGCAAATCCTAAAAAAAATCATGGAGGAACTTCCGGAGGGACTTCAGGAGGAATTCTTGGGAAAACTTTTGGAGGAATTCCTGGAGAAACCTCCCGAGGAATTTTTGAATGACCTTCCGGAGAAATTCGCGAAGAAAGTTCCTTGGATTTTTTATTCCTTTTCTTAATTTGTTAGGCACTCTATGTTACTAACCCGCAACTGTGCCGAGATCTACTGTGATATTCTGCTGTACAGAATCCACACAGAATCTATTTTTAGATTTCCATTACTTATTACTATTGTCGTCGCCAGTCCACCTCATCGTGAGTCCATTGTGTCCGTTTGTCCATGTCATGTATCAAATAATCGTTGCATTGTTCGGTTGCCATTTATCCGGGTATCGTTGGAGGAATGCCTCCGAGAAGAACAAGTTGTCAGTCGTCATCAGGAAGCTGTGACGGAAAGGCGCGTACCCCAAAACGCCACCGTATGGGCTGCGGATCCGACGACTGACGAGGGTTTGTGGAGAGGCTGGGAATCGAACACATGACCATTCGCTTGTAAGGCGAACGTGCAGCCAACTACGCTACGGAACCCATTTTCCTTAGGAATTTCTGGAAGAATGTTTATGAAACTTTTGAGGAGTTCCTCGAGAAGCTTCTCGAAGAATTCCTGGAGGAACATCCCAACCGATTCCTGATGGAACTTCCGACGGAACTCCTAGTGAATCATCCGCAGGAATTCCTAAAGAGCTTCCGAAGGAATTCCTAAAGGAACTTCCGCAGGAATTCCAAAAGGAACTTCCCCAGGAATTCCTAAAAGACTTCTGCAGAAATTCCTAAAGGAACTTCCGCAGGAATTCCTAAAGGAACTTCCGCAAGAATTCCTAAAGAAACTTCCGCAGGAATTCCTAAAGGAACTTCCGCAGGAATTCCTAAAGGAACTTCCGCAGGAATTCCTAAAGGAACTTCCGCAGGAATTCCTAAAGGAACTTCCGCAGGAATTCCTAAAGGAACTTCCTAAAGGAACTTCCGCAGGAATTCCTAAAGGAACTTCCGCAGGAATTCCTAAAGGAACTTCCACAGGAATTCCTAAAGGAACTTCCGCAGGAATTCCTAAAGGAACTTCCGCAGGAATTCCTAAAGGAACTTCCGCAGGAATTCCTAAAGGAACTTCCGCAGGAATTCCTAAAGGAACTTCCGCAGGAATTCCTAAAGGAACTTGCGCAGGAATTCCTAAAGGAACTTGCGCAGGAATTCCTAGAGGAACTTCCGCAGGAATTCCTAAAGGAACTTCCGCAGGAATTCCTAAAGGAACTTCCGCAGGAATTCCTAAAGGAACTTCCACAGGAATTCCTAAAGGAACTTCCGCCGCAGGAATTCCTAAAGGAACTTCCGCCGCAGGAATTCCTAAAGGAACTTCCGCCGCAGGAATTCCTAAAGGAACTTCCGCCGCAGGAATTCCTAAAGGAACTTCCGCCGCAGGAATTCCTAAAGGAACTTCCGCCGCAGGAATTCCTAAAGGAACTTCCGCCGCAGGAATTCCTAAAGGAACTTCCGCCGCAGGAATTCCTAAAGGAACTTCCGCCGCAGGAATTCCTAAAGGAACTTCCGCCGCAGGAATTCCTAAAGGAACTTCCGCCGCAGGAATTCCTAAAGAAACTTCCATACAGGAATTCCTAAAGGAACTTCCGCCGCAGGAATTCCTAAAGGAACTTCCGCCGCAGGAATTCCTAAAGGAACTTCCGCCGCAGGAATTCTTAAAGGAACTTCCGCAGGAATGCCTAAAGGAACTTCCGCCGCAGGAATTCCTAAAGGAACTTCCGCAGGAATTCCGCAGGAATTCTTAAAGGAGCTTCCGCAGGAATTCCTGAAGGAACTTCCAGGAATTCCTAAAGGAACTTCCGCAGGAATTCCTAAAGGAACTTCCGCAGGAATTCCTAAAGGAACTTCCGCAGGAATTCCTAAAGGAACTTCCGCAGGAATTCCTAAAGGAACTTCCGCAGGAATTCCTAAAGTAACTTCAGCAGGAATTCTTAAAGGAACTTCCGCAGAAATTTCTAAAGGAACTTCCGCAGGAATTCCTAAAGGAACTTCCGCAGGAATTCCTAAAGGAACTTCCGCAGGTATTCCTAAAGGAACTTCCGCAGGAATTCCTAAAGGAACTTCCACAGGAATTCCTAAAGGAACTTCCACAGGAATTCCTAAAGGAACTTCCACAGGAATTCCTAAAGGAACTTCCACAGGAATTCCTAAAGGAACTTCCACAGGAATTCCTAAAGGAACTTCCGGAGGAATTCCTAAAGGAACTTGCGCAGGAGTTCCAAGAAGATTTTGCGCAGGAATTCCTAAAGGAACTTACGCAGGAATTCCTAAAGGAACTTCCGCAGGAATTCCTAAAAGAACTTCCGCAGCAATTCCTAAAGGAACTTCCGCAGCAATTCCTAAAGGAACTTCCGGAAGAATTCCTTAAAGAACTTCCGGAAGAATTCCTAAAGGAACTTCTGGAAGAATTCCTAAAGGAACTTCTGCCGGAATTCCTAAAGGAACTTCCGCAGGAATTCCTAAAGGAACTTCCGCAGGAATTCCTAAAAGAACTTCCGCAGGAATTCCTAAAGGAACTTCCGCAGGAATTCCTAAAGGAACTTCTGCAGGAATTCCTAAAGGAACTTCCGCAGGAGTTCTCAAAGGAACTTCCGCAGGAATTTCTAAAGGAACTTCCGCAGGAATTCCTAAAAAAAGTTCCGGAGGAATTCCCAAAGGAACTTCCGCAGGAATTCCTAAAAGAACTTCCGCAGGAATTCCTAAAGGAACTTGCGCAGGAATTCCTAAAAGAACTTGCGCAGGAAATCCTGAAGGAACTTGCGCAGGAATTCCCAAAGCAACTTCCGCAGGAATTCCTAAAGGAACTTCCGCAGGAATTCCTAAAGGAACTTCCGCAGGAATTCCTAAAGGAACTTCCGCAGGAATTCCTAAAGGAACTTCCGCAGGAATTCCTAAAGGAACTTCCGCAGGAATTCCTAAAGGAACTTCCGCAGGAATTCCTAAAGGAACTTCCGCAGGAGTTGTCAAAGGAACTTCCGCAGGAAATCCTAAAAAAACTTCCGCAGGAATTCCCAAATGAACTTCCGCAGGAATTCCTAAAAGAACTTCCGCAGGAATTCCTAAAGAAACTTGCGCAGGAATTCCTAAAAGAACTTGCGCAGGAAATCCTGAAGGAACTTGCGCAGGAATTCCCAAAGGAACTTCCGCAGGAATTCCTAAAGGAACTTCCGCAGGAATTCCTAAAGGAACTTCCGCAGGAATTCCTAAAGGAACTTCCGCAGGAACTCCTAAAGGAACTTCCGCAGGAATTCCTAAAGGAACTTCCGCAGGAATTCCTAAAGGAACTTCCGCCGGAATTCCTAAAGTAACTTCTGCCGGAATCCTAAAGGAACTTCTGCCGGAATTCCTAAAGGAACTTCCGCAGGAATTCCTAAAAGAACTTCCGCAGGAATTCCTAAAGGAACTTCTGCAGGAATTCCTAAAGGAACTTCCGCAGGAGTTCTCAAAGGAACTTCCGCAGGAATTTCTAAAGGAACTTCCGCAGGAATTCCTGAAGGAACTTCCGCAGGAATTCCTAAAGGAACTTCCGCAGGAATTCTTAAAGGAACTTCCGCAGGAATTCCTAAAAGAACTTCCTGAGGAATTCCTAAAGGAACTTCCGCAAAAATTCCTAAAGGAACTTCCGCAGGAATTCTTAAAGGAACTTCCGCAGGAATTCCTAAAGGAACTTCCGCAGGAATTCCTAAAAGAACTTCCGCGGGAATTCCAGCAGGAACTTCCGCAGGAATTCCTACAGGAACATCCGCAGGAATTCCTAAAGGAACTTCCGCAGGAATTCCTAAAGGAAAATTCCGTAGCAATTCGTAAAGAATCTTCTGGGGGAATTCTTAAAGGAACTTCTGCCGGAATTCCTAAAGGAACTTCTGCCGGAATTCCTAAACGAACTTCCGCAGGAATTTCGAAAGGAGCTTCCACAGGAATTCCTAAAGGAGCTTCCGCAGGAATTCCTAAAGAAACTTCCGCAGGAATTCCTAAAGGAACTTCCGCAGGAATTCCTAAAAGAACTTCCG
Organism: Armigeres subalbatus; assembly: GCF_024139115.2. Taxonomy (NCBI): domain Eukaryota; kingdom Metazoa; phylum Arthropoda; class Insecta; order Diptera; family Culicidae; genus Armigeres; species Armigeres subalbatus. The sequence continues at coordinate 294,488,441 of NC_085140.1, read as the reverse complement.
CAGGAATTCCTAAAAGAACTTCCGCAGGAATTCCTAAAAGAACTTCCGCAGGAATTCCTACAGGAACTTCCGCAGGAATTCCTACAGGAACTTCCGCAGGAATTCCTACAGGAACTTCCGCAGGAATTCCTACAGGAACTTCCGCAGGAATTCCTACAGGAACTTCCGCAGGAATTCCTACAGGAACTTCCGCAGGAATTCCTACAGGAACTTCCGCAGGAATTCCTACAGGAACTTCCGCAGGAATTCCTACAGGAACTTCCGCAGGAATTCCTAAGGGAACTTCCGCAGGAATTCCTAAAGGAACTTCCGCAGGAATTCCTAAAGGAACTTCCGCAGGAATTCCTAAAGGAACTTCCGCAGGAATTCCTAAAGGAACTTCCGCAGGAATTCCTAAAGGAACTTCCGCAGGAATTCCTAAAGGAACTTCCGCAGGAATTCCTAAAGGAACTTCCGCAGGAATTCCTAAAGGAACTTCCGCAGGAATTCCTAAAGGAACTTCCGCAGGAATTCCTAAAGGAACTTCCGCAGGAATTCCTGAAGGAACTTCCGCAGGAATTCCTGAAGGAACTAAAGGAACTTCTGCCGGAATTCCTAAAGGAACTTCTGCCGGAATTCCTAAAGGAACTTCTGCCGGAATTCCTAAAGCAACTTCCGCAGGAATTCCTAAAAGAACTTGAGCAGGAATTCCTAAAGGAACTTCCGCAGGAATGCCTAAAGGAACTTCTGCAGGAATTCCTAAAGGAACTTCCGCAGGAGTTCTCAAAGGAACTTCCGCAGGAATTCCTAAAGGAACTTCCGCAGGAACTCCTAAAGGAACTTCCGGAGAAATTCTTAAAGGAACTTCCTGAGGAATTCCTAAAGGAACTTCCGGAAAAATTCCTAGAGGAACTTCCTGAGGAATTCCTAGAGGTACTTCTGGCGGATTTCCTAGAGGTACTTCCGGAGGAATTCGTAGAGGTACTTCCTGAGGAATTCCTAGAGAATCTTCCAGAACTCGTTAAAGAGCTTCTGAAGAAATTTCCGAGAATTTTCGACGCTTGAAATCAGTTCGCACCGACCCACGCCACCATGCCGCTGCCGCCGATTACCAAAGGCGTGACGCCGCCACGCCGCCGCCGCTGGCTAAAAAAGATATATCACTCCGTCGCAGGTAAATTTTCAATGCGCGCACAGGTCTAATAGAAAGGAGCGTCAATACTATTTTTTTATAGTCGTGAATGAGAGTCAGAAATATTGTCGCGCCTCTTAACGTACTCTATGTCATGATCGTAAATGTACTAAGCCGATTCTGGTCTGTTCAAAGCACGTTTGGAATCTTCCCGATTTCAGATAAGTTCAAAAGCAACTCCTTTTGCTTCACTTTCCAGGATTAATTGTCTTTCCAATAGGTGGAATGAAAAATATGCCACGGCAATATATCCCCCGCCACTCCCTCAACCCCATTCGGAGAAAATTCAGAAAATAAATCTAGTGAAAATTGAGATGAATTTCATGCCATTTCTTATGGAAATTATTTGAAAATATCATGCGTAATATTTTCTAACTTCTCAACTTTCTAATCACAAATTTGTACGAGGCCCAATGATTGAGTTTCAGGTTGATTCTTCTGAGCACAATAGAAGCACAATTTGAAACTTTATTTCCATAATGATTTTTAAAGATATTAAAAGATACTGGCTGCATCTGAAATTTTGTGACAGTGATTGTCTGGAAGCAGATGACGTTACACTTTTTTTTTCATTTTTGTAAGTCCCAGATTTTACCAACACTGCTCGTTTGTTGTTATTTGGCGTAACAAGGTTACGTCATTAATGTCAACTATTTTTCTTCCACAATCTTGTGACTTGCAAGGTCAACATTGCAGAAAATTGCATCCGGTTGCAGCATTCGATATGATCTATCGATTATAATCTACCCATTCCACTGCCAACTACTCGCTTTAAAGTACATATTTGCTCTATTCCAGTTTAGCGTTAAAGACATTACCAAATAGCAACGACCATTGTCCTCCATTCGTTCCAAACCACTCACTCCCTGCTAGAGACCCACTAGAGATCATAAATTTCGCACTAAAGGAAGTACCCGTCGTCCCCCACACCGATCTGCGGCGTGCTCTGTTTTGCAATCAACAAACATCGGTGACGATGCAATCTCAAGTGTGGGAACCATTTTTCGCACTACATTGTCAACATCCACATCGAATGGGGCTTCGCCGTCTCAAAAACGTTATAACTCTTAGGGCTACTTACCCGCCAAGACCGCCGGGGTAGCGCTGCGGTCGTGTGACCATCATCGTCACCATTATCTACCACCGCGCAGCGCACAACCTTCCATACAATTGCAAGGGGTCAGGTTAGGTTCTTGGTTGCGTTTTGCCGGGAGGTTTAACCTACCACGTACGTAGCTACAAAGCGTTCGTACGCGGGGTCCCCTGAACAGACATCGACACTTGCGAAATATGAAACAGAATAATTGTTGGACCGGTAAGTGCGATTCGGTACTGGTGGGTTCAGCTACAGATGATGCGAAAATACTCAGTTCACAACAAAAATAGGCGAAACCCTCAGGGGTATAATTATTAGCCATAGTGAATGCGCATAGAAATAGTAAATGTTGGCGTTTGAATCCATCGTTACCTTGCGTGAGATGTGTGTTGATGGACATGTCTATATGTCTATGTTCTATATTTCGATATTGGTGACTATGTCGATGGTCGATACATTTTAGATATTTGAGGGATAGCATGATAAGCAACAATATAGCACCCATTTCAATGCTTGTTCTACAATCGCTCCTTTAGCAGGACTTAGTCATCTCAAGTGAGATAAACTGTGTGATCTGAGTTCTTTCATGTGTGATTAATGATTGTAACTCAATGTTTTATGTAGGTCTGTCACTCAATCCAACATAATTGCACAGTTTTTAATACCGGAGAATTACCGTCCAGATTAACATTCTCGGAGCCACAAAATGTTTACAAAACATTTCCACCAATTAAATATAACAAGCTTACTGCTGTTTTGACCTAAATTAGCCATAAATTAAAGTACAAACATTCGTGACTCCCGCACCGACCAACATTGTCCCCCACAAGTAGGTTATCCGTGGCTCAAAAAATCACTCTTACTTTCGCGCCGTTCGTTCAAAACGCTTCTTCTCCACTAGTTGGGTGGTCAGGTCCCCCGCCCGGTCCCCCGTTATGATTCCTCCCATCCACAGAAGCTTCAATGGCCATAAACACTCAACAACACGCCATTTAAATTGACGAGACTAATGACCGCTTCGCTACCTTACGCTCCATCGCCTTCGGACGCTGCTGCGTCTGGTGCAAAGTTGCAATTGATTATTATGATACGTCGCAGTGATGGGCTATATGATGCAGCGTGCGTATACTCCCTTGCCAAGCTAGACAGAGGCCAGCCATGGTACAAACCTGGGCACGACCCGCTGAACTGGGATGTGTGACCACCTCGGATGCGCAACGCATCGCATCAGCAGCAGTCATTAGCACGCGCGAAATAGCGAAAATGCATATGATGTTTACATGAGATTGAAACAAAAATAAACTTAGAAGGACTTGAAGTATAGCATGTCTCCAAATTACATGAAAGTTATATCTCTATTTTTTATTAAACCGTTATTTGAAAGCTGCTACTATAAGTTCAAATGTTTGTATCGAATTTAATTTAAAACCATGGAAAATTCGTTAGCATTAAAGTGAAAAAACACGAACATAATTAATTATTTTAAGGAGAAGGGGCAAAGTATATAAATGACAGTGACGTTTGAATAAAATTCAAACCAGTGCAAGTTTGTGACAAATAAACCAGTTTCGATAAAATGGAACTATTAAGCGAAAAATTCTGTTCTAATATTAGAGCAATCATCGGCCATTCTCTGTATATAAAAATATCATTTTTCATTTAGAAGAATCAGTAGTTTGCAATATATTTGTTGTAGATTAAATAAAACGCATAGGCAAAACAAACTCCATGCTTTTTACACAAAACTGAATCAGCCTAATCCGCATTTATTCGCCGGGTCAACCATCACCATGCATTTGTAAACATATGAGCAAGCATAATTTTTCAATTACGAGCAATGAACGTGTGGCTCTTGAAAACCGTCGTCGTCGCGTCGTATAGGGTTGCACAAAGTGAAACAAAAAGCGCGGTAGACAAAAAAACGAGTTGCGTTTGGGAATGTTTTTGTATGCAAATGGCGATGTTTAATTGGGTACGTTTCGAGCTGCTTATTCGAAAAGTGCCAAATTAATTGTAATCACATTGTACGCGTTGCAGCTAGGTACACATGCGACGTCATTTCATAACGACGTTTCCTGTGACATACATTCGCGTATCTGATGCAGACGCGTGTCGATTACACACCTAATTAGTGTTGGGTAAAGTCATTAATGCGGCCAGGTTTCAGTCAAGGTTAATTGTTCTGAATGTGTTGTTTTCTGAATTACAAGCGATAACAATAATCATACTTTTGACTTCCATTTGTATGCGACTAATAAAAATTTCGAGAAACATTTTGAAAAATTGAAGGAAATTGCTGATTTCAATGCTAATTTGAAATCGAAATGAAAATCTTATGCTCAGAAATCTTTCAGTTGAGGGGGTCAAACATTTATTATAAACAACGTACAAATTCTATCAACATATTGCCCTAAAGCTCTAAAACCAATACATTTTTCGCTGTAGTTAGCTCAAATTTGACCAAAATGTCACTTACACCACTTTGCTTCTAACCCCCCAGTGAATAATTGTAAAAGAGATTAATGATAACCCAATTTTTGTTCAGCAGTTCCATTTGATCACAAATTGTATCGAACGTTCTTTAACCTAGTAAAGCGGATCTCAACCTTTTTCTTAATAGGTACCTCTTCGAACTTTTGCATTTATTGAGGTACCCCTTCTTAAAAGTAGGCTTCCAAGCCTCTTGAAAGAATAATTCCGAGCCCTTTGAAGGGAGACTTCCGGACCTCTTGAAAGGACCTTCTGAATCTCTTGAAAGTAGGCTTCCGCGCCTCTTGATAAGAGGCTTCTGTGCCTCTTATAGAAAGGCTTTGCATATTGAAAGGACGCTTCTGAGCCTATTGAAAGTAAGCTTCCAAGCATCTTGAAGGTAGAATTCCGAGCTTCTTGAAGCGAGGCTTCTACTTCTCTTGAAAGGAACTATCCGAGCCTTTTGAAAGGAACCTTTTGAGCCACTTGAAAGGTGCCTTCCGAGCTTTTTGGAAGGAGGCTTCCAGGCCTCTTGAAAGAAAGCTACCGGACCTCTTGAAAGTGGGCTTCCGGCCTCTTAAAACGAGGCTTCCGAACCACTTGAAAGTAAGCTTCCAAGCTTCTTGAAAGGAGCCTTCTGAGCTTTTTGAAAAAAGTTTTCCGAGTGTCTTGAAAAAAGGCTTCCGGGCCCCTTGAAAGCAGGCTTCCGGGCATCTTGATAAGAGGTTTCTGAACCTCTTGTAGAGAGACTTCCTAGCCTCTTCAATGGCGGCTCTCTTGCCACTTAAAAAGGAGGTTTCCTTTGCATCTTGAAAGCACACTTCTGGGCCTCTTAAAAATACGCTACCAAGCCTCTTGAAAGTAGAATTCCGAGCTTTTTGAAGGGAGGCTTCCAAACCTCTTGAAAGTATGCTTCCGAGCTTCTGGAAAGGAACTTTCCGAGCCTTTTGAAAGGACCCTTCCGAGCCTCTTGAAAGGAGCCTTTCGAGCTTTTTGAAAGAAAGCTTCCGATTCTCTTAAAAGGAGGCCTCCAAGCCACTTGGAACGAGGCTTCCGTACCTCTTGAAAGAAGGCTTCCGCCGGGCCGCTTGCAAGAAGGCTTCCAGGCCTCTTGAAAGGAGGCTTCCAGGCCTCTTGAAAGGAGGCTTCCAGGCCTCTTGAAAGGAGGCTTCCAGGCCTCTTGAAAGGAGGCTCCCAGGCCTCTTGAAAGGAGGCTCCCAGGCCTCTTGAAAGGAGGCTTCCAGGCCTCTTGAAAGGAGGCTTCCAGGCCTCTTGAAAGGAGGCTTCCAGGCCTCTTGAAAGGAGGCTTCCAGACCTCTTGAAAGGAGGCTTCCAGGCCTCTTGAAAGGAGGCTTCCAGGCCTCTTGAAAGGAGGCTTCCAGGCCTCTTGAAAGGAGGCTTCCAGGCCTCTTGAAAGGAGGCTTCCAGGCCTCTTGAAAGGAGGCTTCCAGGCCTCTTGGAAGGAGGCTTCCAGGCCTCTTGGAAGAAGGCTTCCAGGCCTCTTGGAAGGAGGCTTCCAGGCCTCTTGGAAGGAGGCTTCCAGGCCTCTTGGAAGGAGGCTTCCAGGCCTCTTGGAAGGAGGCTTCCAGGCCTCTTGGAAGGAGGCTTCCAGGCCTCTTGGAAGGAGGCTTCCAGGCCTCTTGGAAGGAGGCTTCCAGGCCTCTTGGAAGGAGGCTTCCAGGCCTCTTGGAAGGAGGCTTCCAGGCCTCTCGGAGGGAGGCTTCCGGCCCCCACCGAGGGCGGCTTCCAGGCCTCTTGGAAGGAGGCTTCCAGGCCTCTTGGAAGGAGGCTTCCAGGCCTCTTGGAAGGAGGCTTCCAGGCCTCTTGGAAGGAGGCTTCCAGGCCTCTTGGAAGGAGGCTTCCAGGCCTCTTGGAAGGAGGCTTCCAGGCCTCTTGGAAGGAGGCTTCCAGGCCTCTTGGAAGGAGGCTTCCAGGCCTCTTGGAAGGAGGCTTCCAGGCCTCTTGGAAGGAGGCTTCCAGGCCTCTTGGAAGGAGGCTTCCAGGCCTCTTGGAAGGAGGCTTCCAGGCCTCTTGGAAGGAGGCTTCCAGGCCTCTTGGAGGGAGGCTTCCAGGCCTCTTGGAAGGAGGCTTCCAGGCCTCTTGGAAGGAGGCTTCCAGGCCTCTTGGAAGGAGGCTTCCAGGCCTCTTGGAATGAGGCTTCCAGGCCTCTTGGAAGGAGGCTTCCAGGCCTCTTGGAAGGAGGCTTCCAGGCCTCTTGGAAGGAGGCTTCCAGGCCTCTTGGAAGGAGGCTTCCAGGCCTCTTGGAAGGAGGCTTCCAGGCCTCTTGGAAGGAGGCTTCCAGGCCTCTTGGAAGGAGGCTTCCAGGCCTCTTGGAAGGAGGCTTCCAGGCCTCTTGGAAGGAGGCTTCCAGGCCTCTTGGAAGGAGGCTTCCAGGCCTCTTGGAAGGAGGCTTCCAGGCCTCTTGAAAGGAGGCTTCCAGGCCTCTTGGAAGGAGGCTTCCAGGCCTCTTGGAAGGAGGCTTCCAGGCCTCTTGGAAGGAGGCTTCCAGGCCTCTTGGAAGGAGGCTTCCAGGCCTCTTGGAAGGAGGCTTCCAGGCCTCTTGGAAGGAGGCTTCCAGGCCTCTTGGAAGGAGGCTTCCAGGCCTCTTGGAAGGAGGCTTCCAGGCCTCTTGGAAGGAGGCTTCCAGGCCTCTTGGAAGGAGGCTTCCAGGCCTCTTGGAAGGAGGCTTCCAGGCCTCTTGGAAGGAGGCTTCCAGGCCTCTTGGAAGGAGGCTTCCAGGCCTCTTGGAAGGAGGCTTCCAGGCCTCTTGGAAGGAGGCTTCCAGGCCTCTTGGAAGGAGGCTTCCAGGCCTCTTGGAAGGAGGCTTCCAGGCCTCTTGGAAGGAGGCTTCCAGGCCTCTTGGAAGGAGGCTTCCAGGCCTCTTGGAAGGAGGCTTCCAGGCCTCTTGGAGGAGGCTTCCAGGCCTCTTGGAAGGAGGCTTCCAGGCCTCTTGGAAGGAGGCTTCCAGGCCTCTTGGAAGGAGGCTTCCAGGCCTCTTGGAAGGAGGCTTCCAGGCCTCTTGGAAGGAGGCTTCCAGGCCTCTTGGAAGGAGGCTTCCAGGCCTCTTGGAAGGAGGCTTCCAGGCCTCTTGGAAGGAGGCTTCCAGGCCTCTTGGAAGGAGGCTTCCAGGCCTCTTGGAAGGAGGCTTCCAGGCCTCTTGGAAGGAGGCTTCCAGGCCTCTTGGAAGGAGGCTTCCAGGCCTCTTGGAAGGAGGCTTCCAGGCCTCTTGGAAGGAGGCTTCCAGGCCTCTTGGAAGGAGGCTTCCAGGCCTCTTGGAAGGAGGCTTCCAGGCCCCTTGAAAGGAGGCTTCCAGGCCTCTTGGAAGGAGGCTTCCAGGCCTCTTGGAAGGAGGCTTCCAGGCCTCTTGGAAGGAGGCTTCCAGGCCTCTTGAAAGGAGGCTTCCAGGCCTCTTGAAAGGAGGCTTCCAGGCCTCTTGAAAGGAGGCTTCCAGGCCTCTTGAAAGGAGGCTTCCAGGCCTCTTGAAAGGAGGCTTCCAGGCCTCTTGAAAGGAGGCTTCCAGGCCTCTTGAAAGGAGGCTTCCAGGCCTCTTGAAAGGAGGCTTCCAGGCCTCTTGAAAGGAGGCTTCCAGGCCTCTTGAAAGGAGGCTTCCAGGCCTCTTGAAAGGAGGCTTCCAGGCCTCTTGAAAGGAGGCTTCCAGGCCTCTTGAAAGGAGGCTTCCAGGCCTCTTGAAAGGAGGCTTCCAGGCCTCTTGAAAGGAGGCTTCCAGGCCTCTTGAAAGGAGGCTTCCAGGCCTCTTGAAAGGAGGCTTCCAGGCCTCTTGAAAGGAGGCTTCCAGGCCTCTTGAAAGGAGGCTTCCAGGCCTCTTGAAAGGAGGCTTCCAGGCCTCTTGAAAGGAGGCTTCCAGGCCTCTTGAAAGGAGGCTTCCAGGCCTCTTGAAAGGAGGCTTCCAGGCCTCTTGAAAGGAGGCTTCCAGGGCTCTGGAAGGGAGGCTTCCAGGCCTCTTGAAAGGAGGCTTCCAGGCCTCTTGAAAGGAGGCTTCCAGGCCTCTTGAAAGGAGGCTTCCAGGCCTCTTGAAAGGAGGCTTCCAGGCCTCTTGAAAGGAGGCTTCCAGGCCTCTTGAAAGGAGGCTTCCAGGCCTCTTGAAAGGAGGCTTCCAGGCCTCTTGAAAGGAGGCTTCCAGGCCTCTTGAAAGGAGGCTTCCAGGCCTCTTGAAAGGAGGCTTCCAGGCCTCTTGAAAGGAGGCTTCCAGGCCTCTTGAAAGGAGGCTTCCAGGCCTCTTGAAAGGAGGCTTCCAGGCCTCTTGAAAGGAGGCTTCCAGGCCTCTTGAAAGGAGGCTTCCAGGCCTCTTGAAAGGAGGCTTCCAGGCCTCTTGAAAGGAGGCTTCTAGGCCTCTTAAAAGGAGGCTTCCAGGCCTCTTGAAAGGAGGCTTCCGGTCCTCTTGAAAGGAGGCTTCCATGCCTCTTGAAAGAAGGCTTCCAGGACTTCTGAAAGGAGGCTTCCAGGCCTAGTGAAAGGAGGCTTCCAGGCCTCTTGAAAGGAGGCTTCCAGGCCTCTTGAAAGGAGGCTTCCAGGCCTCTTGAAAGGAGGCTTCCAGGCCTCTTGAAAGGAGGCTTCCAGGCCTCTTGAAAGGAGGCTTCCAGGCCTCTTGAAAGGAGGCTTCCAGGCCCTCTTGAAAGGAGGCTTCCAGGCCTCTTGAAAGGAGGCTTCCAGGCCTCTTGAAAGGAGGCTTCCAGGCCTCTTGAAAGGAGGCTTCCAGGCCTCTTGAAAGGAGGCTTCCAGGCCTCTTGAAAGGAGGCTTCCAGGCCTCTTGAAAGGAGGCTTCCAGGCCTCTTGAAAGGAGGCTTCCAGGCCTCTTGAAAGGAGGCTTCCAGGCCTCTTGAAAGGAGGCTTCAGGCATCTTGGAAGGAGGCTTCAGGCATCTTGGAAGGAGGCTTCCAGGCCTCTTGGAAGGAGGCTTCCAGGCCTCTTGAAAGGAGGCTTCCAGGCCTCTTGAAAGGAGGCTTCCAGGCCTCTTGAAAGGAGGCTTCCAGGCCTCTTGAAAGGAGGCTTCCAGGCCTCTTGAAAGGAGGCTTCCAGGCCTCTTGAAAGGAGGCTTCCAGGCCTCTTGAAAGGAGGCTTCCAGGCCTCTTGAAAGGAGGCTTCCAGGCCTCTTGAAAGGAGGCTTCCAGGCCTCTTGAAAGGAGGCTTCCAGGCCTCTTGAAAGGAGGCTTCCAGGCCTCTTGAAAGGAGGCTTCCAGGCCTCTTGAAAGGATGCTTCCAGGCCTCTTGAAAGGAGGCTTCCAGGCCTCTTGAAAGGAGGCTTCCAGGCCTCTTGAAAGGAGGCTTCCAGGCCTCTTGAAAGGAGGCTTCCAGGCCTCTTGAAAGGAGGCTTCCAGGCCTCTTGAAAGGAGGCTTCCAGGCCTCTTGAAAGGAGGCTTCCAGGCCTCTTGAAAGGAGGCTTCCAGGCCTCTTGAAAGGAGGCTTCCAGGCCTCTTGAAAGGCGGCTTCCGGGTTTCTTGAACGGAGGCTTCCAGGCCTCTTGAAAGGAGGCTTCCAGGCCTCTTGAAAGGAGGCTTCCAGGCCTCTTGAAAGGAGGCTTCCAGGCCTCTTGAAAGGAGGCTTCCAGGCCTCTTGAAAGGAGGCTTCCAGGCCTCTTGAAAGGAGGCTTCCAGGCCTCTTGAAAGGAGGCTTCCAGGCCTCTTGAAAGGAGGCTTCCAGGCCTCTTGAAAGGAGGCTTCCAGGCCTCTTGAAAGGAGGCTTCCAGGCCTCTTGAAAGGAGGCTTCCAGGCCTCTTGAAAGGAGGCTTCCAGGCCTCTTGAAAGGAGGCTTCCAGGCCTCTTGAAAGGAGGCTTCCAGGCCTCTTGAAAGGAGGCTTCCAGGCCTCTTGAAAGGAGGCTTCCAGGCCTCTTGAAAGGAGGCTCTCAGGCCTCTTGAAAGGAGGCTTCCAGGCCTCTTGAAAGGAGGCTTCCAGGCCTCTTGAAAGGAGGCTTCCAGGCCTCTTGAAAGGAGGCTTCCAGGCCTCTTGAAAGGAGGCTTCCAGGCCTCTTGAAAGGAGGCTTCCAGGCCTCTTGAAAGGAGCCTTCCAGGCCTCTTGAAAAGAGGCTTCCAGGCCTTTTGAAAGGAGGCTTCCAGGCCTCTTGAAAGGAGGCTTCCAGGCCTCTTGAAAGGAGGCTTCCAGGCCTCTTGAAAGGAGGCTTCCAGGCCTCTTGAAAGGAGGCTTCCAGGCCTCTTGAAAGGAGGCTTCCAGGCCTCTTGAAAGGAGGCTTCCAGGCCTCTTGAAAGGAGGCTTCCAGGCCTCTTGAAAGGAGGCTTCCAGGCCTCTTGAAAGGAGGCTTCCAGGCCTCTTGAAAGGAGGCCTCCAGGCTGTGAAGTCTCCTTTCAAAAGGCTGGAAACCTCCTTTCAAGAGGCAGGAAATTCTCCTTTCAAAAGGCTCGAAAGTCTTCTTTTAAGAATCTGAGAAGTTTGGGAGCTCTCCTTTTAGACGATGGGAAGCCTCCTTTTAAGAGACAAGGAAGCTTCCTTCAGGGGCAGAGAACCCAAGCAGCACAAATTGTTTCACTTCTGAAAATTTCACTGTGTTGCAACTATTCGGAAAGAAACAATCTTTGCGTATGTGCCATCAAATATAACTATCTTGCAAGCTAAAAAGCGCAAGAGGTGGAGCCTACGGAAACAATAAAAATTGCAATAATGTTGCAAAATACTACAGCGGAAAAAAAAATAAATCTATAAAACTGGATTCGATTCATGGATCTTGTGATTGATAGTCCTTCACTCTACCACAGCACCATTCAATTCTTCGAAGGGACTGCATGTTGACTCGCAATGAAAACTATACGATTATGAAGTTTTGTACTCGGATTCATGTTACTTGATTGCACTTGGTGCACATCACAGGTAAAAAATGTGAGTTGTCAAAACGTTGAACGATGCTAAATTAACCATGAAGACACATTCAACTTATCTGCAACTCAATTTAAAGAAACAATAAAATTTTGAAAGACGCATTGATGTAACATAGTGAAAAATATGCAACTTAATGATTTTGTTTCGTGTTTGCAACATGAAGTGCAGTATTCTTTTGTTTTGTTTGTTTCCAAATGTCAAACACGTACTGCATTGCAATTTTAATGAAACATTGATCACAATTCGAACGTTTTTGACATCTTGATGCAACTTTTTCGTGCTTTGATGTTTTTCCAACGCCTTTAATGAAACTGAATAGGAACAAGGAGCTTTTAGGAAGATGTTGCGTGTGCTACTTGGGAAGTCTTCTTCAAAAGCTGTGAAGCCTCCTTTCAAGCGACTCGGATGCCTCATTTCAAGAGGCTGGGAAGCCTTCTTTCAAGAGGCTGGGAAGCCTCTTTCAAAAGACTGTGAAGCCTCCTTTCAGGAGACTGAAATTCCTCTTTTCAGGAAACTGGAAAGCCTATTTTACGAAGCGCGGTAGTCCTTTTTCAAGAAGCTCGGGAGCCTTAAAAGGTCACCAGAGTCTTATAGGAAGCTTGATGTATGAACTTTTTTTGAATTGCATGGAATAACGAAGATTTCAGACAACATTTTGGAGAGCCATATATTGCGTTAGTCTTTAGATTCGTTACCATATACAGTCAAACCTCCATGAGTCGATATTCTATGACTCGATATCGACTCATGGAAGCAAATTATTCTATACCAAAAAATATTTTCTGGGCTACTGTGATGGTCCCTCCAAAGAGCTTTCCAAAGATTTCCTATTCCACATCTCGATATTTCCATGAGTCGATGGTCCTTTCAATATCGACTCATGGAGGTTTGACTGTATTTTATGAGTTATGCTTATTTTCATAACCAATGTGCTATTCGGCCAACCGACCTTTTCAGCCAAAGGAACTGTTCGACCGAACGTCATTTTCGGCTGTCTGTCCCTTTCGAACAAATGACATTTATGTAAAAAAAAACAAACAGTTTGATTGGTCAAATAACAAATTGAGCCAGACAACAAATTACTCTCTATCAAACAACGTATCTCCTTAAAACCCTTTATTGTAGTGAGAAATTCTATTGATTTCAGCGGGAAATGCTTCGGAATTTTCATTGCAAGCTCGTCATAGTTTTTACGTAGAGCTTTTTGAGAACGGAAACAGAAAATTTTATAGAATGTTCAAGGTAATCATTGGTATTTTCACGAAACATTCTCTGCAGTTACATCGTAATGTTGTGAGAATATCAATCGAGAAATTCTACGTCAGTGGAATTTCCACAAAAAAAATCTGCGAGCTTCTGCAAATTTGAATCGGCGTAGAAAATTATAGAGTAGCGGTGTGACAATTTTTAAACGGCGGCGCGCCGTGCAAAAATGTCGGCGGCGGTAGCGTGCCAAAAATTGTCGGCGGCAGTGGCGTGCCGTGGCGGCGTACACCTCTAGCTGCAATTAGTAAACTTTCATATGCACACTCGAGGTAAGTGAAATGAAGTATAGACTTGGAGTGAACCAACAAATAGTGGTGAAACGTGCTTAGTTCCTCCACTATTGGGTCTTTTACCCTAAGTAAAGTCTGAAATCTTTAACTTAGAAATTTTGCATTTTTACTGATGGTGAGCTAATGGCAGCGCTGTTATTGTTGTCCCCGTGATGAACTTATTTTTAAAAGATATAAAAATTATGTTAATAGCAGGGTTTCGACTTTTCGTTTCAATGAGAGCAAAGCGAGCGTTTTTCGGGCCAAGGAAAAATCTTGTTTCGTTGTTTATGTTGAGGATCATCTTTCACCCATCAATCTTTTCTCTAGAATTAGCATTGAAAGATGAACAAAAATCTTGCCTATTAGATGAAAATCCTTTTTCGTTTCATAACGTTTACCTCTCACTCACTTTTCGCGAGAATTATCGCAGAACAATTACAAAATTGTATGGCCGCGCTGGGATTCTAACCCAGAATAGTAACAATAATAGCTGTTGGGATGCGCTTACTTTAGCCACACCACCACGCTATCTGTATGAAAGCGTTAAGTTATTTGTTCCACATAAGCTACTACCATTTGCATTGATGATGTCACGAAAGGACTCGAGAATATGAAAGAAAAAGAGCAAACCAACGTTTAGCGGCAATCGAAGTGAGCGAAAAATTGTTATCACTCTCCAGACTGTTTTTCTTTCCCGAAAAGCGATTTCTCCCCGAAAACTTTCGTGAGGGAAAATCATGTGCTCCTGAGATTGAGTGAGCATTACGAACCCTGGTTAATAGAGTCTCAGATTAATCCACCTAGCGGTGATGGAGCCTTTCTCGTTTGTTATAAAAATAGTATTTTGGCCATAACTTCTGAGTCTGAGTTCTATCTGGCCAATTTCCAATAGGAAACAATGGAACAAACAGAATTCTGCATCGAATGCAACTTGTTTCGAGCAATCAGTCAAGGATAAGTGCCTAAAAAATGAGTGAGAATTTTTCTGTTTAAATATTGCGTTTTGGCCATAGCTCCGAATCCCATAGTCCCATAATTTTAAAGTATTGGAACTCTCGAATTGTGCACATTAAGGCTGGAGAGTTATTCTCATGTTCCATCCATTGGATCCCTGTGCAATTGCTATTATTTTGATCAATCTAGGAGTAGCAATTACGAAATGCTCATGCTCATGAAGGTAATTCTTTTCGAATCAATTATATCTTATATACAATAGTGGTCCTGGAAAGAATCGAACTGTTTTCAATAATTCGCCGTTCCAATTACTTACTGTAACAAAACCAACAACAGGCTTTTGAGAGAAAATTTCACTTCATTGCTACTGAGGCCAATGTCAGCCACTCGACGATTTTCCGCTAAAGCGCACCGTCTCCTTCTGACGAGCGCTTATGATTCTGCTACCAACGGCAACTCTCTGCCTTCGTCAAGCGATTATGAGTATTCCTTTGAAGAACATTCGTATCGGCTCAACCTTCTCTTGCGTTTAGTTTGTTTTCAATTGGGTGCCTTTCCAATCATTAAAAGCAATACAAAACCAAAATCAAAATATAGAGAAAAAATTCAAAATAACCTATCAAACCCTTTCTGTTTGGTCCTGCTGCTGGTCCTGTAAAAGGCCAATTAATTCAACAATTCGCCAGCATACGCACTAATAATAACCATACGATAGGCCAAGCCTTGCGTTAAAATTTCATTTGACCACTCGATGATTTTCCGCCAAGACGCGACTATTCAGAATAAATTTTCAGCATTGCCTTCGCAAATGATGTCGCAACCGGCACCATTCATGCAATCAACCCACTGTTCTCTTAAAATTGTTGTTCGTGGAAAGAACCGATTTTCGTTTCACAATGCGTTTCTCAAAACAATAACAGCAACAACAGTCGAAACATTGCATGAAAGTTTCACTTGAGTGTTGCTGCTGTCGGCAACGGGCCACTGCTACAGATAATCACCCTTGCTAGAGCTGCTGAGCTGCCCTCGAGTCCGCTATCCGCGAAGTCTTGATTGAGCTGAGGATTAGAGCCCAGTCCGTAAGCTACACGATTTTGATGTCTGTACTTGCGATGCTCGTACGGGATTGATTGGTTTACTGCCAATTTTAATAGTGCATGGCGAAATTAATTTTTTCAGTGGATAAGTGGCTAAAATCCATTGTTTTCAATAGTTGGATAAAATCTTAAAGAGTTCGTCGATCAATTCATAACTAAATCAACAGAATCGGTTGGAAAATGGCCCAGTTATTAGCCCATACTTCCTGACCACTTTCCGGGATGGTCTCAAATTTAAATCTGCAGAATGACCGCCCTCTCTTACCGAAGGACGTAACCCTTCGTCGAAAATAGTATACACTGGTGAAATAGTTTAAAAGACAAGCTCGGTTTTCATATAAAATGGCCATGTTGGGAGGTCAATATCTCGATTCTTAGCGATTCGATTGGGCTGATTTTTTTTGCCAACAGGCCTAAAATGTCTTAAATTTTTATCCAATGCAAATAACGTTCATGCATATATTTTTCTTATACCCGTTTCTTTTGGAAATAATTATAAAGACAAATCCGTTGTATGGAGGCACATATAAAAAGGGGTGTATTTTTAATAATTTCCCGATTCGGAGGTCAAAATTAATAGAGATGTATACAATTCACTCAAAGACCGAACGTTCAAGTTGAATACAAGTGCCTTGTAGAATTTTAGCCAAATAGAATTGCTACGAATCGAAATTTTGATGCTCAAACATGATGAAAATATATGAAGTTCATGCTTGTCTTTATACTTATTTCCGGCGGTATACGAGAAGAGCAGAATCAAAAAAATATTCGCTTTATTACGACCACAGTGTAATTCATATTCAAGGGCTAACGAACACAGCTATTAGCTGCTAGCAGAGGTTCCCAAACTTTGAGATATGCGACCCACCTAACAGAATCCCATATTGCTTGCGACCCACCAGGTACCAAATGCATTGATTTTGTGAAATTTGATAAAAATGAGTTTGCGTTAGATTGGACAAATCATAATAAATTGCTTTATATTCCATCATTGTATTTGTCACAAATTTCGTCCATTTTTTGGATTGGATGTGGATTGGATTTGGATGGGATTTGAATTGAATTTGGGTTGGATTTGGATTGGATTTGAAATCTATTCAGATTGGATTTGAATTGGATTTCGATTTGATTAGGATTGGATTTGGATTGGATTTGAATTAGATTTGGATTGGATTTGAATTAGATTTGGATTGGATTTTAAAAAGATTTAGATTTGATTTAAATTGGATTGGATTTAAATTGGATTAGGATTGGTTTTGGATTGGGTTCGGGGTTTAGATTTTGATTGTATAGGACTTCTTTCTACTGGCCCAAATATCGTATAGAAAAAAAAGGCCGTTGACCTCGTCAACTGTTGTTCTTTAATCATCAAATCATTACTTAGATCCTAATTCAAAATATAGAATAGATTTGTGGGACAAAATAGGTACAACATTGTGAATTGAGATTTGTCTTTCGCGACCCACCACTGAACAGTCCACGACCCCCCTGGGGGTCGCGACCCACAGTTTGGGAACCTCTGTGCTAGGTTTTAACTCAAGTTATCAATATGCGATCGTATCTTACACGAATACTCTTATGTCCAGGGAAATTAAAAGATTTTTCTACCCGACATTTTCCTACACCTATAACAGTAGCCGCACGTGTGCCATATCGAAATTCTTTTCAAAAGCCCATATCTGGTTGGATATCTCAGAATCACACGCCGAGAATCACATTCAACAAATAGAGAATAAAAATAACGTATTATGTGTATGCTTTGAATCATGGATACCATTATGTATCATGGTAATCATATATTATTTATAACACACTCCAATTCGCAAGGATGTAATTCGAGCTTTTGTGTTATCATGCGTGCTTGCTGTTTAAAAAAAATACAAAAACCAGAAACAATTCTGTGGCGCACCATTTAACTTTCGGTCTGAATAATATGGCAACATGATTCTATACCCAAAAGCAAGTCACAAATCTTATTACTCCGAATAACAGCACAACTATCCTCGTTCATATCGCAAATAGCAACGGTCGTACGAGTCAACCACCTTTCCCTTTCCTATATGGCATAACCATAAGTTACTGATAACATCTGTTTCAAGATCACCAATGATTGATGAACATTTTTCAATTTGCTTTGATTGGCACATTGCATGTTCAGATTCGCGGACAACAGTTGCCCATGATCCTTGACTTAAAGCAACCGAAAACCGAATGAAAATGTCGAATAGAAATAAATTGACAGCGAATTTACCTTCAACGATATTTGCATCGTGGGCACCAATTTTTGTGGATTAATTTAGCCTAATTGAGCGAATCCGCGGAAAGCATTTAACTGCAATTGACAAATCATCATTAGAAAGATGCAGGCAAACCGTAGGCAGAGAAAGGTGTGGCATCTGAGCAAGTCGTGAGCATTCGATTTGGTACCGTTCATTGGTGCTAGGAAACCAACCGTGACCGAATCAAGTAAAAAGCACTCCCAGTAGTTAAGACCCTAAGCTAAAGAGACAATCAAATTGTCGTTTCAGATGTTGTCTACGATGATGGTTTTATATCCACTAAAAAGTGCCATTCGCAAGACCAGAAGCCTATTCGGAAAGCGTTGCAAACACAGCAAAACGAGATGCCTGTCTTTTGTATATTGCTCGGATAAATTATGATCGCTAAAAGGCAGGGGACATTTGATGCTAATAATTGTGTACCTGCTAAATTCCTCAACGTTTGCCCGAAACAAAAGTGTCTTTGAGATGCTTTGAAGCCTCTCGCTGGGGAATCTGAACATGGCACTCGATGAAAACCGACAATTGTAACTTCTTTTTCCCATTTCTAATAAATACCATGGAATTATATTTAACCTGAAGCAAGAAACTAAAATAGTTATTTACGGTACATAACTGACGAGATTTATTCGATACCAGTACTAACGGTGCAAGAAGCAACCTTTAGCTGCATGGAGCGGCTTATCACCATGCATATTAGCTCACTATTACCCCAGTCGTCAAAAGTCAACGAATCATCACCTGAAAACTTCAAGTGAAAAGCCACTCCCCTTTTAACGGCAGCATTAATATTGCATCGCCTCAAGGTTCAGCAAAGCCCTTTATTCACGGCATCACAGAAGTCGGGACCCGTTTCAGCACAATTGAAACGGGCAGCCACATTAAGCGCTGCAACAAACTGTTTCAAATTAGTACTAAGTTCAATAAGCTGGGAACACCCCGAGGGGGCGTATTCCGTGCCATTACTATTTGCGGTACGCTGCGCTATTCTGTCGGCTCGCTCGATAGCCCTTTCCTAATCGACTAATACTTATTGTTCATATTATACTTAGTAGACTGTCCCATTAAAATTAATCTTTAAACATACTTCTGTCAATCCTTGAGTTGATATCTTTTGAAGATTGGTTGTTCAATTAAGCTGAAAATTTCAAGACGAATAATGAAACTCGTTTTGGGCCAGTCTAGTACTAAGCCATAAGCCCGGTTAGCATCCTAAATAGGGGAGGAGGTCAATTGGTGCCATATGGTTCGGTAGATCTTTTTGAAGTTACTTTGGCCACCATCATGCACAGTAGAGCGATGATTATATCTCGTAAATAATGAACCAGGCCCTCGAGACTGGAAAGCATCGAATGGAAGGCCCTCTGTCATGTCATTTATTTGGAAGAAATAATACAAAGTACACAAATTGAATTGCAATTCAGAAGCAAAAATGAAAGGGATTTGCGATAAACATATTCACCTCATCATATTTATGTAAATGTCAACCTTGTTTTCAAGATGAGTAGGTATTTTGTAATCACATTGGAGATGGTTTCCGATAGTTTATGGGAAAAGTAGTAAGATACAAATATAGTAAAATGCGTATTTTCCCTATAAAAAACTGAGCGACTGATGAGGTGAAGACGATTAAGCTATGACTGAACGATAAAAGTGTGTGAACAATTTATTATTCATTTTCAAACTAAGGCCAGAGTGCAGTGCATAAAGTCTTCTCAATTCAAGCTGCACGTCGCCAACCACGCAGTCGGCGAAGTGTCCGTCATCGTCCTCCACTTGATCGATTCACCTTGCTTGTTGTGCACCTCGCCTTCTTGTTCCCGTCGAATAGTTGTTGAGAATTATGTTAACCGGATTACTATCCGACATTCTGGCTACGTGCCCGGCCCACCGTAGTTTTCTGATTTTCGCGGTGTGAACGATGGATAGTTTTCCCAACAGCTGATGCAATTCGTGGGTCATTCGCCTCCTCCACGTACCATCCGCCAACTACACCCCACCATAGATGGTACGCAGTACCGTGAGGCATCGAAATCCGTACACTTAAGCACCTTAGTATATGAAAAAGTCATTAGAAAAAAGGAATCGAATGTAAATAAAACGTTTGTCACTGACACAGGAGCATGATGGCTTCTAGTTTTGAACTGTTTCACATTTACTCATTAAAAACTACGAAAAACATGATAAAATAATGGATAAAATTTACTACTCCTGACTCGAAATCCGTCCACCGTGGACCGATTTCGAATCAAAGGATCAATATCCGTACAGCTATTATTTAACTGAATATTTAAATTGAAGCATTCTGATTGACTATACTACCACTGCAAATAGTTCGATACGCACCTTGAGAAGCGATCCCTCCGGTTTGTATTCCGCTTATCTTATGTAATGATTCGCAATTAGCAATTAAAACACAGTTACTTTTGGTGTAATTATGCTCTACCCGAAAACAAAATGGCGGCAAAAATTCCCCATTTGGTGGGTGACGATTTGTTTTTAATGTTTGCTGTTTTAATTTCAAAGCCTTCTTTCCATTTCTTTGCCCTAGAAGCTTACTGCCAAGTATCTGAACAGGATCAGAAAAATTATTTCTACATTAATTACCTTTAACCCCCTTTAATTAATTGATATCTCATGAAGTGGACGGATTTCGGTGCTGTATGGATTTCGGTCCCGCACGGTACTTTCCTTTCGAAAACTCTAAGTGCGCTTTGGTCCTCCACGAGCATCGTCCAGGTCTCGTGTCCGTAAAGACCTACCGGCAGTGTTGTAAAATGTCATTTGCATTCGTTTGTATAACTTTTCCAGAACTTGTTCAGAAGTAGGCTATCGGCTCCTGAGGTATGTCGAACTTATAGCCCTTAAATGTGTCTACAACATTGTCTAATAAGACATTGCTGTAAATATGTTATCTGGGGCGTGGGAGGCAAAATGTCATTCAAATGACATTATGTCAAATGACACGTGACATTTTGGAAAGTTTTCACTCTCCAGCCTCAGATGTTATATTTAGAGCAATGTACCCTTGGACAAAAATATAGCCCTACTCAAGCGTTATGAGTACATCCAAAAATATGAAGTAAATTTGGCTTCTGAAAAAAGTTATGAACAAATTAGTCAAATGACATGCAGATGACATTTTACAAGCCTGCCTACCGGACTAATAAACGTTTTGTAGATAGTCAGTTCGGTACGGCGGCGAACTCTATTCGATCGGAGCGTCTTGCGCAGTCCAAAGTGCGTACGATTTCTGGTCATGGTGCGTCTCCGAATTTCTCTGCTAATATCGTTATCGGAGGTCACCAGTGAGTCCAAGTACACAAATTCTCAATCCATCTCGATTTCGTCACCACCGATACAAACTCGTGGTGGGTGGCTTACATTGAGCCTCTTCCTATCATGTACTTCGTCTTCGACGTGTTAATGACTAGTCCAATCTTCTTCAAATTACGTACCATAATATCAATGTCGTCGGCGAAACCAAATAACCAAATTCTGCAAACCACATTCCGACGGTCTCCCAGACGCATCTTGTGATTTTGCAAATCACAAACCATTTTCCGGCGGACTTCCAGACGCGTTTTATGATTTTGCAAACCACAAACCATTTTCCGACGGTCTTCCAGTCGCGTCTTGTGATTTTGCAATCCACAAACCATTTTCCACAATGTAACCACTTGAATTCAACTCACCTTATGAAATCAGCGACAGGATAAAAAATACTGGCAGGATCGTCAAAATGTGTGAATAGAAATGTCGCAAATGAATCGATTACTTCGATTAATCGATTTATCGTAGTTATAATTGATTAATTTTGAATCGATTACTACCCAACGATTAATGGATTCAATAATCGACACGAATCGAGAGTAATTGTGTGCCCCTAAATGACCGGAACGAAACGATATGACAGTGGCCCTCCGTGGATGCGTGCGCACGTTACGGAAATCTGCCAAGAAAAGGCAGAAACATGGCTTGTTGCTTGCCGATTGACACGCTGAGGTATGAATCTATATGATAGAGGTATGAATCTATATAATCGATATGATATCATATATGAACACACGTTTTAGGTATTTTACTCAAACCTCACATTAATGTTTTACCATATTTTTGTTTGTTTTATCAAATGTTCAGGGCTAGAGTTCATATTTCAAAAAAGCCAATACAGTGTTTAAATTGAAGCTCAACCCAATTTAAATTTGAATCGTTTCTTTTAAAATACGACCAAGAGGTAAATAATATTAATGTTTTCATAGGAAAGTAGAGTGCACTTTTTTGCAACAGATGTTCAACGAGTACAAAAAGACGCATTCTCTGTCGAACGAAGTTTGCGTTCGTTTTGAATATGTATTGAGATTAGACAATTGTTGAGCTTGCATTCAATGCTCTATTTAGGCATTTAGGCGAACTATTTTCTGTTGGAATAGGTACCCCTTCGAACTTTTGCATTAATTGAGGTACCCCTATTTTTTGCTGTAAATGATAATAATCGTAACTCACGAGATCCATGAAAAAATGGACCTGGAAGGTAACGGAATATGTGGCTCTTCATAAGTTGGGATGAAATTTTCATTATTCCGCGAAACTTTCCAATACAAATTAAGCCCTCTTGAAAGGGGGCTTCCGAACCTCTTGAAAGGAGTTTACGAATCTCTTGAAAGTTGGCTTCCACCCCTCTTGGTAAAAAGCCTCTGAGCCTTTTGAAGGAAGGCTTCCGAGCCCCTTTAATGACGGCCTAAGTGGCTCAAAGGAAGATTCCTAGAATGTTGAAAGGACGCTTCTGAGATACTTGAAAGAACGCTTCCAAGCCTCTTGAAAGAAGACTTCCGTGCCTCGTGAAAGGAGTCTTCTAGGCCTTTTAAGAGAAAGCTCCTGACCCTCTTAAAAGGAGGCTTCCGGGCCTCTTGAAAGGAGGCTTCCGGGCCTCTTGAAAGGAGGCTTCCGGGCCTCTTGAAAGGAGGCTTCCGGGCCTCTTGAAAGAAGGCTTCCGTGCCTCTTGAAAGGAGGCTTCCGGGCCTCTTGAAAGGAGGCTTCCGGGCCTCTTGAAAGGAGCCTTCCGGGCCTCTTGGAAGGAGGCTTCCGGGCCTCTTGAAAGGAGGCTTCCGGGCCTCTTGAAAGGAGGCTTCCCAGCTTCTTCAAAGGAGGCTCTCTTGGAAGGAGGCTTCCGGGCCTCTTGAAAGGAGGCTTCCGGGCCTCTTGAAAGGAGGCTTCCGGGCCTCTTGAAAGGAGGCTTCGGGCCCCTTGAAAGGAGGCTTCCAGGCCTCTTGAAAGGAGGCTTCTGGCCTCTTGAAAGGAGGCTTCCTGGCCTCTTGAAAGGAGGCTTCCTGGCCTCTTGAAAGGAGGCTTCCGGGCCTCTTGAAAGGAGGCCTGGCCTCTTGAAAGGAGGCTTCCGGGCCTCTTGAAAGGAGGCCTGGGCCTCTGAAAGGAGCCGGGGCCTCTTGAAAGGAGGCTTCTGGTCCATTTCAAAGGAGGCTTCCGGGTCTCTAGAAAGGAGGCATCTCGGCCTCTTTAAAGGAGGCTTCCTGGCCTCTTGAAAGGAGGCTTCCGGGCCTCTTGAAGGAGGCTTCCGGATCTCTTGAAAGGAGGCTTCTGGCCTCTTGAAAGGAGGCTTCCGGGCCTCTTGAAAGGAGGCTTCCTGGCCTCTTGAAAGGAGGCTTCGGGCCTCTTGAAAGGAGGCTTCCGGGCCTCTTGAAAGGAGGCTTCCTGGCCTCTTGAAAGGAGGCTTCCGGGCCTCTTGAAAGGAGGCTTCAGGCCTCTTGAAAGGAGGCTTCCGGGCCTCTTGAAAGGAGGCTTCCTGGGCCTCTTGAAAGGAGGCTTCCGGGCCTCTTGAAAGGAGGCCTGGCCTCTTGAAAGGAGGCTTCCGGGCCTCTTGAAAGGAGGCTTCCGGCCTCTTGAAAGGAGGCTCTGGCCTCTTGAAAGGAGGCCTGGCCTCTTGAAAGGAGGCTTCCGGGCCTCTTGAAGGAGGCGCCTCTTGAAAGGAGGCCTCTTGAGGAGGCCTGGCCTCTTGAAAGGAGGCTTCCGGGCCTCTTGAAAGGAGGCTTCCTGGCCTCTTGAAAGGAGGCTTCCGGGCCTCTTGAAAGGAGGCTTCAGGCCTCTTGAAAGGAGGCTTCCTGGCCTCTTGAAAGGAGGCTTCCGGGCCTCTTGAAAGGAGGCCTGGCCTCTTGAAAGGAGGCTTCCGGGCCTCTTGAAAGGAGGCTTCCTGGCCTCTTGAAAGGAGGCTTGGGCCTCTTGAAAGGAGGCTTCAGGCCTCTTGAAAGGAGGCTTCCTGGCCTCTTGAAAGGAGGCTTCCGGGCCTCTTGAAAGGAGGCTTCCGCCTCTTGAAAG
The DNA here is from genome assembly GCF_024139115.2 of Armigeres subalbatus. Taxonomy (NCBI): domain Eukaryota; kingdom Metazoa; phylum Arthropoda; class Insecta; order Diptera; family Culicidae; genus Armigeres; species Armigeres subalbatus. Next base: position 294,464,660 of record NC_085140.1, on the reverse strand, counting down.
GAGGCTTCCAGGGCCTCTTGAAAGGAGGCTTCCGGGCCTCTTGAAAGGGCTTCCGGGCCTCTTGAAAGGAGGCTTCCTGGCCTCTTGAAAGGAGGCTTCAGGCCTCTTGAAAGGAGGCTTCTGGGCCTCTTGAAAGGAGGCTTCGGGCCTCTTGAAAGGAGGCTTGGGCCTCTTGAAAGGAGGCTTCCGGGCCTCTTGAAAGGAGGCTTCCGGGCCTCTTGAAAGGAGGCTTCCAGGCCTCTTGAAAGGAGGCTTGGGCCTCTTGAAAGGAGGCTTCCGGGCCTCTTGAAAGGAGGCTTCCGGGCCTCTTGAAAGGAGGCTTCCTGGCCTCTTGAAAGGAGGCCTGGCCTCTTGAAAGGAGGCTCTGGCCTCTTGAAAGGAGGCTTCCGGGCCTCTTGAAAGGAGGCTTCCGGGCCTCTTGAAAGGAGGCTTCCAGGGCCTCTTGAAAGGAGGCTTCCGGGCCTCTTGAAAGGAGGCTTCCGGGCCTCTTGAAAGGAGGCCGGGCCTCTTGAAAGGAGGCTTCCAGGCCTCTTGAAAGGAGGCTTCCGGGCCTCTTGAAAGGAGGCCTGAGCCTCTTGAAAGGAGGCTTCCGGGCCTCTTGAAAGGAGGCTTGGGTCTCTTGAAAGGAGGCTTCCGGGCCTCTTGAAAGGAGGCTTCGGGCCTCTTGAAAGGAGGCTTCGGGCCTCTTGAAGGGAGGCTTCTGGCCTCTTGAAAGGAGGCCTGGGCCTCTTGAAAGGAGGCTTCCTGGCCTCTTGAAAGGAGGCTTCCGGGCCTCTTGAAAGGAGGCTTCTGGCCTCTTGAAAGGAGGCTTCCGGGCCTCTTGAAAGGAGGCTTCCTGGCCTCTTGAAAGGAGGCTTCCGGGCCTCTTGAAAGGAGGCTTCTGGCCTCTTGAAAGGAGGCTTCTGGCCTCTTGAAAGGAGACTTCCGGGCCTCTTGAAAGGAGACTCTGGCCTCTTGAAAGGAGGCTTCGGGCCTCTTGAAAGGAGGCTTGGGCCTCTTGAAAGGAGGCCTGGGCCTCTTGAAAGGAGGCTTCCGGGCCTCTTGAAAGGAGGCTTCTGGCCTCTTGAAAGGAGGCTTCCGGGCCTCTTGAAAGGAGGCTTCTGGGCCTCTTGAAAGGAGGCTTCCGGGCCTCTTGAAAGGAGGCTTCCGGGCCTCTTGAAAGGAGGCTTCTGGCCTCTTGAAAGGAGGCTTCCGGGCCTCTTGAAAGGAGGCTTCCAGGCCTCTTGAAAGGAGGCTTCGGGGCCTCTTGAAAGGAGGCTTCGGGGAGTCTTGAAAGGAGGCGTCCGAGCATCTTGAAAGGAGGCTTCTGGCCTCTTGAAAGGCGGCTTCCGGGCCTCTTGAAAGGAGGCTTCCGGGCCTCTTGAAAGGAGGCTTCCGGGCCTCTTGAAAGGAGGCTTCCGGGCCTCTTGAAAGGAGGCTTCCGGGCCTCTTGAAAGGAGGCTTCCGGGCCTCTTGAAAGGAGGCTTCCGGGCCTCTTGAAAGGAGGCTTCCGGGCCTCTTGAAAGGAGGCTTCCGGGCCTCATGAAAGGAGGAACATAGCAAATAGTTTTGAAAATTCAACGACGTGTGAAATTGCATTCGATATTCAATTAAGTTTGACTGAATTTTACAAGCAAGAACAATTTAAATTTATTTCGATTTAAAAGATCAGTAATATAGATTGAATGTTACGCTTATTTGCATGCTCCACATATGTGCATCAAAATACATTAAAAACAACAACATATTTTTATCTGCGATTGCTTCCGAGGTACTTGGAAGAAGGCTTCCGATCCTCTTGCAACGTGGTAACCGAGCTATTCCAAATAAAAGTCCTGAGGCATTCCACGGGGGCATGTCAGTCGATCCTGAGCGACCATTTCGAAAATATTTGAAACTCTGCACAGTTTTTCAATTTCATCTAAATCGTCATTTTTCGATATCAAATCTTCATATTGAGTCACGACTAACTTTTCAAAAGGGTGTATGTGAAAATGGTTCAAAAATATTTAAAAAGCTGCACAGCAAAAACGGAATGTTCGATTGTTATGTTTTTTCAGCAAAGTTAGACAACTAAATGGTGATTCTTAAGAAAATGTGCACAGTAAAAAAAATTTTTTTGCCTTTAAAAAATCATTTTGTCACAAAAACTCAAATATCTCAAAACCCTATCTTTTTCGAACGTAATTTTTTTAGGAAAACGGTCCATTATATTAGCTATCTACCATAAAAATTTGGTGATGGTAAACTAATAAACAAAATAGTTATGACATTTCAAACATTTCACAATTTTCACATTTAGTAAAAAAAAATTTTTCTGTGTAAGTTATTTCGAGAATTGCAGTTTGATGCAGATTTTATTGTTAAGGGACGTGATTTAAACAAGTTGTTTTCATGATATTTTGATTTAATTATTCATAGCATCTATAAGAAACTTAGACACGATCCAGTGTTGTGATCAAAAGTATTGATAGTGTCATAATTTTCATTGCACGTGACTGGCGAAAATTCTTTTAATAGTGTTGAAACCTGTTGATAATAACGTTGATAGAAACATATCAGAAATGTTATTTTAAGACAAAAGCTGCAAAATCAAAGATTTATATACACGTGTACTTCTATAGTTTACCTGCAAAAATATACCTCTTAGAGAATAGACTTTATGATCGGAGGAAACGGTATCTTCAACAACAACAAATGCATGACAGGTACATACCATGACAATGCTCACGAAAAAGCAAAAAATTACTACTACTAAGGTTGTTAAAGATCTTATAGTAATTTTTTCTTCAGTCAAGCAAATGACACCAAACTAGTCAGTAAAAACTTAAAAGTGATTTTGTTTATTGAAATATTACGAACAACATGAGTAGCCGCTTTCTCAACTGTTGTAGGCCGTTTGATGGAAAAAGTGTTCAAAAGAGTTACGAAATCTCACCGAAAGCACCATAGATAAACTGAAAGCGACTGGTTATGCTCCAATGTCCACATTGAATACAAATTTACGCATTTGCACGTCCTGCCGTCTAAACGTTGACAAAAGAGCAATCTGTATATCATCGGTTGAGCAGAGCGCAGGAAGTTCGAAAACGACAGCAACTGAGGAATTGCCAGATGTATCGACAACAACTGAGGAATTACCAGAAGTATTAAGTGCTGAGAGCCTTGCCACCGTACCATCAGCGAAATCTGTTTCAACAAATCAATCGGAAGATGAGTGTATCCAAAAGGTCAACATCGAACGCTTTAACGAGGGCATAGCTGGGATAAAAGTGATTCCGATTAAATGGAGTAAGATGGACTACGTTTATTACCCGGAGAAAAATACCGTGAAATAAACGAAGCTGTACGAAGAAACCTCTTCAAATTAGGACCTGATGATGTGGAAAATACAGACTACGATGAGGTAATTATAAGTATGAAGGAAAGGTTCTCGAATGCAGCCACGACAAGGAAAGAAAATTATTGATTTTGTCGATGCTGCCAAGTTCGTGGTCTATTCAGGATGCCATTGATGAGTTCAAAACCAATAGAAATACAGTAAAAGAGGCAAAACAATTGAAGAATAACTGTCTTTCAACCAAAAATACTAGGTCTAGTACTGCATTAACAGATGAGACAAAAGAAATAGTAGTTCAATATTTTGAAGATGATGAAGTAAGTCGAGCTATGCCTGGTCAAAAAGATTATGTATCAGTAAAAAAGATGGAAAGCGTCAAGCAATCCAAAAACGATTAATGATGACGACTTTGAAAGAAGCGTACACACGCTTCAAGGAAATTCACGATAATATTAAAATAGGTTTTTCCTCATTTGCAAGCCTTCGCCAAGGCAATGTAAGCTTCTTTCCAATTCAGGAACACATAATGTGTGTGTGCACAACCCATGAGAATATTAATCTTATTTTACATAGTTTGAAAAGAATCAATTTAACAAAGGATATTAAAATGTTAACTGGTAGTCTTTTGTGAAAATACAACATCAAATTGCTATCTACGATCTTGTTCGGATTGTCCAGATTCTTCATCATTGGAAAATACTTTATTCGCTGAGTTTGAAGAAAAATATATTGATCAGTTATCATTTGAGCAATGGGTGACCACGGATAGGTGTGACATAGAAACTATTGTAAAACCTGTAGATGAGTTTGTGTCATATTTTTGCTTGAAATTAGAAAGTTTAATCCCTCACGATTTCATTAAAACAGAACAATCCAGCTTTTTAAAAATACGAAAAATACATTTACAAAATGGTGAATTTTTAGTCATTTGTGATTTTTCTGAAAATTACAGCTTTGTATTGCAAGATGAAGTGCAGTCCCATCACTGGAACGTACAACAAGCTACAATTCATCCATTCGTTATTTATTTTAATGGAAGTACGCAAATTGAACACTTAAGTTTTATTATAATTTCCGAAGATTTAAGACACGATTCAGTATCCGTAAACTTGTTCATTGAAAAAATGATTAACTTTTACGCGTTGATAAGCATAAAGAAGTCAAAAGATATATTTCATGTCTGATGGAGCAGCGTCGCAGTACAAAAATCGTAAGAATTTTTCGAGCCTATGTCAATTTAAATCAATGTACGGAATTGATGCAGAATGACATTTTTTTGCTACATCACATGGCAAAGGTCCTTGTGATGCTATTGGAGGAACAATAAAGCGCATGGCCACAAGAGCAAGTTTAGCCAAAGAACGTGAGCATCCGATTAAAACTGCGAAAGAACTTTTTGATTGGGCAAATCGTAGAAAAGAAAAAGATTTAACCAAATTATCATTTTGTTTTACTACTACTGAAGAGTACGAAATAAAGGCTTCAGAGCTCAGCGAGCAATTTAATAACGCGAAAACGATCCAAGGAACCCAAAAATTTCACTGTTTCATTCCATTGTCGGAAAATAAAATTAAAGCAAAACTATACTCAAACTGTGCTGATAATAATTCAAAAGTGTTCGATATTTTAAAAAATTGAATAAAAATAAATAAAAAATAAGTATTAATAAACTGTTTTCATGATATCATAACCCATACCAAAATTCAAACCCAAAACTCTTAGAGTTTCTATAACAACATTGTGTAACTGCCACATTTAATTTAATACTTAGGATAATATTAATTCATTTTTATTTATTTATACATATAATATTTATACATATAATATACATAATATCGATGAATACATAAATATGGAATATCATAAAAACAACTTGTTTAACTCACGCAAGGCCCATAACAATAAAATCAGCATCAAACTGCGATTCTTGAAAAAAAAAAAAATACGCGGAAATTTTTTTTTGTTTACTTTGTGTGAAAATTGTAAAATGTTTGAAATGTCATAACTTTTTGCCTTTCTCGTATACTTTTTTGTTTATTAGTTTGCCATCACCTAATAGCTAATATAATGGACCGTTTTCCCTAAAAAAATTACGTTCGTAAAAAGATAGGGTTTTGAGATATTTGAGTTTTTGTGACAAAAATGATATTTTTAAAGGCAAAAAAATTTTTTTTTACTGTGCACATTTTCTTAAGAATCACCATTTAGTTGTCTAACTTTGCTGAAAAAATCATAACAATCGAACATTCCGTTTTTGCTGTGCAGCTTTTTAAATATTTTTGAACCATTTTCACATACACCCTTTTGAAAAGTTAGTCGTGACTCAATATGAAGATTTGATATCGAAAAATGACGATTTAGATGAAATTGAAAAACTGTGCAAAGTTTCAACTCAATAGAAAATCATGAATTAAAAATTTTCTTAAATTTTGATGCTGTTGCTTGGAATCGCGACTTCATGTCTGTCTGTTTCGAACCTTTTGACTCTAGATTTTAGTTCAGAAGCATATTCTTAACATATTATTCAACATTTTGTTTCGATCATGCAGATTGCATTAAAGAGTTTATTTTTAATTTGTTAATTCGATATTTTGTCCTTTTGATCTTTTGTTCCGCAGCCCGCATATTATTTACAAGTTTAAGACAAAGGTATGAAATAAAAAAATATACAAGTATCGATAGTTTATAAATAAGTTTTGATTGGAATTGTAATACGTCCGCCATTACGGTACCCTAGGGGTACATGTACCCCAGGTTGAGAACCGCTGCTGTAGACGGAAAATGCGCAGTGGAAGCGTACCTAGTGCAAAACTTCTCGGGAATCCAATCTAAAAGAAATCACAAATGACAAGCCAATGAATGATACTTCTACCCGGCTACTGACCGACAACAGGTTATGGGTCAATGAGCGGCTCAGGATCTTCAACTTAGTGTCAATGGATTAGTCACAAACACGTAAATGGTCGCATAATTCGCCTGACGCCGCAGGCTTATGAATTGGCTGCGTAAGTCGTACGGAACTCTTCGTTGCTAACGGGTCAGCAGAAGTCCAGGTAGAGCTTCGGAACAAAACATTCAGGAGCTCATCGGCAGAGCAACGAGAGGGACTGTGCAGTGTGCAAGCGTCGAAGTCGGGCCACTTGTACAGGCGGATGTGTTGGAGAGGTTGTTGTAAAACCACCGAATGGAAGGCCATTTGTACGGAAAACGGTATGGACCAGGAATTGTTTTGTAGTCGAGGAGCTAAAGACGACTGGCTCATTGTTAGGAGATGAGATGATATTAGCAAGAAGTGTACTCTAAGAAAAAATGTTGGAACAACAGGTAGTGTGCGACACCTCGCTATAGACGGAAGATTGGTAGGAAGCGGGCGCCAGTTAGGTGTAGCTGCTCTTTTTATACATATTAAGGAATATTGTTCACGATGTAATGTAAATACATACATAAGAAAGAGATAGACATGAACAACAGATCCTTCTCTTCACTCTGATTTTAATTCCAATGCGATGTTCTTTTCTCAACATTACAACAGCGATTTTGTTGCCATCAATGGGTAATGAGCTAGACTTTACTATTAGATGGTTAGCAATGTATCCTAGAGGATTTTTTAGGATTGTTGTCATATAGTTTCATAATGGGTGGCCACTAAATAGCGGGAATGGCAAGAATGGCTCGGGAAGAAAACTACAAAGAAGTACAGTTCAATCTGATATACATTATATAAAAAGTTGGGCTTAGTCTTTAAACTTAGATTAATGAATAATAGCATATGGTCCGTGGTTCGCGGCGTAGTTTAATCTTGCAGGTATCACATGACCGCTGGACGGCTGCCATTTCCGGATGATGCTTGTGATCCTATTGATGAGTTGCTTCGTGTTTTTGACCTTCCATCACCTTTGTATACAATGGAGCTCAGTAGACCAAAAATACTTCCTTTCGAAACATTTTCACGTTTAAAATAGTCTACCGTGTACTTTCCGCATGATCTTTGTTCGCTTAAAAGAATTGTACAATGCGACAGTACTGCCTGTTTTGACGGCATGTTGTAAACAACTGAACATTTTGGAGTGAAAATGTGTGTTTGACAATTTATGAATTTTGTTAAGAAAATTATTTTGAGCTTTTTAGTGTTAGTGTTAATTGTACCTCAATAAAATGGGATTGTACAAACTCGTCTTATGATAAGTGAATTTATGAATATTCTAAGGATTCATTCACATTATTTCTCTGAAAGCATTAATGTTCTCATAGTATTGAAGTATTGAAATTCTTTGTCATGTCACAACACATATCAATATAATGGCTTCCAATCTCCTGTCTAGAATTTACCTCTATATGAGCCTTAAAAAAAACTTCTACAAATTACTGTATCGTATGAATCATTATAAACCTTTTGCGGTGTTTTGAGACATAAAACCCTGAACCTTCACTTCAAGGATTCCATTACTTAAAACGCCATGATCGAAAAAGCGAAGATTAAGATTGATCTCATCTCACTCAATAACAGAGCGAAACATTCCTGCGACCCGTAAAAATCACACACAATTAATCCATTGATCATCCTAAAGGCCCAATTCAAAGGTGCGAGAACCATCCATCATCGCACGAAACTGAACGAAACAATCAACATAATGACAGTAAACGCAGTCAGGCCCAACCCTACCCGGTCGCAACAGCGCATAGATCACCCGCAGGCCCTGCCTGGTGTTGTCCACACTGTAATAAACCAATAGCTGGTGGTAACCAGCCGACACGATCTATTGTCTACACACTAAATCATTCGCCTTGGTCGGCTTGGAAAGCACTTAAAGGGCAAACGCCGTGGTATCGAACACTCCACATTTTTTTTGTCAAACCGCGGCAAATAGACAAAGAGACGATAATTGATGGCTTCTCCGAACTCGCGTTCCTGATGTTTCGATGACGATCGAACCTTGCATATCAACCTTGCGTGAAATGACCTACCAGAACAAATTCGTAAATCACTCACCTTCGCTTAGGCTGTTTTGATCTGGAAAAGAAACATATAGAAGAAACTTGATTATTATGAGTCACTTTATACAGATACTAATAGTTAAATGAAGTCATCATTTGTTATAAGAAAATGTAGTCTTTTTCGTTTAAAAATAATATATAAGCTACATATACTATAAATCTAAGACTCCATTACATATTCTACTAAGAATTTTGCGGCTTTTTAATATAAATCATTGAAGCATAAATTTAGAAGATTTTCAAATCTACAATGCTGTTGGTTCGCTGTTCAAGTTTTTTTAATCAACCACAGAAGTTCAGCTTCCAGCCAGTTTGGCACTTCGTAGAGAGCTCTCAAGATAATTGGCAGGAAATTGATCTGTTGACCATCGCTAAACCATAGTCCAATGGGGTCACACACAGCACGAACGACATCGCACATAGTGAAACACGGCTAGAACTTCTTCAAACACAAATAAGCCCCAATAACAAAATAGGGGGAAAAACTGCTGACCTAACACTCCATCGGAAAAAAAAGAAACTAATTCAAGAGCATTCGTGCCATGCCGTGCGGTTCATTTAGTAAAGACAATGGTCAAACCTATACGTTAATTCAATGTCGATTGGAACCGATTCTGCGGCAAACATCACCAAGCTGCATCGGATGACGTCAACTGTGTGCAGTGCAATCAAATCGATTGACGAGATCGAATATCAATCGAACCACACGAGGCAGATCGGTTACGACTAAACTATGAAAGAAACGCTTTTAATGGGAAATCCTACGGTGCAGTTAATGGTGAAGCGTGAAGCTATTAATGGGTTGTGGTTTTTTATAAGCTAGAATATAATTATCATGATTGTTTTAAATGGTGATTTTGTGAAATTAATACAAGTGATTTGCTCATTAAAAAAATCGATCTGGCAATGTGACTAAGCACGTAAAAATATCCGTGAAATAACGATGAATTAATTTATTAGCACTTCTAGATTTACCAGCAAAATTGTGTCCACATGTTACAGCCCTCCTAACTGTTTAAGATTAGTTGTCACTAACTTTATCCAATTTTGCGAAGAATTATTTGGAATGATTTTATGAAAATATTTATTTTTCCTACATTGTAGAACAATAAGTTACTTTTTTTTTTTTATCTTTCGTTTATTTGGAAGGCTCATTTGCCGTGAAGCGTTACGGAGCCGAAATCAAGTTTAACAATACATTTCTTGATTCTTATACATAGTGTTAGTTTTGGGGAACCGAAAGACTCGCGGTTTAGTCGAGGTTAGGGAATACAATAATACAGTAGGAAAGGAAAGGATTTAAGGGTGCTTAAGTAATTACGATGCTGATGTTCACAAAGTTGACATTCCTCGCATTTTTACATCTGTAACGGGACAAACAAACTTTTTTTGGGAGACAACGACAAGAGGAGGACATACGGAAGGGATTAACGACAGACATGGAAATGTACAACAAGAGGAAGACAATCGATATGGGGTACGACAAACAAGGGAATGGACAGACGATGATTACAGTTTTACATCAGCAACTTTCAAAAATTGGTGGACCAGGGACATGTACTCTAGATCAAGGCCCGACAACACTTCCCTAATAGGCTTTGGTTGTTTTCCTCGGACCCGGAGATGTTCAGTTAGCGCAGATCTGGGGCCACGATGCTCCTCGCACGCCCACACGACATGATCGATGTCCTGATAATCCTCGCCGCAAACACAGAGATTTCCTTCCGAGAGCTCCACTCTGAAAAGATGTGCATTTAGAGTGTAGTGATTGTACATTAGACGACATATGGTTCGAATGAACTTTCGTCCCATATTCAATTTTTAAACCATTGACGCTTCGACACCTGCGGGCGAATTGTACACAGTCATCTACCCAACTCCCCATTTGTCCATTTAGGTTGCCAGCTGTTCAAGGTTTCCTGACGAACTAATGTGAAAATTCATCGAAGGTGATTTTCCGATCGTAAATATCACCTTCCATAGCGCCCACCTTAGCCAAAGAGTCCGCTTTCTCATTTCCGGGATCGAGCAATGAGAAGGGACCCAAGCCATGGTGATTGTGTAAGACCGTTGTGATAAGGCACTCAAAGCTTTCCGTATCCCATTCAGTAGATACGCTGAGTGCTTAACTGAGTTTCATTGACCGAACAGCCTCCAAGGAACTTAGACTGTCGGTGAAGATGAAAAAGTGGTCAGGAGGTAGGGATGCGATTTGCTCGAGTGAGTAGTGTATAGCTGCTAGCTCAGCAGTATACACGGAACAAGGCTCTTTGAGCTTAAAATAGGCGCTATGAAAACGTTGAAAACACCGAAACCAGTGGAGTCATCCATTTTTACCCGTCTGTAAAAAAGCTTCTCTCCTCACTGGCGTGCCCGTATTTGCTTGCAAATAATGGAGGTATGACCTCCGCACACAGAAAGTCTGGTATTCCATGAACCTCCTGCTTCATGGACAGATCAAAAGTAACAGAGGAACTGTAAGAGTCTAAGAAGTTAGCACGATTGGTGTCAACCAAAGATGGGCTTACCTCCAGCGTTATGTACCAGTGGTAAATACTCATGAATCGAGATTGAGGGTTTTGTTCGAGCAGCTTCTCGAAGTTGTCAATGACCAATGGATTGAGAACCTCACAGCGGATGAGGAACCGGAGCGATAATTCCGCGAAACGATCTGTTAGTGGCAGTACTCCCGCAAGTACTTCCAAGCTCATCGTATGTGTCGAATTCATACATCCTAACGCGATACGGAGACAGCGGTACTGAATCCTTTGAAGCTTCAGCATGTGTGTTTTAGCCGCGGACTGGAAGCAGAAACTACCGTATTCGAGGACCGACAAAATGGTTGTTCTATACAACGTCATAAGATCTTCGGGATGCGCTCCCCACCATGTTCCGGTTATTGATCGCATGAAGTTGATCCGTTTCTGGCATTTTTGTGTCAGATACACAATGTGCTTCCCGAAGGTACATTTCGAGTCGAACCAGACCCCGAGGTATTTAGACGACATGCTATGAGTGATTGTCTCACCCATCAGTTGGAGCGGGAACTTTGCCGGCTTATGTTTTTTTGAAAAGACAACCATCTCAGTTTTCTCCGGAGAGAATTCGATACCCAGCTTCGTAGCCCAAGTGGACAAATTGTCCAGAGTATCTTGCAACGGTCCTTGCAGATCAACTGCGGTTGGCCCCGAAACGGATACAACACAATCATCTGCAAGCTGCCTTAACGAGCAATTTGGCATGAGACATTCATCAATGTCTCTGACGTAAAAATTGTAAAGAAGGGGGCTTAAACATGAGCCCTGGGGGAGACCCATGTAGCTAATTCGTGAAGTTGCCGAGTCACCATGAGAAAAACTCATACGCTTCTCTGACAACAAATTGTACAAATAATTGTTTAAAATTGGTGAAAGTCCACACGAGTGGAGTTTGTCGGATAAGACATCGACGCAAACTGAATCAAAAGCCCCCTTAATGTCCAAAAAAACTGAGCCCATTTGCTCTTTTTTAGCGAAAGTTAACTGAATTTCTGAAGAAAGCAACGCAAGACAGTCGTTCGTTCCCTTGCCCCTGCGGAAACCAAATTGTGTATCTGACAAAAAACTATCCGATTCAACCCATTTGTCCAGCCGGAAGAGAACCATCTTCTCTTACAACTTCCAAAGACATGACAGCATCGCCATGGGGCGATACGAACTATAATCCGACGTGGGTTTTCCGGGCTTCTGGATGGCTATCACCTTCACTTGCCTGTAATCATCCGGAACAATGTTGCACTCCAGTAACTGGTTGAACAGGCTCAATAAGCGCCTCTTCGCAACGCCTGGGAGGTTTTTAAGCAATCTGAACCTGATTCTATCCATCCCTGGAGCGAAATTGTTACATAAAAGGAGAGCAAGCGAGAATTCAATTATCGAAAAGGGGCAATCCATCTCATCCCTGTCAGCAAAAGCATCACGTAGCTCTTGTTTCACCGGCACCGAATCCGGACAAACTTTCTTTGCGAAGTCAAGTATCCACCGCGACGAGCTTTCACGATCTTCGTTTACGGACGACGCGTTGCGCATTCTTCTCCCGACGGTCCACAGAGTTTTCATTGAAGTCTCGCGCGATAAACCTTCAACAAAAGTGCGCCAATATCCGCGCTTCTTCACTTTGACCAGTTTCTTGAACTGGATCTCGAGCGCGATGTACCGTTTGTGAAGAACGATCGAACCGTGTTTCCGAAATTCTTTGAAAGCGGCGGATTTCTTGCGATAAAGTTGTGTACACTCGACATCCCACCACGGACTGGGTGGTTTCCTACGAACCGAAGCTCCTGGCACTGGCCGGCTTTGTGCCTGAAGAGCACTGTCAAGGATCAACTGGGATAGAAACTCGTACTCTTCTCGCGGTGGAAGTGCTTCTATCGACATTACGCCATCAATGATGGCCTCCGCATATGTGCCCCAATCGATGTGCTTCGTGAGGTCATATGAGAGGTCGATAGAAACAGTTTGATTACGTCCATTGGAAATCGAGACTTCGATCGGCAAATGATCACTACCATGGGGATCTTGGACCACCTTCCAAGTACAGTCCAACGATAATGAGCTCGAACAAATGGAAAGATCTAGACGGCTATCTCTTGCTGGAGGAGCCACTCGTGTAACTTCTCCTGTATTCAAAATTGACATATTAAAGTCGTCGCAGAGGTCGTATATCATTGTTGAACGGTTGTCGTCGTACAGTTCCCCCCAGCCTGTTCCGTGGGAGTTAAAATCTCCCAAGAGCAACCGTGGCTCCGGCATAACCGAGCAGATGTGCGAGAGATCTCTACGAGATATCGCGGTGTTTGGAGGAAGATATATCGAGGCGATACTGAGGTCTTTTCCTCGAATAGTCACCTGACATGCGACAGCTTCGGTGCCAGACATCGGCGCAAGATCGACTCTATAGAAGGAGTGCTGTTTTTTGATCCCTAAAAGCACCCCTCCATATCGATTTGCCCGATCGCGGCGGATTATGTTGAAATCAGGAAATTGAAGGTTCACATCTGGTGTTAGCCATGTTTCACATAAAGCAAAAGCATCGCATTGTAATTTGTTAACTAAAAATTTAAAATATCTAATTTTGGAAGAATACTTCGACAGTTCCACTGTAGAATCGAAATCGTGTTACCCTTATTGACTAAGTTAGCCATCGAAGGATACAAATGACTCGAGAAGGGGCATTTTTGAAGCCAGCTGCTTCAGGAGAGGAGTCAGAATAGGAAGAACAGTTTTGACCATGTTCTTCACGGAGTCGGAAGCATCAAAGAAGTTGAGGATGAGCTCCACGATGCCAGAAAGAGTGAACATTGGAGCGCTCGGGGGCTCTTCTGCTCGCTCTCTATGCTCTCTTTCTGGCTGAGAAATCGCAAAAATTGGGGCATCTGGGATTTTAGATGTTTCCGGAAGCGGTGGAAACTCTCGATCATCCCGATGTGAAACCACAAAAGTTGAACGTTTTTGAGTATTTCCACCCGCTTTGATTTTGACCATGTTGGATTGGACTTTGCAGCTGTTTTCTTGGATTTTTCAATGGTCGTTGGCTCTGTTTTATTCTTTTCCACGTTGAGCCATTGAAAACAAAGGGAGCCCCATTCCCAACTTCGGAGTCAGAGCTACCTGGATCGTCCAAAGGAAGAGACGAGTAGATGGTGTCAGAAACGACTGGAGAAGCGGCCTTCCTCAACATTTCGGCGTAACTTCGCCGAGAACGCTGCTGAAGAGACCGTTTCTGGTGGATTCGCTGCTGTATGTACGTTGGGCAAGCTTCAAGAGCATGTGGAGGGCTTTCGTTACAATAGACACATTTCGGTGCCGTCTTGCACGCCCCCTCCACATGCTTCTCTCCGCATGATGCACAGCGAGGTTTATTGCAGCAGTACTGAGCGGTGTGGCCCAGCTGCTTGCAATTAACACAGTTCATCACCTTCGGTACATACAGCCGAAGAGGTAGACGAAGTTTGCCAATCACTACGTAGTCAGGCAGTGCGGACCCGGAAAAGGTGACGCAGAAAGAGTCGGACGGGGAATAAATCCGCTTCTCTCCCTCCTGCGACACCGAATACATTTGTTTGCAATCCAGTATCGCAACAGGAGGCAAAGAAACGTTCTTGAAACGACCGAAACCTTGTTTCAAATCGTCGCATGTCATACTTCCCTCCGTCACCACCCCCGCGATCTCACAAACTGCTGACGGTAAATACACCTTATATTCGAGAGTGAAAAGCTCACAGGTGGCAATCTCGTTGGCCTGTTTGCGATCACTGACCGTGACACGGAGTTTACTGGACCCAACCATGTCAATGGTCGTGACAGACGAAAATCGCTTTTCCAGATCTTTGCTGATCTGGCTGATATTCAAACGTTTGCCTTTGGGTCGAAAGAAAACAACATACGGCCCACTAGAGTCGTGAGGGTAGACCTTGGGACGGGGGCTCGTAGAGGAAATTTTAGCGTTGCTGGTGTCCATTTCATTTTGGTTTGGAACACCCGAATGCAACGAAACATCTGACATGGAATACGAAGTACCCCCGCCAACTTCGCCTTCGCGCATTGCGGACACGAAATGCGCCACTGCAGCGAGGCACAATCTATTTTAAAACTAAACACTTATCACAAGGACAGAAAAACACACATACACACAAATTAATGAGAGGGAAGACGAGTTAAAGAAAAAGAAAAAAACTATTCCAATAAGATGGAGAAGAGAGGAGAACAATGAGAGGTAGCTCAATTAAATACTTGCGTTCACACTGCTGTGTCGCCGGCTAACGGTTCTGGCAGCACACACTGACTGGATGGACAATCGCCGGGGCGTTGGTGCGGTCGAAGCGAACCACGCTGTTGTTGTTGTTCTTGCCGCAGACAACACTGCAACTGGGTGGATGGATGGTGGCAGGACGGCAGCGTCTGTGTTGGTGGAGACGCACGATGGATGATGACGGCGTGGGGCGATGATTCCTGCGCCTGCGATGGACGCCGAAGAAACTGCAAAACTTTGCGTTGTCTTGCAAAAGCAACGAAATGGCTACTTAACTGCTTCAGCTAAGCACCACTTCCACTCAAGCACTATGCTTCAAAACACTTTCGGAAAAAAACCTCTACCTGTACTTCAGGAAAAAAACCAAAAGAGAAGCAGACCGTACGCGGACTTACAACCGTCTCGCTCGGATGCTCGACGTGGAATACCAATAATAAGTTACTGAAGTCATAGGAAAGTGGACACACATCACAAATCTATGATAAAAAATGGAAACAGATCGTCGCAAAACAGACATTTTTTAGCTTTTCAGATCGCTTTTATTGTTCTTTCGGAACTTAGTTGGGTTAAACAATTTAAATAAAATGGACTAATGCTAAAACGCAAATTATGAACTATAAACTTCGTAACTTATTCAAATTAGATCAATAATGCTTAAAATAAGATCATTTCAAAAATCGAATTACCAATAAGTCTAAAAGGGTCTGATACTTTAAAGAAAATGTTCGCACAAGATTTAATGCTGAGAATACACAAGCTCTAGATGTTTTAATCATTTTGGGACTACAAAAATGTACCTGAAAAAATAATTGAATTTGAAAAGGAATCGTGGAGGTTTAAAAAGTATTCTAAATTCTTATCTCTAATAATTCAAACCAGAACGTATGGAACTAGGATTTAAAAATAATCCTCAAGTTGCGTGAACAATTTCCAAACATTTAGGATTTTAAAAATACTTCATTGGCCCTTAAATAATGTAATTCAACTGAAACTTAAATTATGGATCCTTATATCTCTTCGGAGCACCATCGGAGGGAACGACAAATAAACGTTGAACGGAGTTGAAGGGCAGCCTCTAGGGTAGCTCGGGAGACTTCTGGGAGGGCTATGGTAGCTTGTCTGTCAAACCGGTTATGTAGAACGCGCTCATACTCGTCCCAGTCGGCGTCGTCGTAGCACCATAAGGATCGTTTGATCACAGACAAACAGACATAACACGTTGAACATTCACTCATCAAATTCATTGTCATTCAAACACTAACGACATCTGCCGATTTCAGTTAGTTGGACAAATCACGAACCAGATGGCGGTAGTGAGCAAACGTCAAACTCAAGCAAATCCGATGCGCGCACCACGAGTGGTCTATTGGCCAACTGATGATTATTTGAATCGACCAGTAAATCATTGATCGATGGAAATTTGGCGAGTGTTATGTCTGTTTGTCTGTGGTTTGATGATAGGGAGGGGGCGTCCGCAGATACTAGTATTCCATACAAATGGAGGCTCACTTCCCACTTCAGCATTAGGAGAGTGGGCCTATTTATCGTAGTGATATTGATAGAGGTTGCAGGGTGACCGTTAAAGGCAGGTGGCAGTTCCGTCATTGAGGGTTACCAAGACGGCTGCCTCTATAGCCACCACTCCAGGCTGGAGGATAGACGTCCATGTCCCCCAGGAGAAGTAGTGGTGCCGGGCAATAGAGTTTCTGGAAGGATCCGTGAGTTTACCCAGCCCCATCCGGATGGGAAATCGGAGTCTGTACAGTTAGATGGGGTTGGTTTAGCTAAAAGTGCCTCCGTACCCCGGGCGGGAGTTTCTAGGCGTTTTTTTTTAGCATTGGATGATCGTTATCTGATAGCAGGCTTAGGATCCAGGCTCGAAAGGTGTCCATATTCTTTTTTATCGATCTCATTTTCTCTTCCATACTCTAGTAGCACACATATTGTACACGTGTTTTTGTTAATCATACATATATGGCCAAATCTAGTCATATATTAGTTGCTGTAACCACATCGATCTGAAATAAGCTGCAAGGGCAAAGCATCGAGAGTTTCACAGGAGCTGTTGTAGAAGGCAAAGTGACCTGACTTTGAGGAGGTTGTATTCCTTGGGCTGTACTGGATAAAGTACTGTCAAATCACCTTTCCAGTTGGAGGAACCTCATATCCTCTGAAATCGGGTGAACGTTTGAACTTTATTCAGTGTTTCCGTGAATTTTGTGAATTTATAGAGCCGATTCAACATGACTGTCAGTTACAGGAGGAAATTGTTTTAATGCTACGTAGAAAGCAGAACTTGAGCAGGTTTCTTGAATGGCGAATTGGTCAAGCCCGAAGATCACTTATTACTAAAGAAACAAGTTGAGGTTGAGGGATGGGATATAAATTTGGTCAGAAATTTCCAATTACGTATCAGCTCGCTTTTCGTATAGGGCTTCGTAGGCGCTCGGGTGGATGTCAGATTCGTACCTGTTGCTTTATTCTAAATCTTTAGCTGTATTAATATCAATTGAAATAAAATATATTAATATCTATATACAGGGCTGACAATAGTCATTCTCGTTGTATGAAGAAAGCGAAGAAAATTTAGTCTTCGTCGTAACATTGCACGACGCAACACATATTCGTTTCCTTCGCGTCGCATGCGTACCACGACGATAGTCGCGCAGCCAAAAGTTATGACGATTTTCGTCGTCACTTCTTCACACAATTGATTGCACGCTATTATAGACGGACTGGTTAAAATCATAATAGGGTCTCAAATAAACAAATAGTAGGAAATTTGGTAACATAAATATATCGATAGCATTCATAACGCTTTCATACGTTGCTTCAATTTCATTATTACAAAGAATTAGTAAAAATCTTCGCATGGCAGCTGCCGCTTGAAGAATAACGGTATGAAATCTTTGTTCTTCGATGTCGTCAGGACGATTTGGTTACACGACGAAAGCTAACGTCGTGCGCGTCATTGACGATGTGTAGAGTAGCAATGAAGACAATGCAACTCGTCGCTACTGTGGCATTTCGTGCTATGACGATGACGATTGTCAGCCCTGTCTATATAAATCTAAATCTATATACATAAAAATGAATTTCTGTCTGTCTGAACCTTATAGACTCCGAGACTACTGAACCGATCGGCGTGAAAATTTGTATGCAGAGGTTATTTGGGCCGGGGAAGGTTCTTAAGATGGTTCGAGACCCCTCCCTCTTTTGGAAAAGGGGGCTCCCATACAAATGAAACAGGTTTTTTGCATAACTCTAGAACTAAGCACAGAATAAATCAATTTTAGGCGAAACAAAGTTCGTTGGGTTTGCTAGTAAAATAATATATCACAGCTTTCCCAACTCGCACAACAATTCATAGGCTTCATAGTACAAATTCGTTGATTTGTGTGCGGCTTTTTTGCGTAGATGCACGTTCCGCTTTTACATTTTTTTCTCCTGGTAATACGTTTAAAATAGATTTGTTTAAGAATACAATTCAAATCTGAATTGACAATTTGCAACAGGATGTTCCTTATTTTTTCAAATTCATGAAATTAAGTGGCTATTTTCTATAGCCACAATTTTATTTTTTAATGGATACAAGCCAAAATATTATTTTTCCTGAATACTTTCTGCATTGGATTAATCAGTTGGTCCTTCAGCACGCTCGATAACATGGAAAATCCTTTTGGGCATACTTCCAACAAAGTTCATCAAAATTTCCATTTAGAAATCCTCCCACACTTCCGAAACTGCCACTTTAAGCTCAGTAATGCTGTTGTACTGCTTTTTGTTAGCGTAGATCCGTCGAACAATGATTCCACAGATGTTTTCCACTGGATTTAGATGCGGACCACAGGCTGGCCATAACAGGAGCTAAATTTTCCCAAGAGGTGAGCCAGCCCTGGGCTGAAAATCTCTTTAATCTTCTTATCTTCTTCTTCTTATTCTTATCATATTCTTATATTCTTATTTCTTTTCTTATATTTTATCTTTCTTATATATCTATATAATAAAAATGAAATGGTCTGTGCTCGTAACCGCATTACTCGAAAATGGCTGGATGGATTTTCTTCATTTCTACAGTAGATATGTTCATTATCGGGTTTATATGATATTTCCTCATGCAATAATCACGAGTATGGTTGAGTTAATCGTAAAAACTAAAATAAGGATTTGTATGGAGTTTTTGCATCGGCAGGACAACGTCTGCCGGGTCGACTAGTCTATATATATAAAAATCAATCTATGTATGTATGTTCGCTAACTACTTCTGAACCACTTGGCCGAATTCAACCAAATTTGGTACACACGTTCTCTATCCTCAGGGGAAGTTGACAAAGGGGGTGGGAGGGTCATTTAGAAAAGGGGGAGGGGTTTTGTTTAGAAAACGAACAATTATGTGTAACTTGCATCTCCTAGGGCCGATTTCAATCAAATTTTGTACACATATTCAATATAAGGAGACAAACCATATGAGAGTGTAATCTTTGAAAGGGGAGGGTCTGGAGGGAGGGTATGGTTCAGAAAACGGTAATTCAGAGTAAATTCTGAACCCCTGGCCCGATTTCAACCAAATTTGATACAAACATTCCCTACCCTAAACAAAAGGTAACAAAGCGGGTGGGGCGGTTATTGTAAAAAAGGGAGGGTATGGGGAGGGGTTGTCTTTATAAAACGAGCAATTCAGTGTAACTCCCAACCCCAGTTCCGATATCAACCAAATTTTGTACACATATTCACTAAGAGTAGTCGATCATATGGAAGTGTAATTTGGTAAAGAGGGAGGGGCTGGGGAGGGGTATTGTTCAGAAAACAAGCAATTCAGTGTATCTTTTGAACCCTGGACCGATTTCATCCAAATTTGGTACACACATTCTCTATCCTAAGGAGAAAATAACAAAGGGTGGTATGATCATTGGGAAAAGGGATGGTAAGGGGAAGGGTTGTATTTAGAAAAAGAGCAATTCAGTGTAACACCTAACTCCCAGGACCGATTTCAACCAAAATTGGTGTACACATTTTCTATCCCAAGGAGAAGATAACAAAGGAGGTGGAGGGTCATTGGGGAAAAAGGGAAGTTATGGGGAAGGGGTTGTCTTTAAAAAAATGAGCAATTCAGTGTAACTCCCAGGATAAATTACAACCAGATTTGGTACACTTATTCTCTATTTTTGGAAGATGTTTATTGAAAAGGTAGAAGGGCCAAACAAATATATAAAAATAGATTGATACAAAGGAACAATTCTATGAGCGGTAGATCTACCTCTGTGGGTTTTGTGCTACAGCATTGGACATTTTAATTGAATAATTTACTTTTCAGTCCCTAGCAAAGCCGAATACATATAGCTATTAGCTATCTATATATCTCGGATACTTATTCAACGTATGTGACGTATGTGATTTTGTAAACAAAAATTTAAACGTTGATTTCTGCAATCTGATAGCACTCCCACGCAAACCATCGCCACATACAGGTAGGGGAGGTTTCGGCTACATGTTCGTTGTGTTGGTTTGCGTAGGAGTGCCATCATATTTGACAAATCGACGTATGCATCTTTGTTTACAAAATCACATACGTCTTTTTAAATAAGTACCTGAGATATATAAAACTCAATGTTTGTATGTTTGTGTGTATGCTCCAGCCTAACTTCTGAACCCATTATTGTATTGTTTAGTTATCGATCAATTTAACCATTTATCGAAATTATGGTTGCCCAGTGACAAGCAATGATTAATGTGTTTCCTTCTGGATGGTGAATGTGATCCCTTCTTTAAAAATAGACGTTTGCCCGGAATAAGGCATCGGTGGATGTTTTTCCTTCTTTAGAAATAAACGTTTGCCCGGAATATGGCGATTATGGGTTTGCTCCCTTCTTCAAAATCAGTCAATGTTTTCAAATGAAATCTGCCTTCTTCTGATCAAATGATGAAGTATCGATAAGAAAACGCAATTATCCTGTTGACCAATTGGTTTATTCATTTTCCGATTGTGAAAAAAAAACTGCGAATCAAACTGGCAATTCCGAGCAAGGCCGGGTACATAAAGCTAGTATATATATAAAAACCAATCTATGTATGTATGTTCGCTAACTACTTCTGAACCACTCGGCCGATTTCAACCAAATTTGGTACACACATTCTCTATCCTCAGGGGAAGTTAACAAAGGGGGTGGGATGGTGATTTGGAAAAGGGGGAGGGGAGGTGGGAGGGGTTTTGTTTAGAAAACGAACAATTCAGTGTAACTTTCAACTCCCAAGACCGATTTCAACCAAATTTTGTACACATATTCACTATGAAGAGACGATCATATGCGAGAGTAAGGGGTCTGGTGGGAGGGGTATTCTTCAGAAAACGGGCAATTTGGTGTAACTTCTGAACCCCTGGACCGATTTCAACCAAATTTGGTACACACATCCTCTTTCCTAATGAGAAGATAACAAAGGAGGGTGGATGGTCATTTGGAAAGGAGGGAGGGTATGGGGGGAGGGGTTGTCTTTGGAAAATGAGCAATTCAGTGTTACTCCCAACCCCCATGACCGATTTCAACCAATATTTGTACACATATTCAATATAAGGAGCCAATCATATGGGAGGCTGATTTGGAAAATAGGGGAGTGTTCTGGAGGGAGGGATATTGTTCAAAAAATTCAGTGTAACTTCTGAACCCCCTGAACCGATTGCAACCAAATTTGGTACACATATTCTCTATCCTAAAGAGAAGATAACAAAGGTGGTAGGAAGGTCATTGTAATAAGGGGGACGGGGTGGGGGTGAGGAACTCATTAAAGTACGAATAATCAGGATAATTGTTAACCCCCAGGTCAGATTTCAACCAGATTTGGAACACACTTTCTCTATCCCCAAGGGAAGATAACAAAGGGGTTGAGAGATTTATTAGGAAAAGGAAAGAACGGGGTGTATTGTTTAGTTAACTATCTTTTGTAGTTTTTGAGCCCCTCAACCAATATCCTTAAAAATTAGGACATATATCCTTTATACTTAGCATGCGATTATAAATGAAGTTGAATGGAAACAGGAGGTGTAAAGGAGGAGTAAGGTGCGTAAGGGTAAGCATCAGTAGGTCAGGCGTGAAAAACGTAACGTAAACGTAACTTTAAATTCCCCATTCTTTAGTTTAGTAATTTGTAAAATTACCCGGAAACCAATCCTTTTGGTTAAAAAAATCACAAAAAAAATAAACATTTTCCCGGAAATAACATTTTTCCTAAATTAACATTTTCCGCAAGTATCATATCCTTGAAAGGATTTCTTCGAAAATGACATTTCGACACATTTGTGAATGCTGACATTATCTTGTTTAAACACGATTTTTTTGCCGGTACTAAGCTTTAAACGGAATAATTCTGTAAAGAACCTCAATATAATCTATCGAGGTCATCTTACAAGATCTGAATGCCAAATTAAGCTTTCCAGTAGCACAAAATCCAAGCCAAACCATTAGAGATCATCCTCTAAAATTACGTCTTAAGAAGTAGGGGAAGGTGGGGAGACTTGATCACCCCCTGTTTTATCGAGAAAGCAAGTAATTTTGATCTAACGTATTTTTTAGTATAGATCTCCTAGACAAATGACCTTTATGTGGTGAATTATTTTTAGGAATGACAACCTTATTTATTCTGCAGGGCGGTTTGTATGTTTTAACCTTCCTAAAGATTTTTTTTATTGGCCACGCAAAATTTTAACAACTTTTCATAACAATGATCAAATGCTTTCGTTTTTTCACAGCACAAAGCCATAACACATTTGATTTCAAGGAGCACAAAGAGCATGTACCACTTTTGAGACAAGTCCATAGATCCATGGTTACGAGTGTAGACCCTAAGGCCTTTCTCCAGAGATTTCTTGGATGACTCGGAACATATACTGTGAACGCATTCTATGCTAAGTATCACAAAGAGCATGTACTGTATTTGAATTTGGATAATAGGCCTTTGGTTACACGAGTAGATCCTTAGGCTTTACTCCAGAGATTTTTCAGATGACTAAGACCTCACTTCAGGGATTTTTTGCATTGCCCGAAGCAAATACTGTGAACACCTTCAATTCTAAGAAGCGCAAAGAGCTTGTAGCATATTTGAAACTGGTTGAATTGTTGTTTGGTTACGCGTGTAGACTTTTAAGCCTTACTTCAAAGATTTCTTGTATAACCATGGACATGTAGACCTCGACAGTTGGCGAATAGTATATGAGTTTCTGTTTCCAAAACTGTCAAAATTATTTAAATCGGTTGAACATTGTTGAAGTTATGAGAATATCAATTTATAGGAACGCGGGTACCCTGTCGGCCATCCACGTGTATTTTTTTTTGTTGGCCGCATAAGGGTTAAGCATATTTATTTCCACAAATAATCAATCAAAAGTCCATATGCACTCTGTTTTGAGAGAAGTCAGAAATGGTGCTTTATCAATTGATAAGCAGTATCTTGATGTCAAAGTTCACGTATAATATTTTTGTTTTATATTATATCTGTTATAAAGCTTGTAATCTGAACAGAATATAAGTATCATTATTTCCATGCTCACCTTTTAAAAAACCAAAAATGTTTTAGCAAAAAGAGATAAAAATAGAAGATTTTTCACTCCTGGGTTAAAATGATCGATCAACTTTAGCGTTGACGTTGATTCAACGCCCTCTTCGTTTACGTTGGCGCTGACGTTAAAGTTGAAAAGTTAATGTTAACAACCTCAATAACCAAAATGAATCGAAATTGTCACTGCTACAATAATACTTTAACGTTTTAGGCATGTCTACAGAATTAAAATTCAGCAAGAGTTACAAATAATAACTATTGGAAAAATCAAAATATTGTGGATTTACTTGACCAATGGATTCGAAGGTCGGTTCACTTGCCTATTTCAATCATTTCCTTTTCCAGCAAGGTTTGCCAAACTCAATAAATGTTTGGTAGATTACCTTGTTTTTTGCTCCTTGTCTATCAAAACAGATGTCGAAACATCGGAAAAAGAAAGAGAAGTCCGAGGGAAACAGCAAAAAACACGTGGCAGACTTGTCAGTTTTGACAGATTTTACTATGAAGACGGGTGTGAAGGTGAAAACGGCGATTTCAACGACCGTTCAAGGAGTGACTATTTCGAACGGTCGGATCCAATAGGGCTTTCTGAATTATAGCCTTTTAGTACATTTAGTGTGCGGGAAAGGTAAAAAATCAAGCCTATAGTACGACTGGGCCTTTTTTAATGGGAAACAATAAGACGTCGAAATCAATTTGCCGCAAGCAAGGGGTCGTACACATATTACGTAGGCTTTTTTTCTGGGTTTTTCGACCCCATGTAAGATTTTTTCCATACAAATGATGTTTTATTTATATGGTGCGCAAGAAAATGACGAACCCCCCCCCTTCCCCCATAAGTGCTTACGTAATATGTGTACAGCCCCCAAATCAGTTAGCTAAGTGTCCGAAAAATGAGAGAATTGTACAATCAGGCCGATTTTATATAAAAATCAACGGGATAAGATTCCCCGTCGAATGCAACTTGTCACAAGCAAATCGGTTTAGGTGAGTCGTTCGTTGAAGCCAAAATTTTTAAGTCCATAGAGCGATCGGGCCGATTTTCAATAGGAAACAACGGAACGGAATTCTCCTTCAAATGCAACTTGTTGAGAGCAAATCAGTTAAGGTCAAGTCCCCGAAAAATGAGTGAACTTTTTTGCGCACATACATACACACATCACCTCAGTTCGTCGAGCTGAGGCGATTGGTATTTAACATTATGGGTCTTCGGACTTTCTATAAAAAGTTTGTTTTTTGGAGCGAGCATGTAGCCTTTACGTATGCTTAGTATACGAGAAAGGCAAAACACATCGTACTCTGACCATAACTTCTGAGGAACTTCAATAGGAAACAATAGAATATGATGATACGCAGCTTGTTGCGAGTAGTTCGCTCAAAGATAAATGTAAAAAAAGGGTAAGATTTTTTACGAAGTTTTTGTGTAAAAAACGGTATTTTGGTCATCAATTCTGAGCCCATACTCCAATCGAGCCTATTTTTGATAATAAACAATTGAGTTGATTCTCCCGTCGAATGCAACTTACTGCATGCAATTTGTTTAAAAAAGTACCAAAATATTAGTGAGACATTTACCGAAATTTGTGTAAATGATAGTATTTGGTCATCACTTCTGAGTCCACAGTCATAAAGTGCCCAAAGTAAGTGAATTTTTTTTACGGGATGGTGGAGACGATTTCCGCAGTTGAAACATTGCGACACTCCAAGAAATCTAAAAAAAATAGTGGTACCGTCAACTGGGGGGAAGATGATCATTTTTAAGACAAAACATGCAATAACAATGTGTGTTTACATTTGAAATCGAAACAAATATTTCCAAAACATGTACTGCTATACGTTGCAGTAATCAACAACTTTAGTTTTCTGAAATGCGTTCGCATTTATTAAAATAAATTAAATTATCACACATTTTTGAATAATCTGCTTTGGGGTGAAGTTGATCAAGACAGCTCTACTAAAACCATTATGACCTAGTAGTCAAAATACACTAGGTTATCTGTATGCATGTTGAATTTACTACGTAAAGAAGTCTAAGAAGTCAATATTTGAAACGAAAATAGCGTTATTAATGACTATCTCTCTCTTTCTTCCACAAAATACATTTTCATGATTATAATAGAAAAACTCGAATTTCTACCTAGCGGTAACATTACTTGAACGGAGAATATTGTTGACTACCGTTTCATAAAAAAAAATTGGCACTTTTGACGGACACATCAAATGATCATCTTCACCTCAATGATCATCTTCCCCCCAGTTGACGGTAGTCATATTTAAATTATCCCAACCAGAAATCCTAATGTGTCGAGGTGAGTGAACACTTGAACAGGGAGCATATATCACATCACACAGTTCCTGTCTGGACACGGCTGTTTCCATCAATATCTGTACCGGTATGGCCATGCGTCGTTGCCCTTTCGCCCGACGTGTATTTACGTGGAAGAGTCTCAAGAGCACGTGTTATTCAATTGTCTGATGATTGTGAAAGAACGAAGAAGGATTTGCCATAATTACTATTAATTCAAACTAAGACCGGAGTGGCTTCTGCAGCATAAAAGATTTTTGCATTGTTTCCAATTGAAAAAGGGGACAGATCGAACTATGGGATCAAAAGTTTGACAAAATATTTTTTATATGATACGAAAATAACACTATTACCACTAGGTGGATTATGCAGGGGTTTTCAACTTCATATAACCGGCTCGATACTAATTGGCTCAGTAATTAATGACTCTTCTATCTCTCGTAAAGTAATTTTTAATTTCGACGCTCCAAGGACGCTCTTGGCTATGGCAATCCCACGTACGCCGTCTACCACGATAGACGTAAAATTTGTGTTTACATAGATACAGCATAAAATTCCCATTTTATAATTTGACTAGCTTTATGTACCCGGCCTTGCTCGGAATTGCCAGTTTGGTTTTCACTTTTTTCACAACCAGAAAAAGATAAAACCAATTGGCGAACAGAGTAATTGTATTAACTTATTGATACTTCATCATTTGATTAAAAGAAGGCTTTTGGAAACATTGACTGATCTTGAAAAAGGGATCGTTGGCTTGAATAGGCTTATTCCGGGCAAACGTCAATTGCTAAAGAAGGAAAAACATTCACCGATGATTTATCCCGGGCGAACGCCCATTTTTAAAGAAGGGATCACACTCACCATTGCCTTATTCCGGGCAAATGCCTACTTTTTAATAAGGAATCACATCCACCATTCAGAAGGAAACACATTAATCATTGCTTTTCACTGGGCAAGCCATGATTCCGATGAAGGGTAACAATTATCATTGCTATATACCCAGCAAATGCATGCTTTCTATGAAAGATTTTTCTGATGCTGTTCATAATTATTCCAAATGCCCTTCATGTCGAATGACCTTAAGCCAAATAGTGTTATGTTAATGGCCTGCTTCATTCAGGGATATGTCATTTTCAGGGAAATTCCATATTCTGGAATATGTGTATCGGTAAGAATCATTTTTGGGAAATATCATTTTCGTTGAAGTCATTTTTGGGGAAATGTTATTACCGGGAAAATGTTATGTTCGAGGATTTGCTATTTTTGAGAAATTCGGGAAATTTGTTTTTGGAGCATTGTACAATGTGAAAGAACCTCGAATGAACTAAATAGGAGGGATTTTAAATTAAGTCGTTTTCCAAACAATATCCAACTTCAATAACCTCCCGCATTCCAAAAGTTTCTCCCAGCCTCTCTATAATAGTTTTGGGCAGAGAATACGTGTTTACAAATTTGGTTAGAATTGACCCATGCGGTTAAAAGGTATACTAAACTGTTCGTTTAATAAATATACCCTCTCTCTCATTCAGCTATGACACTCCTATCCAGTCTGATATAGTCTTCCTTAAACAGAGAATATGGGTTCCAAATTTGGTGGACATCGGTAAATGGGTTCAAAAGTTATGCTGAATTGATCGATAACTAAACAATACCCCTTTCTCACACCATCCCCCTTTTAAAATGACCTACCCTCATGCACTAAAGTTGTTTCCTTAGGACATGCAATATTTGATACAAATTTGGTAGATATCGGCCAAGGGGTTCAAAAGGTACACTGAGTTGATCAATAACTTAGCGATACCCCTCCCCCTTTTTCCATAAAGCATCTCCAACTCCCCTATCGTCATCTCCTAAAGATAGAGAATGTGTGTTCCAAATTTGGTAGAAATCGGCCGAGGGGTTCAAAAGGTACACTGAGTTGATCAATAACTTAGCGATACCACTCCACCCACACCCTCCCCATTTTTCCAAAAAGCATCTCTAACCCCCCTATCGTCATCTCCTAAAAATAAAAAATGTGTGTTCCAAATTTGGTAGAAATCGGCGAAGGGTTTCAAAAGGTACACTGACTTGATCAATAACTTAGCGATACCCCTCCCCCCACACCCTCTCTCTTTTCCAAAGAGCATCCCTAACCCCCCTATCGTCATCTCCTAAAGATAGAGAATGTGTGTTCCAAATTTGGTAGAAATCGGCCGAGGGGTTCAAAAGGTACACTGAGTTGATCAATAACTTAGCGATACCCCTCCGCCCACACCCCCTTTTCCCATAAAACATCCCAAACCACCCTATCGTCATCTCCTAAAGATAAAGAATGTGTGTTGCAAATTTGGTAGAAATCGGCCAAGGGGATCAAAAGGTACACTGACTTGATCAATAACTTAGCAATACCCCTCCCCCCACACCCTCCCTCTTTTCCAAAGAGCATCCCTAACCCCCCTATCGTCATCTCCTAAAGATAAAGAATGTGTGTTCCAAATTTGGTAGAAATCGGCCAAGGGGTTCAAAAGGTACACTGAGTTGATCAATAACTTAGCGATACCCCTCCCCCCACACCCTCCCCTTTTTTCAAATAGCATCCCTAACCCCCTATCGTCGTCTCCTTAAGATAAAGAATGTGTGTTTCAAATTTGGTTGAAATCGGTCAATGGGTTCAGAAGTTATGCTGGAACATACACACAAACATTAAGTTTTATATATATAGATTTGTTTGGCCCTTCTACCTTTTCAATAAACATCTTCCAAAAATAGAGAATAAGTGTACCAAATCTGGTTGTAATTTATCCTGGGAGTTACACTGAATTGCTCATTTTTTTTAAAGACAACCCCTTCCCCCATAACTTCCCTTTTTCCCCAATGACCCTCCCACCTCCTTTGTTATCTTCTCCTTGGGATAGAAAATGTGTACACCAATTTTGGTTGAAATCGGTCCTGGGAGTTAGGTGTTACACTGAATTGCTCTTTTCTAAATACAACCCTTCCCCTTACCCTCCCTTTTTCCCAATGATCATACCACCCTTTGTTATTTTCTCCTTAGGATAGAGAATGTGTGTACCAAATTTGGATGAAATCGGTCCAGGGGTTCAAAAGATACACTGAATTGCTTGTTTTCTGAACAATACCCCCCCCAGCCCCCTCCCCTCTTTCCCAAATTACACTTCCATATGATCGACTACTCTTAGTGAATATGTGTACAAAATTTGGTTGATATGGGTACTGGGGGTTGGGAGTTACACTGAATTGCTCGTTTTATAAAGACAACCCCTCCCCCCCTCCCTACCCTTTTTTACAGTGACCCCCCCACCCGCCTTGTTCTCTTTTTGTTTAGGGTAGAGAATGTTTGTATCAAATTTGGTTGAAATCGGTGCAGGGGTTCAGAATTTACTCTGAATTACCCGTTTTCTGAACCATACCCCTCCCTCCAGACCCCTCCCCCCTTTCAAAGATTACACTCTCATATGGTTGTCTCCTTATATTGAATATGTGTACAAAATTTGATTGAAATCGGTCCTAGGAGATGCAAGTTACACATAATTGTTCGTTTTCTAAACAAAACCCCTCCCCCTTTTCTAAATGACCCTCCCACCCCCTTTGTCAACTTCCCCTGAGGATAGAGAACGTGTGTACCAAATTTGGTTGAATTCGGCCAAGTGGTTCAGAAGTAGTTAGCGAACATACATACATAGATTGATTTTTATATATATAGATAGATAGATGTGTACAAAATTTGATTGAAATCGGTCCTAGGAGATGCAAGTTACACATAATTGTTCGTTTTCTAAACAAAACCCCTCCCCCTTTTCTAAATGACCCTCCCACCCCCTTTGTCAACTTCCCCTGAGGATAGAGAACGTGTGTACCAAATTTGGTTGAATTCGGCCAAGTGGTTCAGAAGTAGTTAGCGAACATACATACATAGATTGATTTTTATATATATAGATAGATTTGTTTGGCCCTTCTACCTTTTCAATAAACATCTTCCAAAAATAGAGAATAAGTGTACCAAATCTGGTTGTAATTTATCCTGGGAGTTACACTGAATTGCTCATTTTTTTTAAAGACAACCCCTTCCCCCATAACTTCCCTTTTTCCCCAATGACCCTCCCACCTCCTTTGTTATCTTCTCCTTGGGATAGAAAATGTGTACACCAATTTTGGTTGAAATCGGTCCTGGGAGTTAGGTGTTACACTGAATTGCTCTTTTCTAAATACAACCCTTCCCCTTACCCTCCCTTTTTCCCAATGATCATACCACCCTGTGTTATTTTCGCCTGAGGATAGTGAATGTGTGTACCCGATTTGGATGAAATCGGTCCAGGGGTTCACCAGACACACTGAAGTGCTTGCTGGCTGAACAATACCCCCTCCCCAGCCCCTCCCTCTTTCCCAAATTACACTTCCATATGATCGACTACTCTTAGTGAATATGTGTACAAAATTTGGTTGATATGGGTACTGGGGTTGGGAGTTACACTGAATTGCTCGTTTTATAAAGACAACCCCTCCCCATACCCTCCTTTTTTTACAATGACCGCCCCACCCGCTTTGTTATCTTTTGTTTAGGGTAGAGAATGTTTGTATCAAATTTGGTTGAAATCGGTGCAGGGGTTCAGAATTTACTCTGAATTACCCGTTTTCTGAACCATACCCCTCCTCCAGACCCCTCCCCCCTTTCAAAGATTACACTCTCATATGGTTGTCTCCTTATATTGAATATGTGTACAAAATTTGATTGAAATCGGTCCTAGGAGATGCAAGTTACACATAATTGTTCGTTTTCTAAACAAAACCCCTCCCCCTTTTCTAAATGACCCTCCCACCCCCTTTGTCAACTTCCCCTGAGGATAGAGAACGTGTGTACCAAATTTGGTTGAATTCGGCCAAGTGGTTCAGAAGTAGTTAGCGAACATACATACATAGATTGATTTTTATATATATAGATATGTAGAAAAAACAAACAAATGATCAATGCGCGTCAAGCGCTTCCACCGCTGTCGGCAATAAAACCAAAGCCTTTGACAGCTCATAAAACCAAGCATAGTAAATCGGCTGCCGATCCCATACCCATCCAACCGCGTAACCACAAGTAGGTACCTGCTGATACCAGTTGCTAAGATGCATCACCGGTTGAGCGAGCACGGAACGGATTGATGGCGCCCTTTTTCTTAATTGACACAAACGCGTAAAGTTAAGATTTATATGAACCATAACGGCTTAGCGGAGTACAAGTGGGTTGGCACTTGAAATAGGTGCTGGGAAAACTTGGAAGCCCTACTCCCGTCACCCTACACTTGACCACTACTTGTGAATGAATTGAATTCACTATTGCTCATTGTATTCAAATTGGCACCAGTTCGGGATAGGTGGGCTAGTTGGAGTACACCCGCGTACACAAAACTGTATGCTTATGGTAATATTTATTGGACTATTATTCGGACACAAGTCATAGTTTGCATATCATCCTGTCCTGCGTTTGTCCGGCCGCTGAAAAACAAAGTTGCAATATCATTGAAGAGCTGGGGACCTCCTCTATTGCCCAATAAAGCATGTGATAATTCGTCACCGTTGTTAGTGATTCAATTTGTGTTTTGATAGCCGAATCTAAAAGAGGCCGACAAGCCAGATTTGAATAGCTCAATCTGCCGACGACATGCGAGACTGACAAACGGTGACTTTGCATGAACAGTTGCATAACGGCGGCTCACAGCCGGCAACCGCCCGGGCGGAAACATAATGACAAAGCCTTGGACAAAGCTGTCAAAAAGTAGAGTTGAATGTGCCCAATTGTCTAACGTCGCAACACGCCGTTGGATTAAGCTACTGACCGTGTCGGGAGATAACTAAAGGCGGTCGAGTAGATGTTTTGACTGGTCACGTTCCGGCGGCGGGAGGTAAAAGGCTTTCCATCCGATAGAAGATGGTCAGTTGGATAACTGGCGAAAACGGGTGTAGCAATAGCGATTTTCTAGCATGTAATCATGATCGCGGCATATCTAATGGAAGAGTTCCTCAGCGTTTCTACTGGGCACATCAGGGCTAAGATGATCAACAAACTTACAACTAACAATGACTTTTATGACAATATATTTGACACATATTTAATTTAAATAATTACATGAATTTCCCAAATAAAGCCTTCGGGTTGCTTTTTAAGGAACTTCCTACCTTTTTGGGTTATTAATTACCTCTCTTCTGAATATATTTAACCATTTTGTTTCATAACAGCTGACTAATTTAAAACAACATCAAAAATGTGTATAGCAATGGTCAACACTTCTACGTCCAGCTCCCAAAATCCTATCTCAAAGCTGTGCAAAATGGGTTGATACTTCAATGGTTCAATGGACTTAAAAGACTCTCTTAGCTTCAACTGATCATTTCATTTTTTCATTGAGTAGTATCTAATTACGTGTGGAAACCTCAGTACCTCTTCAAAGTTGCTTGTCAAGACTCCCATGAGTGCAAATCAAAAAGATTCGATCAATATTTTATTGAGTTGCCTTCTACTGTTCATGACATGTGTTAATGAGCAATTTTCTCCTACTCGTTTGCAAAAAAAAGGATATATGAATACTATTGTCAAACAGCTGTATTAACTTTTTTTTATATTTCCAATACTACTATCAAAGTAAAGTATTAAATAAAATGAAAGGTTGAAAACCTCTGGTGACACATGCGCCCTATTCCGCGTCGTAGTTGTTTAGGCACGCGACAGACCGTGCAGCTCGTAAAGAGGTTAAAAATTTCACTGCGAATTGTCAGAAATGTAAAAAGCATCACAATAAAGATGCTAGGTTTATTAGGATTACGATTGTAGACTGGACATGCACTGCTACGTGAGCAAATGTAGCATTTACAAATTTATCAGGGTCTGTAAAACAAGAAAAAGGTTACGCTTTTTCTGCATTGGTCTATATTCTCTTGTGGGCTTGTAGATCACGTATTCATCACATAACACCCAACAACCGTTTACTGACCAGTCCTTTCTTATTCTTCATTCCATCAACAGGCACTCCCCATTGCACCCACAACCCTCCTGCAGTAAGATGATACTGAAACGGCAATCGAAAGGTGGGACGAAACCGTCCCCCTCGAGAAACAGCCACAGTTCCGTCAGTTCTGCCCTGCAAACGATTTGCGTTACCCAGACTGTGATAGTGTCGCTAGTGCTAGCCGTGTTTCTCCTGCCAGCGGAAATTTCCAGCCTCGAGAATGGCCTGGCACGGACGCCACCAATGGGTTGGCTGTCCTGGGAGCGGTTCCGCTGTAACACCGACTGCGAAGGCGACCCGGAAAATTGCATCAGGTGAGTGTTAAATGGTGTGGGAAATTTATTCAAATTATGAGCTTGATAAAATTAACCCATTTTGCTCCGGTTAGGAGCTATAAGTAATAACAATACCGTATAGATATATTTCAAAACATTGAGTCAGATATGAACTCAAATGTTCCGAATTATAGAAAGAAATATAGATTATTATCATACTTCTAATAAAACAAAATTTAAAGTACTTCATGCGCCAGGAAATAAAACGAAAAACGTCTCTCTAACAATACAGCAATTAATGGGTTAATCGCTTGCGGTGACAGAATATGAACCCAGTGAAAACTGATCTTACTGTGCGATAATAAATGTAAACATAAATTGTATGTGACTTTTTTACTCCGCCCTGTGCAATATTTCTCACCTCGGTGTGCAAACGGTGTGCGACGATGCGGGAGTGAATAAAATCGTATGCGATGGCACGTGACTGATCCACCTCGGAGGCAACGGTGCATGGTCAGTCACGCGGATGATGGCGCCTGATTTGTGTTTTATTTTCCGAACTGCGAGTGACACATTTCAAAACATGGCGAACCATCAATACCCATTCTGTTTCGATGATTGATAGGGACAATCAAAGACAGAGAAACATTATAATTGAACAAGCAGAATGTCGATTGATATTGATTGATACGTGGCAATCAGGAGAATCAGGGTCAAGCATTTGGTTTGATTTTCAAATCAATGCGTTCTGGACCACCTGTTGCAATAAATTAGAACAGCTTGTCGGATTTTTCATATTTCTAATCATGAAAATATTTTTAAAAAATCATAGAAATGTGAAAAGAGCCGTGGAGTAGAGGGAACACTCATTTGTCTCCACGTTCATGCTAGCAGGTTGTCCTGAACAACAATAAATGATAACCAATTCAAATTCTTCAATCTAAAATTTAGGTGGCTTTTCAGTGACTAACAAACGAGAAGATGATGCGCAAAAGCAACGGTCTGGAAGAATATCGTGGAAATGTAAAAACAAAACTTTCATGGGAATGCGAAACCCGTTTGATTCTATAGATTTTTTTTTTAAATCTTAGCGAGTGAAAAATGAGAGAAAAAAATGCGCTTGCACAAAGTCATTCAATGATTGTCCGCTTATTTGCTACAGACGCCATCTTTGTGAATAATTTTCTGCAGCAAAGCAATTCTCTGTGAAATCAAAAGTCGATTTATTTTTGTATTTTTTTATTTTATTTTTTAATTTTGCATATACGTCTTTTATGGTCAAAAAACATAATTTGCAAAATTGGTTTGTCATTTTGACCCTAGCCTAACTTTTGACAAGGGCCTAAGCAAACAATCCTTGACTACTTTAAAAAATACATAGCTTGAAAACGGCTTGTCCCATCTTTTGGTGTCTTCGGCAATGTTTTAGGTATTCATTGGGACTATGTGAAAAAAATATACACTGCGAAAAAAAATTTTTCAATCATTCAAAACAAAATTTCAAAATCGATTTTCTTAAAATGAATTTTTCAATATTTTTTATTTTTTTGAAATGTTGTAGCAAATAATATATGTACTTTGTTGCACTATGGGTCATAATGGAGAAATGATGGACAAAAAAGTTAGTTTTCCAAAAATAGAATTTTGCGAGAAAATTTCACTTGTGCAACAATTTCCAAAACGGCAATCAAAACCTTCTGCTTTCTAAAATGATGGTCCTGAAAAAGGACCGATTGAGTGCGCCTTTGCAGCCACTATAAGTATGCGAGAAAATTCCGCTTTAATACTGCCCCACCGACTATGAGATTTCTGCAGCAATGGACGATGGCCATCAATGTTGGATGAATTTCGAAATCTAGATGATTTTGCTGACGACGGCCGTACGATTATTTACAGCAAACCGACAATTACGCGAGAGAACACCACTGATGTCGATGCTGGGACCGTTCTCCGAAAAAATCTCGAACTGACTGGCTAGCGCGCGCTGATTGATGGTTGCGATGCTGCACCGCGTTAGACCGCTCTCAGCAAAATCTCGTACATAATAGTTCGCGTGCGCGGGAAAGCTGTTATATTGTTGCTAATGAAGAAAGCTCATTAGTTCCGCCCCTTCGTTATTCGTAATGGGTGCACATAAAATTTGCACCCACAATGATTAACAAATGGGCGGGACTAATGAGCTCACTATATTGAATACAAGAAAACAAGAGATTCCACGGAGAGCCGGCGCATCAAGACGCGTATATTATGACCCCCATTTTGAAAGAAATTTGAGACGAATTCTCTTCGAATTGAAAATGACGATTATGGCATCGTAGGCGGTCCTAGCATCATCAGAGCTGTCTTTCGGGGGTGGTTGCTGCAAAAAAATATTTACCACGCTTTCGTCTGTAGTTTTTTTAGCAGTATAAGGAGAAATCTTTTCGGAAATTCAGGCATCAAATCAAATACGGCAAATCAAACCCTCTTCTTTGTATAGTAATGGTCCTGTCCTGACAAAGGACCGGGTTTTAAAATTGTGCGTCTGTGAAATGACAAAAAGCATGCGAGCAAATTTCAATCGATTTCACTTGAGTGCTGTTCCTACTAACGACGAGTTTTCTGAAGCAACCACCGTCGAAGGTGCGCGCAAGACACGGCTCTTTTTATGCACAGAGAAAATTGAGCGGTCCGTGCTGGGAATGCATGAACGGGATTGATTCGTTCTGACATTTTTACCGGGCGTGAAAGAATAAAATTTTTCAATAGTTTGCGTTGATAATCAATAGTTTAAAAACAATAAGCAAATTGGTGGAAAGTTCGCGAATTGATTGATATACAAATCTTTTAAATCCATCGAAAGATAATGGCGCTATCAACGCTTGAAATCTTACATGATTTTATGACGGTCCCCAATTTTGACATTTTCATGCCCTCTATCCGAGCCTTCCCCTTAGACGTAGTTTACAGTTTACGTTTCTCGTGAAAATCCCAAAGAGCTTACCGCGGAATTTTCAGAGGATTTTTCGTGTTAATTTTAAAGAATTTCTCGCGGGAAGTCCAAAATGTTTCTCGTGGGATTTACGAAGAGTTACTCGTAGAATTTATAAAGAGTTTCCAGTGGGAATTCCAAAAAAATCAAGTAGAAATTTGGAAAAAAAAATATAAATGAAATTTCGTGAGTTTTCCGTGTAAAAAAACTGGGAGATTTCAAATAATTTTAAAAGAAAGACAGAATCACCGTCTTCGTTTAGACGTTCCACAGACTAAACACCTAATATCTACCATAAAACAACCGAAAGGACATTTACACAACACCCAGTGGTCCAGTAAAGAACTTTTCGCTTTACGATATATGGAAAACGGACCTGAAAACTATTTTTTTATTATTCTGGGCCACTTTCCAAAGATTTTGAGAATATTTGGAGACTACCGAGTCTCTTGAAAGAAGACTTCCTAGCTTCTTGGAAATAGGCTTCCGAGCCTCTTAAAACGAGGCTTCTGAGCATTTTGAAAGGACGCTTCTGAACCTCTTGAAAGGAGACTTCCAAGCCTCCTTAAAAAGGGAGGAAGCCTCCGAGCCGTGTTAAATGAAATTTTTCAGCACCTTCAAAAGGCGCTTCTTAGCCTCTTGAGAAAAGGCTTCTTAGTCTCTTGGAAGGAGGCCTCCAAGCATTTTGAAAGGAGGCTTCCTAGACTTTTCAAAAGAAACTTTTAAGCCTTCTGAAAAAAGCTTTCGGACCTCTTGAATGGACACTGCCGAGCCTCTTGAGAGGTGACTTCCGAGCATCTTAAAAGGATGCCTCCAAGCCTCTTGAAAGGAAGCTTCCAAGCCTATTGAATGGATGCTTCCAAGCATCTAGAAAGGAGGCTTCAAAATGTATTGAATGGAAGCACCTCTCTTCCGAGCCTCCTGAAAGGAGGCTTTCGGGTCCCTTTTAAAAGGAGGCTACTGAGCATCTTGAAAGGAGGTTTTTGAGTCTCTCGAAAAGAAGCTTCCAAGCTTTTGAAAACAGCCTTCCGAGCCTCTAGAATTGAGGTTTTCAAGCTTCTTGAAAGAAGGCTTCTTAGCCTCTTGTAAGGAGGCTTTCTTTAAAAAAAAAGCCTAAATCTTCTTCAAAAGAAGCTTCCAAGCCTTTGAAAGGAAGCTTCCAAGTTTTCCTTATTTAAAGGATGCTTCCGAGCCTCTTGAAAGGAAGCATCCGAGTCTCTTGAAAGTAAGCTTCCGAGCCTCTTAAAAGGAGGCTTCCGAGTGTTTTGAATGGAGGCTGCTGAGAATCTTGAAAGGAGGTTTCCAAGCCTCTTAAAGTAGCTTTCCGAGCCTCTTGAATGTAGACTTCCGAGCCTCTTGAATTGACGCTTCTGAGCCTCTTGAAAGGAGGCTTTCATGCCTTTTGAATGGTGGTTTCCGAGCCTGTTAAAACGAGGTTTCTGAGCATTTTTGAAGAACGCTTCTGACCCTCTTGAGAGGAGGCTTCCAATCTTTTGGAAGGAGGCTTCCGAGCCTCTTGAATGGATGCTTCCGAGACTTTTGAAGGGAGGCTTCCGAACCTCTTGAAAGGAGGCTTTCAAGCCTTTTGAAGGAAGGGTCGGAAGCCTGTTAAAACGAGGATTCGCAGCATTTTTAAAGGACGCTTCTGATCCTCTTGAGCGGATGCTTTCATTTCTTTGAATGAATACTTCCGAGCCTCTTGATAAAAAGGGTTCCAAGCCTCTTAAAATGAAGCTTCTAAGTCTATTGAAAGGAGGCTAACCTTTTGAGAGGAGCCTCTTGAAAGAGGACTTTCAAGCTTCCAAGCTTTTTAAAGAAGAATTATAAGACTCTTAAAAGGAAGCTTCCAAGCCTTTTGAAAAAAGGTTTCCAAGGGTCTTAAAAGGAAACTTCCGCGCCTTTTTATTGCTTACTTCCGAGCCTCAAGAAAGGAGCCTTTCAAGCCTTTTGAAAGGAGACTTCTGAGCATCTTGAAAGGAGGCCTCTGACCCTAGTAACATTTTGGTTTTATGGAACTCTTGAAAGGAAGCTTTAAAGCATCTTGAAAAGAAATTTCCAATCTTTTGAAAAAATGCATTCAAGCCTCTTTAAAGAAGGCTTCCGAGCCTCTTAAAACGAGGTTTCTAAGCATTTTTGAAGGACGCTTCTGAATCTCTTGAGATGAGGCATCCTAGCCCCTTGAAAGCAGGCTTCGAGCCTCTTGGAAAGAGGCTTCCGAGTCTCTTGAAATGAGGTTTCCGAGCCTCTTGAAAGAAGGCTTCCTAGCCACATAAAGGTTGCTTCCAAGCCTCTAGAAAGGAGGCTTCCTAGCGTTTTAAAAGAAAGTTTCTGAGCCTCTTGAAATGAGGCTTCAAAGACTTCGAGGTTCTATCCTTTCAATCTTTTGTCCCACAAACTTTCATACACTGTGGTGGTTATTGTGTTCACGATTCAATAGGCTTTGATATACCATTCGCCTTGCATATTATGTACAATACCAAGTTTTGGAATAAAAAATTACACACTTCTCAAAAACTTTTCAGTATGTTTTCATTGGAATTGTAATAAATCCGCCATTAAGCATTTTTGTTCGAGGTACCCCCTGGTGTCAGCAAAGGAACCCCCAGGGGTACGTGTACCCCAGGTTGAGATCCCCTGTTCTAGACGATCGACGTCGCTAACGTCGCTGAAAAATTATCCATGGATAAACAAAACAAAACCAATTCCCGGTGAAGATTGAAAATAAATTTAAAGAATATCCCGCAAAGATTCAAAAAAAATATGCCATGGAAATTCCAAAAAATTTCAGAAGAAATTTCGCGGAAATCCCAAATCTTAAAATTTCGAAGAATTACTCTTTGAGAACCGAAAAGTTTTCCGTGGGAATTCCAGAATACCGTGGTGCATCAAAAGAACTTCAGTATATAAAAAAGTCTACGAATCGAATGCAAATACAATCTTCGTTAATGATACAGGTACACAGAGTCCTCTATTTTTCACGTGCTCCACTGTATTGCATTGAAAACAACGGAAAATATTATAGAATTACGAATAAAATCAACACCTCCTGATTCGAAATACTACTGCTGTTAAAAGTTCAATACGCACCTTGAGAAGCGATCCCTTTGTTTTCTATGCTGCTGATCTTACTCTGTTAATTGCGATATGTATTTTAAACACAGCCACTTTTGCTACAATTATGTCCAACACGCGAACAAATGGCACCTGAAACTGTACGTTTGCTAGGTGGCGATTTCTTTTTTAATTGGAAGAAAATTAGCCCCCCTCCCCCCTAGGATTTAAAAGGCAGTGATATCAGTTTTCAACATAAAGGATTTTGAATTTCTGAACAACTTTGAAGACAAAAGACTTATCTCCCAAATTCCTCCTATCACAACGAAATGAATTAAAAACTAATGGGCTAGAGGTGTGCGCTGAGGCGACGGCGTATGTCGCCATTTTGATTAGCGGAGGCGACTTTTGTCCCGAATTTTCTAGAGAAACTTTTCAGAACCCAAGAGTATTTCTTCAGAAATTTCTCGGAAATTGTACGAAATTTCACATTTTCTTAGGGAAATTTTTCGAAATTTTCTCACTATTTTTCGAAGTTTTTTCAGGAAATTCTCCAAAAATTCTCCGATATTTCTTTTTAAAAAATCTCTGAATTTCCAAGAAAAATTCTATTAAATTCTCTAATGAAATTCTTCAAAATTATCTTTAAAAAATCTGATTTTTCGTCGAGAAATTCTTCATCATCTCTTCGGAACATTCTACGCTAAACACGAAAATTCGGAAATCTCATGGAATTTTTTTTTTAATTTTCTTGAAAAAGTCTACAAAACTTCCTCCGAAAGTTGTTCGAAGCTCCTCTGAAAATTTTACGATGTTTATAGAACAGTCAACCCACCACGTCACCATCCCCCTCCCCTCCGTTTGAAAAGACCATCACAGTAACTCCTGAAATATTTTTCTAATATGGCATAATTTGCTTCCATGAGTCGATATAGTGTCAAAGAACATGGAGGTTTGACTGTAGTGTAGATGCTAGACAAGGATAAAGAAGCATTGACGATCGAGTGCACGATCTTTCACCTTCCATATTTCACAAGTCCGTTGATGAAATTGTGAAGAAGTTCGTGAGGACAACTACTTCATCATAAAAATATCCTTGTACATTTCGAACACTTATTACAGTGAGAAGTGAGAGGTGAGGAATGAGAACTTCTCACTTCTGACTCCTTATTTTTAACTTCTCAATTTTCACTGTGAAAGGTGAAATTAGCGAGATGAGAAGTGAGACGCCTTTCTCCTCACTCACCATTTCTTACTCCTCATTTCTCTCTTTTCATTTCTCACATCTCACTTTCCATAATGGCATTTTCGGCCAAATAACCCGTTCGGCTAAATGGTCCTTTTTGGCAAATGACGGAGAAGGGTCGTTTGGCCGAAACTAATTCGTCCGGGGCATACGGCCGAAATAGTGATTCGGCTAAACTGGTCATGTGCCCGAAAATGCCGTTTTGCTGAAATCATCGCTTGAGATAAAGAGCGATATGGCGGAAAACTGTAATTTGACCGACGTACATTTTATTCGGCCAAGTAAAAGTCGGCTGAATGACTTTTGGCTTAACGTGTTATTCGACTAAGTGGCATTCGGTCAAGGATTACCAATCCGGAGCTGGCGAGTTCGGTTCTTGGTCTGATCTAGGATGTTTTCGGGTTGTAAACTTTCTCTACATCCTGGGCATAGTGTATCCATTGTATTTGCCACACAAGATACATACTCATGTAATGACGGGCTTTCAATTAATAACTGAGGAAATGCTAATACAACACTAAGTAGATAAGACTAAGTGGAGCAGGTCAAGTTCCAGTTGAAATGTAGAGCCATTGAAGAAGTTAAGAATTATGAATATTCTCCTCCTGATTGAAGCTTCAGAGGAGACTTAATCCCCTTTTCCCATTCCCGATGCATCACGGCCAAAAACAAAGAAATTGGCAGGCTCTTTGAGAAACATTAATTTAACCTTACAGTTATGCAATAGTCTGTGATTTGATGTTATAATTGATACGCCATGGATTTTTTTTTTTGGAAAATTGCAAAAATCTAGTAAAAGTAGAAAGGCGCTTTTTGTTTTTTTTAGTATTTTTCCTTCAAAATAGGTAGAGTTTTCAACTTCCTGTACGTATTAATGAACGAGATTGGAATTCGATAGTATAGACATTTTAAAATTTGGGAAGACTTGATTCCCTTTTTATGATATCTACTCGATAACTATTTGTTCGAGCCAACCATTCATTTTTTTCAATTCTACAAATCTGGTTAACCAATACTGAGAACCTTTTTTTCAATTTTTCTCTAAATTTTTGAATGGGTAACTGATGCCTGGTATGCCTATATTAAATTAACAACTTAAAATCAGTTTATTCTAAAACATTTTATCATTTCAGATCATTTTGTATATTTATGAGATTGTGCTATGAAAAATTGATAGCGTTTAGTCAATGTTAGGAAAATTTTTATGTAGTCAATAAAAAGATCTTTAAGAGGATTCAAACACACAAACCGTCTTATAAAAAACGGTTAACAATCCAAAAAATATGAACATCTTTTTCATAGATAGAATACATCCTTCACTACATTGGAGACTTTTACTAGACTACCTGAACATAAAAAATATATTCTTTCCGAAGGTTAGAAGTGCCTTTCATATGCAATGTATCAGTCAAAATGTTTCGAAATGAACAGCCATGACAACGACAACGGCTCATCTTTTGAAATAATGGAACCACAATCAATCTTTCCTTCAGTCCTACATTCATCCATTGAAAACCGTATCCAAAGTCATCAAGCGACGAACCTTCTCTAATGAATCAGCGAACGTCCGAGGAGTCGCGTGTTGACGGATGAGGTCAGAGCAATTCTTTCGAAGGTCCGATCTATTTACCAGTGGTGTTGCTGTGATGCAATTCGTCGCACGCCGCATAGTCATAAAAAAATAAGTTCGTGCATAAATTATTACGACACAGTTAGAAGAACATGTAGGCCCATTTGGAGACGCTCACATCCATGCTAGCGTTGCTGGAATGGGAGAGTTCCCCGTTTCAGGTAATGTTTTGTATGCCGTAGGCATACCATATGCCAATTGTATGTTTTGTAATGAAAAAAAAGAGCCAATCACGTAGTAGGAACATAACTCAAGACACGATGAGTTCAGTTGTCCGGCGTCTAAAATAGGATGTGCGAAGGCCGCAAAAACTGAACGGTCTAACGCCTCCGCACAGATGCCCGCGCATTGCATTGCAATCTGGCTATTGAGTATCATCGTTTCGTATGATTGAAGTCAGAAGTAATTGGATATACTAATCAAAATATCGTAATCCATCATTAGCGCTTCACCTACTAGCCTAACCTTCCCACAATGGTATATGGCATGTTCGATTTGATGTCTTTGATTATGATCTACTGATTTAAAAATTAAAATAAATCAAATAAAGCATAGGAAATATTCAACAAAACGAATTTTATTGGAAAGCATACCCACGGCTAATCATGTTCTCGACATATTCCAGAAATAAAGACGGAGAACTGATTAAAAACCTTTTTTCTATGCGGCACAGTATGCTTCAAAAGACCGGGCAACCGAATGTCTCCGCGCACCCGAGGAAGGTTAAAATTGCAAATTCACCACAACGGATATCTAGCAGGTTTTCTAGGCGCACGCATGGGACTCCGACCTAATGCTTGATTGAAAATTCAACTCTCGGTGTGTGGATCCAAAAAAGAAGAAGTCGCGTGGGAATCGGTTCTCATAAACACCTCCATTATGGGCCCTATTATGAGTAGCAAGTCATCTTTGTAGATCTTTGTTAGCATTTTCTGCGCCCAGCGAACGTTGGAAACGTAAAGAATTGTACTGGCAGTATGGTGCTGCACATGCTGTGCGGCTGCCGATGGTGACGGCAGATATGCGGATGAGATGGGCCAGAATAATAAAACTGTTGATTTTATATTCGTTACCTTGCTCCGTTCCGTCGAAAGTGGGCAAGCCACCCGCATAGGTTAAATTAACAATAATCGATGGTAGGCTATTTATGACAGAAAAGGTCAACCCGCTAATGTGACTGCCGCGCGGTTTACTGAACGTTATAAAAAGTCAGCAATGGTTTGTCGATATGCCGCGAAATTCATTAGATTTACTTTTCGGCTTTTATGTCGGATAGACCAATTATGAAATCAAAATCCAAATTTGAATAATTAATGCTGAGGACTATACTTCTTCTTCTTCTTCTTATTGGCATTTCATCCCCACACTGAGACAGAGCCGCCTCGCAGCTTAGTGTTCATTAAGCACTTCCACAGTTAATAAATGCGAGGTTTCTATCCAGGTTACCATTTTTACATGCGTATATCATGAGGCTAGCACGATGATACTTTTATGCCCAGGGAAGTCGAGACATTTTCCAATCTGAAAATTGCCTAGACCGGAACTGGGAATTGAACCCAGCCACCCTCAGCATGGTCTTGCTTTGTAGCCGCGCGTCTTACCGCACGGCTAAGGAGGGCCCATCAGGGCTATACTTAGGCTCTCAAATTAATTCATGAATTAAACTCATATTAAATTAAAACAAAACGAAGGTTTAGAACAAGCACATTTGCGAAGCAATATAACATTTGTCATACATCGTATTGAAAAGCACAGGTATAAAGGCTATAAAATCACTCCAAAACAGGGCATTTGATAGAAGACCCGAGTCATTTGGCATAGCTGCCATTTTGCATAGTGTTTACTTGCATCGAAAGTATGAGTAATTTGGCATAACTGATATTTGGCCGCAAATTTGAACTGTTAAAACAGGGGTGGGAGCAACCCTTTTTGAGATAAAGTAATTTGGCATGATTCTGAATAGCATCTAAAGTTAGAGCTACATGTTCGCTCCTAAAACAAAATTTCTATAGGAGGTCCGAAGACTCAAAGCGTTATAAACTAATCGATTCAGCTCGATGAATCGAAGTGATGTCTGTTTGTATGTGTGTATGTGCATAGATAGACGAGTGTTGTGCGCGTGTGTACAAAAAAATAACTCGTTTTACAGCACTTATCCTAAATCCATTTGCTCGTAGCAAATTGCATTCGATGATGATTCCTGTCTTAATATTTCCTATTGGTAATTGGGTTGTTTAGGGGTATATATGTTTTGACATATTCTGAATCTGCATAAAAAACTGAGCCTAACCCCAATTTTTCAGAATTTTTGGAGCCCCAGAACTATTTTTAATTTGCATTTTAAATTTATATGGGACTAAAAATTTGTTCTTATGCTACATGGGCCAACTGTCATTGTATGAATGTTAGTGTCATTCTATCGATTGAAATGGCTTATTGTTTGCTGTATATACATGTAAATAAAAGGTTTACAAACAAAATAAAAATATGTTGGAGATCAGCAAAG
This sequence comes from Armigeres subalbatus, assembly GCF_024139115.2. Taxonomy (NCBI): domain Eukaryota; kingdom Metazoa; phylum Arthropoda; class Insecta; order Diptera; family Culicidae; genus Armigeres; species Armigeres subalbatus. Next base: position 294,420,034 of record NC_085140.1, on the reverse strand, counting down.
CATTCTCTTTATGTAAAACTATAAAAAACCCTCATATTTTACTTTGCTAAACAACCCAATTGACCAGATCGGAAAAAATTTCAAAATTCAATGTTCAAAATTTACACAAAACGCGTTCTAAAAGCTCAATCATTTATATTTCTCTTATCCTTATAGACGAATCCAAGTAAAAATAAGAAGAAGACACACGACGGTGTTAACTTTGACAGATCCTACAGCGCAGCATAGGAAGATCATTTTAAAATGCTTATAATAAATTCTAGACAAATTGTAATTAAAATCTGATTGATATATGATACGGAAAAAGTTCCGAAGTTTATGATGGATACATTTCTAAATAAGTACTTCAGAACTTTTTCCGTATCGTACATCAATCAGATTTTAATTACAATTTGTCTAGAATTTATTACAAGCATTTTAAAATGATCTTTCTATGCTGCGCTGTAGGATCTGTCAAAGTTACCACCGTCGTGTGTCTTCTTCTTATTTTTACTTGGATTCGTCTATAGTCAAAATATTATTTTTTATTTTTTTATTTTTCATGCATATTGCATCTTTACGGGATGCTAGAGGTTTTTCCTTCTTTTTAAATAGATGTTTACCCGGCAGAAGACACTGGTGAAAATATGGGAGTGGAAATAATTCCTTTATTTAAAAGCAGGCCTTTGCTCGAAAAAAGTCAGTGATATAATTGATCCCAAACCCTTCTTCGACTGAGAACGTTTGCCCAAAATAAGGCAATGGTAGATGTGATACATTCTTCAAAAGTAGGCGGTTGCTCGAAATAAAGCAACGGTAAATGTGATTCCTTTTTAGAAAGTTTTTTTTATATGTCGATGATGAATGTGATTCCTTCCCCAGAAGTTGTTCCGCCATTTCGTTTGTCCATATTTATCAGAACATGTGCTAGATGCATAACAATCTCCTTTGTCAATGTGAAAAAATACATCAAATAACCCTGTATCTTTCAAATGATGACTAATGTCCCTTATACCAAATGACGGCTGTGCCAAATGGGTTCTTCGAGGCAAATTTTTCACATAGATAAAGCAGAATTTGATCTTTTTTTGTTATCTTTATTATAGTAATAGGGATAAAGGAGCATGATTTGCATCGAGGACATGTTCTGCTAAATATAAACTAATGGTAGGAATGTTTCGGAAAGACGGACAAAAAAAGGCAAAACATCCGCCATTGCATAATTTCGGATAAACGCCTACTTCCAAACAGGATTCACCGGCATTTTATTCCGAGAACACACCTACTTTACAAGAACCTTCATTCTCTTCTTCCGAGCAAACGCCTACTTTTAAAAAATTACATGTATCATTGTACCACATGAAACGAATTTTGCCAAAAAGGGATTTATATTTGCCATTATGTTTTTCGGTGGAGCAAACGCTCATTTTTATAGAAGGTGCCACATCCACCATTGTCTTAATCCGGGCAAACGCCTACTTAAAAACCCAATTATATCCACCAGTGGTGATTACGCCTTTCTCGATTCAATGTGTTGAATTCGAATTAGTATGGCAAATGCAACGTAAATTGCCTACATTTTGGCGGTTAAAAGCTTTGATGCGATTATATCACGCTACTTAAGAATTACTCAACTATGAAAGTAATGGATTGCGTCACGGCTAAATTGATTAATGACGTAAAGTGTGCATGTAAACAGCGTATTTGTTAAAAGAAAAACAGAAATATTACTCAAACCGAATGAGTTATTAACAAACAAAAACAATAGTGTCCAACTAGGAAAGTTTCTCCGTCGAATAAAACTAGTTGCACTCGAATCGGTCAAGTCCTTCTATATGAAACGTGTTTAACAAAAAAAATCCCGGGGCTACACACATCTACACACACACACACACACACACACACAGACGGACATTTACTCAGTTTTTCGAGCTGAGTCCATTTGTATATAACACTATGGGTCTCCGAGCCTCCTATCAAAATTTGGCTTTTGGAGTGAAATTATAGCCTTCTGGTAAAACTTTGTTGTACGAGAAAGGCAAAAAAGGAATCCCATGCATCATTGCCTTAACAAGGACATACGCCTACTCCCAAAGGAGCATTCACTTTTAAGAGCTGAGTAGTATAAATACGTTTGCGTACGTACGCAAACGTACCTATTCTGCTTAGCTCTTTACTGTTGCCTTACTCCGTGCAATTTTTTTCGGGTCAAACGAATAAACAAAACGGCAATACTACTTTCGAGGAGAAAAAACCATTATTGACTTATTCCAGACAAATGCCTACTTTCAATGAACAAAACACAACAAAACACAATCACCGTTACCTTCATCTGGGCAAGCGCCCCAAACGCAAGATTACATTTACCATTATTTCGATCCAGGCAAACGCCAACTTAAAAGGAATCACATCCAATTGTTATTTGAGTAGGTATCACATTAACCTTTGCTTTATTCCGACCAAACGCCTACTTTGAAAAAGGACTCCACCCACCATAGTCTTAATCTGGGAAAACGCCTACTTTCTTAGAAGGAGGATGATAATTATCTTTATTTATACTCAGCTAACGCATGCTTTCTATGAAAGGATTACATCTCTTTTATTTTATTCCCGACTGATATAACACCGTTCAAGGCTAAGTCCACTCTAAATCAAAATAACTAATTTTGTTTAGAGTCATGAGGCCGAATGCCATTTGTCCGAAAAGGTCCTTTGGCCTACCCGAATAAAAAATACAGTAGAATAACAGTACAATTTATTGTAACACTACTATTAATAACATTAAATTGGCGATAGATTATATTGTAAATGAAACCATAGAAATACATTTGAATGCATTGTTATGAACCATTTATTCAAATGTAAATAAAGTTTCCGCAATAGAATGTACGGGTTGTTAAGTATCGTAACTATACAAAATCTGAGATTTTTCCATACATTTTTTTCGTCACACAATAGAGTGTATGGTTAATATATTGTTGAAATATCCGAACAAATCTGTTCAAAATACAATGGATTGTATTGTATTTGTATAGTAAAACAATACGATTTTTGATTTCTCAGTTGTGACAGCTTTACTGCTCAACAATGCAATTTAAAGGGAAAAATGCATGTTTGTCGCTATGAGCCAAATATTGTTAAATAGTTTATATGCAATGTAATGAAACATTTCAAAAGTTATCAATGTATGAATCTTATGTACGAAAACGTTTCAAAAACTATTGCAAGTATTGTTACATTAGAGAAATATGTTGATGTATTGTATCCTCAGTGTTGATACAATCTGTGCAACCCTCAATAAACAATGTATCCTATTGTATACCGTACATGGTATGGTAATTCAATTATTTACACTATTGAACCAATAGTACATTTTTATCCGGGTAACGTCATTTGGCTTAATTGTTGATATTTGTTTACATATTAGGTGTGTGAAATGAAAAAATGTGAAGCAAACATATCTCTGTGTTATTGATTTTAAGCGTGCGAGAAGTCATAAGTAATAAATAAGTAGTGAGAAGAAAGTGATAATAGATGTGAAATGATAATTGGAAAGTAAAAAGCGAGATGTTGAGAAATGAGAAGTGATATATTAGATAGAGAGGACTAGAGGAGAAGGGAGAAAGGCCGATTCGGCCAATTTTCAATTGCGTCGATCTGTTGCGAAAAAATCGTGCAAAAAAGTGAGCCTAACTTTTGTACGCACTTTTTATGAGAAAAAGTATTTTGGCCATAACTTCCAAGCCCATAATCCGATCCGGTCAATTTTCCATAGTAAACAATGGGGCAGGATACTGAGTCGATTGCACCATTGTGTAGAAATCGGTCGAGGGTGAGTGCAAAAAAGTAAGATAGACTTTTTCACGCCCTTTTTTATAAGAAAAAGTATTTTTGGCCATAACTTCCAAGCCCATAGTCCGATCTGGTCAATTTCCAATAGGAAACAATGGGGCAGGATACAACGTCGAATGCAATCTGTTGCGAAAAAAATCGGTTGACAGAAAGTGCAAAAAAAAGTGAGCTTAACTTTTTTACGCGCTTTTTTATGGGAAAACGTATTTTGGCCATAACTTCCAAACCTATAGTCCAATCCGGCCAATTTTTAATTGGAAACAATGGGGCAGGATCAAGGAATCAATATTCGTGCAACGCCTAACAATATACCCTTTGTCGTCAACAGAGTTTGTTACTGACAAACGCACCCCGCAACAAGCCAAACCCAATCCAAACACAATGACAAGAATATGCAAAATACGACGCTAATTTTGTAATCATAGTTAGATTCTCGTATATTTCCATAAGAGCAAAAACTGTGATAGCTTAAAACGAGATTTGCTGTAGAGATAATGTAAAATAGTGGGATGAAAAGTTAGCAACAAAATTGTCTTGGTTCTCTTTTGTCGCTTGTTTCGCATGCGCATCCAAGAAAAATTGATTCCCTGGGCAGGTACTGCGTTGAATGCAATCTGTTGCGAAGAAATCGGTTAAGGGTAAGTGCAAAAAAAGTTTGATAGACTTTTTTATGAGAATAAGTATTTTGGCCATAGCTTCAAAGCCCATAGTCCGATCCGGTCAATTTTCAATAGGAAACAATGGGGCAAAATACTACGTCAAATGCAATCTGTTGTGAAGAAATCTGCTGAGGGTAAGTGCAAAAAAAAGTGAGCTAGACTTTTTGCTCTTTTGGTGCACACACACACAAACATCACCTCAACTCGTCGAGCTGAGTCGATTGGTATACGGGTCTCCGACCCTTTTATAAAAAGTTTGTTTTTGGAGCAAACATATAGCCTTTACGTATACTTTGTATATGAGAAAGACAAAAAGAAGGAAGATGAAAGCTGGAAGTAGGGGTGTGCACCAGTCCGAAAATCGGCAGCGGCGTGAATCGGCGTGGCGATTTTTTAGTACGTTTTTCAAAAATGTTTTCTGCTTTTTTCGAGACATTTTCAAGACTTAAACGGAAAAATCTATTGAGTTTCGCCGTAAAAAAACTGATGGTCTTTATCAGGAAATTCTCAAAGATTTTTTTCAAAATATTTTTTTGGAAATTATTTTCCACGGAACTAGTTTGAAGTTTCGAAAATTCTTTGGAATTTCCAAGGTTTTTGAATTTTGAATTTATGCAGAAAAATATTTTGAATATCCACCGAAAGTTCCTGTTGAGTATTCTTCGAAATTTACATAGAAATGTGTTTGGAATATCCGCAGGAAACTGTAGAGCGTTTTCACAGGAAACTCTCTGGAATTTTCTCGAGAAGTTCTCTGAAATTTGCACGGAATTTTTTCATAGTTTCCACGAAAGATTGTTCAAAATGTTTAAATTAAAATTTCCGTTTTGAATTTGTTCCAAATTCATTGAATTTCAAATGATTTTCATCCGGCATTTTAAACCAAATTCTTTGGGAAAGTATAAAAAAAGAGGAAGCATTTGGCCGAAATGAACGTTTGGACGACACTGTTATACATCGAAACGGTTTGACCGAAAATTTCATTTCGCCAAAGCGACAGCCGTTAACCCTCCCGAGCAGCACACTTGTCACAGTAGAGTTACTGCAACCAAATCAGCCAGCTAGCCAACCAGCCAGATCAGTGCTGCTAGGGCTAATAGGCCGAAAATGCCGTTTTGTCGAAATGGTCGTTTGACAGAAATGGCCGTTTAGCCGAAAATGTAATTTAGCCCACCGTTTCATACTTCCAATTGTCAATTACTGGAAGGGTAATATGGTCAAGAATGTCCACCCGTTTGGCTACATGACATTTTCGGCCAAATAGCCTTTCTGTCAAACAACAATTTCGGTCAAATGATCTATTTGGCCAAACGACTTTTTCGGTTAAATTAACAGTTCATCTGAACGACATTTTTGGCCGCATGTCCATTTCGACTAAATGACATTTTCGATCAGATGGGTTTTGGCCTAATGGTTTGTTCGGTCAAATGACGTATTCGGCCAAATGTCGCTTTTCGTATTTTAGCCGAAAAATTTTTGGCGGAAAGCTGTGTGAGTGACTGAATTGTACTTTTGTTCGAAACGGTCTATCAGGTCAAAAATGGTTTGACCGAAAATGTAATTTAGCCGAAAAAGTTGTTTGTTGGTCATTTAGCTGAAAATTCCGTTTGGTCGGAATGGTCGATTGATCTTGAGCTTGATGATCATACATTTCGTAGTTGCTAATGCGTGTTTTTTTTAAGTAATTGTCCGCTCTCCCCTACACCAAGAAGCTCAAATGAGTGCCCCCTGGTAGTGGACAGTCTCAATTGTAAGCCTTATACAACGCAACAATAATCATATTTTAGATAAACATACTGAATTTAATGGCTGAGAAAAAAAAACTACTGATAAGGAAAATACTAGCAAACATAGATAATGTGCTTGGATTAAGCATCCTTTTGAATTGCCATTTTGTACAATGGCACAATGGTAATTGCACAGGGAACCAGTGGGTGTTGCTCTACAACCTCAGCACAGTCCGAGAGCACTAAAATTTTCTACGGTCAATTACGGCACCGGCTACGTCCTTACGGTCATCGGGATGGGATTATCCAGTCACCCGCTCTACACTTACCACGACTTAATGCGGAATTTTACTGAAATTTATGGGTTATGGTTCTGTGGGCCTGGAATTGAACCCACAATTTCCTGCGTATGAAGCAGAAGCAGTAGCCATATGACTTTTTTGTTGTTTAATAATAATAATAATATAAAAATTATAAATGTCACTAATAAGCAACAAGCGGGATTGAATGACTAAAGCGTCACCTAGAGGTAGAAGAGTGGAAAGTATGTATTCTCCCATATTTTAAGTCAATTTTTTCATATAAACTTCAGGCTTTTGTTGGCACGACGCCGACATTCAGCGCGCCGCCGTTCAAAATTTGTCACGCCGCTGATTTATAATTTTCCACGCCGATTCAAATTTGAAGAAGTCCACAGAATTTTCAGTGGAAATTCCGGAGATTCAGTGGAATTTCCGTATTTTTTTTGGTTTCCACATCATGTTGAAACTCCAGAGAATTTTTCGTGAAGATACCAATGATTTTCTTGAAAATTCCGTACAATTTCTTGTTGAAATTTTGAAAAACTCTCCGTCAAAACTAAGAAAAAACTCGTACGAAGCATTTCCCGTTGAAATCCGAAGAATTTCTCTTTGAAATTCAATTTTTTTACGAAAAAGGATCTTTCGGCAGAAGGTTATTTGGCCCAAGACCACAAGGCTGATAGTTGGTTGGTCGAAAAATGTCGTTTAACCGAACAGATCATTCGGTGAAAGACTATCTAGCCTAAAGTTATTTGGCCTTTGTTATTTGGTCGACCAGTTTATTTGGCTGAAAATATCGATTGACCAAATAGCTCAATTGGCCGAATATGCCCTTTGGCCGAAATGGACATTCGGTCGAAAGTGTCGTTCGGCTGAATTGGTCATTTTGGTTATTTTCAGAATTTTCTATTGAAAATTATTTTCAGATTTTCCGATAACTACTTTGAAGTTTTGAGAACTCTTTGAAATTACCAATAGGAGCTCCTCTTAGATTTCCTAAGAAAAAATGTTAGGGATTTCAGCGGAAAATTCTTTGGATTTTACATGAGAATTTCTTTAGAATGTTCACGGAACGTTGTTCCAAGGAAAATATTCGAAATATCTATTCTCGGAATTTCCACGGAAAACTCTTCAAAGTTTCAGCCTTTCAGTGGAAGATTGATCCAAATGTAGATTTCAACAAAAAATCTTTGGTTTTTAACGGAAAAATGCTTAGAGTTTTTATGGAATTTCTTTGGATTTCTTACGGGAAATTCTTTGTATTGTCCATACGAAATTCTTGGGTAATTTGGCCGAATAAAGCGGTTTGCTATAGCAGGTCGACTGGCCAAATCGATCGTTTGGCCGAAGAAGTCATTAGGCCGAAAATGCCGTTTGGCCATTTGGCCGAAAATGTCATTTGGCCTATATGGTCAAAACTGGTCATTCGTTTGGCGAAATGGCCTTTTTGACAAATGAACATTACACAAAATTCCGTAACCTTTACTTTTTAAGTCGATGCTGGCCTTTAAACCAAAAGTCATCTAGCCAAATTCCATATAGCCGAGCCGAACTGAACGTTTATCTGAAACTGTTATCAGATCGACAATGGTTTGTCCGAAAATGTTGTTTGACCGATAGCGACATACAGCCAAAAGATATTATCAGTTTCGGATATACGTTTAATTTGGCTTAATGGGATTTGGTTAAATGCCAGTATCGACTTAAAATGTAGAGAGGCTACGAAACTTCGTTCAATTATTTAACAAAAAGCCCATCTCGCCGTAAATGTCATTTGGCCAATTGGGTGGATATTTTTGACCATATTATCCGTTCAGTAATTGATACTTGGCCGTATGACCCGTTGGGCCAAACGACATTTTCGGCCAATTGTCCAAACCAAACGATCATTCCGGCCAAAAGGCATTCTCGAGCTGATGACGCATTCGGTAAAACGACCTGTTAGGGAAAACGAATTTTGTTTTCATGGAATTTCCCAAGAATTTCTTATAGACAATACACTAGTCGTCAGATAACTGCAACATGTTTATGTTTCAGTTAGCGAATACCGTCCGATAACTGCAACGTATTCTAGACGTCAAACGGTTGTCAGTCGACGCCAGATGCTGCCAAAATTTTTCGTTGCCCTTATCCGATCAAAAATTCTATTTCAATGAGAAATGTCCAAAACAAACATTGGAAGCTGATAGGACACATTCAAAACAGTCTTCTTTAGCTTAAAAAAAGCTAGCCTTTTGGTTCTATAAGCAAAAAACTCAAAGGTGCAGCCCAATCGGGTTGTACGCAAAGGTGACGTAGAACTACGTGGCAATACTGGTGGTTTTCATGATTGTCTGCTGAGATTGAGTGAGTTGAAAGCAGGTCAAATTCCAGTTGGAATGTAGTGCTATGGAAGAAGAAGCTTGCGATGCATTTACGAGTTTGACTGATTCACCAAAACCGATTGCTAAACTGTTAGCAAGTGTTCAGTAGTAAATAATCATACATAAATATTGTAACACACTGGAGTCAGCTTTTACGCGGAGGATATGGGCCGCGTAAATTAAAACAACGTAAAAAACCGCAAAAAAATCCAAAATATGTCTAAATGAACCGCGTAGATCCCGAAATTCTAGAGGAAAAAAAATTGCATTCAAAGCGATTCGTGTAAAAATCGGGAATGAAGCTAAACTTCAGTGTACATCGGGAATGAAGCGTTGACTCTTCCTTGATCGGATGGTCCAAGAAAATTTAAAATCCATCGAGAAACGGCTGAGATATTAACGATCAAAGTCTATCATATTTTCGTGACGTTTTTCGATTTTTTGCAATCGTAAAGTGTACCCCAATATAGAAAAGACAGACGTAGTTCTACGTCAAAAACGTTAAAATACTCCGCGTTTGAAGCATTTTTATGGCGTTTATCATGGATTATTATCCAACGTATTCGATCATTCGTATATCACTTTGTGAAAGATGCACCTCAGTGTGAACAGGTATGAAATGTGGAAATGTATCTATGCTCAACCTAAGAAAATATCACACCCTTTCTGCTCAATATTAGGTAAAGTATATTGAAATTACAATTTTCGAATGTCCCTTACTAAGCTTTAGATTGATTCCTAATTAATAAATAACAATCTTAAAAATTCTGCCAAACAATTCATTATTATGCAACCAACGGCTACAAACATCAATCCCTTAATGGTTCTCGTTTTGTCTGCATGCAATTTTACGATTACACGTCATAATTATGATTATCTCGCAATCCATAATTATGACGACTAGCTGCATGGGTACTGGCTGTAAATTAACCCCTTCGCCTACGCCGCCAGCAACGGTTGTGGCGCCCCTTAGTAAATTTACACGAGTAGCAAATTTGTTCAATGCGCATAAATCATAAGTCGTTATTCGGGGCTCGTTGGGCCCATCTTGCTGTGTATAGCTTCATCAGTAGTTTCCACGAAGCATGAATCAGCGTCGCGAACAGATTACTCGTTTGTCATTTGCTTGAACTACCATCCGAAAGACGTCTCGGATGTGTGTCGAAATTGTCGGTGGGATCATAGGTTTTGTTAGGTTGAATATGTTAGTAGATGCAGGCGAACATAAATTACACCAGAGTTGAAACGTCTTCAAGAATATAGAATTGCGCAGTAGACTTCGAATAAGAGGAAAATATTTTCTTACCATTTTCTTATGCTCCATATAAATAAAAATGGATTTTTATGGGAAAAATCTTACATATATATATATATATATATATATATATATATATATATATATATATATATATATATATATATATATATATATATATATTTTAATTTATCATATTCAGATAAACACACATTTTTAAATCTTTCACTAGGGCTTATCGACTAAGCTTATGGGTAAGTTTTGTTTTTAGGAATAGATAGACAAAATTGAATTATTTTTTTAAATTAGTTGATCCGTTATCCGTACTAAATTAACTAAGTTGTGATTTTGATATGAAGTTGCATCCCATTGATTTGATATACACCTACAAACTAGCAGGAGATTGGGTTGATTCGATTCAATCAAAATAAATCATTTCGATATTCTACGTTGCATTTGCGAATGGCAAGGTTAGTAACGTGCTTCAACTTTACTGAAAACAATCACCAACGCTGTTGATCCTAAATATCATCTATCCCATCGGAAGACACACCTAAAGACATTTCGTACCCATAGATCATCGATCCTCTGGCGATCGATCTTTACATTTACAGTCGGAGTATGAGAAGCCTTTTCTGAAACAGCATCGAAGTATCGATCGAAATCAGCTATGGACTCGCTGTAAATTGAAATTCAAGTGCACCTCATCAAGATTTGAATTTCCAAGAAGCGCAACACCCCTCGTACACAATGCAAAGCGGCATGTCATGGCACAGCAGTGATCACAATCTCCGAACGACACTCCGCGCTCGACAGATTAACTGATCGAGATTGGATTGTTTCCCGCTGCTGAGCGGTCGTAGTGGAAGATAGAGAACAACTGTCACGATCGTAGCAACTTGCGAACTTGATCATGATGAATCTTACACCGATCTCATCTGGCGCACGCCACAGCCATCAATCTCGTTACCTTCGTCGTCTTGAGCTCCCCATTAGGATCATGAGCTGCTAATTTTGCATCCCACCAACACTTGAGGAGGGATTAGCGAGGATCTTTTAAACAGTACGCACAAGGTTTACTTTTCGCACCACGGTTTTAGTAATGAGATGACAGACATGGCATTGACATGTCAAATGGAGATCAAAGGGTACTCATGTAATCAAAAAATATACTCCGTCGCATATTCATACGACCCTGATGGCCAGGAGACTGATGTTAGATTTTGACTCACTTGAACCTGCACGAGTTTCATAATACGCACTCATATTCAAATGTGAATCCCCTCAGTTGCCACAAATGAGCAATCAACTACAATGGAAGCGACCTCCTAACGCCAACCAACAACGGCTTGAAACTTGAAAGACAATTTCCGAAAGATAGCAATCGTCAAGTCACTGCACTGGTCAAATACTGGTGACCAACAAAAACGCCGCCCCATTATTGTGCTGTGGTCCACCGAACTAATTGTCGACCTATCATGGATGCAGGAAATCACGTTCAACAGCGCCGTGTTGTATCAAGAGCGACGGTTCTCGAACGAGGGTTAAGAGTACACAAAAGAATTCTCAGTTATCCACACTTGTTCATAAGCACCGACCGAAGCGGGAATAACAAATCAATCAACGACTTATTGGTTCTAGGAAACTTTAGTGGGTGAATTTTGATATTTTGTTCTGTCGTTTGCTCAAATCCTCTTCTCATGTTCTTCTAATGCTGTTAAAACTCAGGCTTAATGTTTGTAAAGCTTCAAATGATAAATTGTTTTGAAGTCAAAAAATAACGATGACTAGAAGATGAAGGAAGAAAACACAGAATACTGAAGCATCAAATATAAAGTCGAATATTGAAAAAAAAATTAAATAGCGTAATTATTATGTTCTAAAGAAAACAACTTAGAAAGAGCTCAAGTTTAAAAAACTACGGACCTTTGATTCATACATATCACACTCATAGTATCATAAGAACGTAGCTACATACATTGATCTCTTTGTCTATTTTTTTCTATCGTTTATATCTTTAAAGTTACAACCAAGATGGATGCATCTTGTGCACTATTCAAACATCCTTTATCAAGCTAAATTATGAACTCGACAAACTGACGAATTTCGCTGATTAGATAAGAAAAAAAAGAAGAAGAAAACATCGACGAAGAGAAATCGATCAATTCAGTTACAATCAGTGTTGGTAAAATCATTCACAAAACTTAATCATCGAGCCTTTCCACGGTAGTAACTCGTTTGCGAGTTTTGCTAAATCGCATCGTTTCACTCATTTTCCAAAAAAAAGACATAATGAATCTTATCGGCTCAAATTGTCCATAGCAACTGTTTCTTGCACTCAATTAAAGAAATTGACGACGTCTAATTGAACGCTCTGGCACATATACAATATACATTCAATTCGTTGAACAAAGCAGGGGCATCAATCTCATTCGTAAGGATCTTTACGACGGAAACGGCTTGCATATTCAATCTACTCTTCTCGAGTGTTTCGACACCCAAAAGTGTGCATCGATGTTCGTACGGTGGAAGTCTCGTGGTGTATCTCCAGGGTAGGCCTCGAAGAACATTACGGAGAAATTTACGTTGAATTTCTTCTAAACGGTTAATCCAAATTCTGTTGTAAGGACACCAGACAAGCTCTGATGACTCCAGTATAGAACGTACAAAAGCACAATAGAAGGATTTCAAGAACAGCGGGTCGCGAAACCCATCAGCAAGCCTCAGGATAAAACCAAGCTGTTTCCAATCTTCGAATAAGTCCAGCAGATTCTGTAGCACTAGACAATCTCCAATGTTTTTGATAACGGAATTAATTTCCATATCATCAGCGTAGAAGATTTGGGGACAATCTATTATTTACATAAGCATTGTTCAATGCGACTAACTAACTCGCTGTTTCCGACAAATGAGGAAAAACGAAAACCTATGATGATTCAACTTAGCCACGATTTTAAGGTGTGTTTCAACAACTTCAACAGTTTTGAGATTTTGAGTTTTTCCCAACACTTGTTGCAATGCAATAATACTAACCGCAAAATATTTACTTCCACAGCTTTCATTTAAATGAAATATTCAAATTTCAAAATGATGGTGCTTAGCTGGTTCCTAGTCGATTTTGAAATAGTCTTCTGGAACCGATTAAAAAATTGCCAAAATTAGGATATATTCGAGGGAGTACTGGGACTTCTCTTTCTTTCGGAAGAAGTGGCCACTTGTTTGTTGGCTTCGAACTCCGTTATACGATGTGTCAAACTTCATGATTTTGCATGATTGATGTACGTATCAACGGTTTCCTATGGCCGCCCTCGGAGTGTTCTCGAATCTTGGTTCTCCTGAAGAAGCGACCACTTCTTAAATCTTGAAACCCATCATGCGATTTTTTAAAATTCATGATTTTGAAAAATAAGTGCACTAATGGACTTTTCAACGGCCCTTAAGCGAATGGGCCTCGTTTATTCTCGAATGTCCAACCTGCGGGATTGCCCGGATACTTTTTTAGATATTGAAACAAATTTTAAAACGTCTCAAACTTCATAATTTTACGAAATAATTACAATAGAAAACATTTGAACGGACGACACCGGTGATCGAGTGTTCAGCTCAACGTGCCTCTCTGTCTGGAGTTGTCTTCCTGGTGAAAAATCTAAAAATCGCCTTGAAAAATAAAATACCAACGGCACCGACTGAAGTCGAATGGAACAGTTGGGTGACAAGCAGGCACGCAACAAAATCATATGTAAAAAGGCCACCTCCCCCGAGAAGGCCAATACTTGGAAAACACGACAAGTGGTCATTTTGTTCAAAACCCATTGGAATGCGTTGTCCATGCGTCAAACCGTGTATTGTGGCGTCAAATTGTTGATTCAAAGTATAGAGTTTAGAAAAAATAAGTAGGTTAGGCGAAAAAAGTGTTAAAATAATCGAAAGGAAGGTAGGACAAACCCAAATTTTCCACATTTTGATGAAAAATCTAACATTTAGGCGAGTCAAAACGCCTTAGTGGGACTAACCTACAATGTACTACGCGTCTCCACGTACTTTCCATACCATACGCGGGGTGCGATGTTCTCTAGGAGCTGCTGGCTGAAAAGCGTTTTGCCTCATGAGTTTTCCGGAAACAAAATAACACCACTTTTTGGAATATTATCAATATGAATTTCCGGAAATTTAGGTCACGCCTCAACGTCAATAAAATAAAGCGCTGGGACAGACATTCTAATTATCAAATTAAGCTCATTTTCGATTATTCTTTTTGAATCTTCTGAAGTAGGTATTTTTTTTGTTTTTTTGATCTTCTTTACCACATATTTTTCAATCATTTGATTTATTTCGAACAATCAAAAATCATTCAAAGTCTTTCTGAACAATTCTGAATTGGGAATCGCTTTTGGATTTCATCAGATGTTCATCCCATCAAAAACAAAGCAATAGAAAGGTACCGCCATCGGGGGTGAGAATGGGCCATCGCTCTCACCGGCAGCACGCAGGTTGGATAGCAAAATCGCTCAAACAGGTCTCTTATATTTTAGTCTTCTTGCCATCAGATACATTCAATCTATTCTACAAGCATTCTAAGTACTTGAAATAGTGACCCATTCTCACCCCCATTTGACCCATTGTCACCCCCGACGACGGTATTTGATTTATTTCTTATTTTTGTGATTTTTTTCAGCAGTGAGCACCCATGTTGACAAAAAATAAGCTACAAAATTGGTGCCGTATTTCTTTGTTTCACGATGAGATGAATATATGTTTAGTGGGATGGAGTTTGGAACAGATCTCCTATTTCGAAATCATCCACTGTAAAAAAAACGACGGCATGAAAATTAAGTTATAAATCAACTGAACAAAATCGAGTTTAAGGCAGTTTCAAACCGAGGGAAAATTTCGTCGAATTAAAGACTAGATTTAAGGTCCTCACATACTTTAAGGGCAGTTTACCCAACAGTTTGCAAATTTTGCTCCCATGTGTATGGACGAGATTTATGGGATTCCGTTATGAAAAATTAGAAATACGGCCCGATTTCAAACACAATCTGGCGGATATCTCCGAGAGTCCAAGCTGTAAACCAGACTAAAACTTGCCCAGGATTTTTTTATTTTTCGCGAGGAAATTGCATGAGACCCGATTCTTGGGAAAACATGGGAATAAAATCAATGGACAAGATTCCCGAGGTGTGAGGCTACTTTTAGCGTCCTTTAAATCAATTTCGATCAAAAAGAACTGTGAATTGATTAGATGTGACATTTATTTTCATGCCCACATTCAAGAACATTAAGAAAATTACATTTTATTAATGTTCTTTTCTTGTTGAGATTCTTATTATTCTTATCCTAAGATTTTCTCCCATTTATATTAACGAAGGATTAGAACTTTTTGCATTTTTTCTATTGACATTTTTTCGTAAAACTTTTTCTTCTTAGCCTTCTAATGTCTAAAACCGGCCCTAGGCAGTACCCCGCTGACTATTGTTTGTTATTTTCAATTGTTCAGAGTTGGAAAAGTCTTTGATATTGGTCAATAATTAAATCCTTAATACATGTCAAAGTGTAGATTAAAATAAAATTTTGAAATTCCCCATTTTTTTAATCTTGATAGTTGCGTAATCTTCTTTTCCTTCGTGTTTTTATCCGCGTTCCTTTGAAGAGTGAAAAATTTGAAGTTAAGAATTTTTCCACAACTAACTTAATACAATAGAAGGTTATAATGGTGAATGATTCACTCTAAAATATTTCTAATTTCTTGCACGGAAAATGAAAATCCATAGATATAGATTCCCACAGCTCCTGAATTTTATCACAAGGTTTTTTGACATGTCCCGTTTTCCAAGCGCGTCTGTCCCGTTTTTTCACCGAAAGGATCTGGTCAGCCTAATAAGGATGGTCCGAAGCTAGCTCAGCTTGTTATCATTGGTTACGTTTGTGTACACTACAAAGCAATGTATCAATGCAGATCACTGATTAGCATAGCTTTATGACTGGACGCTTCACAACTACTGCGCGCAATTTCACACAAGAACTTCAATTATTATTGTTTACTACAGATATTTCTACGTATCTGCCAATATCAATGCTTTCGTTGATTGATGCACTATGAACTGGGTAGTTAATCCGAAAAAAATGTGTTATCACTTTTTATCGCAAGAAATAGCCGATCATTTTTAATTACAACTTGCTGGGAATCATGATTCATAACTGACATTTTCACATCATATTCCTTACGTCGTCGACAAAGCGTCTGGGCTCTGTCATGAAAAAAGTAATGAACTTTACAGATATCTGCGGTCTTACATCGCTGTACTATTCTGTAGTGCGCTCTACATTATAGTATTGTTCGTCAGTGTAGAACATATTGCATCTGTTCAACGGCGTTTCCTACGGTTTGTGCTTTGAAGACTATTTGCTGGGTATCCCAGGCATTTTAACCCGGGCAGTAAAACCCACAACCTCCATTCCTCTTCACTGGTGGTATGAATAAAACGACCCCTCTCAGCCCTATAAAAGTGGCCTCGTCACGCTTGGCGATGAGTCCTCCATCTTCTTCAACAGGAATTCTGCTACAGCTATTGGCATGTCCGCAGTAACTCCACTGCCCCTCAAGAGATGCCGTTGAAAATACGGGGAGGCGGATTTGGAGGAGTACGAGCGCGCACTGTCGACTGCCTGCGCGGTCCAACCTCCCTGGTCCTTCACCGAGTTCACCAAAGAAGTTCTTGTTGTTGCCTAAAAACCATCCCGCAATCCAGTGACCGTCTGGACAGAGGAGACTCGGCAGGCTGTTAAAGCCAAGCGAAAGTCGTTGCGCACTCTTAGGCCAAAATTATTTAAGAGACATAGACAATACAAGATCGTTATCAGAGAGACGAAGTCTAAAAAATGGGAACAGCTAATTGATAGTGTATTAACCCAACCCA
This sequence comes from Armigeres subalbatus, assembly GCF_024139115.2. Classification (NCBI taxonomy): domain Eukaryota; kingdom Metazoa; phylum Arthropoda; class Insecta; order Diptera; family Culicidae; genus Armigeres; species Armigeres subalbatus. The sequence goes on along the minus strand of NC_085140.1, from coordinate 294,402,980 downwards.
GACCGCCGTTGAACTATGGAGGCGTGTTACCGCACTAAGTGGAAAATGGAAGACATAGCCTATCCACCTTGATCAGGGTTAATACGTAGAGTGTGGCCGACCCCGCCGCATTTCCGGTCCCGAATTTCTGTTTCTATTGGCCTCTGGTGACAACGACGATGGAGCTCGATGTTTGAGATTCAGTTGTGAGGCCACCAGGACCAAATTATGTAACGCAGGCAGCGCCGTAGCGTGTGGTTGGCCAAAACCCCCACCAAGATCAAGAACATCGCTATAGAAAATGATCACAAATTATTCTCAAATTCACTGGTTCAGACGATTTTCTCGGTAATCAACGATTCTGTAATCAACTGTTTGACTAGTATCCGGAGAGCCCTTTCCCGTTGATAACTGAAACAGGTATCAGAACGTCGGCTCAGGGGGTACGTTTCCCTCAATTTACGAGATTTGCCTATCCACCTTAATCAGAGTTAATAGGCTTGGTTAATATTTTTCATCCTTCGCGGCCGAGGCGAAGTTCAAATTCGGTCGAATTCCAAAGAGTCATCTCCGCACGTAGCCCACCTCTCAACGCCTTCATTATTCCTCCAGGCTTGGCCTAGGTCATATCCAACCGGAGGATCGTTCAAGTTCTCGGAATGAATGTCAACCGGCTCACCTTTATACCACATTTCTGTGCGGTGAAGTTCTCCTGTGAAACACTCACCAGCCTACTACAACGCACTTCCGGAACCACGAAATACGCTATACTGACGGCTTCATTTCCGACCGAGGCGTCGATTTCGGCTTTTCCGGTCCAAACCCGGGTAGATCAGACAGCTTGGCCCGTCGATACAGCATATTCTTTGCTGAAGCCGCTGCCATCTTCGTCACTACTACTCACCCGGTATCTTCACAGATTCCGCCTTCCATCATTGCTGTCCTCCAGAGCGATCATCCTAATCACCCCTGGATCCAGGGAATTTATTCAGGTGTGGCACCAAACACCAGGTTCGCCTGGATTCTTGACCACTGCGGCAGTATGGAAAACACCGCAGGTCTTCGACATTAAGAACTACGCTATTCCAACTCTGTCCCACTGGCCGATGCAAAAAATTGGATAAAAAAATGTCATCAGTCGGTATTGGGCCTTGTTATGGGACACCAGAAGAACGGTTTTCCTAATGAAAATTAAGAGCTCCATGACCCCTTGAAATGCCTCAATTTTGTAAAAAGATCAAATAGTCATTTCAAGTGGTTAGGTCCTTTTCGGACCTATTGTGAAGAATGCGTTGAGCACTATATTTGCCGCTTTTCCAAGCACAACCATTCCAAGGTGTTATGTATACGGGATCCCGGTGAGAATAAGAGACGCACTTTCAGACTACAAGGATGCAATGGCAACGTTCATCTGTTTCCTCAAGGATGCAGATTAGTTCTATGATGATGATGATGATGATGATGATGATGATGATGATGATGATGATTCTACCAAGTTTAGTTCTTCTACCTTGGGCCCCCGTACACTGTCTTTGGGAAAAGTCCAATTGTCAAAGGCGAACGGGCATTCTGCGGATTTAAATCGCACTTTTTCAAGGAAAAATAGATTGCGACTAAAAATTATAAAACGAATCAACAAGATCGTTCAACCTAGAGAATTTGATGCTAAGGCACCTAGTCGTCGTCGTTGTCGCAACTTCAGTGCAAAAACTGTAATCGACGGCCTCCAGAGAACGTTCAAAAGAGTTTCATCTTTGTTCGACTTCAACCTGACGTGGAATGTGGGAGAATTGAAATGATATGAGACCACAAATATGAAGAACAATTACACCACTTCATCGGTGATTTTTTTAATGTTTTCGTTTATTGATTGTAATAAGTCAGCATATTATTAAAAAAAACAACTTTTATCTTGATGATGCCGATCCAATAAAATATACTTAAAAAATGAGCGAGAAAACACGGATGATGGCCAATACGATCAAAAACCATTGAAAGGTAGCTTAAGTTACCACTTCTCAGGTTCCTTCAATACCCACAAGGTTAGTCCATTAATGCGCTTAGAACCCAAAAATATGAAGTTTGACACGTAGCATGATGGCGTTCAGTCTCCGGGAATACCCGGTGACGGCGAAGACGATCAAAACCTGACGTTTATCTGCTGCGCGTAACCTTGAACCAGTCCATCGTCTTATAGCAATTCAATTTTAAGCCACAGGGGTCGAATCCAAAATCAAAATTACATCAAACTTTCAGGAGCACAAATATTCAAAAGCGAGCATCAATCAACAGCGAAAATCGCTTTTTATCGTTGCTCCGTAGCAACATGCTTGAACAAAAAACTTACAGATTTTTTGATCGCCTATTAATTGATAATTGTGTAGCCAATGTGACAGTCATGTCCATATGTGAATTCTGTCGTTACTATCATTACGATAGTAATTGGATTCTTTATTAGATTGCGCTGCGTTAAGGGCGGAGTTCGTGATGTTAGAGAAGCATTTTCGCATCGTGCGTCGTTGGTATTCGATACGATGTGATAACCGGTCCGTATATTTCTTTCTTCACTAGTTGTGAGTTCATGTCGCCGATACCGATTTCCATCGTATTTGCTCCAGCTTTGCCTAAAACACTTTTACCCATTGTTGGGGTTACCTTAGAATGGGAAGAACATATTGATGATGCTATTGATCCATAAACCCTCTTATAAACCCGACCGTGTAGCTTAAACAAAATTGAAGTGGCATGATAAGGTTTATAGGGTTAGCGATGAAAAGCTGCCGGCACTAGATAAGCAATGTATAAGCAAATACTCATAAACCAGCCCGAGTCGGCTCGAGCCAGTCAACGCGTGCCGATAATACAGGGCAAGATTCACGGCTAAGTTTCTAAAATATATAGCCCATACATAATATGTATTACATGCACATAAGGCCTGTCCACGTTAAATTTCGGACACTTAGGTAATGTCCATATGATTTGTCGTCATTTTATCAATGTAGGCGTGTTTGAAACATGCTGAAAACAGCACATAAAGCGGATAGATTCAGCTGGCATGTAAATTGATCGCCTCAGTGGTTTGTGAAAATTTTCAAAAATCGCGTTATAAGATGGGTGTCCGAAATTTAACGTGGACAGGCTTTATATTGCTATCTCAAGCATAACTGTCCTATATTGACATGAATTAAAAACAAAATAGACAGAAACACCGTCTTCGACCAGAGGTCGCACAGACTGAACACTTCACATCTAGCATTATACAACAGACAGGACATTTACACAACACCCAGTGGACCAGTGGAGAATTTTCCGCTTTGAAAAAAGTTTTCTCCTTACCAGGGCGGGAATCGAACCCACACTCCACGGCACATGCGTCTAGACAACTGACGTCGCCACGAAGCCCACAATTTCATGTCAATATCTAAAAGTCGTGGAACCTTTCCGATAGAAAGGAGAGCTCTATGTTTTCTCCGAATAGAAATCTCGAAGATACGGATAAAGTTTATGACTAGTTATTATTTATATTATTTTATTAATAATAAATAAATTTATAATATCTGGAAAAAGATTCTAGTATGAGGAAGTTTAGAATTTTTGATGATCTAGAATCTTGTTCGGTTTATTAAAAATTCCAGCTACCAGAGAAAAAATTCTGCAGTGCGAAACACTAAAATACCGGAGTTCAGAGGACACATTGCAAATGAATCGAAATACAAAACAGAATCATAAACCGTAACTTAGGTGAATTGGAGACGATCAGTGATCACTCTTGACTATTGAATCCCTTTACTCGTCAACCACTCGCAATGCCAACAAATCTACCATACCCGTTGAACTAAAAACAAATCCAGGATCGTACGGTGTATTACATGATTAGTATTATTTAGGTCATGAGAATGGTCATCTTCCACCACCTTTGAAGAATGGTTAACTTGTTCTCGGATATGCGCTTTTTCATTTGCTACTTTTTGGATTTTCTCAAAATATTATATTCTACAAAAAGCAATATTTTTAAACTTGATGTTTAATCTAAGAGAAGTTCATCCCGAAGAAAAACAAGATGAAATTTCTCACAGAATTGAATAAATTTGAAACCCTTACTCTTGAAGAGTAAAAGTAGGAGAATATTTTAATGAATATTACAGAAAATGTGAAGAGATTGGTTTAGGCATTCTAAAAAGAAATTCTTATGATTCTAATCATAAAATCATACAAGAGAAGAATGTGGTATTTTCTTTAGAATACAAACCCTTGAATTCTACTAGAAAAAAAGTAAGAAGAGAGCTTTCTAGCACTTTCTCAGATACTATTTTGTGTGACCAAAAAACAATAAAATAAACTTACTGACATGAACATGAACAAATAAACTTACTAACAACGATCTTCCCCCTATTTCAATTCTGTTCCACAGCGAAAATCTGTTTCGCACGATGTCCGACCTGGTGGTGAGCGAGGGCTATGCCGCCCTTGGCTACGAATACATCAACGTCGACGATTGCTGGCTGGAAAAGTCACGTGGACCTCGCGGCGAACTGGTCGCCGATCGGCGTCGATTCCCCAGCGGTATGAAGGCTCTGGCCGATTACGTGCACGCCAAGGGGCTCAAGTTCGGCATCTACGAAGATTATGGTAACTATACCTGTGCCGGATATCCCGGTATTCTGGGCTTTTCGCAGAACGATGCCGCCCAGTTTGCCTCCTGGGATGTGGACTACGTCAAGCTGGATGGGTGCTACTCGCTGCCGATCGATATGGATCACGGTTATCCGGAGTTTGGTCGAAACCTGAACGCCACCGGTCGCCCAATGGTGTACTCTTGCAGCTGGCCTGTATATCAGATCTACGCCGGAATGAATGTGAGTTCGTTGTAGGGGAACAACAGACTACGAGTGATTAATTGCGTATTGCACTTCCCGTTTCAGCCAAACTACTCGTCTATCATCCAACATTGCAATCTGTGGAGAAACTACGACGACATCCAGGATTCGTGGGCTTCGCTGGAAAGTATCATCGACTATTACGGCAACAATCAGGACGCGATTATCCCTAACGCGGGTCCTGGCCACTGGAACGATCCCGATATGGTGAGTCACGTTTTCAATATCAAAGCTTAAAGTACTTAAGGAAACACTTATTTTGTAGTTGATCATCGGTAACTTCGGGCTAAGTTACGAACAGTCCAAAACACAGATGGCTCTGTGGGCCATAATGGCTGCCCCGCTGATGATGTCGGTGGATTTGCGAACGATCCGACCGGAGTTCAAAGCGATCCTGCAGAACAAGAAGATCATTGCCGTGGATCAGGATCCACTGGGAATCCAGGGCAGGCGGATATATAAGGTATTGGGATGAGCGATATAATTTGAGTTTTAAGCTCTTCTAAATCAATCAGAAAATTCCACTTTAGGATTTAAAAAAGAATGTTGTACAGACATTGTACGAGCAAAGATCACTCGTTCAAAAATAATAATCAAAGTTAATAAAATAATCAACTTCAAATTCTTCAACAGCACAAGGGCATCGAAATCTGGTCGCGTCCGATCACACCCATTTACCAGACGTTCTACTCGTACGCCATTGCGTTTGTGAACCGAAGAACCGACGGTACTCCCTCAGATGTAGCCGTTACCCTGCGTGAGCTGGGCCTGATCTCACCCACTGGATACAGGGTTGAGGTGAGATGATCGCACTACCTGCGTCATGTTTCTCTTTAATAATTTACGAACAATGAACCCCTTTCCTAGGACCTATACGAGGAAGTCGACTACGGAATACTGAGCCCCCAGACCAAGATCAAGGTCAAGGTGAACCCATCGGGTGTTGTGATCCTGCGCGCCGACGTTCAGCCGGAGCGATTCTCCAAGAGACCGTACAACCCGATCTTCTATCGCTATCCCAACTAGGTAATAGGGGCCAACGCCTCGAAAGTCTACCATTTCTAAGAAGAAAAGCCAGCCGCCGTGTGATCCCACATACGATTAATAGGAAATGAAACAAGAAACACTACAACCTAGCGCCTAAGTCTAAACAGTCTGGCGAAGTGCTATGAGCTCGCCAGTATGAGAGCCTTCGTGGGTGGTAATCTCTCCACGTAGGAATGTATCGGATACGATATATTATGCGTTTTGAGGTTATGCGTTTTGAAGGGTTTGCTATACTATAGAACATGATTATTTGAATATATCAGGAGGAATCGCCTAATGACGCACTGCTTAAAATATCGCCAATACACCCCACAAAGAATGCATAGAGTGTTCAACAATTGGCGATGATTTTAGTTGTTCAACATTTGACGAAAACCCCTGTTAAAATTTGCACAAAATTAGATATTCATCTTACAGACAAACCAAACAAACGCATAAACTTAAACCGTTATGAGTTGACTAAAAAAGTGTTTATTTTATACCGCGAATAGAACCAATACTATACAATAGGCGATCGTGTGTAGATAGCGACGTTAATAGACATTTAATCGTAATACAATTTGTATATCTGAATTGAAGCAATTGTACAAATAATGATTACCGGCTCGTTTTAGAGGGGCCACTTTACTGATTCGTCTTTTCCCGAGCCTAATTCGGTAGGCCAATAACGATAAGGAATAATCTCAGCTCGAAGAAAAAGAAGAAAAACTTGAAAAGCACCAATCAGGAGTGAAAGCTTAATAATGAAAATGTGCCAGCTTTTCCAGAATAGACAATGAATTCCCTCTGGAAGCGGATTGATACGATAATTATGAATGACGATGCTCCAAAGGGAATTCATTAACATGGTGATATTTATTATACAAAACCCAACGCAGACTCACGTCTGTTAATTTCACTTTCTGGTTTGCACAGAAATACCTAATACGCAGGCAGTGGATTTGAAAATGATAGACAGGGATAATTAGTTTTAATTTTTTTATCTACCAACTCGCCAAAATAACTTGAACAACAGACATTCCACACTGTCAACCTTAGTCTTAGCTCACAAATAAAACGAGAGCAGTTGAACTGAAAAATACAAATAAAGGTAGAATCCAAAAATAGGACCACGCTGATGCATTGCTTTTTTTGCGTTCAATGTGATACTTTATGTACATCAATAAACTTTCACCATCGCTAGAAGTTATTTGGGCGGTTGACCAAATTGCAGAATAGCAACAAAAACGAGTGAACGGAAATATCATTCTTATCAACACCGGTTTACGGCTGGAAAACATAACATGACTACAAGCAATACAAATATAATCCGCATAAGCAACAAGTGAAGAAATCCAAACTCGGGTTTATTCTGTTTATGTAATTTATTTTTATCCTAGTAGGTAAGCGACATAATAAAAATTCAAATAAACGTGGTAGTGAGAGCTAAAGTGCTTGAAAGGTTATTCTGTGTGACTAATCAACATCACAATCCATCATACGATTATTACAGTTACTAAAAAAACATTTGCGAAAACTAAAAGAAAATTTAAGGAAATATTATGGTCCAGCAGGACCAAGAACTTCCTTACTATTACTTTTTGAGAAAACTTCCATTTTTCGGGGTACCTTTACGAATTTCATTGCAAACCTTCAGATCAACATCTGGAATATTTTGTTTTCTTATACAAATCTTAAATGGTATTCTAGAATAATCACAGAATTCCATAGACTTATTGGAATCGATACCATTAGCATTAAGCAATTTGCACAAATTCGTAGGTGGTACAAGCATTGTATCCATCCTGTAGATTGATTTGGATCTAATCACTATCTTTTAGATGGAAGAAAGGCCCTCTCCAACAGTCGAAATCTGGCCTGGGCACGTCCTTGCGAATGCTGGGGAAGGGGAAGGATGGTTATTTTGGACATCTGCTTAAGAAATATGCAGGAGGTTTTTTTGGCATTGTTAGTTTGAAGGGTAAAAAACAGTAGGAACCATTTGGTAGAACGTGCAACACAACAAAGAATGATATACAAAGGAGGAAAAGGACGAGCCTGGAATTAAATCCACGGACCTCCGGCTTATAAGGCTGGAGCGGTAGCTACTCTACCACCGACCTCGTCTTCATAGACTTATCGGAATTGTAACACATTTAAAAAAAAAATGCTTACAGAGTTCCAACGTATTAGATTCCATTTGACTTCCATATTTCGTTACAAAAAATGTACAAAGACTACAAAGGGTTTCTCACGATGTACTTATTGTGCCTTGCAACAAAATGACAACTTTTATGATCATTTTCCAAGCTCTCATAGATGTGTAAAATATATCCGCAGTACAAATAGCACGTGCTATCAAAGCATTCACCGGCAGAATCCACCACGTGGCAGCCAAATTTTGAAAAATATCAAAGTAGAAAACGTCGTAAGTCCTAAAGAGAGGCTCTCTTTGTTTACTTTCTCTTTCGATTATTATGAAGCCATACTAACATTTACATCGGATGTTTCAACAGAGATCTGAAGAAAATAGGTATGTCTAGCATGCAGAGGTGGAAATATTGCAATAAATGGAAAACTAGCTCCGATATTAGTGAAAAAGGGCGTAATGAAAGAGAGTCTCTCATTTGGACTTACGACGTTTTCAAAAATCACGCGAGATTTCACTTATCTTTTCTATCTCTTTCCCACTTGATAAAAATTAGAAAACAACTAGACCACTACCTGTCAAATTGGACGAGTACCGGTCCTGTCGTATTCTAGTTTTCAACAGGTGGAAAAGATATAGGTAGACGATGTCATGACGTCACCGTGCAATGGAGCATTATTACTTATCACAGTAAAGCAGAAGTATTAAGGCTCCCCCAGACCTAAGTGATTTTATCGCCACGACGGCGACAACTAGTCGCCGCGATTCTATCGTTCGGTCGCTGCCGGCAATGTTCTATTTACGCTTCCATACCAACGGCGAAAGAATCGCTGTCGCCAAGCGATAAAATCGCGTCGCGACTGTCGCGTCGCGTGTGTTTGGGGGAACCTTTAGAACGATAGAGGCACTCTCATCCCATACCAAGATCCCATACAGCTACTGTGATCAACACAATTCAACCATAGTAACCCGGATTTTGCATAAAGAGTTCAATCGGTGAAATCACGGCACGGTGCTTCATTTGCCGTTATTATGAAAATAAATATACCATTTAATCGGCAGCCGTTATTCGATTCCTACTATAATTCTACGCTTCTAGACAAATTTTCAAAAAAATCGTTGGTGGGATTTTCGAGTTACGCCGTTTTTAAGTTTTTGGTGTAAAACGCCCTGTAATCAATTAAATCTCTATACCCATAAAAAAATAAACATTTTCTTTTGAAGCAATAGAGTAACCGCACCTTTAGTGGAGGTCATATAATTTTTGCCTTTCTCGTATACTAAGTATACGTAAAGGCTATATGATTTTTTTCAATTACACACTCTACTATAGTTTTAGTTGATGCATTATGGTATAAACATGATGCTAAATACAACTTATCATAAAATTTTGTTTGAAACCCAATTATTTTTCTCAATGAAATTGACTCCCTTGTACCTATAGTGGAACAACTGTACGTAGCTCTGGAAGGTGCAATTCGAAGATCTTGTGTGCAAAGAAAGGGAACCATCATCAAAAAGTCTTACATGCTCCTCGGGGCCCTCCATAGCCGTGCGGTAAGACGCGCGGCTACAAAGCAAGACCATGCTGAGGCTGACTGGGTTCGATTCCCGGTGCCGGTCTAGGCAATTTTCGGATTGGAAATTGTCTCGACTTCCCTGGGCATAAAAGTATCATCGTGTTAGCCTCATGATATACAAATGCAAAAATGGTAACCTGGGTTAGAAACCTCGCAGTTAATAACTGTGGAAGTGCTTAATGAAAACTAAGCTGCGAGGCGGCTCTGTCCCAGTGTGGGGATGTAATGCCAATAAGAAGAAGAAGATGCTCCTCGGTTTTGCGTATGACATCGACATTATTGGTGTAGATCAGCGGTTCTCAACCTTTTCCTAGATAGGTACCCCTTTGAATTTTTACATTCATTGAGGTACCCCCTATTGCTTTTTGATGTGAACGATAAGATATATGGAAAACGTACCTGAAAATTAACTCAATATATGGCTCGTCAACATGTTGTATGAAATCTTCGTTATTCTGTGAAACTTTGCTGTTCAAATTAAATTTACACATCAAGCTTTCTATAAGACCTTTATGACTTTTGGAGGCTTCCGAGCTTCTTCAAAGTAAGCTTAAAAGGAGGCTTCCGAGCCACTCAAAAGGAGGTTTCCAAGCCTCTTGAAAGGAGGCTTCAAAACCTTTTAAAAGGAGGCTTCCATGCCTCCTGAAAGGAGGTTTTTAAGCCTCTTGAAAGGAGGTTTCCAAGCCTCTTGAAAGGAGGTTTCCAAACCTCTTGAAAGGAGGTTTCCAAACCTCTTGAAAGGAGGTTTCCAAACCTCTTGAAAGGAGGTTTCCAAACCTCTTGAAAGGAGGTTTCCAAACCTCTTGAAAGGAGGTTTCCAAACCTCTTGAAAGGAGGTTTCCAAACCTCTTGAAAGGAGGTTTCCAAACCTCTTGAAAGGAGGTTTCCAAACCTCTTGAAAGGAGGTTTCCAAACCTCTTGAAAGGAGGTTTCCAAACCTCTACAAATGAGGCTTCCGAGCCTCTGGAAAGGAGGCTTCCGAGCCTCTGGAAAGGAGGCTTCCGAGCCTCTGGAAAGGAGGCTTCCGAGCCTCTGGAAAGGAGGCTTCCGAGCCTATGGAAAAGAGGCTTCCAGGCCTCTTGAAGGAGGCTTCTGAGCCTCTTGAAAGGAGGCTTCCTAGCCTATTGAAAAGAGGCTTCCTAGCCCCTTGAAAGGAGGCTTCCGAGCCTCTTGAAAGGAGGCTTCCGAGCCTCTTGAAAGGAGGCTTCCTAGCCTCTTGAAAGGAGGCTTCCTATCCTCTTGAAAGGAGGCTTCCGAGCCTCTTGAAAGGAGGCTTGCGAGCCTCTTGAAAGGAGGCTTTCCAGCCTCTTGAAAGGAGGCTTTCCAGCCTCTTGAAAGGAGGCTTCCGAGCCTCTTGAAAGGAGGCTTCCGAGCCTCTTGAAAGGAGGCTTCCGAGCCTCTTGAAAGGAGGCTTCCGAGCCTCTTGAAAGGAGGCTTCCGAGCCTCTTGAAAGGAGGCTTCCGAGCCTCTTGAAAGGAGGCTTCCTAGCCTCTTGAAAGGAGGCTTCCAAGCTTACGAGTTATCAACGAAGCTACTGAGCCTTCACGCCTCTCAAATAGAGGTTTTCAGACCTCTTAGTTCTAGATTTAAGTCGTTAAAATTTTTCTTCTTTTAATCTTTTGTTGCACAGACCAGCATACACTATGCAGGATGTAGTGGGCAGGATTCAATAGGTTTTGATTTGCTGACCACCATGCATAATACAATACAAAGTTTTGAAATCTAAAAATACATAAATATTAAAACAATATCAATAAGTTTTATTGGAATTGTAATACATCCTCCATTACGCATATTGGTCCGAGATACCCCCTGGGCCGGCAAAGGTACCCCTAGGGGTACATGTACCCCAGGTTGAGAACCGCTGGTTTAGATCGCAGTGCAATGGAAGAATCTTTTAAACGGAAGACTGGAAGAATAGGACTGATCATGAACTTTGTCAAAACTATATACCTGGTGGCTGGCAGTGAGCGTGGTAGCCCAAACGGTGTTAGTCCCGTGGTTGAATGGGTGGGATGCGATTTGAGGTTGTCGACGAATACATATATCTTGGAACACTCGTTATATGTGATAATGACGTTAGCCGAGAGGTGAAAACACGTGTTGCAGCTGCAAGTAGGACTTTCTATGATTTTCGTAGCCAGCTAAGGTCTCGCAGCCTACAAACACGGACACATCGTTTATTCATCCAGTAGCCACGTACGACCATGAAGCATGGTCGTTAAAAGATGCAGAATTGCAGAACATCGAATTCTGGGAGTGTTTGAGTGGAAAATTAAGAATGGCTCAGATGCTTGAAACTGACAAAACTCGATTTTCCGGAGGAAAAAGCGCCAGCAGGAAGATCAAGACCGCGAAGAGACGGAGCAACTGTACCGCGCTAATAACGCACGAAAGTTCTATGAGAAGTTAAACCGTTCACGTAAGGGCCACGTGCCACAGCCTGATATGTGTAAGGACATAAACGGGAACTTTCTTACGAATGAGCGTGAGGTGATTCAAAGGTGGCGGCAGCACTACGAAGAACACCTGAATGGTGATGTGACAGACGAAGATGGCGGTATGGTGATGGACCTGGGAGAACGCGCGCAGGACACGCGCAGGCTTCGCCGATGACATAGATATTATGGCACGTAACTTTGAGAAGATGGAGGAAGCCTACATCAGACTGAAGAGGGAAGCTAAGCAGATCGGACTAGTCATCAACACGTCGAAGACGAAGTACATGATAGGAAGAGGTTCATGAGAAGACAATGTGAGCCACCCACCTCGAGTTTGCATCGGTGGTGACGAAATCGAGGTGGTAGAAGAATTTGTGTACTTGGGCTCACTGGTGGCTGCCGAAAATGATACCAGCAGAGAAATTCGGAGACGCATAGTGGCTGGAAATCATACGTACTTTGGACTCCGCAAGACGATCCGATCGAATAGATTTCGCCGCCGTACCAAACTGACAATCTACAAAACGCTCATTAGACCGGTAGTCCTCTACGGACACGAGACCTGGACGATGCTCGTGGAGGACCAACGCGCACTGGGAGTTTTCGAAAGGAAAGTGCTGCGTACCATCTATGGTGGGGTGCAGATGGCGGACGGTACGCGGAGGAGGCGAATGAACCACGAGTTGCACGAGCTGCTGGGAGAACCATCCATCGTTCATATTGCGAAAATCGGACAAATGAGGTGGGCCGGGCACGTAGCCAGAATGTCGGACAGTAACCCGGTGAAAATGGTTCTCGACATCGATCCGATGAGCACAAGCAGGCGAGGTGCGCAGCGGGCAAGGTGGATCGATCAGGTGGAAGATGACTTGCGGACCCTCCATAGACTGCGTGGTTGGCGACGTGTAGCCATGGACCGAGCCGAATGGAGAAGACTCTTATATACCGCACAGGGCACTTCGGCCTTAGTCTGAATAAATAATAATTGTTACACAATATAGACCAGCCCAACAAATAATGTATGCTGAATCCAGTAGCCTTGCGAACAAAGGCGTAGGATTTCCAATCCGGAGATGGAAACTTCGATTCTCGGTCCAGTCTAGGCTGTTTTCGGGTTGGAAACATTCTCGACTCCCTGGGCATAGTGTATCCATTGTACTTGCCACACAAGATACATGCAATGGTGAGCATGGAAAGGCTATCAACTAATAATTGAGAATACTAAGTTGAAAAGCAGGCCAAGTTCAAGTTGGAATGTGGAGTAGACTGGCCCAGGAAACAAAAGGTTGTCGAATTCTATGGGTAAGAAAATCAATCTCTGAAAATTTTAGCTCATTGAATCTTCACATATCAACTGCCTTTGTTGCAATTCTGAGTTCAATCGGGCATACCGAACCAATTTCCTGAATGAAATGAGTGAAGTGAGTGACGGAGGTGTATTTTTCTATGCATTTTGGCTGAAACTATCATACAAACTTTAAATCAATTGCGCCAGCTTATGCAACAAGCGATTGAACTGAAATTTTCAGAGATTGATATTCTTACCCAAAGGCACAGTCTTGGGGGGTGCCCCGTAGAATTCGACAACTTTTTTTCTCCCCATATAAGGCTGGGCCACTCTAATGTGGAGCCATTGCAGTGATGAACTTTATAATAATTTAAAAATCACTTTAATAAAGAATATAAAAAAAATGTGGAGCCATTGAAGAAGAAGAAGCTATTTTTTTAGCTGAAGAAGACCGTTTTTGGTTCAATAACTAAGCGATCCATGAGCTTCCAATGTTTACTGAGAGCATACGATACTCAGTATCTAGCGAGTTCCGGAAATTCAAATTCATACCATAAAATGTTGATCATATACCATACACTATTTTTTTTTCATTCCTCAATTTAATTGTAGCTTTACGATAAGTATTGTCAAATTAAAGGTATGATCGTCCTTAGCGTCTCGTTGTAGACGTAACAAATTGAGTTACAATTTCGAACAGCACTAACTCGGTGTATAAGCAAATGACAGCATTCCACCAAACAAAATGCTGGAGAAATGAAGATAAATGCATTTGCTCACTGAAAGCCGATAAATCGCATATGCCTACCAACAATGCTCAGAGAGCTTTCGGATTGTAATTAAGCCTACTAATTTTTTTAAATACATATAAGGGTTTGAACAAATTTTTTTTTCTAAAAATTTTGCTTGGGGAAGCTACGCCCCTGTCTAATATACAAAGCATTCAATATACTGAATATTCTAAATTTTATTTTTTAGAACAAGTTGGTGTAACTTTCCCTTCAGCTCCGTATATAATGGACCAACGTAACAAAATGTTCTGCCAAGTTAAAGGAAAAATACAGTGCTATCCATATAACCTAGTTAAACATTTGAATTCTGTAATAAGTTGTTGGCAAATGAGTCAAACTGACTAAATGATTGAAACCATCCCAGAAGCTGGAAGCAAAATGCTCAATAATCACAATGTTTATCAAAATTCGGTCCCATAGATAAAGGTGCTGGCAACAATTTGGATGATCGCCAAAAATGAGTGTCACCGTTTTGTTACAAGTGAAACCGACGATAATATATTCAAAATTCCTGCTGTTAGAAACAGATATTGTTAATTCTCTCTCGCGTTGGAGCCAACAAGCAGAACAAAACGCGTCCCAACCATTGTTTATCGCAAGATTTGTTAATGTTCTGTGTATGAAATCAAACTCAAAAGCCTGTAGGCAGGCAATTAAAACTGTGAAAAGTGAAAGCCCCAGATACAAACAATAAATTATTGAGGCCACATTGCACTGATGGTTTCGAGATACGCAAATAAGATTGGAATTCATGGACAAAATCAGACTATGAATACAGCATCTTGAATGCTCGTAAAAAGCACACAGCATTGACGATCCCTTCAGAGCACCGAAGGGAACGTCTGTTATTTGATTTTTAAAATTCTGGTAGCAAAGTGTTTATTTTTGTTTTTCTTATATTTATATTTGTTTATATTCTTATTGTAAGTCAGGAGTTATACGAAAGCATCGCAGCTCAGGTGCTCAGGACAAAATTCTTCATGGAGTTAGATGTTAATATATAATTTAAATATATCACCAAATGTGGTGTTTTGTTCCTTTCTCAGGCATCTACGCACGATGCCAATAAGTAGGCAATTTTTTAAAGTAGTGAATGGTTCCAGACACAGACATCGAATTATTCTATCCAGGTGCCCAAATTGAATCGAAATCCTGCATCAAATCCAGCTATGCATACAACAGAAAACAAGCTATGTGAATTATCACGGTTTCTTTAAAAAGTTTTTAGCAAAAAAGTTCTTCTTGAAAATGTATTTGATTTGTAAATAATTTATTATATTTGAATGATATGAAAGACTAAATTTCATATTTTATGTGATGAATAGTACAAGTTTTAATTGTAGAGATCCATGGATCATGATAAGCGTATCAGCTAATTCCTTACGTTTATGGTTACTTTTCTCTTTATGAAGCATTCAATGACTCAGAGTAATACAAGTCCAATTGTGCCTGCAGTATTCCCGATTGCTCTCTGAAAATCTCATACTTGTCATTCTGCTCCGCTAGTAATGCATCCTTTGCCGAAATATCCAACTCAAGTTCTTTCATGTGGTTACTGATAGACATCATCATCAGCGAGGAGAAAATCTGATCACGCTCCAAATTAGCTCTCTGGTTGTTGTTGCTTAGTTTCTGTTTTGCGAAAAAAATAAAACAAATTGGTAAAATCTGAACTAATAATGACATTACTCAAACAACTTACCATTTCCTCACATTTCATCAGCTTTTCATCTATTATACGCTCCAAACATTTTATCATTTGGGTCTGATTCTTCAGGGCGTTCTCCCTGTCAGATAACTGTTCCGTTAAATCATCTGTAGCAGCTAAAGCGGATGCCCGTTCGGTCATTATCTGCTTGCGTGTCTCTTCAAGCTGCTTTTCGAGTATAGCGCTCTGGTCCTGGTCAATCTTCGTCTGTTCTGTTGCACTTGAAACAATTTGCCTGAGCTTTTCGTTTTCTGCTTCTAATTTTTTGGAAGCTTCACTTTGTTCGTCGATTAGTTTGTTGTTCTTCTGTTTCGCAGCCTTATTCCCATTCAATTTATACGTACAGAATGGTGCGACATCAGCGGTGTGTTGCATGACATTCCAAAAATCGTAATATGTAGACGAAGAATGAGGCTCAGGAAGTATTTCTTTCTCTGCGTACATTTTGTCAATCGCAGCATTAGGGATCACGAAATTATCAACTGGCATCATCTGTTGGTAATGCTCGTCCATTTCGCTGTGATACTCATAACTATTGTCCTCAGAAGTCATCGAACATTGAGCAGAGGTAAAGGTTGTCAGCGTTGGTTCATCAACTGATTCAACGCTGTGCTGCTCTACCTCCGACAGTTCATAGATGTTCACCATACTGGCCATCAGATCCTTGATTTGTTTCCTCTGTTCAGCCGTCAGATTTTTCGCTCGTGAATCTACTTCCATATCAATTAACTGCTTCCAGCCTCCGTGTCTCTCTTCTGCATCAAGAATTGTGACTTGCTTTCCTCGTGTTCGCAACGTTCCAGATGGGCCTCTAGGCACATCATCCGCGAATCGATCCAAAGTATTTACTTGCGTGGCCTTCTCGTTATTCGCCAACGACATTGATTTACTGGATTTTGGCTCCATTATGTTGTTCTGATTTATTTGTACTTGAGCCTCACTACAAAGGGTAGGCACTTTCCCGCTTATTCTGGTCACATTAGATGGCCCAGCGTTGGCTTCTGTTGATGATGCGGAAAGCGATCCAATCATTTCAAATGAGTTGTCACTAGACATGTTGTGAAAAGTGGTTTATAATATAAGATTCGAAAAAAAACGCTGGCAAAATATTTGCTGAACGGTTGTGGAATTTGAGCGTCGAATCACTTTGACGCCTTGTCTAGAACTGTGCTGGGGAAGCTGCCTTTTATATATCTACCGAATACAGATTATCTTATAGTTGCACACTACTGTCAGAGGTAAATTTTCGACGCATAGCCGTCAATCGCTTTGTAGTCAGGTAGGTGTGTTTGATCGTTAATCGCTGTACAAAGAAACCCCACTTTTTCTGGGAAACATATTTTGTTACTCCAAAATAATAACCATCATAAATTTTTGTTTTTAAAGAAACAAATCTACCTGTAGGAAGGTAAAGGAAAGTTTAACTCGATGTCTACTTTAATCGGTTCCTTCTTACTGGTTCCAAAAATTCCCCAATCAGCCCTTAAATGTATGGGTAAGCTATTAAGCGAAGCTTACCTACACATTTAAACCTGGTTTAAGGCCTAAGCGGGGGTAAAAAAAATCAGCCTCAATATGATATCCTCCCTTACTCGATGTCCCCGTCAATATTGAGGTAAGAAAATATCACTGAACCGTCAAATGGGGTAGCTTGCAACTCTTTTCATTAACTACATGGTTTACTATTTACTGTATACCACAGATGAAGCAGCCGAAAAGAAACACATTTCATATCATAACGGAGATATGTGCGTGCGTTACCCCACCTGTTGGGTCACTCAAAATTAAGCACACCCAACACACAATATCTAATGCAAAAGTGTCAAATTGAAATCTAAAATTTTGAAGCATCGTTAAATTAAATTAAGTTAAATTAAATCGTGTTACAGTTTGAGCGCTAGTAGCTTCTTTATCTTGAGATGGATTTTCGAGATTTTCCTGTCTTTCGAATCGAAAACTAGGATATCGACAGATAGTCCCGTAAGCTATTGCGCTTCGGCACACCGCTCTAAAGCCGCAATTGCGTCTAATTGCATCAATTTCAACTAGTTGCATCGTATATTTTCGAGTAAGCACACACGATTACGGAGGAATTTTGGCAAAATAATGTTTCTATCTTTGGTTTTAAGCCTGTGCCGAGAATGGGACCCTGTCGGGAATACCATCCGTAACCGTATCAAGAAATTTTCAATTTTATTGAAACTATTAATTGATAACATAACTTGATTGAAAACTACTATTATTTATTTTGGTTGTGTTCATGACACGATCGTATGTAAGGCTTCGGATGGTTAGTATCCAAAAATTAGGCAATTAACTTACCAATCCATGCTCCATGATGCCTTCAGCATCAATTTCGATGATCCTGCTCAAGGAATAATTTGCGTACTCTACAGCCTAAGAATCGAATATTTCCACTCGTCTTATCTGAAATTGCAATTTTTGATAGTTGAACGATATTTATCAATAGTTTTATAATAGTGCTGGGAAGTTACCAAGTTTGATATAAAAAATTTTGAAATTCATCATAGAATGTGAGCACAAATAACGTTTAAAACCGTACATGGTTCGTGAATTAGAATTCTAAAAATTTGTTGGATGTTCAGTACGTTTCCGGAAGACGTTATCCAATGTCAAAAATTCGATTTATAAGCAGTAAAATAGGCAATTAACATTTGAGCACGATCATCAAAATTGAAATGTACTTCCTGTTACTTAAATCCTCTTTTGGTGTCCTACACACTTGAAATAAATCGCAGATTTCTGTGATATTTCACCGAAACCTCAACAGCAGAACTGTTCGATAAATAACTTTTCCAGATTTTCGGTAGTTTTGACAGTTGAACAAAGGAAAAATCGCAGAAAATTTATTACCGACCAATTCTGCTGTTGAGATTTCGGTGAATTGAAGCAAAATTCACCGAAATCTGTGAAATTATTTTAGTGTGCACGGGCACCATATGGGCGTAATCGATAAATAACAATTTTAATAATGCTTTATATATGAAAAGGTGAAAAAACTAGAAAAACTTTCATAGGCACGGGTACCGTTCACACAAGGGCGTAGCCAGAGGGGGCAGGGGGGCCGTCGACCCCCCCCCCTTTGGTAAAAGAATTAAACTGGCACAGAAATGATTTCCCTTAAACATGTGCATTATACGTTCCAATAAATCGGTCCAATCAGAAATAGGTGGTTGAAATTTAAAAGATTCCCAAAAACTTTTAGGATATCCAGGATCCATAATATATGAAAGTTCAAAACATGATATTCTTCTAGTAGTTCCCTTAGGAATTCCTCCGGAAAGTTATCCACAAATTCCTCTGGAAATCGTTCGAAAATCCTTCTCTTGTAATTGTAATTCCTACTTATCTAGAAACCCGTCACTAATTTTCAGGAAATTCATGCGAAAATTCATTGAAGATTTCTTTTCTCCTCTCAAGTTTTATTTCTAGGCTATTCTTCCAGAAAAATCTCCGGCATTTCCTTCAGGAATGTATTCAAGAGTTTCTTCAAGAATACATACGGAATTTCCTCCCAAAATTCCACCAGAAGTTTCTTTAGAAATTTATGACGAAAATCCTCCGAATTCGCTCCGTAATTTCACTTATAAATCTATAAGAAATTCCTTCGGAAATTCGTCTAGAAATTTTTCCGGGCATTCCTTCAGGAACTCTTTCTTTAATTCTTCCAGGATATCATCCAGGAATGTTTCCGAAAATACCTCCATAAATTCAATAGCGAAATCCTCTAGGATTTAATTTTGGAATTATTTTCGCAATTACTTCAGAATATCTTTCAAAAATTCCTCTAGAAATTTCTTTAGGAATTTATCCAGAAATTCGTCCAAGTATTTACCCGGAAAATTTTCCAGATATTTTTCCGGGAATTCCTTCAGGTACTTCTCCAGGAATTTCTCCGCGGAATTGTCCTAGAATTCTTTCCGGACTTCACTCGGAATTTTATCCAGAATTTCATTCGGAAATTAATTTGAGTGTTCCTCAAGGATATCTTCCAAGAGTTCTTCCAGGAATTTCTTCAGAACAAACCCCCAGGAATGCATCCGTTAATTTCTTCAGCAATTCATCTGGGAATACTTGCAGGATTTCATATGGGAATTCCTCCGGAAGTGCTTGTAGTAGTTCCTCCGGGATCTCTTCCAGGAGTTTTTTCAAGTGTGTGCACGGGCACCATATGGGCGTAATCGATGCATAACAATTTTAATAATGCTTTATATATGAAAAGGTTAAAAAACTAGAAAAACTTTCATAGGCACGGGTACCGTATACACAAGGGCGTAGCCAGAAGGGGCAGGGGGCTGTCCCCCCCCTAATTGGTAAAAAGGATAAACTGGCACTGAAATGATTTCCCGTAAACATGTGCACTTTACGTTCCAATCATATTCAGAAATAGCCCAACAAACAACGACAAGCTACAAATAAGCATCTAGGTTGAATTATTGTTTATTTATGATCTTTGTAGCTGAATAAAATGGATCCTGAATAATTTGCTAGACAGATTTCATTTCAGCATTTAATCTAACTAATATTCGACATGGCCTATTTATTTGTTTATTACCTTTATTTGAAGTCGAACTTACGTTTTCGTTTTATCACATTTCAGCACATTGGGGAAGTTTAACAATGTACTGAACTAATGATTTTTAAAGTTCTCTGTTCGACTATGATGTGATGCTCTGAAAGGGTGGTCGAATTGAGTTTGAATAGTAAGTTAATAAGTAGGCATTAGACATCCTTCTTAACCTTTGTCCTTCTTAACCATTGGATTTCAAATTTATCTGATCTATCGCACAGTGGGAAAAAACATGCTTTTTCAGTTTGAGAGAAAATCTGGGTTCTAGATCTGGGAAATTTGATTTATAGAAAAATAATGATTTATTTTCAAGACATGCTTTTTATTTATGTGATTTATTAAACTGTCGGAGATTATAACGAACAAAACTGCTGGAGCAATAAAAAAATCATGCATTCATGCGGAACTAAATTTACTAAAAGCCGGACATAACGCCGTTGAATAACATCGAAAAATTATTGAATCTTTGATGTGTGGAATCCCAATATTATCGCATGGATGTTGATCTTTATTGCGGCGAAATAATTGAAATTATCATAGCATTTGACAATCATATCGCAACCGATTATCAAGAGATTCTGAGGAAGGCCGAATATACATTGATTTTATTTTCATAAATTCATAAATAGCATTGGGGACGGATTTTATTTTATCGTTTATCGACATTATTTTTACGTATTTTCCCTAGTGTGCGATGGTTATGACTGGTTGAACAATGGTTGAAATAAAAAATTGTACAGTTATTAATAAACTGTAGTTCGACAGATCGACTTATTGAATAAAGCCCCAAACGCAATATAACGGAACGGCGACGGAAACGGAAAATTTGACAGTTAGCCCATATATTTTCTGTCAAATTTGCCGTTTCCGTCGCCGTTCCGTTGTATTGCGTTTGGGACTTAAGAGTCCAATTATGATTCATATTCAGCAATAAGATTATTTATGTTATGCATTGAGTGAACCATATCTAACAAATCAAGAATGGCGCGGATGACAACGTTACCGGCGGATGATCAAATGACAGCAGTTCGAGACCCGACTTAAGAAAATTTTAAAATGATTATATGAAAATAGTAATTGCTTCAAAATACGTTCATTGAAGATCTTACTGATGTTACCTTCTATGCGTTATTATTTTCGATGAATTCACATGTAGCTGAATTGAGGCTTAGTAAAATGCTTATTAAAGGTTTAACGAATCAGTTAATAAAGTTGTTTTTCAAAATGATGTAGTTGTATAACTTCGCCAAAATTGTGTGAACAATGCTTGAACAGAAGTTGTGATAAGAAATAGTACAGACATAATTCAACACAGCGCTGAATTAAATCATCACACTGATGTTAGTTCAACTAGTGAATGTTTGTTGGGAGGTGGTTGAAGTTTAAAAGATTCCCAAAAAATTTTAGGGTATCCAGGATCCATAATATATGAAAGTTCAAAACTTGAAATTCTTCTAGTAGTTCCCTTAGGAATTCCTTCGGAAAGTTATCCACAAATTCCTCTGAAAATCGTTTGAAAATCCTTCTCATGTAATTGTAATTCCTACTTATCTAGAAACCCGTCACTAATTTTTTAGGAAATTCATGAGAAAATTCCTTGAAGATTTCTTTTCTCTTCTCCAAGTTTTATTTCTAGACATTTCTTTGGCTATTTTTCCAGAAAAATCTCCGGCATTCACTTCAGGAATGCATTCGAGAGTTTCTTCAAGAATACATACGGAATTTCCTCCCAAAATTCCACCAGAAGTTTCTTTAGAAATTTATGACGAAAATCCTCCGAATTCGCTCCGTAATTTCACTTGTAAATCTATCAGAAATTCGTCTAGGAACTTTTCCGGGCATTCCTCCAGGAACTCTTTCTTTAATTCTTCCAGGAATGTTTGCAAAATACCTCCATAAATTCAATAGCGAAATCCTCTAGGATTTAATTTTGGAATTATTTTCGCAATTACTTCAGAATATCTTTCAAGAATTCCTCTAAAAATTTCCTTAGGAATTTATCCAGGAATTCGTTCAAGTATTTACCCAGAAAATTTTCCAGATATTTTTCCGCGAATTCCTTCAGGTACTTCTCCAGAAATTCCTTATGGAACTTAATTTGGGATTTCATACAGAAGTCATTACAAGAGTTCCTCCAGAAATTCCTCCAGGATTTCCTACGGAAATTCTTCCTGTAGTTCTTCAAGAAATTCCTCCAAAAGTTCCACCGGCAGTTCCTCCGAAAATTCCGGGAATTCCTCCAGAAATTCCTCCGGGAGTTCCTCCAGAGATTACTCTGGGAGTTCCTCCGGGAGTTCCTTCCCGGAGGATCTGCCGGTGAAACTCCCGAAGGAATTCTCGTAGAGACTGCCGGTGGATCTCCCGGAGGAATTCACCAAGGAATTGCCGGAGGAGCTCCCGTAAGAACTCCCGGAGGAATTTCAGGAGGAAGTCCTAGAAGAATTCCTTGACGACCTCCCGGAGGAACTCCAGAGAAACTATCGGAAAAACTTCGGAAGAAATTTCCAGCTTAATTTATGACAAAAGCCTAAATGATTTCTTGAAAAAAGCCTGAATAATTTCCTGGAAGAGATACTGGTGGAACTTTCGGCAGAAACTCCCGAATGAATTGCCGGTGGAATTCCCGGAGGAACTCTCGGAGGAATTCTCGAAGGAACTCCCGGAGGAATTTCTGAAGAATCTCCCGGGAGATTTTTTTTAAGGAACCCCCCTGAGAACCTGCCAGCGAAACTACCAGAAGAATTCTCGGAAAAACTCTTGGATAATTCATTCTATAGACAAATCTCGTCTAGCAGAAGACCTCCCGGAGAATTCCTTGAGGAGCTCCCAGAGAAATTCTCGGAGGAGCTTCTGGAGGAATTTCTATATAAGAAGCCTATAGGAAAAAGCATAAATGAATTCCAGAAAGAAAGCCTGAATTCCCGGAAGAATTTTCAGAGGAATTCCCGTAGGAAATTGATGATGGAATTTCTGAAGACATTGCCGAAGAAATTGCTAGAGGCATTTCTAAAGAATTCCTGATAGAATTCCGGATAGAATGCCTGGAGCAATTGTCGAAGGAATTCCTGGGGAAAGCTTGCATATTGTTTTTTTTCCTGCTTATTTTATAATAAATATTATTTCAGAGAGGATTTGTTTAGAAATTGAGATATATGGTTATAGTTTTCTAATATTTTCTATAATTGTTATAGCCGATTTTATATTCTTTCTGAATATTAATTTCGTTAATAATTTTCTCACTTTGTTTAAAAATATCTGATGAGCAATAAATCAGGCATTTTTAAATCCAGTATTGTTTTAATCATTATTGTTGTTAAATAAACGCACAACGCGTTGGTGAGCGTAAATGCGTCATGTTCATTGGCGTTGCGTTTTAGTACAAAACGCTGACTTCAACGCCCAGCGCACAGTGATGCCAAGGCGGAAAAAACTGAAAAAAAAAGTTCAGCGTACAGTTTCGAAAGTATTTTTATAATTTTTCATAATGTTTGAAATGTCTTTCCTCAAAATTTCACGAAGATTGGATGAATATTGCAAGGGGTGCATCATGTCGATCCAATGGCAAATCAAAAATGTTTTTTTAATTTGCTTGTAACATGTATGGCGAAGACATGATGTTGTTCAACCTGGTTTTTAACTATGAGCACGCAATCGCACGCATGCCGAACTGGGCTTATTTCAAAGCTTATTTATTAAGCATTTCGGGGATATGATGATTGTTTTGCGCAAATCTGCGCAAATAGCATTTTTCTTCATAACATTCTTGAAGTAAGCATAAGCACACGCCGAATACAGTTATCAGAAAATCATGGGAATAAATTTTCAAACAGCTGTATCTCAAGCGTCTTTTGACCGATTTTCACAATTCTTTTACGGATTTCTTACCTATCTCATCTAGTTTCACCATACTTGTGTGATATGTTTCTAGGGATGCTCACTTTTTCCCTAGAGGGGCGTGAGTATGGATGTTTTTTTTAAATATAGTAAATTTCGATTTACATGACATACTTCAGTCGTAACAACACTTACAGCTTAATTTTTTTTTAAAACAGTATTCTAGCATTGACTATACTATGTGTCAACAAAATGTTTCTTGTGGATATCCCTAGCGACTCCAAAATGACCTCTATACTGCCGTAATCTGACAAAGTGACGTATGCGCCAAATTACAACCTACAATATTTCCATTTTTCTGTTAAAGAGCTCGATGAGCACTACTCGTTAACACCATTTTTGGAAAATGGCGTATACGTCACTTTTTCAGATTACGGCAGTATACTGATGAAAGATGATATGCAAATATTGACGATGAAAACTACGGAAACCCGTGCGAAAGGGAACTCGTCATGTCCATGTACGTCAGTAGAGGCCAAGGGAATGATATTCTACTCAGTTTTACCCAAACCAGATGTTCGAGGATCTCCAAACTGTTTAGGAGTTTGGATCAATTGGTCTACCAATTCAACTGAGCTCGATATCTATCTGAAATCGACCAATCATGTCCAAATAAGTCTTAAGAGCCCACGCGTATGATTTGCAGCACAGTTATACCCATACCAGATGTTTCAGGTTCTCCAAGCTGTTCTGAAGTTTGGATAAATCGGTCTACCTGGTCAATTACGCTCGATAGCTATCTGAAATTGACAAGTCGTGTCCACACACATCCGAAGAGCCCACGTGTATGGTTTTCAACTCAGTTATATCCCAGCCAGATGTTCTAGGTTCTCAAAACTGTTCTGGAGTTTAGAACAATTGGTCTACCAAGTCAACTGCGCTCGATAGCTATCTGAAATCGACCAGTCATGTCCACACAAGTTCTTGGAGCTCACGCGTATGATTTGCAGCACAGTTATACCCAAACAAGATGTTTCAGGTTCTCCAAACAGTTATGGAGTTCGGATCAATTGGTCTACCAGGTGCGCTCGGTTGGCTTAGAAACCTCGCAGTTAATAACTGTGGAAGTGCTTAATGAACACTAAGCTGCGAGGCGGCTCTGTCCCAGTGTGGGGATGTAATGCCAAGAAGAAGAAGAAGAAGAAGAAGAAGAAGAAGAAGGTGCGATCGGTACAAATCTAACAGCAATAAGTCATATCCATACAAGTCATGTATACGATTTGGAACTTAGTTATACCAATATCAGATGTTCAGATGTCTATCAAGTCAACTGCGCCCAATATAACTTTGACATCAATGCCCATTTTGAAAATGCCCAATTTTTGCGTTACGTAATTAATGGAACTACATGTCCGTAGACATCACGCTTACAAATTTCGTTTCAGTTATACCCAAATCAGATATTCTAGGTTGTCCAAACTATTGTGAAGTTTGGAACAATTGGTTTAACAGGCCAACTACGCTTGATAAAAATCTGACATTGACCAGTAATGTCCATACATGTCCGTAGAGCTCGCGTATATGATTCGCACCTCATCTGAACCAGAAGTTCGAAAAATTTCCAAACTGTGTTGGAGCTCGTATCAATTGGTCTACCAGAAATTCCTAGAGGAACTTCCAGAGGGATTCTTGGAAGAACTCCGGATTTTCCGAGGAAAAATAAACTTCCGGAGGAGTTCAAGAAAGAACTTTTGGAGGAGTTCCAAAAGGAACTTCCGGATGAATTCCAGAAGGAACTTCCAAGGATATTCCAGAATTTTGAAATAAACTTTATAAAAAAAAAAATCTGGAAAGAACTTCCGGCGGAATTCCAAGAGGAACTTCAGGAGGAATTCGAGACGGAACTTCCGGAAGAAATCCAGAAGAAATCTCCGGAAGAATTCCAGAAGGAACCTGGAGAATTCCTGGAGGAGCTCGAGGAGAAATTCCTGGTAGATTTTTCTGAGGAATTCCTGGAGAAATTCCTTCGAATATTCCTTCAACAATACCTCCGGATATTCCTCTAGAAATTTTTCCGGATATTCCTCGAAATCTTTCTCCGGGGATTCTTCCGGAACTCCTATAGGAAATTCTCTGGATATTCTTCCAGGAATTCCTGCATGCATTCTTTTTAAAATTTCTACAGGAACCCCTCAGAAACTCCTCCATATAATCCTCCAGGAATTCCTTCGGACATTCCTCCAGGAATTTCTTCGGATGTTCCTTCAGGAATTCCTAAGGATCTTCCTCCTGGAATTCTTCCGGAGGAATTCCTGAAGGAACTTCCGGAGGAATTCCTACAGAAACTTCCGGAGGAATTCCTGGAGGAACTTTCGGAGAAATTCCTGGAGAAACTTCCGGAGGAATTCCTGGAGAAACTTGCGGAGGAATTATTGGAGAAACTTTCGGAGGAATTCCTGGAGAAACTTCCGGAGGAATTCCTGGAGGAACTTCCGGAGGAATTCCGGGAGAAACTTCCGGAGAAATTCCTGGAGGAACTTCCGGAGGAATTCCTGGAGGAACTTCCGGGGGAATTCCTGGAGGAACTTCCGGAGGAATTCCTGGAGGAACTACCGGAGGAATTCCTGGAGGAACTTCCGGAGGAATTCCTGGAGGAACTTCCGGAGGAATTCCTGGAGGAACTTCCGGAGGAATTCCTGGAGGAACTTCCGGAGGAATTCCTGGAGGAACTTCCGGAGGAATTCCTGGAGGAACTTCCGGAGGAATTCCTGGAGGAACTTCCGGAGGAATTCCTGGAGGAACTTCCGGAGGAATTCCTGGAGGAACTTCCGGAGGAATTCCTGGAGGAACTACCGGAGGAATTCCTGGAGGAACTACCGGAGGAATTCCTGGAGGAACTTTCGGAGGAATTCCTGGAGGAACTTCCGGAGGAATTCCTGGAGGAACTTCCGGAGGAATTCCTGGAGGAACTTCCGGAGGAATTCCTGGAGGAACTTCCGGAGGAATTCCTGGAGGAACTTCCGGAGGAATTTCCTGGGAAAAGGTTGGAAGGAATTTCTTGAGGAATATCCGGAGAAATTACTAAAGAAATTTCCGGAGAAATCCCTGGAACAAAAATCAAAGCAATTCCTGGAGAAATATCCGGAGAAATTTCTGGAGCCGCTCTCCCAAAGTCCCAAAATGGTAATTTTTGTATGGAATTTGGAAAACTTGATTGAAGTAGAAAGACATTCCTGCAAAATTTCATGCGGTTACATATACTTATTATCACATCAAAATGACATTCATTCAAATTTGTGGAAAAGTAGGTTCACGAAATTCCTTGATAAATTTGAAAGAGATTTTTCAGCTGGGATAAGGAAAATTCCTACCCAATTCAGAGTTATACACGTTTTAGTTCGAAAAAAGCGCTCTGCTGCGAGGGAGCTTACCTCAGTTCTTAGTACATACAATGCTTGCACAAATACCATATAATTGAATCATATTGAATAACTCTGATCATTAAGGCTTATTTCAGGGTCATAAAATCGTCATATGTATATGACAAGTTTTATATATCACTGTCTTGAAAAAGCTACGTAGCAATCTCAAGCACAAAAACCCTAATTAATCCACCTATCGGTGATGGTGCCTTTCTCGTTCGTTCAAAAGGGTTGAGAAATATGTAAGAAAAGTTTAAAATAACACAAATATGTGGATAGGTCTTATTTTTCAAATTTGTTATTAATTTATATGGATTATTATATTATTATACTAATTTATATGGATTATACAATTCCTCGCCGAACGCAACTTGTTGCAAGCAAATCGGATGGACATAAGTGCAAAAAAAATGATTTTGTGTTTGTTGTAATAATGAAATTAGTATTTTGGCCATAACTTCCGATCCCATTGTCCGATCTGACCAATTTTTAATATAAAACAATGGAACAGGATTTTGTTTTGAAACACATTGTTGCGAGCGAGTCGATTGAGGATAAGTTCAAAAAAATGAGTGATGTATTTTTTTGTATGAAAAAAATAATGTATTTTGGCCATTCCTTATGAGCCCATAGTCCTATCCGGCCAAATTTCAATTGCACAGCAATGGGACAATGTTCCGCATCGAATGCAACCTGTTGCGAGATAATCGGTTGACAAAATGTGATTGAAAAGACTTTTTTCCGTGTTTTGTATGGAGTGGCATCACTGTGCAGCGCGACGTGGGTCTCCGAGCCTTCTATCAAAAGCGGTGATGATGCCTTTCGCGTGTATTATAAAACTAGAAAACACAAAAGAGTAACAAAAAAAATATAGGGGAAGAGGCCCCAAAACGCCCCCCTGAGGCAAAACGCCTTTTGTGGTTTCCCTCATATTTACCGTCATTAAGAATTTTTTTTTTAATTTCTCGGAATATTTACATGTTATGTTCTACAAAGTTGTAGCGCAGCTTATTCCAATCAATTTCGCTAAAAAAAAACTTTTTCTGTAGCTCTCAATTTGGCTGATTTAAAGTAATTTTACCTAATTGGATTAGGGTGTACCTCACAATACAGTATTTTCGATCTACTTTTTTTGTTTTAGATTTCTCGAAAAAATCGTCTTCAGGTGACTTTTTGAGCTCAAAAAATTTGCAACTTTTGATGGGTAAATATGCTCAGTATCTTTTTTCTATCAAAAGTTATAATCGTTTTTCTGTCAAAATTACATTTTTTTCATAAGTTGATATTTCCGGTTAGGGCAGACCAAAAAATATGTTTACACGGCATTTGAAAGAGAAGTTTATATTCCTTATTATGTCAAAAAAATGGAGATATTTTATTTTTTAATCTCAAGTTTTATCAATTTTACTAAAATCATGTCTTTTCAAATAAATTCTACAGCTTTGATACTTTTTATAGGTTTTATCATTATTATCGTTTTGCAAGATTTACGAGAAAATATGCACTTTCGGCATAAAACATACTTTTAAGAAAAAAAAATTGTCCTTCAAAGTTGTTCTGGATACTTGGGCCCTTATTACAGAGTTATCGAAAAATAGGGTGGGCCATTTAAAAAA
Source organism: Armigeres subalbatus (assembly GCF_024139115.2). Classification (NCBI taxonomy): domain Eukaryota; kingdom Metazoa; phylum Arthropoda; class Insecta; order Diptera; family Culicidae; genus Armigeres; species Armigeres subalbatus. The sequence goes on along the minus strand of NC_085140.1, from coordinate 294,373,678 downwards.
AAAGGGAAATTTTATATTTTTTTATTTTGCGGAATATTGACATAAAATGTTCTAAAAAGTTGTAGCGCAGCTTTTTCCAATCAACTTTGCTATATAAATTTTAACGTAGCTCTTAAGCTCACTTGTTTAGACAAGTAATTTTACTTACCAGGATAAGGGTGTCCTTCAAAAAACAATATTTATGAGCTGCTCATTTCATTTTTTTTATTTTTCACGGATGTCACCTTCTGAAGACTTTTGGGGCTTTACAAAACGCGTGTTTTGCTATAAGAATATCGTCTATATCTTCTTCCGTTGTCAAGTTATATTCATTTATTTTAAAAAACATGACTTAAGTAAAATTGGTAAAACTTGAAATAAATAAATAACGTATCCCCAATTTTTTGACATAATGAAGAATATGAATTTCTCTTTCAAATGCCGTGTAAACATATTTTTTTGGTCCACCCTAACCGGAAATATCAACTTATGAAAAAAAATTAATTTTGACAGAAAAAAGATTATAACTTTTGATCGGAGAAAAATATTGAGCATATTTACCCATCAAAAGTTGCAATTGGTTGAGCTCTAAAAGTTACCTGAAGAAGACTTTTTCGAGAAATCTAAAACAAAAAAAGTCGAGTCAAGTACGAGACACTGAAGACTGCCTTACTGTTGAGGTCGAAATACGTATCTGTCAAGATACAATTAAGTGGTGGAATTCAATGGGATTGTACAAATTCGTCTTATGACAAGTGAAGACATTCCACTAAAAAGCTCAAAATAATTTTCTTAAAAAAAAAAGTAGATCAAAAATACTGTTTTTTGAGGTACACCCTAATCCAATTAGGCTCTAAATCAGCTACAGAAAAAGTTTTTTTAAGCTAATATAGAATAAAGAATAAGCTGCGCTACAACTTTGTAGAACATAACATGTAAATATTCCGAGAAATAAAAAAATATTTTCTAATTTTGTTTATATGAAAGATAGCTTTTACTTTCCTCCGTGAATATGGAATACATTGAGTCTTAGACTTGCCTTAAAAATCGCAATTAATGGTGAAAACAGCACTGCTTCACCGTTTTGAATCATTGCTGGTAATATTCCGTCCAGTCCTGCAGATTTATAAGGCTCAAAGGATCTCACTGCATTTGTAAAGATATCGTCAGCCATTTTGCAACAGTTTTCGCATCATCAGACATTTGAGTTGTTCTTGCTGAACTTGCTGACTTTCAAACGAACCACTTGTTGTTGGGTCTGCACTGATCCAAGAAAATGGGTTTCCATAATCAACTTTAATGTTTCACCAGAATTTTGTGTGGAAAATCCATCCTCTTTGACAGAAATCTTATCATTTACCTTTTGGGGAAAACATTCCAGTTCTTGAACTAAATCAATCTTTCCACCTTTTGTAAATGGGTCTGAATTTAAATATTGCTCATATTGTTCCCAGTTCGTTTTTCTAGCGTTTCTAAATGAAGTTGATGATCGTTTTTCCCAACTCCATCCAAACACAATATGTCTATGATCTGACAATGATGTTTCCTTGGAAACATGCCAGTTTGCAATTCTTCCGTAAATCGTACCCTTGCCCTTTACGTACCCTTGTAAAAATTTTTGGATCATTTCCCCTATTGCAAATATCAATATTATTGGATGAGAGATATTCTAGTAAGCATTCACCTCTACTGTTGATATCCGTACTACCCCACACGGTATGATGCGCATTGGCATCACAACCATTGATGAATGACTTGTAATCCTCTCTGCAGTATTGAAAAAATGATTCGACCTCAGGAGGAGGGGCCTCAGGATCATCACCCGGAAAATAGGCCGAAGCTACAGCGACCTCAGCTTTTCTATTGGTGGTTGGCACCTCAACCATGATCGCAACCACGTCCCGTTTTAAAAAGCTTGTAATGGGGTAACAATTCAATGTTTTATCGACTAAAATAGCAGTTCTTGGCGAACTTTCTTTTTCAGCATAAAACAACTTACAGTTCGGTGTGTTTATACCATTTATTTTCCTTTTATTAGACCATGACTCTTGAATTAGTGCCACTCCAAATTCCTTCTTTTTGAATCTCCTACTCATAACAGCAGAAGCTCTTTTTGCATGATGGAGGTTCACCTGCAGGAACTTTAAAGGTTTCATTTCTACTATACTTGGTATTAGTGAAAAATAATAATAAAATAAAAATAAATGTAAATAAACTGTTAAACTGTTAACGGAGATTTGTAAAATTAAATTATATTAATCATTTGATTTAAACATTTTTCATTTACAATAATAAATACGAATTTCAATTTTTATTTCGTATTCAGATTCGTTATTTTTGTTTCTGGCGTTAGATACATGTTTGGACTAGATGGAATTATGGAAGAGACCCTTTTTTACGTTAGGCACTTTAGATGACGAAAATAGTTTGAAAGAAGCGCACAATCGCTATTCCAAAAACCAAGCTCAAAATGAATTACGCCTTTTTAATTCTTCTCTAGAAATGTTTTTTTTTTTGGGTACGGTGCGTATGTGTTAAATTCATGATGGAATTAGAGGCGAAAGTAAAGATTTAATAGTTACTTTAGGGTACGACAGGCATGAAGAACGTGCTATAGAAGTGGATTCAAATGTCAGAGGGCAATATATAAATCTCACGACATTCCTTCTTATATCTATATAGGTATATATGATTATACCATCTACGTTATTTTAAAAGTGTATCAAAACTTGTTGACTACAGTGTATACTAAGTTATTATTATATCATGCTTTAGTTATAAGATCTTGAAATCTGCAGAACTATAATCATCGTTAGATTATCTTATCATTATTGTTAATAACTTTTAAACGAAGGTAAATTTTCCTACCATTGAGTGTGCATAGCTAATCGATTCCCGCTCCGAAGTAAAAATTATATATGTGCATAAAATAAGATCCTACCGATAAACAAACACACCACTTGTTGTTGATTGTAATCAGTGTTTTTATCGAGCAATGATGGCTGTAAAGCAAACCTATTCAACCAAGTGTTTACTAGGTACGGTAACAAATCGAGTTCATTCATATGAGACTTTTGTTGGTTCCTTCCATACAATCGATCAATTCACATAACGTCAAGTGTTTACCAGACATTTCGTTCAAACACATATTTCAAACAGTTTTTTGTTAATTTTTTTTGAAAAAAATTTGATGCAAACAGCATTTTTACTTTTTTTTTAATCCAACACGATGTTGAGTCCATTATGTCTTGGCACATCTTAAATGTTTTAAAATGCCGGATACTGTGATAATGACATTTTGTAAAATAAGTAGAAGACAAGAGTATGAGCATCATGCTCTTGAACCTAAAATTTTCCTATAAAATGCTCATCCCGAAACGGCTACGCTATAATCTGTTTGTTGATCAGCCCTAATCTAGGAACTGATTACCTTATCACTCCCGATCAGGATGCTGCTCCCTAGTCGATAGTCTGCTTGAACTTGTTGTTTACTTACACGCGAATGGGCAGCGGAACAACAAGCATGTAGATCCAGGAGATTCCCTTCGGAACGAAACCAGCCTTTCAATTAGGGTAATTATTGTGGTTGCTTGATTTTGATGACTTTTTGTCGCTATCAGCGCAATAAAATGTGTTTCACGTGTCCTACCCATACGTTTAATTTGTTTAATATGGATTGCATTTTGTGCAATTAGCTTTTATTTCTCGACTAGACTTCATCAATGTTGATTAATGGGGGAAATTATTTCACAATCATGAACAGGTAAAAGTCCAATTCGCACGAGCCTAGAATAGAGTTATGAAAATGATTCACTTTATGATTATTGAATGTTTTAGCATATATTTACAAATCTACGCCACGTCCGCAAGGGTGATCGTTAATATGGACTTGAAAGAGGCAGTTATTTTCATACAATAAATCAATCACATGGACCGTGGATTTTGCACAATTTTCGCGAATTTTCCAGAGGTGAACCAGCCAAGAGCTGAAAGCCTCTTTAATAAAGAAGAAAAAAAAATTTCGCGAATACACATAATTATATAGTTTGATCACCTGCATAAATTGAAATTAGGAAGTTGTCATCACCCCATTGCATTGTCCGAATACATTTACGTTATTGTTATTGCAGTGTGGCCGGGAGTGGGTGGGACAAGTAGGACATGTCCTATACGCATGAAACTACTTGGGTAGAACAGTCGAAGAATAATAAGAACATACCATATGGATAACTAAAAAATCTAATGCTATCAATACAGTTTCAATTTCTAGATCTCAAAAAATATCACTAAAACGTTTCAAAGAGAATCAGAGGTTTGAAAGCTTAGAGGTTAAACTGACAATCGTGGGAGGTACTGGGATTGTAGAGGAGAAATCTATTCCGAAAGGCTTCTTAGAGTCTATGCGAAATTATTCAAAAAAGTGTATTATTAATGATGTATTGAGATTTTTTAAGAAGTTTTGAAGTTTCTTATAGGTTCTGTACCGTCGTGCGGGGCTTCTTTTGATAAATCGGGGGCTACTTTGGATATTTTGAAACAATAATTACAACGTTAAGTACTCTCAAATTGCTATTATCACCATTCGGGTGCCTTGTTGATAGTTGGATGTCAACTTTTTGTTTCAAATTTAGTATTTTTTTCATTTAGTTTTTTTAGAAAATCAAAAATCCAAAGTAGCCCCCGGAGTCAAAAGAAGCCCCGCACGACGGTACTTTCATAAAATTGTTGAACATTTTCTGGAAATACCTAATTATTTCTGCTAGTTCAGGAAGGCTCAGTGAATTTTAGATTTTTTTTAAAGAATCGACAGACTGACGGTGAATTAATCAAAAGTTGAATATCTAAACAAGGATACAGCTTAGCTTAATTTAGCCAAGACTAACTGAACTTGTCAATAGTTACTTCTCTTGTCAAAACTGATGTAAAAACTGTATAGTTATTGTTGCTACTAGAGACCGAGAAAACTTCTGCATCCCTACAATACCACGGGAAGGATATTTCGTTAACTCGGTAAGGTAGATGAACAGAGGTATAGATAGATGATTCGCTAAGAAAAATGATGTAGTCTATGCCACATTATGTAATGTAGTCTTTGCCAGACTTCATGTCCATAAGGCAGAAGTGGTAGTCACCAGACTCCCGAGATCATGATGGTAGCACATCCGGATACCTGGTAGCAAGCCTATGAGAAGAAGAGCTCTGAAAGCTTCTAATAGTTCATTGGAATCTGTAGGAATTACAAATATACCTACGTTTGCATGAAATCTTAAAAGTTAAAAAGAAAAAAAGTCTGAAATTCAGAGATTTCTGAAAACTCGGGACAGAGCCGCCTCGCAGCTTAGTGTTCATTAAGCACTTCCACAGTTATTAACTGCGAGGTTTCTAAGCCAAGTTACCATTTTTGCATTCGTATATCAAGAGGCTAACACGATGATACTGTTATGCCCAGGGAAGTCGAGACAATTTCCAATCCGAAAATTGTCTAGGCCGGCACCGGGAATCGAACCCAGCCATCCTCAGCATGGTCTTGCTTTGTAGCCGCGCGTCTTACCGCACGGCTAAGGAGGACCGTAAACCGTACTAAACACCCTTAAAGAATCTTGAACGATCATAAGCTTTACTAGTAGTTCGTAGCTATGTTTCTGAAGATTTATAATGGTTCGAATTCCTAGAAGTGAATGAAATTGCTTGAAGCCATCCAATATTTTATAAATCAGTTCAATCAAAGGTAATTGCCTATTTCCGGGGATTAAACCGGACTTGGACGTTAATTTACAATGTTATGAAAACTCATATGTGAATATGTACGTTATGTGGAAGATATTGATTTGGAAAATGTATTGGAGATAACCACTTTCCCTTCGATGGGACTCGAACCCATGACCCTACAGTACGCTAGACTGGTGCTTTAACCAACTAAGCTACGAAGGACCTCCGTCGGCAAATAGCTTACACAACCTCACTTGATCAGTACCGTTGCTGATGAAGAATGTGTATAGCCGCCAGACATTCTAAATACTCACGCTCCTCTAATGTGGACGTGTACAATACACATGTGGAAGTATTGGCTTGAGAAATGGATTGCGAGTGATTTGACTATGCGTCCAATTTGGGAATCTCGAGCTCGTTCAGTAGCCGCTAGGTTGCGAGGCCGACGGAGGTCCTTCGTAGCTTAGTTGGTTAAAGCACCAGTCTAGCGTACTGTAGGGTCATGGGTTTGAGTCCCATCGAAGGGAAAGTGGTTACCTCCAATACATTTTCCAAATCAATATCTTCCACATAACGTACATATTCACATATGAGTTTTCATAACATTTTATAATTGTTTTTTGCAAATGTTCTATAAACACTAGAAATGTAATGATTGACTTTATAGTCATAGGGATTTTATAACTTATTAGAGGCGGTCCGGAAAGTCTCTGAAATTCCATATAAGTATTCTATAGATTTGAAAATCCAGTTTTTGTCCTACCCACGTCCGGGAACGTGGCCGCGCCTCTGCGTTATTGTGACACATTCAAATAAGGTATAGGAGTAATTCACACAGCGTTCGTTGCATCGAATTAAAAAAAAGACAATGGAGAAAATGAAATTTGAAATTCAACCCCAATTATCATTGCTGACATTCAACTGGTAAGAAATTTAGGAATTCTACATCACAGGACTACATATTCAGAAAATTAATTTTCATCGAAATCATTCTAATTTTGCATAGAAAATGCAAACATGCCGAGAAATACAGGGCTTGACTGGGGGTATCTTTTATATACATCGACATATCATCCATCCTTTATTTATGAAAGTGTTCTGTTCATGAGGTTGGAGCACTGGCAAAGTTAAACTGGAGCATGATGGAGCACCTGACCCACTAAATTGAATGTTTCCTTGAAATTTAATTAAATAGCCCAACATTTATAATTTCCATTTAATTCCACTAAGTTTGTTATCTTTGCAGTCGTCTTCAGTGTCTTGTACTTGACTCGACGTATCTGCAAAGATGACAAAACTTAGTGGAATTAAATGGAAAGTACTAAACTCGTCTTAGACGGTTGAATACATTCCACTAAAAAGAGCTTAAAACATTTTTTCTTCTATAATTATCTGACTTCCAAGTTGGAAGAGCAACGTCGGGTATGTGAGACGAAGTCGACGGAACTATTGGTTCGACGAAGAGTTCAGACAGGTTCTTGAGGCGAAGGACGCAGCGCGGGCAGTCGCGCTGCAGCAAGGTACCCTGCAGAACGTGGAACGCTGTAGACGGAAACGGAGACAACAGACCTCTGCCTCTTTCAAGAAAAGAAACGCTGCCTGAAAGAAACGGAGTACGAGCAGTTGTAACAGCTGTGCCATTATCAAAAAAACACACAAGGTCCATCAGAAGTTCAACGCATCCCGCAAAGACTTTGTGCCACGAGCCAAGATGTGCAGGAATAAGAATTTGAGCATTTTGACTGACGAACATACAAATAGTGATCGAAAGGTGGAAGCAGTACTTCTATGAACACTTAAAAATTGCGCTGAGAGTACAGGCAGTGAAGGTCAAGGCAGCGGAGGAGACGACTACGTTAGTTCAGCGGACGATGGAGGCTAACCAGCCCCCACCTTGAGAGAAATTAAGGCTGCCATGCAACAAATCAAGAACAATAGCAACTGGTAAGAAACTGATCTCATACATATGGGCCCAGAGAAAATATGGCCAATTGTCTGCACATGCTGATAGTCAGAATCTGGGAAACAGAACAGTGATATCTCAGATTATCTTCCGCCGCGCCGTCTATCACCATTAGTGAATGAATTCATGGAAAGTTATCGGCTTCTTTGACGGCCGTTTGACATCGGAACAGATCTTTACTGTCCGCCACACCTTCTGCTTATCGATTTCAAGGCGGCATACGATAGTATAGATCGCGTAAAGTTACGATGGATGGGGTGCAAAATTGTGTGAAGATATCGGGCGAACAGTCCAGTTCGTTAGAATCCCGACTAGGTGGTGATGGACTTTCGTGCCTGCTATTGAATTATGCTCTAGAACAGCGGTTCCCAACCTGGGGTACATGTACCCCTGGGGGTACCTTCGCCGGGCCCAGAGGGTAACTCGAACAAAAATGCGTCATGGCGGATGAATTACAATTTTAATCAAAACTTATTGATAAACTTTTGATAAATTTGTATTTTTTCATTTCAAAACTTTGTCTTGTAAATAATATAAATGGCGATCAGTAATACATGACCAATTGAATCCTGTCCTTCACATCCAGTACAATAGATGAAGGGCTGTGGGACAAAAGATCAAAAGGGCAAATCCTCGAATGAACAAAATTAAAAAATCTTCTATGCAATCTACCTGATCAAAGCAGAATGTTGAATAATATGTTAAGAATATGATTCTTAACTAAAATCTAGAGTCTACAGATTCGGAAGCCTCCAATTGAGAGACATGAAGACTTTTTCTCAGAAAGCTCAGTTGCTGCTTTGCATGAGAATTAGAAGCATCTTTCTAGGCTTTTTGGAAGCCTCCTTCCAAGGAGCTCGGAGGACTCCTTTCAAGAGGTTCAGAAGCTCCGGAGACGAGCCAGCCTAGGACTGAAAGTCTCCTTTATAAAGACAATAAAAAAAGGTTCGGAAGCCTCCTTTCAAGAGGCCCGGAAGCCTCCTTTCAATTGAACCGGAAGCCTAATTTTAAGAGGTTTGGAAACTTTCTTTCAAGAGGTCCGGAAGCCTTCTTTTAAGCTTTTATCTATAACTTTTTTGTCTGCTCCTTTAAAAAGCCTCGGAAGAATCTTTTCAAAAGGCTCGGAAGGTATTTATCAACAGGTTCTAAAGTCTCATTTTAAACATTTGGAACAGCACTTATGTGACTTGATTTGATCTATATGAGTTACAGAAACTGACAAGTGTGCTACTCGGGCTTTTTTAAAAAGCTCTAAATCCTCATTTCAAGAAGATCGAAAGCCTACTTTCAAGCCTCTTTTCAACAGGCTTGGGAGCCTTCTCTTAAAAGGCTCGAAGACTCTTTCAAAAAGTCTCCGAAGCCTCCTTTCGATTGGTTCGGAAACCTCCTATCAAAAGGCTTGAAGCTTCCCTTTAAGTGGCTCGGATGTTTTCCTTCAAGAAAGTTGGAAGCGTCCGTTCAATGCCTCCATTTATTTAAGTGAATGAAAAGCCGCTTTTCAAGAGGCTCGGAAGGCTCAAAATTTTTTATTCAAGATATTCCGAGACCAGGGGGCTAAAAAGCCACCATTCAATAGGCCCGGAAGACTTTTTTTCAAGAGGCTTGGAAGACTCCTATCAAGAGCTCGAAAACTTTCCATCAAGATACTCGATTTTTTTTAAGAGGCTAGCCAAGCTTGGATGCGTATTTTCAAGAAGCGTCCTTTCAAGATACTCAGAAGCCTCCTTTCAAGTGGCTCGGAAGCCTCTTTCAAGACGCTTGAAAGCCTCCCTTGAAGGAGGTTTAGAAGCCTTCTTTCAAGAGGCTCGGAACCCTCTCTTCAAGTGGCTTGAATTTCTATTCCCAAGAAGCTTGGAAGCCTCCTTTTCGGTGGCTCGAAAACCGCCTTTCAAGAGACTCAGAAGCCGCGGGAGGCTTACGTTTCCGAGACTCGGAAGCCTTCTTTCAATACGCTCGGAAGCCTTAAATAGTCAAAAAAAACTTCTGTAGGATGCTCGATGTATGAACTTAATTTGAATTGGGCAGTTTCAAAGAAAATGAAAATTTCAGAAAAGTTTATGGAGAGCCGTAAATTCCGTTAATTTTCAGGTCAATGTTTCCTATATCTTAAGAGCTACGATTATTTTAATTTACAGCAAAAAACATAGAGGGTGTCGTAGCCAAATAAATCTATCAGCCAAATGCACTCGCGTCGGACGCAGATATCAAACATACGTGTTCTCGCTCTAAGAATCGAACAATGAATGATGAGCACAATGACTTTCATCATCAACGCGCATCCATCGGCTAGGTGGTTTCTCACTCTAGCGTACGCAATCAGATTTTTATCTGGACAATCCGGCATGTCAAATAAACCTTTTCGTTCTTTCGTTAAATCTACAAGGCTTTCAGCCAAGATTTATACATTTGCAAGGGTCAAGCTTTCAGACAACCTACATCCTACCTCTGGTAATGGTGGGGCAACAGAAATTTGAACGTAATTGGTGTATTGTGTATTACGCGTTTAATCTTAAATCTTTTAAAAACTTGTCAGGTAGTTTCAAATATTACGTAATTTTAATTGTATTTCTTTGGTCAGAAATTCCAAAGGAACTCCTGAAAGCTGAAGAAATTTTCGACATTCTTAAATTTCTACAAGAATTTCTTTGCACATTCCTCCAAGGATTATTTCGGGAAATCCTCCGTAAATTACTTCGGAGATAAATCCAGGAATTCTCTTAGGAATTTTCTCAAGGTATTTCTTCGATGATTCAAGGAGTAATCCTAAGATTTCCTTCGAGAGCTCACTCAGAAATTCCTTTGGAACTTCTTCAAGGAATTCCTTCTAAAATTCTTCTAGGACAGCGGTTCTCAACCTTTTTTTATGAGAGGTACCCCTTGGAGCTTTTGCATTAATAGAGGTACCCCCATTTTTTTATTGTGAATGAAAATAAGCGTAACTTGTAAGAGACCTTAAAACTAAGGGGATACATGGCTCTCCATGAAGTTGGAAACTTCAACGTGAAACGTGAAACTTCCCAATACAAATTCAGGCTTCCGGGCCTCTTGAAAGGAGATCTCCGGGCCTCTTTAAAGGAGGTCTCCGGGCCTCTTGAAAGGAGGTCTCCGGGCCTCTTTAAAGAAGGTCTCCGGGCCTCTTGAAAGGAGATCTCCGGGCCTCTTTAAAGAAGGTCTCCGGGCCTCTTGAAAGGAGGCTTCCGGGCTTCTTGAAATTAGGATTCCGGGCCTCTCGAACGGAGGATTCCGACCCTCTTGACAGGAGGCTTCCGAGCCACTTGAAAGGAAGCTTCCAAGCCATTAGAGGGCTCCGAGCTGCTTGCAAAGAGGCTTCCGAGAAGGGTCAAAACTTCAACAATAACATTGAATAATAATTGTAATACATCCGCCATTACTCATTTTGTCCGAGGTTCCCCCTGTGGCCAGCGAAGGTACAATTAAAGTAGGTCAAGAAAAAAAGAAGAAAATACTATTCCAAAAAAAGATGCTCCATAAAATAACAGAAGCTGCAAGTTAACACATGAGCCCGGTCTAGGGCTGCAAATCTTTTTGATAAAGATAAATAATAATAAAAATTTAAAATAATGATGATTAAAATCACCGCGTAGAAGTTTACAAACAAAATAATTTATTTATATATGAAAAGTAAAAATCTATCAAAACTAATATGGGGCACGCTATGTTTAAAGGCAACTATTATGCAAAGTGAATGCACCTCGGATGTTAAGCCGTTAGATCATAGTTTTTGACCTCTAGTTTAAGAATCTGCGTCGATTAAAATATTTCATCGGTGAAATTTTGACTTTTTTACTATTTAAGATAATATTTTTAACCTAAAAACCTTTTCTGACTTTTTAAAAAAAAATTGAAACAAGTTATATAAAATCCAACCACTACTTTTTTTTCCTGATGCTTTAAGAAACATTTTCTTTAAAAACATTTTTCATATGATGAGAATAGTAGAAGTTATATTAAAACAACTGCCATAAAGTGTTCTTACGGTCTATTATGAATAGATCTGTAGCCTTCCTTAGCCGTGCGGTAAGATGCACTGCTACACTGCAAGACCATACTGGGTTCGATTCCCGGTCTTGTCTAGGAAATATTCTCGCCTTCCCGGGGCATAAATTATCATTGTAGCCTCATGATATACGAATGCGAAAATGGTAGCTTGGACTAGAAACCTCGCAGTTAATAACTATGGAAGTGCTGAATGAACACTAAGCTCCGAGGCGGCTTATGTCAGAGTGATTGATGTAATGCCAATAAGAAGAAGTATTATTAACTTTAAGAACATAATATCACTCTTTAACATTTCAAATAATCAAAAAAATAAAACTGCGAACTAGTTCTAAGTAGTATTTATGTATGTTCTGTATTTCAAACTTAATGGACGTCTGCATTATGTGACCACTGTTATATGCTACCACCGTGGATAAAAGTTTACTTGCATACTGTTCGTGGTTATCTGGCATTTGATAGTTTTGGTAGATAGTATAGAAATTAATGTGAATGGCTTCCGTTGTTTGCTCCGTATACTTTGTGAGGCCTCCCTGTGATGCGCTCAATTCAAGAACATGGAATTTCAAAATTAGAAATTTTTCGGTGATTGGTAGCTCGGCTGCTATCCAACAGTAACAAAATCTCGTATGGCGTCTGAATAGAAGTCCAACAATGTTACACTTACAGCAATCGACTACCTGTGGTAGACTCTCCAAAACCTTGTAATAACATTGCATTATTTTCTTTTCAAAACACCCCGTTTAACTAAAAGACTTCGGCAGTAATGCCCTGTGAAACCAAGTTGAGCGTCACGAGTAGCGTTCACCTCTGATGTCCAGACTTCAGATTTGTCTGGATGTTTTTTTTTTGCTACAAGGCCGAAGATTTGGTAGACCAATCCCACCAGCTAATGTAGCGCTGGAGGAGGGTTTTTGTCTAAAATTGTGTCATAGTCTCCTCCTTCCAGAAGATGATTATGAACACAATTGAAATATAATCGAGCATCTTCCTTGACCTGTCCAGCGTTAAATTCTGTTTCTATGGTAACAAGTGGTGCAGGGTTGCTGGTTTTTTTTTAATAAACACGTATGAGATATGCAGTTACACAAGAATTCGCTATCGAAAAATGAAATATATGTTCGGTGTCAACAGTATTTTTAGTATAACTTTTGCTACTTTCATCATATGAAAAAAAAATATATGAAAACTTTCCTTGAACTATCAGGAAAAAAATGTGATGCCTGGATTTTACATTACCTGCTTCAAAAAAATTTTAAAAATCGGAATAGATTTTTATGTTAAGAATATCCCCATAAATGGTAAAAAAGTCAAATTTTCACCGATGAAATATTTCAATCGACCCGGATCCTTAAACTACAGGTCAAAAACTATGACCTAACGGCTTAACATCCAAGGTGCATTCACTTTGCATAATAGCTGCCTTTAAACATAGCGTGTGGGGCAGTTATGCGTAGGGCAAACACATCAACAGCAAAACATATGATCCATATATGGCCGGGGTTCTGCCAAATCGCACCAAACGCCAACAAAAAATTACCGATTTTACAGCCCAAGCTTTCGTATAGCAAATCGCACTGAATATCCTCAACCACATTGCCCGGTTTGGCAGACCATATGTAGATGGCAGCAGATAGGCCTATAATCAATCTTTTTCCACCGTTTCATCAAAGCTCGGTAGAACTACCTCGGCATGCATTCTATAGTGTGCAAGCTATGAAGCAACAAGGCAATTTATATTGTTGCTGTCAAGGAGCAAAGTCCAGCTCGGCATAAAACTCTACTGACAAACTGATTGCATGCCATCGGCAGTCTCGTGCCTGATTGCGTTCACTAGGTTCCTAATGAATGCAGTCAGCAGCCGTGTGGTGGCAAATGTCGCTTAATATGTGGTTGCACGGAACGTGCCGTGCAGCTGTTTTGGTGGGTTTGTAGAACGTGGTCATGCCCCAATGACCGTCGAACGGGATAACCAGAAGGAGTTATTTAATTATATGTATTGAGTTTTTTTTTCTTTTTAATTCGTATGTCAGAACAGGAAGAAACTTCCAACAACATGGCGGAAGCCTATTATCTATCAATCGGTTGACACCCTCGGTACGAATGGCATTCAACACGAATGTTATGAAAACATTTTAGAATTCATACTCTCTGTCATAAGAAGCGATCTTAGTAACAAACGACTGCCATGCATAGATAGTCAAAGAGAGCAAACAGCAAACGTTAGTATTTAATTTGTGACAACTACTGCTGGAGGTGCATGCTGTGTTGTGCACAGTTTTTTTTGCAATGTGAAGTAACAACGCAAATGGAAAAGCCGGTTACAAATAGAGACGAGCTAAAATGTTTAAATCGTTCAACGGAGTTTGGATTAGGAAATACTCTTACGATGTTACTGATTTAACATAACATGACCAGTATTTAAAAAAATAATATAACATAACAGTATTTCCAAATCATAGCTGCGATAGATTAAATGGTATTCATTAAATAATAGAGATAGTATTTCAGTGATGTCCCCTTAACTTTCATTTGAAAAAGTCTCTGGAAACGTTATATTAATGATTTCTCCTTCAATATAAATATAAAAGATCGGAGATGGAGACACTTGATACGACGCATAAAAAAACGTTCATAAACATTTCGTTCAGTTGAAGTTTAATACCTTTCTGTGTCATCTTCGTTTTGAAGCTAGAAAATTTTGTACACAGCTATAGATCGATTTCACAGCTATCACAATTTCAATGATATTCTAACTTTCCCCTTATCTTATTTCTCTGGATACAAACACTGTAGAACTCGACATCTATGAAAAAACGTCACCTGCCAGTGGAGACGCATGGTATGACGCAAAAACTATGCATTCGTCTTCATTGCGAAACATGAAACTGGTGAATTTTCCTTTCGGAATTAGGTCATAGACAACAACTAAATACTTATCTATAAGAACAATCACTTTTCACCAACGACATACTAACAATTACACGTGACCTGCGCCACCAAAACGTGTAACTGAAGCGGAACATGCAAAGATGAGACGGAAACAATGAAAGTTCATCATGTCTATCCGAACGACCTTGACCGCACAACTGGGTGCTTGTTCGTTCGAGCGACCATAAGCATATGGACAAGAATTTCCCATTTTCCCAAGCGGTGATACTCACGGTTGCTGTAATAGCTGGCATCCAATCGTCGATTGAGGGCATCCTCGCCAGCCTGAGCCAGCTTGGGATCGTTGGTTGTCGCAATGGGGGCCATTTCCTTGCACCTCTGTTGTTTTCGTTCCCGTTCCCGTCACTCACTCAGCTGTTTTCACTGGGGCTGTACACGTTTTGATGGTCACTTCTACCTTGACACAGTATCTCGGTTGCGAACGGGGATGTGATTTATTGATTTTCCCTTTATTCGAGGAGGGAGAATATGCACTTGTAGCTTTGTTTTCAACTTTATTAGCAGCAAAAGGCGTCTCTTGGAAATTCCACTAATTACTTAAGGCTCTGAGTGAACTAGATTCTGATGAAATCGAATAGATTTACCCAAACTACACAATCACAATTACTACCTCACGTGTGACGGTGGTTGATTCCAGTTGCACGGTAATTTTTAAATCGCAGTAATAATAAACAAAAATAGCTTCCGGGAAGTTTCTTCACTTGGACACGGTTTATTCACCGAACACAAAGTGACTAAATTTCTTCAAATTGAACTTAAACTAATCGAACGAAAGCACCCACGACGGCTGGACGCGGAATGCACTCTTGTCCAACTGCAGTTGCACTTTGTACGCTGGCGCGAAACAACCACAAGCACGTTACACGGTTGATGACAGCAAGGCAAGATAGCAACAGTAGTGCCACAGAGAGCTCCAATAAGTCGGGATGGCCGTGAAACAGGTTGTTAAACTCGCGTTTTGTTGCGCTCTTGCCGCCTGTCGCTCCGATCGGTGGTGAAGCAATAATGCCAGACAGATTTCCTAAACTGGACTGGATCGCCTAGTCGGGATCTGTGGATCGATCTACTGTAGAAAGCAGCTACTGCAGCACATTGATTCGCTATCAATGAGATTGTTCTTCCTTCAGGGCTGTATTTTTTACAGGCGCGCCATACCTAGATGTTGAACTGTTCGTGTTTACAAACACAGCGGATTCAAAACAGCGCCAATTCTACTAATCTCACCGGTTTATTTCAACCGAGTCGATCTACATACAATCGGCGATGGTTCAGCGTGGTTGTCTACTTATAGATCATAACAGCGATACAGGTATACCTCGATTATATGGATTTTTACTAATGTCTTGAAATTGAGCTTGACCGTAGCTAATGCTTTCATAATTTTGAATTGAGAACCGACAATAATCATCAACATACAGGATTATTAGGTTTAAAAGCAATCAAGTTGAAATGCATTTAATTCTGGAAAGCGAATAGGGTGATGCATTCACCTGCCCACTGTAAGAAAACGACACTTCTGCACTTGTACATTCTCTTGAAACCATTAAAAACTATGCTTAGAATAGGGAATGATGGGGCAAGCCCGGCTCTTCAAGCATTTGACTCATTCAAACATATTTGGAAGCTCAAATTTATGTAATAAGCATACATAATCCTTTTCAGGTCATTATCTTACAGATGTATGCGTTGTAAACATAAATGTTGCTAATTTAAACATACTGTGGGTTAGCGTCACGACACTGACCACTGTCTGGTAACGGTAAAACAATTTACGGTACCGATGCACAATGGTCCACAGAGCGAAATTAAGTGGAAATTAGTATTTTGAGCCTGAAATAGCAGAGTTAGAAAAAACCTTTGTTCCACAAAGTTGTTCCAAATAGTAAGAACTTTATCCGGATGTTGATGAAAATTAGGGTGGTCCTCATTTTCATGGAATGTAAAAATCAACTTTTTTAATTGCAAGAATAGGGGTGAACATTATTCTGTAAAGTTGTAGCCTAGCTAATTCCAATCATTTTGCTAAAAAAATGTTTTCTGTAGCTCTTAAATTGACGAATTTAAAGCATTTTTCTCATTTAGACTTAGGGTGGTCCCACATAAAACAGTTTTTCTGTTCTAACTTTTTTCTTCAAATTTCTCAGTTTAGTCGTCTTCGGACGACTTTTAGCGCTTTTTGAGACGCAACTTTTCGTGATAGTAGCTTGTTGATATCTTTTGCAGATGAAAAGTTATTCGCATTTTGCCAAAAAATGGGTTTTTAATGGCAATATCTCTGGATGGCGCAGCCATAATTTCAATCTTTTAACACCATTTCAAAGAGTAAGCCCTAGAGTATATCATATCAAAAATCAGGGAGGTGTTTTCTTGTATCTGAAGTGACATCGGTTTAAATTTGTTAATTTTTGCCTTTCTCGTACTTCAAGGTGTGACGAAAATACTCCAAAGACGATTTTATAATAGAGCACCAGAGATCCTTAGTGTTATAAACCAATCAACTAAGCTCGACGAGTTAAGTTGATGTAATTGTATGTTTGTATGTATGGCAAAAAATTGCATTCACCTTTTGGGTATTTATCCTTGACCTTCCGGCACACATCGAGTAAAAGTGAAATATCTGTTTAGTCTGGTGACCAAGTTGAACCAAACCACCATTCCTCACAAAATTAGTTCTCTATCAATTGAGAAGATATTGGAAGTGATTAAATAGAAAACTCCGATAAATATGACTAAATAAAAGGTTCAAGGTGCACAAGGAAAAGTAATTAACAAGGTGGCTCAAAAACACTCTTTCAAATTTTTGATTTCATATTGTTTATTTTATTTTTTTGTAATTTATTATTGGAATAATAATAAAGTCATAAAGTCACTTGTACTAATTGTATCAGATAGAACTAATTTTCAATAACTAACTGCATTGCTTTATCTGGTTATTCTGAATAATCTTTTCTTGAGACAATTCCAACATTATTCATCGAAATTACGGGGTCTGACGATAACAGCAACCTTCTGAAGACGTCTTCGATGTTTACCATTCTATTGAATTTTCTGGAGTGGAACTCTCGATATCTTCGAATACTTTTGTTCCTCGTTTCTTGTACTTCTTCGCTACACATTCCAACCGGAAGTATTGTGTATTTTATGATTGC
Organism: Armigeres subalbatus; assembly: GCF_024139115.2. Taxonomy (NCBI): domain Eukaryota; kingdom Metazoa; phylum Arthropoda; class Insecta; order Diptera; family Culicidae; genus Armigeres; species Armigeres subalbatus. The sequence continues at coordinate 294,355,909 of NC_085140.1, read as the reverse complement.
CGCTCCATGTACCAACAGTTTATGAACTGTTGGGGACAATGTATACCAACCATAACGCTTCTCATACAAAGCTCTTGTCTCTTCTGCGTAAATCTCGAAAGATTTGTGATTGACTTTTGATTTAGAGTTTATAACGGTAAGAAGGATGAAGAAACGCTCTAACAAGCTCTCATCCAGACCGGTAATTTTCGCAGTGATTTTCCATTCACGAAAGAACTTGCGGGCTGTGTTCCCGTCATTTGAATTTCCACCACCGGGAACAGGTTCACTAATGCGTAATCCTGTTGCACAAAAGGATGGATATAACTTAATCTACCGAATTACTAATATTTGTTATTACAGTACGTACCTAGTTCCGCTCGCATCTTGTTTCGAATTTCCGTTTCTCTAATTTTCACCGCTTCATTCGACTTGCTTACACGCCATGTTGGTTTATCAAGGGCAAGTCTATAGGAGACCTTTAAAAGCATTTCCATTGTTCTGATATATGCATGAAGAGGAGAAAATCCATATTTATATTTGCCTGGATCATCAGAATCTGAATCAATTCTGGAATTGTTCAAACATTTTCCTGACCTTCCACAGATGTAACAAGCTTGCGAATATGTTCCAGTTAAATCATTGACGACCTTTGTATCCATCATCGTAAACAGCATCTCTGTTTGAACGGATACCTCTCGATCCGCCACAGTTAATTTAATGTTTTTCAAATTTTGAATTTGCGAGTTCATCAACGAAACCTCGCGTTTCGTTAATTCGGCTGACTCTTTTGCAAACATTAATTTAATGGGTCTGCACAACGAAACGGATGAGGGCAGGTCATTGTTCCACACAATTTCATCAATTTCATCTGCTTCACGATGGCCAATCAACCTTAAAGGAACCATCGAGAAGGCGAATATGTGTGAATCGGAATATTCGTGTAATTCCTTATTCTCGTCTTCATCAAAAAAGCATTGCTTATACCTGGCGTGATTGCTGCTTCCGTCACAGCCCCACTTATAAATAATTGTGTACCCATCATACGGTCCACTATTTGAAAGTAATTCTTTACTATCCACGCTTTCCAGAAGGCGCTTCGAGGTATGCTCGACAAGCTCTTGTAACGGCACTTCTGCAGCTGATGGATTTATAGAAAGACCTATCAGAAATTTTCATTAGTATTTATCATGTACTATGGATTAGTTATTTTGTATACCTGTAGGATAACACAACTTTTTTGCTTCGACCAGTTTGTTATACGCTGGAAATATATCGACGCCTTTGACGATAGTTTGCTGTCTGATATTCGAATACTGAGCTTTAGAAAAATCATTTTGCATAAAAATGCAAGAGCTTCCTCCGCTGTTAGAGCTACAACATCTTGATTTGAACGTTCTGCCGAACGCTGCAGCTCGAATGCTGCATCAGGGTTTTCTGACAATTTTGAATCAATTTCCCAGCTTTACGAAACCCTGCCCGGGCTACGGAAGTCGCAGCAGCAAACAAAATCTCCTCCATTGAAAATTGATTAAGTATGGACTCAATCCGCTTTTTCTTTGTTTTGGATGTCAAAGCAGCGAAATGTTTTGGAGTACGGCAGCCAGATGATTTTGAAGGAAAATGGATATCGACTACAAATTCTCCTGCGATCCAAGCTTCGTTCAACTTGAAAAAATGGTCCCGTTTCCGGCCAGCTTCTCGCCATAGCTTTCGGAATTTCAGCAACACGAGGCTTAGCTTCTTTTTCACCAAATTTTCGTTTACTTCTAGGGAAATTCGATTCTTTACAAATTCTAGTAAATTTTTCAGTGTGTTTCCCTTCAAAAGAAGGAAGATGAGATCGGCCAGCTGAATCACTGTTGAAAAAGTATTATCGTTATTTGAATGTCAGCTCTCCAGAAAGTGACCTTACCTTGCTTCATTATGTAACGCACGCTATGTTTAAAGGCAACTATTATGCAAAATGAATGCACCTCGGATGTTTAGCCGTTAGGTCATAGTTTTTGACCTCTAGTTTAAGGATCCATGTCGATTAAAATATTTCATCGGTGAAAATTTGACTTTTTTACCATTTAAGGGGATATTTTTAACCTAAAAATTTATTCTGATTTTTTTAAATTTTTTGAAGCAAATTATATATAATCCAAGCACCACACTTTATTCCTGACACTTCAAGGAAAATTTTCATATAAAAACAATTTTCATATGATGAAAGTAGCAGAAGTTATACTAAAAATACTGTAGACACCGAACATATATTTCATTTTTCGATAGCGAATTCATGTGTAACTGCATATCTCATACGTGTCTATTAAAAAACAGCAACCCTGCACCACTTGTTACCATAGAAACAGAATTTAACGCTGGACAGGTCAAGGAATTATATATTTCAATATATTCAATATTTCAATTGTGTTCATAATCATTTTCTGTAAGGAGGAGACTATGACACAATTTTAGACAAAAACCCTCCTCCAGCGCTACATTAGCTGGTGGGATTGGTCTACCAAATCTTCGGCCCTGTAGCAAAAAAAACATCAAGACAAATCTGAAGTCTGGACATCAGAGGTCAACACGACCCATCACGCTCAACTTGGTTTCACTGGGCGTTACTGCCGAAGTCTTTTAGTTAAACGGGGTGTTTCGAAAGGAAAATAATGCAATGGTTATTACAAGGTATTGGAGAGTCTATCACAGGTAGTTGATTGTTGTTTTAGTGTAACATTGTTGGACTTCTATTCAGACGCCATACGAGCTTTTTGTTACAGTTGGATAGCAGCCGGGGTATCAATCACCGAAAAATTTCTTATTTTGAAATTCCAGGTTCTTGAATTGAGCGCATCACAGGGAGGCCTTACAAAGTATACGGAGCAAACAACGGAAGCCATCCACAGACATTTCTATACTATCTACCAAAACTACAAAATACCAGATAACCACGAACAGTATGCAAGTAAACTGTTATCCACGGTGGGAGCATATAACAGTGGTCACATAATGCAGACGTCCATTGACGTTCAATCAAGTTTGAAATACAGAACATACATAAATACTACTTTGAACAAGTTCGTAGTTTTAATTTTTTGTTGATTTGAAATGTTAAAGAGTGGTATTATGTTCTTAAATTTAATAGTACTTCTTCGTATTGGCATTACATCAACCACTCTGACATATGCCGCCTCGGAGCTTAGTGTTCATTTAGCACTTCCATAGTTATTAACTGCGAGGTTTCTAGTCCAAGCTACCATTTTCGCATTCGTATATCATGAGGCTACGATGGTACTTTATGCCCAGGGAAGGTGAGAATATTTCCTAGACAAGACCGGGAATCGAACCCAGCCACTTTTAGCATGGTCTTGCAGTGTAGCAGTGCATCTTACCGCATGGCTAAGGAAGGCTACAGATCTATTCATAATAAACCGTAAGAACATTTAAGACTGGCAGTAATTTTAATATAACTTCTACTATTTTCATCATATGAAAAATGTTTATATATGAAAATGTTTCTTAAAGCATCAGGAAAAAAAAGTACTGGTTGGATTTTATATAACTTGTTTCAATTTTTTTTTTAAAATCAGGAAAGGTTTTTAGGTTAAAAATATTACCTTAAATAGTAAAAAAGTCAAAATTTCACCGATGAAATATTTTAATCGATGCAGATCCTTAAACTAGAGGTCAAAAACTATGATCTAATGGCTTAACATCCGAGGTGCATTCACTTTGCATAATAGTTGCCTTTAAACATAGCGTGAACGTTCTGACAATTCTGAGTGGAAAAGATCACAGCTTGCTATTATTCATCACATTCGAGATCAAATATACAGTTTTGATGCAAATATCAGGCACTTGAAGCTACTAAAGGGTCTTAATCAATAGAAGTAATCATACTTATGATATGCATAAAAGAAATATATTGTCCAAGATAGGAAATTGTAAATAAGCAATAAATAAATAAAGTAAAAAAAATCCCATAATTCAAAATGTTTGGAAACATAAATAATTAAAAAAAAAGGCATTAGTCATTTTGAACTGAAAATAACAATTATGCAAGAATAATTTTCCACAAAGAAATCGAAATTCTTCTTTGGAAAAAAATATAATTTTCTTTATTAAAACAATAAATAATTGCAAAATTTTCCATAACATTTTTTTTCGAAATACATTGTAAACAAAAAAATTAAATAGAGAAGAAAATAGGAAAAACTACATAAAATGATAAAAAAAATCAATTAAATAAAATCAAATTTTCCTTAAACAATAAACACTCCCAAAGCAGGGGTCATTCATGCAAATTATGCTCCGTTTTATTGTTTTCTGTATTTTTCAATGAAAATTTTATTTAATTTTATTGTTCTTCATTGATTTCAGTAATTTTTTAAAATTTTATGGAATATACAATCATTTTGTGGAAATTTTAGCAGTTTTTATTTCTATTCTGGTTTATTTATGGAAGTTTTGTTTTTTTTTCTGGAACTTCCATAAACAATAAACACTCCCAAAGAATGGGTCCTTCATGGAAATTCTGCTCCGCTTTATCATTGTACACTTTCTCTACACCCGCAATTTTATATTCAAAATTGCTAATATACCTTTGGATCTTGGAAAATAGATAGAGATTGATAATTTTGTGAGGAATGGTGGTTTGGTGCAACTTGGTCACCAGACTAAACAGATATTTCACTTTTACTCGATGTGTGCCAGAAGGTCAAGTATAAATACCAGAAAGGTGAATGCAATTTTTTTGCCATACTTACAAACATACAATTACATCAACTTAACTCGTCGAGCTTAGTTGATTGGTTTATAACACTAAGGATCTCTGGTGCTCTATTATAAAATCGTCTTTGGAGTATTTTCGTCACACCTTGAAGTACGAGAAAGGCAAAAATTAACAAATTTAAACCGATGTCACTTTAGATACAAGAAAAACACCTCCCTGATTTTTTGATATGATATACTCTAGGGCTTACTCTTTGAAATGGTGTTAAAAGATTGAAATTATGGCTGCGCCATCCAGAGATATTGCCATTTAAAAAAAACATTTTTTTTGGCAAAATGCGAATAACTTTTCATCTGCAAGAGATATCAACAAGCTACTATCACGAAATGTTGCGTCTCGAAGAGCTCTAAAGTCGTCCAAAGACGACTAAACTGAGAAATTTGAAGAAAAAGTTAGAACAGAAAAACTGTTTTTGTTGGACCACCCTAAGTTTAAATGGGAAAAATGCCCTAATTCCGTCAATTTAAGAGCTACAGAAAATTTTTTTAGCAAAATGATTGGAATAAGCTGGGTTACAACTTTACAGAATAATGTTCACCCCTATTCTTGCAAGTAAAAAAAGTTGATTTTTACATTTCATGAAAATGAGGACCACCCTAATTTTCATCAACATCCTGATAAAGTTCTTACTATTTGGAACAACTTTGTGGAACAAAGGTTTTTTCTAACTCTGCTATTTCAGGCTCAAAATACTAATTTCCACTTAATTTCGCTCTGTGGACCATTGTGCGATGGCTGCCTCGGTACGACTAGAGCGACTGAAGCAACCTGATGCTAGAGTCAGCGTTGTCGGGAGAGGGTGAGCTAGATGGGGCCTATCTTAAGGACTGACGAAAACTGTTAATGCAGCCATTGACGACGCACAGGAGAGCAACGTCGGATATGTGGGACGAAGTCGGTTTGATGAATAGTGCAAACAGATTCTAGAGACGAAGGACGCAACGCGGATGGTCGCTCTGCAGCAAGGGACCCAGTAGAACGTGGCATGCTATGGACGTAACCGAATACTGCAGACCCACTCTGGAGAAGAAACGCCGCCTAGAAGAAGCGGAGTACAAGGTTGTTACGACTACGCGGATTTCGCGATTTTCGCGGATTTCGCGGTTTTCGCGGATTTGGTGCGGATTTACTTAACGATTTTAGGGCTTCGCGCGGATTTGGCGCGGATTTAGTTTTTGGTGAAAATTCAACAAATAAATTGCTAGATCTAAGGACGTTTATTTGAAAATTAGTGGTCTAAATAGATGGGCTTTATTACCGTTAGCATGTTCTATAAAAGTAACGTTTGAAGTCATTTACTCACATTATTTTTCGGATATTTACAAGCCCTTATTGAATGCCATGATTACAGTTTTGAGTATTCATTAAACAAATGTTATTAGGAGAGGGGCGCTACTTGTTGTCATTTTTAAGCTATTCTGAAACATGACGCGTCTTATTTCGTCGTAGTTCCAAGATATTTGTCAGTTTCTGGTTGATGTTTTATGATGAATCACATAGCATGATATATCATATCATTTTTCGAAAGTTTTTTTTTGTCAGGAATTCTCATATTGTTATTATATTGCTTCCATAACATTCTTCTAAAAATTGAAAACACAAAAATGTGACTTGATTTTATGCAGATGCCTTATTTTAATAATTAAGTTTTCCGCAGAAATTCGTTGAATTATTAAAATGCAATTTTTAAAAAGTATTTCTGAATAAAAATTGCAGTAATTTCAGGAGCAATTTTTTGCGACATTTTTGGATAACTCCTTTTTATTTTGCAGGTATTTTTGCAGGAGTAATTAAAAAAATCGAAATCTCTTTTTTTTTCAGAAATATTCTAAAAGGAATTTAATAAATAAATTTCGACAGCCTAAAGAGGATTTCTGCAGAATTTAAAATCCGAAAAATTATAAAGAAATGTTTTGGAGGAAATTCCATTGCAATTTTTGGAGCGCTGACCACAGAAATTACTGTCAAAAAATCCACAGGAATGTTCCCGGACGTTTATCCACAAGAATTCATCATATAATGTCTGCAGAGATCCAAAACGATTTCCACAGGAATTGAAGAAGGAAATTTTCTACTGTTTTTCAGCAAGAGTTTTTACAGAGATTTCCTGGAAAAATACTGTGAGTATTTATGTTGCGATTTTCTCCAAAATTCCTGTAATATGATGATCACAAGAGTTTCTGTAAAAAATCTTTAAATATTGCACCTCGAGCTAAACGAAAGATATTCCGGGAGTTTTCTGTTTTCTTTTCAATCAATTTCTGCAAGAATTTCCAAAACGATTTTTGCAGGAATTAATTAAGGGATATCCACATGTAGTCTCTCTAGTATAATTTACTTGAATTTATGACAAAATTTTCGAATGAATTTCCGCATAAATTTTCGGGGGAAATTTTACATAAATATCCGGAAGAATTTCCACAGACGTTCTAGGGAAAATTACGGCGACAAGCAGTTGGATTTCTGCAAACATATACTGGATAATTTCTGAATTACTGGGATGAACAATTTTGATATCAATTCTATTAAAAATCAACACAGGAGCTCCTGCCGGAAAAATTCGGATGAATTGGCGCTAAAAATGTCAATTTCTGGAATTTCCTGCATGAGCTTCTAGAGAAACTTGTCACAAAAATTGAAGGATGACTTTCAGCACAAATTCCGAACTTTTTTTGCGGGAGTCTACGCAAATTATTCCATAAAATTTACGAAGATATTTCTGCTGAAATATTCCTCTGAAATTTTTCGAAGTATAAATCCTTCAAACTCAGGATTCTGACTTGCAAATCAAAAAAGCTTGAGCAACTATGTCAGATTTTGTATTATTTGTTTCTTGTTATTAAAATAATTGTTATACAGAAGTTTTGTTTAAAAACATAAAATTGTATGGTCTAATTCCTTAATCTCTACGCCTTGTGATCAATAATTACAACAAAGTTTTTTTTAATTCTGAAGAAATTGCGGTTTCTGAAGATTTTTTTATTATTTGCCAAGATTTTCTATAATCGTTCAAATCTGGCCTAAACATTCCTTGTTTAGTTTGCTACTGATAAAGTTCGATCAAGGAAAATTCCACTGACAATAACGGAACATGCCAAAACCATAATCTCATCTAATCAGCGGTACTTATAAAAATATTTGCTGTTTAGTTCTTGTTCACTAAGCCTCGGTTTTTCTAATGGTGAAAAGGACCATCTAGAAAGGTTGTTTTATTAACGGCAATTTTCTTGGTCTTATTTCAAATTTGGTACAAACATGTGTGATAGTGAAGTTTAAAATCAATTAAAAATTAGTAATTTTATAAAAACGAGCTCGAAGAGAAGACATTCAGTAAAATATTGTGATTACTGAAATTGATATTTCACGTGTTTGTTTGCTAAGAATTTAGCTTAGGGTCGCGGATTTGGCGAGGAATAAGTTTCATGTCGCGCGAAAATGGCGCGGATTTGATTTTAGTCAGCGCGGATTTGGCGCGGAAAATATTTCAGGATCTTCGTAACAACCCTGGGAGTATGATCAGATGGAAAAGCTGTGCCGTTCATAAAATGCGCGCAAGTTCTATCAAAAGTTCAATGCATCCCGTGAAGGCTTCGGGCCGCGAGTCGAGATGTGCAGAGATAACCGACCAGTAGATAGTAACAGATTTATATCAGAACTTGTTATTCTGTTACAGCAGTTTTTTATAACAGCGGTTGTTATAAAACATGTACCATTAGTAGTTAAAATAACAAAAATTGTAACAAAATATCTTCTAGTTGTTATGACGACTATGATATTTTTCCTCCATCTTTGACGGAGAATTTATAACAAAATTATTACAAGTATTGTTATTTGTAACACATATTGATATAATTGTGCTAAAATTTTGTTATGACTAACTGGTCGAGTAAGGATGAGAGCATCTTGACTGACGACGAACGTGTGGTGATCGAACGGTGAAAGGCGGTACTTCGAGGAACACCTAAATTGCGCTGAATGTACAGGCAGTTATGGTCAAGGCCACATCTACAAGAAAAGCGACAAGATGGAGTATGAGAACTTTCGAACGATTACCATCCAAAATTCCGCCTTTAAAGTGATATCCAACTACGAATTGATATCCCATATCCCATCTTCGCCGTCTCACCAAAAGTGAATGAGTTCGTGTAAAGTTATCAAGCCGGCATCATTGACGGCCGCTCGACGACGGACTAGATCATCATTGTCCTTTAACAAATGCGGCGAGTATCAGGTTCCAACGCATCATCTGTTCTATGCGGCATACGATAGTAGAGACCACGTAGAGCTAACGAAAATCATGGACGAGAACAGCTTTCCCGAGAACTTACAAGACAAATCAAAGCAACGGTGGATGATGTGCAAAATTGTGTGAAAACTTAGGGCGAACAATTCAGTTCAAAGCTTCAAATGATCGAAAGTTTTTGGTGAAGCGCATCGGCCTTCTGTCAATTCCGAATTAACAATAAACATATGTCAAATTTTCCACAAAATAATTATTTTTGATATACGAAAAATTAAAACATTCCACAAAAAAATCAAGGGGGGCAGCAGGGACTATGTCCAAGGGCTTGACGATCCCTCCCCAGGCCATCTGCGAGTTGTGGCGCCTGCCTAGGATGTGGTGGGGTTTGACAGTGGGCCCTGTTAAACCTCTATAAAAAGCTGCATGTATCCGCAAGTAGGCTCCGCCAAAGCGACCGTGTGCCGCTCAAAGCGCACAAGCCCAAGTCCTGGTGTTAGGTGGGACGCTAAACAGCCCTGACACGACGGCCCTCCGACGAGACAGGAGGTTTGCGCAGGCCCAATAAGCCACCTTTAAAACCAACTATTACGAACGACATAGAAGATAATACGACTCGATACAATCGGCAACGACCTAGGCGACGAATAAAGGATCACGATTGGAAGCTTGGAACATGGAACTGCAAGTCGCTAGGCTTCGCAGGTTGCGACAGGATAATCTACGATGAATTACATCCCCGCAACTTCGATGTCGTAGCGCTGCAGGAAATCTGCTGGACAGGACAGAAAGTGTGGAAAAGCGGGCATCGAGCGGCTACCTTCTACCAAAGCTGTGGCACCACCAACGAGCTGGGAATCGGCTTCATAGTGCTGGGAAAGATGCGCTAACGCGTGATTGGGTGGCAGCCAATCAACGCAAGGATGTGCAAGCTGAGGATAAAAGGCCGTTTCTTCAACTATAGCATCATCAACGTGCACTGCCCACACGAAGGAAGATCCGACGACGAGAAAGAAGCGTTCTATGCGCAGCTGGAGCAGACATACGATGGATGCCCACTGCGGGACGTCAAAATCGTCATCGGTGACATGAACGCTCAGGTAGGAAGGGAGGAAATGTATAGACTGGTCATCGGACCGGATAATCTGCATACCGTATCGAACGACAACGGCCAACGATGCATAAACTTTGCAGCCTCCCGCGGAATGGTAGTCCGAAGCACTTTCTTCCCCCGCAAGAATATCCACAAGGCCACATGGAAATCACCTAATCAAGTAACGGAAAACCAAATCGACCACGTTCTAATCGACGGTAAATTCTTCTCCGACATCACGAACGTACGCACTTACCGCAGTGCGAATATTGAATCCGACCACTACCTCGTCGCAGTATGTCTGCGCTCAAAACTCTCGACGGTGATCAACACGCGTCGGAATCGTCCGCCGCGGCTTAACATTGGGCGGCTACAAGACGGTAGACTAGCCCAAGACTACGCGCAGCAGCTGGAAGTGGCACTCCCAACGGAAGAGCAGCTAGGCGCAGCATCTCTTGAAGATGGCTGGAGAGATATTCGATCCGCCATTGGAAGCACCGCAACCGCTGCACTAGGCACGGTGGCTCCGGATCAGAGAAACGACTGGTATGACGGCGAATGTGAGCAGTTAGTTGAGGAGAAGAATGCAGCATGGGCGAGATTGCTGCAACACCGCACGAGGGCGAACGAGGCACGATACAAACGGGCGCGGAACAGACAAAACTCGATTTTCCGGAGGAAAAGCGCCAGCAGGAAGATCGAGACCGTGAAGAGACGGAGGAACTGTACCGCGCTAATAACGCACGAAAGTTCTATGAGAAGTTGAACCGTTCACGTAAGGGCCACGTGCCACAGCCCGATATGTGTAAGGACATAAACGGGAACCTTCTTACGAACGAGCGTGAGGTGATCCAAAGGTGGCGGCAGCACTACGAAGAGCACCTGAATGGCGATATGGCAGACAACGGTGGCGGTATGGTAATGAACCTAGGAGCACGCGCGCAGGACATGCGACTTCCGGCTCCGAATCTCCAGGAAATCCAGGAGGAGATCGGCCGGCTGAAAAACAACAAAGCCCCTGGAGTTGACCAACTACCAGGAGAGCTGTTTAAACACGGTGGAGAGGCACTGGCTAGAGCGCTGCACTGGGTAATTACCAAGGTTTGGGAGGATGAGGCTCTGCCGCAGGAGTGGATGGAAGGTGTCGTGTGTCCCATCTACAAAAAGGGCGATAAGCTGGATTGTAGCAACTACCGCGCAATCACATTGCTGAACGCCGCCTACAAGATACTCTCCCAAATTTTATGCCGTCGACTAACACCAATTGCAAGGGAGTTCGTGGGGCAGTACCAGGCGGGATTTATGGGTGAACGCTCTACCACAGACCAGGTGTTCGCCATACGTCAGGTATTGCAGAAATGCCGCGAATACAACGTGCCCACACATCATCTATTTATCGACTTCAAAGCCGCATATGATACAATCGATCGGGACCAGCTATGGCAGCTAATGCACGAAAACGGATTTCCGGATAAGCTGATACGGTTGATCAAGGCGACGATGGATCGTGTGATGTGCGTAGTTCGAGTTTCAGGGGTATTCTCGAGTCCCTTCGAAACGCGTAGAGGGTTACGGCAAGGTGATGGTCTTTCGTGTCTGCTATTCAACATCGCTTTGGAGGGAGTAATACGAAGGGCAGGGATTGACACGAGTGGTACGATTTTCACGAAGTCCGTCCAGTTATTTGGTTTCGCCGACGACATTGATATCATGGCACGTAACTTTGAGAGGATGGAGGAAGCCTACATCAGACTGAAAAGCGAAGCTAAACGGATTGGACTAGTCATCAACACGTCGAAGACGAAGTACATGATAGGAAGAGGCTCAAGAGAGGTCAATGTGAGCCACCCACCACGAGTTTCTATCGGTGGTGACGAAATCGAGGTGGTTGAAGAATTCGTGTACTTGGGCTCACTGGTGACCGCCGATAACGATACCAGCAGAGAAATTCGGAGACGCATAGTGGCTGGAAATCGTACGTACTTTGGACTCCGTAAGACGCTCCGATCGAATAGAGTTCGCCGCCGTACCAAACTGACTATCTACAAAACGCTTATAAGACCGGTAGTTCTCTACGGACACGAGACCTGGACGATGCTCGTGGAGGACCAACGTGCACTGGGAGTTTTCGAAAGGAAAGTGTTGCGTACCATCTATGGTGGAGTGCAGATGGCGGACGGTACGTGGAGGAGGCGAATGAACCACGAGTTGCATCAGCTGTTGGAAGAACCATCCATCGTTCACACCGCGAAAATCGGAAGACTGCGGTGGGCCGGGCACGTAGCCAGAATGTCGGACAGTAATCCGGTGAAAATGGTTCTCGACAACGATCCGACGGGAACAAGAAGGCGAGGTGCACAGCGGGCAAGGTGGATCGATCAGGTGGAGGACGACTTGCGGACCCTCCGCAGACTGCGTGGTTGGCGAAGTGCAGCCATGGACCGAGCTGAATGGAGAAGTCTTTTATGTGCAGCACAAGCCACTCCGGCCTTAGTCTGATGATAAATAAATAACAAAAAATCAATAAAAGCAATAAAAAATATTAAAATTTCCTTGAAAAAAATATAAAAAAGCGAGAAATGAGCAGTGAGAATAAGAAGTAAGAAGTGTAAAATTAGAAGTGAGAAGTGAGAGTTGAGTAGTGAGAAGTGAGAAATGAGAAGTGTAGTGATGTAGTGATTGAGAATAAGACCCGAGAAGTGAAAAATGGGAACTTCACTACACCCAAGTTTTTTTACACGGTTTGGATTTCGTCATTTAAGACCTTCAGCGTCAATGAAACAATGAGTTAACCCCACGAAAAAATTCACAAAAAATCAAAGAAAATTCAGGGGGCATTTGAAAAGCTGTTATAGTTCAGGTTATCCGAGAAATTAATTAATTCCAAACGTGTAAGAAAAATCTGGGTGTATTGTCTAACTACTCACACTATTGTCTGTATCTACGGGTCAAAAGTTTGGTACTGAATAACAATTGTTTTACCATTTTGCATTCTCCTTACGTTTTGTTCCAAAGATCCGATCCGTATTAAAGATACGGATCATTAGCATGAATGACCCAGATCTGATCCTGCTGGGATGCTTGGTTGATCGGGTAGAATGCATCTTTTGAACTCCCGGACCAAAAAGGCCTGTAGCAGCTTGTAAAAGTAATGAGTGAAATCCTATCAGCTCAATGGACCTACTGGGATGTTTAGCAATGCATGGATACATCGTTCATGACTTGGTTGATCGAGTAGATCGCATCTTTTGAACTCCCGGGTGTTTTGGAGAACCGAAAAGGTCCGTAGTAGCTTTTTTTGTCAATTCTACTACTTCTAGACCTAAAAGTCAGCTATGGCGATAAAACTAGTAAAATGGAATGTTGTTACAAATACATATTTTATTTGAAAAAGATTACCAGAAATAAAATATTTTGTATACATATACAATATTCTGTAATATGCATTATGAACTAAAAAACAAATGTTGCAAATATACTGCGGCCCGCTTCAACAACTCAAAATGTCTATGCCGCCCTTTAGGGTGCGGCCAGAGTAGACGCGAAGTACGAATCGAAGCGAAGCGTCCATACGATTTGACAGCTCCTTATTATTGACTGTTATTCTTTTACGTGCAGTTTTCTCTGGAGGCACTTTAGAATACTGGAGACCACTGGCCTAGGACATCCAAAAAAATATTTCAACACTTTTTTAGTTCTTTCTATACTAGTTTTAGCAGGATCGAGTGGAAAAACCGATATCTGTACGATATCAAAGTAAAAAAAGTCGTCCTGAAAGGTCGTCCAACAATAGCTGGACATAGCTCAGGATGGAGATCTTTCAAGTCGGCCCTTTGCACCACCGGATGTGTACAGGACCAATAAGTAAGTAAGTGAGGTACGAGATTTAGCATAGTTGTTCTTTGGAAATCGACTCTGCAGCTTCCCAGAAAGAAACGACAAGGCGACAGTAACTACTTTTCGAATATCAACACATCAAGCTTCTTTTAAAATGTGTGCTAGATGAAAAAAAAAGCTCGTTGCAAAGCGAAAGAAGGCTGAAGGACGAAAGAACAAATTAACACAAAATCCGCAGAAAAGGAAATTGTTACATCTAAATTGGAGAAGCGAGAAACTTATGGTGACTGACAGAAAACTTCAAAATTTCTGATGTTTTGTATCGACGTAGTTTTCTACAAATCCTACCAACAATATTAACTGTTTTTAAATAAATGAGGAGTTAGTAAAACATAAACACAAAATCGCATTTTTGTTGAAAAATAGTTCGGTCTATGAGATCCTAAGTACCTCCCTTACCCTATGGGGCAATATTCATGCTTCCTTACACGCCGACAAGGTCCCCGTGGTAGTTGTTCCTCGGTGGCCATTGTCTCTGGAACCAGCATATCACCATATAGCCACAAACTTGATGAGTTTATCTTTCAAACGGAATAAAAACATTCTGATTCAGTTATAATATAACTATTCCCTAACATCTAATTCATGATTCCTTTTTTTTGTGGGATCGTTCTCCTCAAAATACAAAATACGAAATGCACGATTTCTATAAAATATTTAAAGCCAAGAAATTTCAGAACGATCGACTCACCAGCTTAAAAGTTATTCCACTTTGAAGTTCCGTTTTGAATCCTAATGACCCCAACATCTTACTAGGCCAAAGTAAAAAGTGAAATATAAGAAATGAGAAAAATGAAGTGAGAATTAACAAAATATGAAATGCAAATCTCAATATGGCGTCTAACACGAGTTGCTTTTTGCATTAACAATAAATTTAACAAAATGTTGCGCCAATTATAAAGACAACATTTTTCTATTATATTCACCAAAAATCATCATAACTCAGATACTTGTCTTTCTATTCCTTCCCATGTTCCCAATTTTTTTAATCTGTCACTAAAAATCTTTTCTGGAATAAAGCTTACCTAGAATTCCAGTCGTAGCACTTGACGTTCTATTTAAAACTATGGGAAGAAGCGTTTTGTTTCAATTCCCATCAGAATGCTCTTAAATACCCAATAAAAAGTCCATTCAATCAGAATAATTTGGTATTCCAACTCTAATTCAATTTGTATTCAATTTTGATTTTAATCAAAATACTCAATATTCCATTTGATTCCAGTAGAACGATAAAAATTCTATTAGGTAGAATATTCGAAAACGGCGAAACTAGCTCAACGGGTAAAGCATTTATAGTCCATGAATTCTAAGCTTCATATAATCGAAGTATACCTGTAGTAGCAGATGCAAATAACTATTTCAAACAAAAACTAACCAAATATTATTTCGCCACGTAGAGCATCCCCAAACACACGTTACGTAAAACAGAACAAACAAAACCTTTAAAGCAGGGTGGTCTTAAAGCACTTTCTAGTCTCCGGTTCACTAAAGTGGTTCGATGAGGTGTGTTCAATCAGCTTGCGGACATCCGTCATGCGGCCATGCACTATGACGGGGGAACTGATCGGGACTCCGGGGTGGCCAGTTTGGTGCCAATTCTTCTCAGCCAGTTTAGCAACTCTCGTTGTACTCGGTCCGAATGAGTAGGAAACGGATCGCTGAACTTCTCCAGAAAAGCACCACCGGTGATGACGGCGAACGCGAATCTGCGCGATTGGGATACGAAAGCACGCACGGACAGACAGAGCCGAACTGAGTTGAATTGTTCGCGATTGAATTTGCGCTGGAGGCAGGATTCGCAAACAAATTCAAAAATCTAGAGCGCGAAATGTATAGAACTGCGAGGGCGAAGCGCTGGTGGAACGCAAAAGCAGAAGATTAAAAATAATTCTTGACCGTACGGCGAACAGAAATAAAATGGGAGTGATTGATGGGGTGAGAGAAGCGGCGACCGCTCGATCGTACGCGAGCGGGTCGCCACCAAGCTCATGAAGGGGGAGAATCGTATGAAATGAACGAACGGGTCTTTCAAAAGTATGAGGATGTTAACTAATGGCAATGGGAAATGTACATAATTTACAAATTGCGCATTGGCTTATCATACCAAACACAAATTATCCGTGAGTACGGTTCTTCCCTATTATAATTACTCAGTCCTTTGTCAGGTAATATATCTGCAAAAGGTAAATTCCATCTTGCAAGCTGCAAAATCTTCTTTGCGATTTTTCAGCGCTGATCAGATCTGACATGACGATGACAGACTACACAAACGAATAACTGAGTAACTTCCAACTGTAATCTCTCAATTTGCTGTGAGGTTGCAAATTCGATAATGCAGCCATTTAAAATATCCGCAACAACAGGTATTAGCGTAATGGACAAATGTAAAAGAACAATGTCATCATAATCAACGTGCAGTCTATAGATTCAGCCGCAAACTAATTCAGCGTTGTTTAATAACAAGTTTTTTTTTAAGGACTGCTGCTTGGAGCGATTGAGTTTCAGGGAAGAAATCGATTTTTTTTACTAATTTTATTTGCTAATTATCTAATACATGCATCTCATCCCTTAGACTAGGTGTTCCGTGTTTTCTTAACACTACCATCCTTATTTGCTATGTTACTTTTTTAGTTATTATTAATACATTTCAATTGCCTCTGGCAGTAAAGATTTTTCCTCTTGTTGAATTGAACCATGTAGGAATAAAAATGTTTTCAACTTCTACTAAACTTAACCTAATTTATACTTAGGGTACAAGGAGCTGATCGTTGCAATAGAGGATTGCAACGATTTTTGTCTAAAATTGGAAATTATTTTGTTGAACATTTGTTGAATATTTCAGTATTAGAAATTCTATGAAGTTCATTGGTAGGTATTATACCACGGAGGCAACTTCAGAATCATTTTCAAAATTTTGGAAGTGCCTTCTTTCTGGTATTGCAGCAACTAGTCCATATTGGTACAGCATACAACATGGCTGGAGGCTGCAAACTGGTGGGTTGACATCAAGGAATGAGCGCCCAACAGAGCTCTGGTCCCCACAAGTTCCTAACTCACGCTTCCACGGGTCGTCCGATGACAAAAGACCGCCAGCTAAGGGTTGTGTACTTAGCTGGTAGTGCAGCCTGGGCACTGTTGTCCTTCTGACATCAGCTAGAGTGAGAAGGTACGCCTCGAGCGTCTGTTCACCAGGAGGTGCGGCTCAAACAGCGTCTTCCTGGTACCCAGCAGCTGGTCAACGAAATGCTGTATCGCGTCAGATATACCTAAGGTGGCAACCCCACCAGCGCGATGTAGGTAACGCGACCCCGGCAAGGTAGCTTACTGAAGCCTCTCAAATACCTCGAAAAATGGAGATAGAAGAAAAAGAGAACGTTATTTTTGGCAACCGACCCGGCAACGAAATAAGGACTATGATTGGAAACTCGGTACCTGGAACGTCAGGACCTTAAATGAACCTGGACGAGTGAGCCTTCTGGCTCGTGAACTGCAGAAGGTTGGAGTGAAGGTGGCCTCCATTCAAGAAGTCCGATGGCCTAGATCCGGAGAACGTGAATTCCGAGCCGTGGACCCCACGACCAACACTGCATTCAAGTATAACATCTACCACAGCGGCGGCGGAAAAGCAGAGCATGGAGTTGGTTTCGTAGTGATGGGCAAGCAGATGAAGCGAGTGATGCGGTGGAAACCCATTAGCGAACGAATCTGTGTGTTGAGGATACGGGGCAAATTCTCCAATTACAGCCTAATCAACGTTTACGCACCGACAAACGATAAATCCGACGACCTGAAGGACAAGTTTTATGAATGTCATGATAAATCCTATGGAGAGTGCCCAAAGCATGACGTGAAAATTGTTATCGGAGACACTAACGCTCAGGTCGGTAGAGAGGACTTTTTCCGTCCCATAATTGGTAGGGAGAGCCTTCACTCCGCTACCAATGACAACGGCCTACGGCTAGTAAATTTGGCTGCTGCCAGAGTGATGGCCATCATCAGTAGCACCTACTTTGCACGAAAGAATATCCGGAAGCACACCTGGAGACACCCAAATGGTGAAACTTGCAACCAGATAGACCATGTTCTGGTGGATGGGCGCCATGTCTCGGATGTTATCGTTGTGCGGATATTCAGCGGTCCGAACATTGACTCTGATCACTACCTCGTTGTCAGTAAAATTCGATCACGGTTGTAAACTGTATCGAACGAAAGATCAGCGATTGTCAGCGGAAGGAGTATCGGTTGAGTACCGCCAGAAGCTCGACGAACGGATAAATGCAATCAACGTTAGCGACAACATCAACGCTCTATGGGAGTCGATCCAACAGCACGAGAAGTGGTAGGCACTGCACAGAGGTGACCCAGGACCAATGAGCTAGACTTTACTAAGGTGACGCAGATCAGCGCTGCGTGCCACTAGTTATCTCTTTCACTCTCCCGCTGTTCTTATGCAACGCAAATAGTGACGTCACTATTTGCATTGCATAAGATCGAAGGGAGAGTAAAAGAGACAGGTTCGATGTGGAGTATCAGAGAGTGTCAGTCGAGAAGAACGTTGCCAGAAGCCGGATGTTGGTGTCGGGTACCCGATCGAATAGAGATCGGTACAAGAAATCAAGAGCAGCCGAAAAACGAATCCACCGCAGGAAGAAGAAAGAATATGAAGAACAAGTGATTAGCGAGGCGCAGGAAAAAATTGAGCAGAATGATTTATTTATTTATTATCAGACTAAGGCCGGAGTGGCCTGTGCTGCACATAAAAGACTTCTCCATTCAGCTCGGTTCATGGCTGCACTTCGCCAACCACGCAGTCTGCGGAGGGTCCGCAAGTCGTCCTCCACCTGATCGATCCACCTTGCCCGCTGTGCACCTCGCCTTCTTGTTCCCGTCGGATCGTTGTCGAGAACCATTTTCACCGGATTACTGTCCGACATTCTGGCTACGTGCCCGGCCCACCGCAGTCTTCCGATTTTTGCGGTGTGAACGATGGATGGTTCTCCCAACAGCTGATGCAACTCGTGGTTCATTCGCCTCCTCCACGTACCGTCCGCCATCTGCACCCCACCATAGATGGTACGCAACACTTTCCTTTCGAAAACTCCCAGTGCACGTTGGTCCTCCACGAGCATCGTCCAGGTCTCGTGTCCGTAGAGAACTACCGGTCTTATAAGCGTTTTGTAGATAGTCAGTTTGGTACGGCGGCGAACTCTATTCGATCGGAGCGTCTTGCGGAGTCCAAAGTACGTACGATTTCCAGCCACTATGCGTCTCCGAATTTCTCTGAGCAGAATGATATGCGGAGGTTTTATGAGTCTGTCAATGGCGTGCGGAGAAAGACAGCGCCATCTTCCGTCATGTGCAACGACCAACAAGGGAATTTGCTCACAGATAAAACCGAAGTGGCTGCCAGGTGGAAGCAACACTTCGAGACTTTGTTGAATAGAGGAAGTGACGGTGCATCGGTGAACAGAATAAATATTAGCGACGATGGACAAGCTGTGGAGTCCTCTACACTAGATGAGGTTAAAAAAGCTGTTAAAGAGCTGAAAAACAATAAGGCTGCGGGGAAGGACCAGCTCCCGGCTGAACTTCTCAAACATGGGTGTGAGCAGCTTTATGAAGTTCTGCACCATATTATGTCGAAAATATGAGAAGACAAGGAAATGTCTGCTAGCTGGTTGGACGGCCTCATTTTCCCTCTCTTTAAGAAAGGGCACAGACTGGAGTGCGCCAATTACCGAGAAATAACCCTTCTTAATTCGGCGTACAAAATTATGTCCTGTATTCTGTTCAACAGATTGAGACCGCTTGAAGAGTCCTTCGTCGGCGAATACCAAGCAGGTTTTCGTGAGGGCCGATCAACGACAGATCAAATGTTTACCCTGAGACAAATCCTTGATAAATTCCTGGGAGTACAACTTACAGACACATCATCTGTTTATTGATTTCACGTACGGCGTACGATTCAGTGAAACGGAATGAATTATGGCAAATTATGCTAGAACATGGTTTTCCGGCGAAACTGCAACGGCTGATTCGTGTAATGTTGTACGGATCGAAATCTGGTG
The DNA here is from genome assembly GCF_024139115.2 of Armigeres subalbatus. Lineage (NCBI taxonomy): Eukaryota > Metazoa > Arthropoda > Insecta > Diptera > Culicidae > Armigeres > Armigeres subalbatus. The sequence continues at coordinate 294,335,849 of NC_085140.1, read as the reverse complement.
TAAGGGTTGCGGATGAAATATCGACGTCATTTGTTACCTTAGATGGATTAAAGCAGGGTGATGCACTCTCGAATCTACTGTTTAATATTGCTCTCGATGGAGCGATTAGGAGAGCTGGTGTGCAAAGAAGCGGTACCATTATTACAAGATCGCATATGCTCCTGGGATTCGCGGATGATATCGATATTACCGGGATTGATCGCCGTGCAGTGGAAGAGGCTTTTGTGCCTTTTAAGAGGGAGACAGCGAGGATTGGACTCACGATCAATACCAGCAAAACGAAGTAAATGGTCGCTGGCAATCAACGTGAGTTCATTAGTGGTAGTGGTAGCGAAATGGTGCTGGATGGTGAAAAAAATGAAGTGGTGGAAGAATTTGTGTATATTGGTACATGTTACCCGCGAGGTGAAAAGGCGTATTGCAGCTGCAAATGGGGCTTATTACGGACTTCGTAACCAGCTTAAGGGCCCTTCTTAGCCGTGCGGTAAGACGCGCGGCTACAAAGCAAGACTATGCTGAGGGTGGCTGGGTTCGATTCCCGGTGCCGGTCTAGGCAATTTTGGGATTGGAAATTGTCTCGACTACCCTGGGCATAAAAGTATCATCATGCTAGCCTCATGATATACGAATGCAAAAATGGTAACCTGGCTTAGAAACCTCGGAGTTAATAACTGTGGAAGTGCTTACTGAACACTAAGCTGCGAGGCGGCTCTGTCCTAGTGTGGGGATGTAATGCCAATAAGAAGAAGAAGAACCAGCTTAAGTTCCGTAGTCTTCAAACGAAAGCAAAGCTCGCGCTGCATACTACTCTGATTCTTCCGGTGGCTTTATACGGCCATAAAACATGGACGTTAAAGGAGGCTGATCGGAGAGCTTTCGAAGTGTTTTGCAATCTACTACAAATGACTTTTGCAATCTACAAATGACGTGAATGATTCGCCCTTTGGCGGAAAGGCCTTTACAGCTTACAAAAACCTTAGTTTACCTGTAGTGAGCGATCTGATAAATAATTTTGGATCAGTTTAATAATGTACAGAGGAAAATTAAAATTCATCAATTTTACAATCAAACCTTCATGCCAAACACTGTCAAATGCTTTCTCTATATAAAGAAGAGCAACTCCAGTCGAATATCCTTCAGATTTGTTGAGCCGAATTAAGTTCGTAACTCTTAATAACTGATAAGTGGTTGAAGGCCCATGGCGAAAACCAAATTGCTCATCAGCAAAAATAGAATTGTCATTAATATGAACCATCATTCTATTTAAAATATTCAAACAGTTTGCTTATTGAAAGAAGCAAACTGATTGGGCGATAACTAGAAGCTTCAGCTGGATTTTTATCCGACTTCAAAATTGGAACAACTTTGGCGTTTTTCCATTTGGAAAGTATGCAAATTGAAAACAGTAGCCTGCAACGATCTTCGTAGGACGGTAGATTATGCGGATCACGCCAAGGAAGATTCCGAAGAGCTTGTCTAACAAATTTTCTTTGGATAGCCTCAAATCTCAAAATCCACGATGCACGATTCCAATATAGAGCGCACTAGTGCACAGTATAATGACCGAAGACATAGAGGATCACGAAATTCGCTAGTCAGTTTGAAAATAAAACCCAGCTGCCTGTGTGCCTTGGATATAATGCTTTCATAGTGGAGTCGGTATGAGAAAGCTGGATCGAGGATGACTCCCAGGTCACGAATATGATCAGTGCGCTCAAGATGCTGATTCAAGATGGTATAGTTATGTAGAATTGGCCGTAGTTTCTGGTGAAATATTATGACGTTGCATTTTGCAATACTAAGAGTTAGTTTGTTTTTGGAGCACCATTCAACGAAAACATTTAACTGTTCTTGTAGCAGATGGCAGTCTTGGATACTGTTGACCACAATGAAGATTTTCACGTCATCTGCATAGAATAACCGATAGGCAATAGCCTGGACAGTTCGTTGATGAAGATTGAAAATTGCAGTTGACCTCCTTGAGGAACGCCGGACTTATTCGAGAAGAATTCCGATGAATGATTGCCGATTTTAACGCTCAACTTACGGTTGGTAAGGTAGAATTCCATCTACATTTCCAAGAAACATTTGAACCGGTTAGCCATTTTCTTTGCGTTTAGAGTTGACAAACGTCCAGAATTGTTTAGGATTTCGCCGAAGATTTTCTTGAGTCCTTAAAGTGTACCTTTGGTATAACAACTTATTGTAAATCCGGTAGTTGTTGCTCGCATGGCTGAATTGTTGCTTGGCATATGGACATCGAGTTCTGCAATACTTCCGTATATAATTCGACCTAATGCGTTTAAGTTTCCTTAAGCGAGCATTACACCAGGGGGGCTTGGGAGTGGGCCTATGGACTGGAACATAGTCCGACAAGGTGCTAGTAATCAGTTGAATCAGGTGAAAAGACTAACGGCGTCATCTACGTTGGGAATTGCTTCCAAAAGCTCCCAATTAATTTGGCGAAGTGCTTCGTTCAATCCGTTTTTTTTTCAGACTAAGGCCGGAGTGGCCTGTGCAATACATAAAAGTCTTCTCCATTCAGCTCGGTCCATGACTTCGCCAACCACGCAGTCTACGGAGGGTCCGCAAGTCATTTTCCACCTGGTCGATCCACCTTGCCAGCTGCGCACCTCGCCTTCTTGTGCCCGTCGGATCGTTGTCGGGTTACTGTCCGACATTCTGGCTACGTGTCCGGCCCAACGCAGTCGTCCGATTTTCGCGGTGTGAACGGTGGATTGTTCTCCCAGCAGCTGATGCAACTCGTGGTTCATTCGCCTCCTCCACGTACCGTCCGTCAGCTGCACCCCACCATAGATGGTACGCAGCTCTTTCCTTTCGAAAACTCCTAATGCGCGTTGGTCCTCCACGAGCATCGTCCACGTTTCGTGTCCGTAGAGGACTACCGGTCTAATGAGCATTTTTGTAAATTGTAAGCTTGGTACGGCGGCGAGCTCTATTCGATCTTGCGTCTTGCGGAGTTTAAAGTACGTACGATTTTCAGCCACTATGCGTCTCCAAATTTCTCTGCTGGTATCATTTTCGGCAGCCTCCACTCACCAGTGAGCCCAAGTACACAAATTCTTCTAAAACCTCGATTTCGTCACCACCGATGCAAACTCGTCTTCTCTTGAACCTCTTCATATCATGTACTTAGTCTTCGACGTGTTGATGACTAGTCCGATCCGATCCCTCTTCAGTCTGATGTAGGCGACCTCCATCTTCTCAAAGTTACGTGCCATAATACCTATGTCATCGGCGAAGCCAAATAGCTCGGCGGACTTATTGAAAATTGTACCACTCGTATTAATCCCTGCTCTTCGTATTACCCCGTCCAAAGCGATGTTGAATAGTAGACACGAAAGACCATCACATTGCTGTAACCCGGTAACCCTCTGCACGTTTCGAAGGGACTCGAGAATGCCCCTGAAACTCGAACTACGCACATCACCCGATCCATCGTCGCTTTGATCAACCGTGTCAGTTTATCCGGAAATCCGTGTTCGTGCATAAGCTGCCATAGCTGGTCCCGATCGATTGTATCATATGCGGGTTTGAAGTCGATGAATAGATGATGTGTGGGTACGTTGTGTACGCTGGATTTCTTCAGTACTTGGCGAATGGCGAACACCTGGTCCGTGGTGTTTTGGACGTATCCAAATCGTAAATCATGTGCATGGCTTCTAAGGGCATGCATGGATCCCATGTACTGCTATTGGTTTTGTACCTCGCGTAATTGCCCTGGTAGACTAAGGCCTTGAAATCCAGATTGAAGAACATCTATAAATTCTGTAAAACCTTGAAACATCTGTAGAAATATTGTCTGTATTCATTATTCATCATTTCTGAAGAAGTGTTGGGCACATTTTTGAGAAAAAAACAGCAATAAAATCGTTCATGCGCGATATCATGTGCAATTTTCATCCATATTAAAATGGCCGACGTTCCTTCTTCTGACGATTATATGATATAGATATGGCCGATCAACAATCTGAGGTCAGCTCGGAACATTTATAAGCTGACGATTATGTTGGGTATATTGACATGTGAAATTGGCTGAGATATGCATACGCACAGCACTTCGAGGCAGCGTTGCCGGAAGAGGATGAGCTCGATGGGGCCCCTCTTGGGGATTGTTGGAGAGATTGCAGTTAAAGCAGCCGTTACCGACGCAACGGAGAACAACGTCGGATATGTGAGATGAAGTCGACGAAACGATTGGATCGGCGAAGAGTGCAGACAAATTCTGGAGGAAAAGGACACAGCGCGGGTGGTTGTGCTGCAGCAAGAAACCCTGCAGAACTTGAAACGCTATAGACGGAAACGGAGACAACAGACTCGCCTCTTCAAGAGAAGAAACGCCGCCTGGAAGAAATGGAGTGTGAGAAGATTGAACAGCTGGGTCCTTATCAAGGAACACGCAAGTTCTATCAGAAGCTCAACTCATTCCACAAAGGCTTCGTGCCGCGAGCCTAGATTTTCAGGGATAAGAATGGAAGCATCTTGACTGATGAACGTGTGGTGATTGAAAGGTGGAAGCAGCACTTCGAGGAACACGAGCAACAGCGCTGAGAGAACAGGCAGTGAATGTCAAGGTAACGAGTACGTCAGTTCAGAGGACGATGCAAACCAACCAGATCCCACCTTGAGAGAAGTTAAGGATGCCATCCAATAGCTCAACAACAATAAACAAGCTGGTAAGAATGGTGCACTCATCAAAATGTGCCCGGAAAACCTGGTCAATTCACTGTACAGAGCGATAGAATCTCAGAAACATAACAGATACCGGAGGAGCGGAAGGAAGGAGTCATATGATCCATCTACAAGAAAGGCAACAGGCTAAAAAATAAGAACTTTCGTGCGATCAAATTTATATGGTAGTAACTTTCGAATGATCGACTGTTTATTGTTATTTTAACTTAAAACGGCTACGCAGTCTTTAAGGATTAAAACAAGATTTATATTTGTCCAACGTTTCGACATGGGGTTGGTGTCTTCATCAGGGGAAAAATATTATGTTTGTTCCTTGTCTAATGTTTGGTCTTACAATAACTGTCTGGTTTGGATATTTATGGTACATTATTTTGGAAACACTTATTTTTAACATTGATGACACTGGCAAATAACACAGATTTTCTTTATCAAACCGCCTGATTGCAACAGCTGGATAGTGCTCAGGATGGAGATCTTACAAGTCGGCCCTTTGCACCACCGGAGGTGTACAGGACCCATAAGTAGTAAGTTAGTAAATCTTTGTGTTTACTAAGGTACGAAACAATTCTAAACTTGATTTTAGAAATATGTCAGTCACGAGAGATCCTAAAGTACTCCGCGTCTTTCTGAAGTAGGTTTTACGTTTTATAATACTCTCCCCTCCAATCAAAATGGTACCTACAACGCGTCCCGGCCTCAATAAGGCATTCTCCTCGTGGTCGCCGTTCAAATGTATGCTGATCGTTCATGTTAGTCTCCAATCATTTATAAATTGATAGTACTGCGAAGCGGTAACAAATATCAATTAAGATCACGCTTCATTGATTGTGGGTGGGTGATTTGATGATTTCGTTACTGGAAATTATCCTATATTGGCGTATTTACAACTAAAACAATTGCACAACTCTGTGTTACGCAACTTGGTTGTATTTCTGCAAAATTGGAAAATTTGTAAAAAGTTGTAAAATTTAATAGCGTTAAATAAATTATTTTGAATAATAAATTCAAAAACGTATTATTTAAAAGCAAAAATGGTCTTCGACGTTAAGCTTTAACATCTGAACATCGAGCACTTCACTTGATTCTTGGTTCTCCAATAAATATTATCTTCACCATTCGAGTGTTTTATCCAACTTTTAAAATAAAGGAATCGCATTTTGTCGCATTCCATTACATCCATAGCTTAATATGTACATACTTACTTGATACTTGATGGGCTACTGCTCTTCGATGAACCTACACCGAATGGGGTATCCTTCTCCATTGGACTCGATATTAGAACAATCGCTTCTAGTTGCTATAAACGTTTTGCGCCCTCAGATCCTCTCCAACTGCAAAAAGTCATCGCGTACGCGGCCTTCCACGAAGCCATGTTCACCACCGAGTATTGTCTGCAGCACCTTACGGTCAAACACTCGGAAAACCCTCCGATCAGCCTCATTTAACGTTCATGTTTCATGGCCATATAAAGCCACCGGAAGAATCAGAGTAGTGTACAGCGCGAATTTTGTCTTCGTTTGCAGACTACGGGACTTAAGCTGGTTGCGAATTCCATAATAAGCCCTATTTGCAGCTGCAAATCACCTAGAGGGTAACATCATTATCGTACGTCAAATTTTTCACCATCCACCACCCTTTCACTACCACCACCATTAATGAACCCACGTTGATTGTCAGCGACCATGTACTTCATTTTGCTGGTATTGATCGTGAGTCCAATCCTCGCTGTCTCCCTCTTAAAAGGCACAAAAGCCTCTTCCACGGCACGGCGATCAATCCCAGCAACCCTTACACTTGATTTCGATCCGTCCAACGTTACACGGATCAGCCGTATCAGTCTCGCCGGAAAACCATGTTGTAGCATAAGTTGCCAAAAAATCCTAGACCGAAACCGTGAATCGAACTTAGTTTTGCTTTGTAGCCACACATTGTACGCATTTTTTTAGCTCCCGACGTCGATCATCAATCGCTGGATCGCCGTTTATTGAATCTTCGTTTTATGGTGAGCTAACCGCATTTAACTTTAACTTTAACTCGATCGTGCCTATCGTATGCATCACCAACATCTTCATCTCTTCGAGTATCTGTACCATCACCGTTAGTGACACATCTTTCATACGTTCAAGAAAGCTGGACGCCGATTGTTCAACCAAAAAGCTGGACACCGATTATTCCATAGCTCCATCATTTTTATTTTTACTTTTTTAGGGTGTTTTAGCTCCATCAATAGTCGCATCAAGGTTCTCTGTACGGCAGCAGGACGAAGTGGTCTAACGAAGACGTGTTTTGTAACCGTTTGCAAATCGTCTGTGATAATTAATAGAATTTGGTGGCTTTAGCGCCACTCTCGCGTATTCCGTTTTGCCCCTCGTATTCCTTCGTTCAACCCAATACATACTTACCGAACAAGAATAGAAGTCTGAAAAAAAAACAATCTACCAACGAAATGATCGAAAACGTACCAGAACAGTGTATTCTAAAACAGAATTGCTGTAAATAAAATCTATTAGTAGTAGTAAAATTCTTCTTTATTTAAACATTTTTTGTTCTACAATTATTTTTAACATGTACAGTGATCGGCCGGCTTGGCCCTCCAACTTCGATTTTAATTATTATTATTATTATTATTATTATGTTGTTACTTAATTTTTAAAATATAATGTATCATGACGGCCTTCAGGAGGCGCTAGTGTGTGTGTTTTTTTAATTTGATAACCTAACTACTATGTACACTAATATTTACAATAAAAATTTGATAACCTAGATTAGAACTAGCACCGAATGCAAGCAACGGACCCTAAACTTTTCTTTACACTCACCAAAGCGTTCATGTAAGGTTTTTATTCCGGCCAGACGTTGGACCTCGGATGTTCTTGTCCTGGGAGGGGTGTTGAGGATCATCCTCAGGAATTTGTTTTGGACCCGTTGAAGTTTGAGGTGGTGGGTTTTAGCGCAGCTCTCCCAGACCGGTATGCCATATTCGATCACAGGGAGGATGATTTGCTTGTAGACAGCAAGCTTATTTTTCAGGGACAATGACGACCGGCGGTTGATCAAAGGGTACAGTAGTTTCAACAAGACGTTACACTTTGTCACCGTTTTGTCAACCTGTTGCCTGAAAATAAGCTTGCTGTCGAGGGTCAAGCCAAGGTAGTCGGCCTCATTGGCCCATTCCACAGTCATGCCATTGAGGATGATTTTACAGTCACTAGGCGGATCATGTTTAGGGGATTTGGAGTGGGGGAAGATGATGACCTGGGTCTTCGCCGCGTTGATACAGATCTTCTAGCTGGTGAGGTACTCTGTCAGGGCATCCAGGCCTCGTTGGATTTTTGCCACTAGCGCTCTGATCACTCTACCGTTATAGACGATGGATGTGTCATCTGCGAACAGAGACAGAATGCCGCCTTCTGGAGGTTCTGGCATGTCGGATTTGAACAGATTGAAAAGCAGGGGCCCGAGGATACTGCCCTGGGGGACGCTTGCGACGATGTTGTGCGCATTGGAACTCGCTCCGCTGATTGAGACCCGGAATGTCCTTGCCGACAGGTAATTGTTGATGATTTTCACCAGGTAGCTGGGAAGATTGTAGCGTTGAAGTTTGTACACCAGGCCATCATGCCATACATTGTCAAATGCCTTCTCGACATCGAGTAAGGCCATTGCGGATGTTTTCGAGACAAACTTGTTCCGTCTGAGGACGTTGGTAACTCGGGTCAGTTGGTGTACAGTTGACCGACCGCGTCGGAAACCAAACTGTTCCTCGAGCAAGATGTTGAGATTTTCGGCAGACTCAAGTAACCGATGATGAATAGCTTTTTCGAATAGCTTGGATAACCCTGAGAGAATGCTGATGGGTCGATAACTTTTGGGGGAGGAAGGATCCTTCCCAGGCTTCCGGATGGGGATGACTTTCGCTGACTTCCAGGACGATGGGAAGTAGCTGATCCGGAGACACTGATTAAAGATCAGCGAAAGGTGCACAAAGAACGGAGCACTCATGTGTTTGAGCTCGAAATTCAGCATGCTGTCGAAGCCTGGAGTCTTCATGTTCTTCGACGATTTCGACGGCCGTCAATTCATCAGCTGAGATCTCCAACTCCTCCGAGAAGTCGTTGGGAATCAAATGGATGTTGTTAGCATGCTCGTTGACGGCTGCTTCGTGTGGACTGACGATGTTCTGCCCAAGATTGTGTGAGCTGACGAAGTGACGACCTATTTCAGCGACTTTCTCTGCAGGAGTTATCAAGCGATCCTCAGATCCATTATTGTCTAGTGGGATCAAGGGTGGAACGGGTCGAGGCTTGGATTTTAGTATTTTGGTCATTTTCCAGAACGGCTTAGCATAATCTGGGAGACCGCGGATCTTATTCGAGAAGTCGTTATTTTTGAGGTCCACCATTCTGGCCTTGATAATTTTTGTGATTCGATTGCAGCGTGCCTTAAGCTCGGCAGTCCAGTACGCTGAAACTGCCTTCGAGTGACATTTCGCAATCGAATCAAATCTTTGGTGAGTGTATCGATGTTTAAGGAGTTGCTTACCTGCCGAGCCGTCGGGACATGCTGCTCTCTGGCCACCGAGATTGCCTCTTCGATGGCGCACAGCTGGCGGTCGATACTTTCCGGCGTCTCCGGACGCACCTCGTAATCGACGGAGTTGTCGACGCACTGCTGGAACCGCTGCCAGTTCACTTGATGGTAGTTTCGCCGCAACTGCTGGTGCCGATTGACCGAGGAGCCCACTTTCGCCACCACCGGATAGTGATCCGAACTGAGCTCCTGATGGACAACTGGCTGCGAGACATGACCATTCATGTTCGTGATGTATAGGTCAAGGGTTGCGTGGGTACCGGACCGACTCAGCCGAATGGGGGAATCCGGGCTCAAGATCGTGTAGTAACCTTCCTTCATATCGTTGCTCCAGGCTGTTTGGCATTCAAGTCGCCGGCAATGATATACTGGCCTTGCCTCCGCGTAAGCTTGACGATGTCCCTCCGAAGGGCAGCCGATGATCCATTGCCGGCTTTAGCTTGCGTTGGACAGTACGCCGCGATGAGCGCGATTGTGCCGACCGAAGTGGTGATTTCGACACCGATGGCCTCGATGACACTGAGCTGGAAGCTTGGAAGCAGACGACAGTTGATGTTGTAGCGAAGAGCGATGGCCACACCGCCTCCCCTGGTCGGCCGGTCGAGTCGCACGATGCGGAAGTCCGGGATGTTGACGTTCACCTCCGGTTTTAGGTGCGTTTCGGTGATGAATGCCACGTCTATTTCCTTCTCCTCAAGAAAATCCTTCAGCTCAATTATTTTGCTCTTGAGCGAGCAAGCGTCCCTAGTAGCACTGTTCAGATCGATTTGGTTGCAGCAACTCCAATGTGACTGAATTTGGTCGCATAAAAGTCACAGTAACTGAAATGTGACAAGTGTGCTACTCGGGGTTCCAGTTGACCAGGCCCACCCTAGCAGCCATTTTCAATGATGAACATGCCAAGAGTGAAGACCTGGTCGAAGCGGGTTTTGCAGCCACGCAGCCGAGTGGCGAGCTGCGCGAAGATCGGCATCAGTTGCTCCGGAGTGTACAGCGGGGCAGATTCTTCCGGTGGGACGGCTTCGTTCTCCGACTGCCGACGGAATCCAGGAGGAGGGAGCGGGGGCCATTCGCTGGTGGATGGTGCCGACGATGCTGGAGCTTGGACCGATGCAGCTGCCGCTGCCAGTCGCTTGTGCGGCTGTAGCGGTGGGAGTATTGGAATCACACGACGGGGAGCCGGGATGGCTGGAAAGTTCACCTCGTTGATTACAGGAACACGGTTCTTCTTCGAAATGGTCCTGGTGGAAGCCTTCTTCCGAATTTCCAGGAACTCGGCTCGCTTTGGGCAGCCCTTTGTGGTGGCCTGATGTTTGTCGCCACAGTTGGCGCACTTGGGATCGGCCACCTCCATTTTGTCGCACTCGTCAGTCGGATGGGGTTCGCCACACTTGTTGCAGCGCGGCTTCATGCGGCAGTTCCTGGTTCCTGTCCGAAATTGAAGCAGTTGGTGCATTGCGTGACATCGCGGTGCACTGGCCAATATCGCTCCCAGTCAACAACGGTGTAATTTATAACGACGACCAGCTTCAGGTCCAAGGTAGTGGAGCCGTGCTCCAGATGGATCAGGTAAAGCTGGTCGCGATATCTCCACGCCTTGTCGTGACGAGCGATCTTGTAGACGGCTACTGGCTTCAGTCCGCAACTTTCAAGCTCTGCTTAGAGCTCTTCCTCCTTCATGTCGTGAAGTCCTCGCAGCAAAGCCTTGAGCGGCTTCGTGCCGGGGTGGTCACGAGTGTAGTACTCATACTTGTTGACCTCGAGGAACTCCACGACGGATTGATGATGGTCCCTGTTGGACGGCATCACTTTCACGCCCTCGCTGCAGAGCCGAAAAGTACATTTCAGCCCCTTAGCGATCAGCTGGCGAATTTTTGGGCGTAAATCAGGCGGATCGCCCTTCACAAACACGGGCGAGCACTTCTCCTTCCGCTCCGGTTGCACCTGCGGCAGCTGCGATTGCTGCTTCTTCCTCTTTTTCGGCGGATTGCCGGCGTCATCAAGCGGCAACGGCGAGAACACGTTGCTCTGCAAAAGCTGCTTGGAGGGGTTACCCGCGCCTCCAAGAGCAGTGCGCTTAGGCACTTTTCCAGCGACCGAATCGGCCACCGAGTCTCCCATGACGGGTCCGGGAGAAAATAACGCCAACGCGACGAAGCGAAAACATAAACAGCGAACGAACGAGAAAAAACACTTGGAAAAAATGCGCGAGCAAAAAACACGTCCGTACGTGCTGCTGTCTCGAACTGTATTGGAATAAAATCAATTGGCATCAAGAACTTCTAATTCAACTTTCATTTAAATAAACCAGTTCATTCGGGTTAGACGATAAACTTCTCGGGCTTAGGCTGAACCTGGGAAACTTTCATGGCCATGATTATAAGGTTTCCACATACTTGCGAAGGATGTTTGTAGCGATGACGGGACTCCGGTAGGTGCCGAAGACGGATGATTTTCGGCGTAGTACCGAAACAAATTGTTTTCCGGCGGGATACCGAAGACGGAAGGTTTTCCGGTGGGGTGCCGAAAACGAATGATTTTCCGGCGACGCACAGTAGCGCCTCCATACAAAAACCGGACAAAACCTTCTATGTTGCTCGAATTTATCACCAATGTTATCAGTGCAGGGCTGTGATATGTTCACCAGTTGACACAAACAGCGGGTTTTCTATTCTGCAATACTACAGGTACTCTAGGTAGGGTCCTCGGAAAGTGTATTTTGTGTTTGCTTGGGTTTCACTGTTGCGTTACTAATTGGTAATGACTAATTCAATTCTCTTCACTTTGGTCTTGGACTCAAAGATTTAAATCTTTTTTCAAAGAGGTGCAAGTGTTAATAATAATAATATCTACGCCATGCTGTTGTAAAGGTATGTTACTGTTGTATATAATAATACTAAATGTATAGAACATTGTTCCTACTGACTGTCAAGCAGATCGCACTTGATAACTCCATGATTCTGCACAATATTAATATTGACTTTGTCCACTTTGATTTGATTCTCATCGCCTTCTTCCTCTCCTTCTTCTGTTACTACTTCCGCTAAAACGTTACGTTGGAATGCATCCTTTGGAATGATAAAAGCCGATTGCTTGGCGAAACTCTGGACCCGATGGGTGCTGAGAAACTCCTTCTGCGGCAGAAATTCTATCTGATAATAGTACAATATGGCATGGATATGTTTCGGATTTGTCGGTTCATTGAGAGCCAGTTCCGTTTCAACCTCGTGAAGCTTTCCATCGAAGTGTACCTCGGCCAGCTTGACCGGTTCGGAAAGATTCCGGTAGGTGAAGGGACCCAGATCGAGGTGGTTTTCCGTCTCCAAGGTGGAGAGGTACCTATCGATGTGGAACTGGCGCAATTCAGGATTCTGCACCCGGCAGCATTTGACGATCCAATCGGATTGAATAACGCTGCCAAGAAGTTCCACCTGTGAGGGGATTATGGATCCGGTGGGTTTGAGTTTCGGGAAAAGGGACTGATACTGACAGTAGTGTTCGCTGTTGATTTGGCCGAATACATCTACTGGTTGAAGAATGATCAGGTCCAGAGTATAATCGTTGAGGAGGAATACTTCGGGAAGAGAACTCAACAGCATAATGGCAGACATTGGAATGTCATTTTGATTAGCGATAAACTCAATTAGATCTTCAGCTTGATCCAAGCAAAAAAGCATGGAGGTTTTCCCTTCTTTGAGGAGCTTTAGCCCTGCATACGGAAATAGGGATAAATCGAGAACTTTTTCGAGATCTTCTAGTGCTTCTACATCAGTGGTTAATTTTGTATAATATTCACAGTCATTGAGAAACTCCAACACGTGCTCATCGATGCAGGTTTGATTATCCATAGAATTAAGATTATGGGATATTGATAAGGCCCCATCTTTGCAGGACATCGTCAAAGCAAGTTGTTGATCCTTGGCAACGGAGAGCCTTTGATTCAGTTTAAATATAGCTTGATTCCAACAGGTGTTGGTCGTTGGATCCGTGCTTATTTTATTCTCTTCATCCAACATGAGATCGAACCAAACAACAAATCCGTCTAAAATGCCATCATCCAAACAAGTTAATTCAAACTTGCACTCTTCCAAACCTTCCTGGCATCGCTCCAAGCACTCAAGGTCATTAAAATCGACTGTCATTGTACAGACGGTGTCCGTGACGAAATCGAAGTCGTCGTTCGCCCTAATTCTACTAACATCCTCCGCATCGTAACATTTGATTCCCTCGCGTGAAATCAAACAATTGCTCGGTAGATTAAAATCATTGCTAAATGCTTCGTTGATCAGAATATTGCTTGCGGTTAATGTGCGCGATCTATAACCGGACACATACAAAATCACTTGACTGGGAATGATTCTCCCCTCTGGCAGCAGCAAACTCTTCTTCGCGTGTATCAATGTCTCCAGGATCCCCTCTCCGAAGGCTCCAGAATCAAGCGTCTCGGTCACGATCAGCGAAAACTTGTCACCAATCTTCAAATCCTGCGAGAAACTTTGGAACAGACAAATCCTATCGCTAAGCCCGTTCGCCCCAAACACATCCCGCGCTATCTGCACCATAATTTCCGAACCATCACATGCAGCCACCTTTTGGATGCCCTCGCAGTTCAGCGCATACAACGACAGCAGACCGGTCCCGGTTCCAATGTCCAGCACCTCCCCATGACCGGCCTTGATTTGATTTTGAATGGCCGCCCGGTAGGCAGCGTTGCGGACCTCGTCGTTCAGCATCCGAAAGTGCCATCGCTCGACCAGTTCACACTTGGTATTCTGGAGATTTTGGTATGCTTTCAAGTACTTGGGGTCCTGCAGGAGGACCCGTTCGAAACAGATCGACGCTTCCAACGAGCGGCCATAGCTGGGCGGATGACGAAAAGCATGCGGAAAGAAAATATACAAATACATGTTATAGTAAGTAGTATCGCAGTATTAACAGAATAACTTGACAAAAAAATAGATGAAAATTTAAAATGGTCTGGAATGCGCTGAACTCATTACAAAAGACGAAACTCACTAGCCATTCTAACTTGGTTAATCGGGGGCCGGAGCACAAAAACTGGTGTGATCCGGCCACACTCGTGGGCGCCGAAGTTTTTTCTCCCGACCAGAGATGTTTGATACAGGTTAGATGGTGATTAATTACAGTCTGGTGTCGGCACGTATTTACCCTTCTTACACCTTACACCCAGCTACACTGGGAATATATTTAGACACTATTGAGCAGTGTGTAGCGGTGTAAATCTGGTCATATTATCAGGAGCACTTCAGTGCAGTTAATAATATGACGTCCCCTAACCCTTAATCCTACGGTAACAAGCGACCCGTGCCAAGGGGATGCATGGTCTATTCATTTCATTTATTTAGTTAACATCTAAACAGATAACACTGAATCAACAATTTGACGCCACAATGCACGGTTCGAGGCCGCATCTCTCCATCCACGGATACGCCCCACGCTCGCCAAGTCGTTTTGCACCTGGTCTGCCCATCTCGCTCGCTGCGCTCCACGCCGTACCGTACCTGCCGGATCGGAAGCGAACACCATCTTTGCAGGGTTGCTGTCCGTCATTCTTGCAACATGTCCTGCCCATCGTACCCTTCCGGCTTTAGCTACCTTCTGGATACTGGGTTCGCCGTAGAGTTGGGCGAGCTCATGGTTCATTCTTCGCCGCCACACACCGTCTTCTTGGCCCTAAGATGGCCCTAAGCACCCGTCTCTCGAATACTCCGAGTGCTTGCAAGTCCTCTTCGAGCATTGTCCATGTTTCATGTCCGTAGAGGACAACCGGTCTTATAAGCGTCTTGTACATGACACATTTGGTGCGGTGGCGAATCTTTTTCGACCGCAGTTTCTTCTGGAGCCCGTAGTAGACCCGACTTCCACAGATGATGCGCCTTCGTATTTCACGACTATCGTTGTTGTCAGCCGTTAGCAAGGATCCGAGGTAGACGAATTCCTCGACCACCTCGAAGGTATCCCCGTCTATCGTAACGCTGCTTCCCATGCGGGCCCTGTCGCGCTCGGTTCCGCCCACAAGCATGTACTTTGTCTTTGACGCATTCACCACCAGTCCAACTTTTATTGCTTCACGTTTCAGGCGGGTGTACAGTTCTGCCACCTTTGCAAATGTTCGGCCGTGTTCGGTCCATGTCATCCGCGAAGCAAATAAATTGGCTGGATCTGTTGAAAATCGTACCCCGGTTGTTACACCTGGCTCTCCGCATGACACCTTCTTGAACAAAAGGCACATGGGATGCATGGTCTAAGGGGTGGAATAAATAGTAGGCCGCTAATGGAGCCTGTGGGGTACACGGGACCCCCACAGTATAACGTTCCCTTACAAAGTTATTGCGTAGCTCTGGCGTGGCGGACCGGCGGGAAGTACAGCAAGGACCTTAAAAAGTCCGTGCTGACTCTCTGCAACATGGTTGTAGAGGCAAAGCAGGAGTGGAAGTCCTTGCTGCAGGCAAGTTAGGAGACGGAACAAAAGATCCGCCAACTTACCGAGGAGAAAGAGTTGGCAGTGAGCCAAGCGGTGGAGGCCAGGAAGGAAGCCGATTTGAATATTCAAGTCCTTACTGAAGAAAAGCAGCTGGCAGAAAGCCAGGCCTCTCGGTTCATTAACGCTAGAGGTCATATCCTGTTAGAGTCTCTAGCGATACTGAACGTAAACCTGCTGAACGAGGGCCAAGCGTCAACGTTCAGAGGAGCGGTTCACGAAGAGTATATTGCTCAGGAAATACGTTTTATGGTCAGCTACCCCCAACAGAACCACAAGGCGGGTCAGTAAAGCTGATCTAAGATGGCGTACCTCGCCATGCAACCCAACGCCGATCCAAAACTGATGAAAGAATAACAAAGCGGACAGGCTAGAAAGACGCCTGGTATTCCAGTCAGCGAGCAGAGCTCCCAACTGCGAGATAAAATATGGCAAGAAAGCCTGCTTTGAGCAGCTGTGCAGGATGGCCAATGACACCCTATGACATACATACAGGATAGTGATGGTGTGCTGTTGGTACGCCTCCTGAGATATCCCCAGAGATGTTAGCCAGAATAGTAGAAGGGTTGTTTCCGAAACATGAATCATCGAACTGGCCCGCTACACCGTACTAGTCAGTCGACGTGGTGCCGCTAGTGACTAACGAGAAGCTTATCGTAGCTGCAAAAAAAATTAAGCTCAATCAGGCACCAGGCCAGGATGGTATTCCAAACCTGGTCCTTAAACACGTCATTATTGCTGTTCCAGATATATTAAGGAGCTGCCTTCAACGATGCCTGTATGAAGGAAACTTCCCAGATCGCTGGAAACGGCATAAATTGTACTATATCATATATCCTGCCAAAACGCCGAGAAATTTCCGAAGGAACTCCGGGAGGAACATCTGGAGGAATTCTGTGAGGAGCCTCCGGTTGAATTCCGGGTGGAACTTCCGGAGCAATTCCTGGAGAAGCTTCCTGAGGAATTCCGGGATGAACTTTCTGAGGAATTCATGGGGGAACTTCGGAATTCCCAGAAGAACTTCGTAATTCGAAGAGGAACTTCGGAATTCGGGGAGGAACTCGTAAGGGAGCTTCCGGATGAATTCCGGGAGAAACTTCCAGAGGAATTCCGAAAGGAACTTCCCGAGGAATTCCGGGAGGAACTTATGGAGGAACTTTCGGAGGAATTCCGGGAAGAACTTTCGGAGGAATTCTGGAAGGAATTTGGAACTTTGAAGGAATTCCGGGAGGCACTTTCGAAGGAATTTCTGGTGGAACTTCCGGAGGAATTGCGGAAGGAACTTCCGGAGGAATTTCGAGAGGAACTTCCGAAGGAATTCCGGGAGAAACTTCATGAGGAATTCCGGGAGGAACTTCTGCAGGAATTCCAGGAGGAATTTCCGTTTGAATTCCGGGTAGAGAGTCCGGAGCAATGCTTGGAGGAACTTTCGGTATAATTCCGGGAAGAACTTCTGGTGGAATTCCGGGAAGAACTTCCTGAAGGAATTCCGGCAAGAACTCTCGGAGAAATTCCGGGAGGAACTATCGGAGGAATCCTGGGAAGAACTTCCGTAGTAATTCCGGGTGGTTACGGGAAGGAGTTACGGGAAGAATTTATGGAGGAATTCAGGGAGGAGCTTCCGGAAAAATTCTGGTAGGAACTTCCAGAAAAAAATCGGGAGATACTTCCGCAGGAATTCCGGGAGTAACTTCCGGAGTAATTCTTGGAGGAACTTCGGGTGGGATTCCGGGAAGTACTTCCTTGAACTTGGAACTCTGAATAAATTCCAGGAGGAATTCCGGGAGGAACTTCCGGAGGAATTTCAGGAGGAACTTCAATTGGAGTTCTGGAAGGAACTTCCGGTTGAATTTCGGCTTCCGGGGCAAGTCTTGGATGAACTTCCGGTGGAATTCCAGGAAGAACTTCCTGGAGGAATTCCGGCAAGAACTTACGGAGAAATCCCGGGAGGAACTTCCGGGGGAATTTCCAGGTGAGTCCCGGGAGGAACTTCCGGAAGAATTTTTGGAGGAACTTCCGGAGGAATTCTTGAAGGAACTTGAACATGGAACAATCCAATTTCATTTTCTGCAGGAACTTCCGGAGAAATTCTGAGAGGAGCTTCCGGAGAAGTTCAGGGAGAAACTTCCGGATTAATTCTGGGAGGAACTTATGGAGGTATTCAGGGAAAGCTTCCGGAGGAATTTCAGGAAGAACTTTCGGAAGGAACTTCCGGAGAAATTCCTGTAGGACAAATTCCAGAATAAACTTCCAAAGGAACTCCGGGAGAAACTTCTGGAAGAACTCCTGGATGAGCATCCGGAGGAATTCCTGTATGGACTGTGAAAATCCGATACCAATACAATTCAAATCCATTTCCAATCCAATCACAATCAAATACAATGTCAACTCTAAACAATTTCAATCGCAATTGGATTGGCCATCATCACTAAAATTCCAATAACATGCCTTTCACGTTCCAATAAAATTCAATTCAATCCACAACCAATTCTAATCCCATTCCAATTCAAATCGAATCTATTTGCACTACAATCCAATTCCATTACAATTCAATACATCCAATTCAGTATTCGTGAAAAAGCACCAAACACATCAGCATATACAGAAAGAAAATGACTAAATATTACGTTTGTTGGAGTTTTGGTTGTACCAACTGTTCTTCAGACGGGCGTGGGCGGAATCAAAGTTGTACAACATGTCGGAGCGTGTGTGGGGCCCCTTATATATTGCATAATAAATTAAATTAAATAAATTGTAGTAATGGAAGGATGCAAAAAACTGAACACTGTATACACATAAATATTAGGCTAGCATGTTACAGTAACTGAGTAATCATTTTTTATCCATTGCTGATTATTTTATTATTATTTGTTCAGACTAAGGCCGAAGTGGCCTGTGCGGTATTCTCCATTCGGCTCGGTCCATGGCTACACGTCGCCAACCACGCAGTCTACGGAGGGTCCGCAAGTCATCTTCCACCTGATCGATCCACCTTGCCCGCTGCGCATCTCGCCTTCTTGTGCTCGTCGGATCATTGTCGAGAACCATTTTCACCGGGTTACTGTCCGACATTCTGGCTACGTGCCCGGCCCACCGCAGTCGTCCGATTTTCGCGGTGTGAACGATGGATGGTTCTCCCAACAGCTGATGCAACTCGTGGTTCATTCGCCTCCTCCACGTACCGTCCGCCATCTGCACCCCACCATAGATGGTACGCAGCACTTTCCTTTCGAAAACTTCAAGTGCGCGTTGGTCCTCCACGAGCATCGTCCAGGTCTCGTGTCCGTAGAGGACTACCGGTCTAATGAGCGTTTTATAGATTGTCAGTTTGGTACGGCAGCGAACTCTATTCGATCGGAGCGTCTTGCGGAGTCCAAAGTACGTACGATTTCCAGCCACTATGCGTCTCCGAATTTCTCTGCTGGTATCATTTTCGGCAGTCACCAGTGAGCCCAAGTACACAAATTCTTCTACCACCTCGATTTCGTCACCACCGATGCAAACTCGCGGTGGGTAGCTCACATTGTCTTCTCTTGAACCTCTTCCTATCATGTACTTCGTCTTCGACGTGTTGATGACTAGTCCGATCCGCTTGGCTTCCCTCTTCAGTCTGATGTAGGCTTCCTCCATCTTCTCAAAGTTACGTGCCATAATATCTATGTCATCGGCGAAGCCAAACAGCTGGACGGACTTATTGAAAATTGTACCACTCGTGTTAATCCCTGCTCTTCGTATTACCCCTTCCAAAGCGATGTTGAATAGCAGACACGAAAGACCATCACCTTGCCGTAACCCTCTGCGGGTTTCGAAGGGACTCGAGAATGCCCCTGAAACTCGAACTACGCACATCACCCGATCCATCGTCGCTTTGATCAACCGTGTCAGTTTATCCAGAGGTTTATCCGGAAAACCGTGTTCGTGCATTAGCTGCCATAGCTGGTCCCGATCGATTGTATCATATGCGGCTTTGAAGTCGATGAATAGATGTGTGGGCACTAGAGTGATTCAAATTTTGACTTTTTTGCTCCCCGATGCTTAAACGATTGCATTTGCCATTTTTATAATCCTCCTAAATTTTTAGCAATTTTGGATGTAATTTGACTGTGCACACGTCATTTGAAGTTTGTATGGAAATTACTGTGAAAACTGACCCTTATGTGGAAGACCGTTCCGTGAGGTGGCCCATGAACTATTTAAATATAATCAACACATTGCCTACACAGAATACTTCTCAAGCTGAAAGGCAGTTGTTGTTGCGAAGCGATTTTTCGTTTGGAAGCAAAGTTATGAAGAAAACAAAAATGCTCATTATTGATATTGATGCTATTCTTTTACGTTTTAAATTAAATTTCCCACTATTTAGTATTTCCCTAATAACTTTTCTTGTGATCATCAAATCGTTTCGCAATAAAGACGGCCTGTTTCCTTGTAAAATTTCTTATGTTGCCGATGTAAGGTACAGTGGGGCAAGTGGGTAAAGGAAATCGTATATTTCATGTTCATCAAGTCATAAAAGTTTAATATAATATTGAAAATGATCATATTTATGACATAACGAATCATCTATCCAATCTGAGAGTTTGGTCGTAGCAACCATGGTGGCCGGTTGAGGAAAAAAATGCTCCCGTCATTTTTTTTCGAATTTTCGGTTTGAACCTACATTATCAAAATTCAAGATAGACGGCCACATCTTGGACGAGGTTGGAGGCCTCATTGGCAAGGCGGAAGGAGCTATGGGAACAACCCAGCTGAATCTTACCAGCTATAGCAACAGCTTCAATTGACACTAGGCGACGTTCTTGTCGCTCCAAATGAAATGTTTAGAGTCGAAGTTGCAAACAAAAGTTGTTCATCAACGGGTTGGAACCAAGCGTGCAATCGTCCTTCGGAATCAACCAGAGCCGAATGGATTCAATCGCTGAAGATGGTGAAGACTTCATTGTTCATCTCATCGTATTTTCATCTATGCCACTAATATTTCATCATTATCTCGGGAGTATAATTGGACGTCATTTGCTAGTCGACAAGGAACGTGCGGCGAACATGGTGAGATCTTCCAATTTTACATATTCTAGTTATGATGACCTCGATATTAACACTGGCCAAACCCTTTCTAACCTTACCATTTAATCTATAAGCCTTGTTCGCGACAAAATCTGGATACATAACTTTAAGAATAAAAATAAACTGCTGTTGGTTTATTTCGGTACGTTTTTCACTTCGAATGGCTTCATTCCTTATCGATGCTTCGATGTATGCACGAAACTTGGTGACATTTGAATTTTCTAAGAAATAATACGTGCCGAATGATTTGAGATCCTCAGTAGAATCTGTTTCGAGCTCGTATCCTTCTGGTGGCTCATAAAATCCGTTTTTGATCCACCCTCTGATGTTTTACATATTGTCAAACAACATCGACAAATTTTAAAACGCTTTGAGCAGTGTTCACATGAAAACAAAATGTTTTTAGTCAGTTTCTGGATCGAGAGACCCGAATTTCAATGGCGACTGCACACAATTCTTTCCGAACCTACAATTTCTTCGACGCCATTATTCACTATGAACTTGTAACACTTATAAGAGATATATTTTCAGAAAGTACGCACATACATTCATCAATCTACGAAATATTTCACTCGTTGATGTTCTATTTCAAAAGTTATACGTGTTTAAAGGTGTCCAGATTTTGTCGCGTACAAGCCTTATGTAGATTTTTTCATTTCTGTTCCCTACGTCTATGCTCTATACCACTACCGTTACGTCAAAATCATTTTCCTGCGATCTCAAAATAAAGTTCTTGCTTCTCTTAGGGACGATTTTTCCTAATGCCATTCAAATTTCCTTTTTTTATTTCGAACTTCTACGGGCAAGTCTTTTAAAGTTCCACGGGTAGTTCTTTAGGACTTCCACGGAATATTTTTCTAAATTTCAACAGGAGATTCTTTTGAATTTGATAGAAAATTCCAAGGAAAATTTCAATGAATTCTATTTTTAATATCCACGAAGAGTATTGTAGGTTTGTTTCCTAAATTTCACCAACATTCCACCGATAGTACAAAAGAAATTCTTCTGAACTTCAGAATGAAATTTTTATAATTCTTCACGAGAAATTCATCCGCATTTAATGATAAATTTTCTCACATTTGCTCGAGAATTTTATTTGAGTTTGCAAGGGAAATTCTTACGAATTCCCAAAGGAAATCTTTTCTTATAGACAAAAGACATTCTTAGCCTTTTTTCCACACTTCAATAAGGCTTCCCATGAAATTTTAATATGAAATTCAATAGATTTCGAGATGATTTTTTATTCATACGGAAAATTCTTCCAAGTTTCCATGGAATCCAACGACATAAAATCTTGAATCCAACTTTTTCATAATTTTCAGCAGATATTATAAAATTCAACTCAAATTTATGATGTTTAAATGCTTGAACGTAAAATTTAATTTACAAATGAATTTGTTGCTGTGATTTTTAATCATATTAGTGACGATTTTTTTCAATTCATCATCGAATATTTCATGTATCGCCTCAAATATTTTTACAGAAATTTTTAAAGGTGTCAAGATTGCCGGAAAAGTGCCCAGTTAGTTTCCAAGATTTTTGAAGATGTTTCCTCCGGATTCTAGAGACGTGCAGCTGTATCTGACATCAGGAAAGTGGAATATTGAGTGCTGGAGTGCAGCCGTGTCAAGGAAGATATCTAACGATGGAGTTGAGTAGACGGCTAGTTTGAGTTCAGCTGAGCTGAACCAATTTAACTGCAGAAGCGCCTTGACAGAATATTTGCTGATGTAAATCGGCAAACGATAATTATGACGGCCACAATTTCGATAGAAACAAAGAAGGATGATAAGTGTTAAACTCATTGAAATTAAGTCGTTTCCTCGGATATTCCTAATGAGATCTGTTCAAACCTGGAGCTACTTTGATAGTGGATGAACTGGTGAGCATGTTCCAAATTTTCTCTTTATTTTTTTCATTGTCTTATATATTTACAAATTAAGAATTTAACACTAAATACGTACATGGCATCGTTTGCTGCTATTGCAGCGGATATTATGGGAGTCCCAGGTATCCGGTTAACGCTTTAGTTAGCAACGGTGGCTCTTCTCGAACTTCTATTCCCTGAGTAGTTAGTACGAATAAGGGCAACCTTGTGAAGTTTTGCTGTACCTGTTATGAACAACTAGTACATCCCGTACCCTACACTTCCTGAAGAAACCTTAAGAAGTGAATCCTTTTTGTAGTACTAGTCTTCGTAACAAAAAGGGCACCATTACGGAGCATGAGATATGATCAAATTATTCGTAGTACTTCTTGACCAACACCCCCAGCTGGGTGAGGGGTAGAGGATGACACACACACACACACACGAATCATCTATCCAAGATATGCCTGTGAACAAGATCAAGATGCCTGTGAACAAAATATTTTTAGGATATAAAATATTTGGAAAACAAAAAAATCGGTTTCAATTTTTCACTTGCCCCACATGTGGGGTAAGTGAAAAAATGATTTTAAAAGGGGATTTTTCAATATAAGAACACATTTTCTGTTCATATCTTTCATGCAAATGATAATTATACTGAATAGAACATAACTGTGATCTGTTGTGATGCTTTTTGACACTTCATGAAAGTCAAAGGGCACTAGAGTGCGTCCATTAAAAGATTTTTTATGTTTTTATGTTTTCTTTACTTGATTTTTTTGAGATCTAATATCTCATCTCCATTTGTGTCTAACACTACTTTCCATTTTAGGTTTATAGTAAGATAATAAACCTTGGCGATAATGCAGAGAAATTATCTTTTTTTATTTCATTAACAATCCACTTATGATTTCAGTAGAAGAGTCTACATTAACAAATAAATAAATTTTATAAATTTCAACTAAATAAATCATAATTGTTGATATATTTGCAATAGTAGTGATTATTTAAAACACTGACACGCTTGGCACACGCTTGGCGCTTGGGTTCCTGATTTAGTATTACCACGTATCACTGTAATAACCAAAAGCTTTAGAATGAGTTCGAATTGGTATCATTTGTTTATATACGCTTAATAGAAATTATTTGAGTTTGGAAAAATAGAGAAATGCATTCAGTGTCGGAAAATTTTCACTTGCCCCACCCATGGTAAAAAACAGGCAAAGCAATAAAATATTTTTTTCAAAATTTTTGGTGTTCATATCAATATTTTTGTGGCTGGAATTCAAAACTACAAAGAAAACCAACTTATCAATGCACTTATTGAATGTGTTATGGAAACCAACATAAAAAAATATTTGAATTTATTGACACGCAAAACAACTTGTGCAAAAGATAAACTTGAAAGGATAATAAACTTTTACTCTCGCATGTTGAAATGGTTCATTATTTCATGTTTCACTTATTCAACGCATTGATTTGAATTGCCTTGTATGATTGTGAAGTGAAATTGAATAATTCTCGCCTAACTTTTCAAAAGGACCTAAGTAACATTTTTTTCATGAATTAATTTGAGTACTGCAATCAAAAGCTTTCATGTTGTTCTGTTGATTGCGCTATTCAAATTAATTCATGAAAAACATGTTACTTAGGACCTTTTGAAAAGTTAAGCGAGAATTCTGTGCTTCATCAGTGAAATACTGGCGTTTTTTTCACTTACCCCATTTACCCACTTACCCCACTGTACCTTATTCATATGTTTTTAGAGCTTAAAGGGAAGCGTTGGGGAACGGTTTTCCATGAAAACTACTGTTTTCATAGCAATTTTCATACAAATTTCAAACCGCGCGTGCTTACTCAATTTACTTCAAAATTAGCTAAAAATTTAGGTGGGTTAATAAAAAGGCAAATGCAATCGTTTAAGCATGGGGGAGCAAAAAATTCAAAATTTGAATCACTCTAGTGGACACGTTGTATTCGCGGCACTTCTGCAGTACTTGGCGAATGGCGAACACCTGGTACGTGGTGGAGCGTTCGCCCATAAAACCCGCCTGGTACTGCCCCACGAACTCCCTTGCAATTGGTGCTAGTCGACGGCATAAAATTTGGGAGAGTACCTTGTAGGCGGCGTTCAGCAATGTGATTGCGCGGTAGTTGCTACAATCTAGCTTATCGCCCTTTTTGTAGATGGGACACACGACACCTTCCATCCACTCCTGCGGCAAAACTTCCTCCTCCCAAATCTTGGTAATGACCCAGTGCAGCGCTCTAGCCAGTGCCTCACCACCGTGTTTAGACAGCTCTCCTGGTAGTTGGTCAACCCCAGGGGCTTTGTTGTTCTTCAGCCGGCCAATCTCCTCCTGGATTTCCTGGATATCCGGAGCCGGTAAAATTATGTCCTGCGCGCGTTCTCCCAGGTCCATCACCATACCGCCATCTTCGTCCGCCACATCGCCATTCAGGTGTTCTTCGTAGTGCTGCCGCCACCTTTGGATCACCTCACGCTCGTTCGTAAGAAGGTTCCCATTTATGTCCTTGCACATATCAGGCTGTGGCACGTGGCCCTTACGTGAACGGTTTAATTTCTCATAGAACTTTCGTGTGTTATTAGCGCGGTACAGTTGCTCCGTCTCTTCACGGTCTCGATCTTCCTGCTGGCGCTTTTTCCTCCGGAAAATCGAGTTTTGTCTGTTCCGCGATTGTTTATATCGTGCCTCGTTCGCCCTCGTGCGGTGTTGCAGCAATCTCGCCCATGCTGCATTCTTCTCCTCAACTAGATGCTCACATTCGCCGTCATACCAGTCGTTTCTCTGATCCGGGGGCACCGTGCCAAGTGCAGCGGTTGCGGTGCTACCAATGGCGGATCGAATATCTCTCCAGCCATCTTCAAGAGACGCTTCGCCTAGCTGCTCTTCCGTTGGAAGTGCCACTTCCAGCTGCTGCGCGTATTCTTGGGCTAGTCTACCGTCTTGTAGCCGCCCAATGTTAAGCCGCGGCGTCCGACTTCGACGCGTGTTGTACACCGTCGAGAGTTTTGAGCGCAGGCATACTGCAACGAGGTAGTGGTCGGATTCAATATTCGCACTGCGGTAAGTGCGGACGTTCGTGATGTCGGAGAAGAATTTACCGTCGATTAGAACGTGGTCGATTTGGTTTTCCATTGCTGATGTAGTAAACTAATCATCAACAGCAATATTGGGAAAAGTCAAATTCTTAAATCTGATACACGAGTCCGAGTCAAATTCCATCGGATTCATGGCTCAGAGAATCGACTCGCCGATTTACATCAATGTACCAGTCAGTGGTGCGCTTCATGACGCATGGCTGGCATGGCATGGCAATGATGCGCACTATTTACTGCGACATCAGAAACTAAAAACAATTGACTTTTAAAATTAATATGTTTTTAGCTAAAAGCTTTATAACTCACGGCAATGCGGAGTTCCCATGTGTATTTCATACTCTCCCAATTTAAGAAAAGTTGACTTTTGGCAACAAATCATAAAAAAAATCCCGAATATTCTAAATCATTTTGGGCGCGCGTTCGCTCCGGTCCACTTTGTTGCTCTGCCGAGTTTATTCGTCCTTTTGTTTTTCGTCCTATTTCCTTTTGTAATTCGGCCTTATGTGGTTTCGGCGTTTTGTGATTCGGCCTTGTGTGCTTTCAACTTTTTGTGGTTTCACCCTTTTTTGCATCCGACCTTTTATGCTTTCGGCCTTTTGTAGTAGACCCATTTTATCACCCAAAATTTCAACAGGGGTGATAAAATCGGAATATTACTGTATTCTATGACCAGGGCAAATTTGGGGACGAACTACCATTTGTTATGTGAATATAATCCAAAAAGAACTATTTGTCTATGGTTTGGAATTTGAGGGAGGTTTTGTTTGTACAACGGTTGGTGATATTTCGAAAAATTTATGAAAAAAATTGAAATTATTAAATACATATATTTTGTATGAGTATAATCGCTCATCTAATACTAGAGTATAACATTATTTAAGGATCGCACAAAATGCATAATTTTGAAGCCACGATTGCAAACGTCATCACTCCACATTTGAAGACATTGTTGAACTTCTTCATTCAGTGCAATGCAGCTAGGAACACTAAATGAAATTGGTGGATAAGCAACATCGCCCTTATCATCTTCACTCCGAACTTGATATACATCAAGTGATATACCTGAAAGACAATTTTCCTCGGATTTTTTAGGATCATACCAATATACAACTGGATACCCTATGAGAATTCCAAAAATAGTTGGAAAACACGTGGATACCGGATCTAATTCAAAAGTTATAATTTCATTCGGTGTTGACGAGTTAATTTGCTCAACACATGCGTTTAACATTTTCCTAATCAATAAACTTTCTTCGCTTGATTTTGAAATTACATTAGGTGCAGGCAAACATTTAGATACATTCAAAAAAATAAATTGTTCAACCTTGAGTTGTTTTATTGCATTAAGATTAAGAATTCCAAAGTCTTCTCCGACTTTGAAAACAGTCAGTGATTTATCGATCAGTTCGGCGTTTTTCAAACCTACTAGCAAACTATTGGCTAAATCGGCATCGAACGTTCCAATGTCCCAAACGAATCCCGTCTTTATTCCATTGCCGATAAAGAACAGCTGCTGGGCTAACTTTTCTATTTTTTGCCCAGGCCACAATCTTTTAGGAAGTTTTGACCTCAGAAAAGTTCGCATTGATTCCATATCTTGAACTAAAACAATTGTGGTGATTTACAAAACAAAACATTAACGATTGAAGCCCAATGGTCCCAAACCAGAATAAAATGATAACATCCAGGACCACTGAGCCCTCGCAACAAACCCGCCAACCAAAGTACTCACCGTTGCAAACGCACTCCGGTTTCATTCAGCAGCTCCGGATGCTCCGGGAACAACTCCAAGCCCTGCTCGATAACTTCGAACACCTGCTGGAACTTTTCCTCCAGTTCCAACTGGTCGGCGTACTTGCTGACCACGAACAGCAGCAGCTCCTCCAGCGAGTCCTTGTCAGCGGTGGCGGCCGTGGCCACAGTTCTGGTATCTGCTTCCGCCAGGTCCGGTGTTTTTTGCTGCAGAATTTTCTGCAGGGCACAGAAAGCCTTCCGAAACTTGGCGCGCGTCACAAATTCGTACACAACTTTTAATTCGCCTACCAAAATTTCCTCATCGCTGCTCATCTTCCGTTTCCGTTTCTTTTTCGGGCAGACAAGCGATTTAAACCAGCTTTTGCGATTACTGACACGCTTGAATCAAACTGTACCGAGTCACGGTGTAGATTGGTTGCTTTTAAGGATCCATGATCCAGAAAATTAACTTTTTCACGCTTGAAACTGCAGGACTTTTTAGCACCAAGAAAGCTGTCGCGCAAAACAGAAAAATCGATTTTTTTGAATCTCGTCCGTCTCGCAGTTCAGTGGGATCGGTGCGTCGTGCGTGCGTCGTGACCAGAGTGTGTTGGTCGCGCGGTAGCGGGGGTGACAATTTTGACGGCTGGATCTCACGATGAGAAACGAACGAACGACAAACTGTCAAATGATTTCAAGGTCGCGGCCGATCTCGCGTCGGGATTTTGTCAACAATGAGAGGATTCCGACCTCTTGTTCGAAAACTGTTCGAATAAATAACTGTTATAATTAAAAAAAAGCAGTTATGCAGCATACCAAAAGATATTTTAGGCTCTGTCTCATTTCCCGAATTAAATTTAATTTTACTTAAAACTGACAGTTCGAAAATTTAAAAATCATCCGGCCATAAGAATGGCTGCGTGCTACCCAGCAATTCCAATAAGACATCGATCAAGAATGATTCGATATCTGTCAAAAGTAATCCTGCTCATCCAGCAGGGTTATTCGATAATTATTGAACTGTCACTTTTGAGTTTAATTTTAGTTTAATTATCCAATTGAGACAGATCCTTAGTTACAAGATAAAGATTGTCGCTGTCGTCGCTGTCCGGACCATCTTTTGCCGGTGAGGATAGGGGAGCTAAATGTCAAAGAAGGGAAAATCCATACGATTTGACAGCTTGGTACCCAACATGTTCCGGACAGCAGAACAAAGGGAACCGAAGCGACAATATTTATCTTGTAACCAGTGGCGCGCCATGGCGTAGCCAGAAAATTGGTTTGGGGGGGGGGGTTTCTGAACATTTTTTTTTTTCGAAAAAAAAATCTTCTATTAAAAATGCTGTCTCTGGGGGGGGTTATGTCCAAAACCACCCCCGTGGCTACGTCACTGCTTGTAACTAAAACATCTTTTAGCATACCGCAAGAAGTCCATACATTTTCATAGAAAACCGAACTGAGCTCTCGCGACAATAGCATTTTCTTCCATATTCCATGTCGTAACTGCATCGCGAGTGGTCCGCTATGGCATAGCTGCGCACTACTCGCGATGCAGTTGCGACATCCGGAAATGGGAGAAAATGCGATTGTCGCGAGAGCTCAGTTCGGTTTTCAACTGGATCTACAATATTTATTGGAAAAGCGCATTGCGGGAGGAAAATTGGTTCTTCTCCAGGACCAGCATTTTCTGAACAGAAAGGAAAAATGGAAAATGGAAAAACTGTCAAAACGTACGCAAACGTACCCATTCTGCGTGGCTCTTGAATCAGTTTAATCCTATAGGAAACTTCATCTAGGAAACGATTGCAACCGGGTGATGTATTGTGCGAAGCGGCCAATGAGAAAAACCGTGGAGTGAGCGACCGTGCTGAAAAACGACAAGAAGAAGGATCGTGAGTGGAAGAATACTGTTTGCAACGGTCGCTTATAAGCGTTTCGTATCTATCGTATTGCAATATAAGGAAAACAATAACACAAAAATAAATAAAAATGATCTAATTTTGAAAACAAATTTGTTTCTTTATTATTATTGTCTTTTATTATCATTGCCATTTGTTTCCTTCCAAAGTTTTAATGACCATTTTCCTATTTTCTCTTTCCAGACAAACTCGTTGAACGTGTTCCCCAACGCCTGGGGACTTCGAAGATCAAGGAGATTTCTTATTTTGCGAATGAGCAAATTGTTCAAAAACACATTGCTCAGAAAATCAGTAATCTGAATAAAGCTGCAGCACGTCGTCGTCAATAAGTGCATAATTGAATCTATTTAGAACTTATCTTTCTTTCGGCAAACCAATAAAGTTGGCTTCTTAAATAAATTAATGTGTTTCCAAATTTAGAAAAAAGTGCGTTTTATTTGAGAAAATCCATATCCATTCACAACTATACACTGCCAAAAATATCTATATAAGATATATGTGTCGCCGTTATAAATTTTTGCAATAGCTCCACCCTAATATAATCGATATAGAACCACACATAAATTAAATAATTGCTAATTCGAGACCACACATAAAGTTTATTTGGATATTGCGCATACACGGTTACTGGCTGAAACCCATTAATGGGTAAAAAAGTATACATTTTTTCAAGTTCTATGAATCTGTCAAGAAATGGGTTATTTTAAATGTGGATAAATGGGTAAAAAAATGCCCATATTTAAAACTTATTTGACGTTAAAAAATGTGCAATTTTTTACTCATTAATGGGTGAAAAAATAGTTAGCAATTTTCGTCACATAATTCACAACGCGCATCTTGGTGCGGATTCTTTTAGCAAGAACAATAAATTATTCGTAGTTATTAAAGATTGGAGACAATTTAAAGGATCACTAGAAGGTAAGTAGTGTAATATAATATTCATTATTCATTTATTATTTAAATCAACCCTTCTTTTTAAAGATATCGTCAACTTGAAATTTTCGGCTGGTGAAATGGCAAGAACCAGAACCCGGAACAAATTCGGTGGCCAGACCATTATCATGTGGTGCAACATTCGTAATTTAAAAGGGAACGGCATGGTTCGAGGGGCAGCATCTGGTAAAGGCAAAAGTAGTGGACATTCAATAACTATCGATTGCATCATTGGAATTAGTGGCTTGTCGCAGGAAAAAAGATCGCTCAAACATTTTATGAATTATGTGTAATTTGCTTTTGTAAAACAAATGTGAATATCTAGAAATATAATGTAGTCGATAATGCGTGTTTTCTTTGAATGATTTTGCAAATATTCTATTCCCCAACATTAAGAAATTGTCCATTACATTTTGACAAAATGGGTATTTATTTACCCATTTTGCGGGAAAAATGCTTCCGGCTGATGGGTAAAATAATACCCATCATTTGACAGAAACATGATTTACCCATTAATGGGTATATCGCTTTTACTCATTAAATGAGTAGTGGCGGTTTTGACGAAAATGGGTGCCATAGTACCCATTAATGGGTTTTAGCCAGTAACCGTGTAAGCCCCAAAATTTTATTCCCACTTTTGGGTTTCCGCGCCGAGCACTCAGCGCCAAACTCGGCGACAAGAAGATAGTGATCAAGTTGGTACCACAGACAAACAGACGTAACACTATAGTCAAGTCACTATAGACAAATTACCATCGACCATGACTTCAACGATCAATTTGAATTTGATTGATTGCGCGTTTCACAACTAGAGGCGCTAGCATCGTAATCCTTCGAGTTTGACATTTCACTCCAGCGCCTTCTGGTGACAATGTCATACGAATCAGTGTTTCGTGTAACATGTTCGCAAGATGGTGGTAGAGGAGTTGAACTATGAATTATTTAGAAAAATGTTCAAGCTGTTACGTCTGTTTGTCTGTGTGATATTCGATTTTCTTTCAGGG
The DNA here is from genome assembly GCF_024139115.2 of Armigeres subalbatus. Lineage (NCBI taxonomy): Eukaryota > Metazoa > Arthropoda > Insecta > Diptera > Culicidae > Armigeres > Armigeres subalbatus. Next base: position 294,304,399 of record NC_085140.1, on the reverse strand, counting down.
AACGATGAAGGTAATCATTCTAAACGTGTCAGTTTTTCTTTAGACTCAAAAATCGAAAAGAACATTGTTTAATTGGAAATTGAAAAATAGATGAAAAATGCTTCCTCGACATTTTCGGTCTTGTTTGACGTACGGATTCAAACGCACTAGCAAAACACCGCAGGGTACTTGACTCAACCTTTGACAGTTAATATATGGGGCTGACGTTTTGGGCTGATGGTTCATTCGTTCTGAAATGTTGCACAGCCCAAAATTTGCCTTAAAATGTCTTAAACACAAAAATATTAATTTTACTGATTTAGAATTTTACCAGAATTTTTGTAACAACGGTACAAGTATTCTTGACCGATGCACTATCGTTTGCAACCATAAACGAGGTAGGGCTTTAGGACCCAATTGTCAAATGCACATTTTGACAGCAATATAGAAGTATGAGTGAAAAAAATGTGCAAATGCTCTATCGCGGAAGCAGTCGCTGAACTCTGAAGACAAGTGTCAATGGTTTCAGTGACGAAACGAAAAGTTTCAATGCAAAAAGCAATATATATTTTATTAGTAGTTCGCGTGGAGAATGATTATGTGTGCGCTGATATACATCATAAGTTAAATCTATGGATTTTTGCCAATAAATATGTGTGGGTTTTTAGTAGTGTAGGGGTTACATTTCAGATAAATTACAACAATAATGGAACCTCATTGATATGGGTAATTCTACTTCATTAAAACATTTATAAACAATACCGCTAATGGTAGAAGTGCTTAACGTTGAAAAATCGTTTAAAATTAAGAGAACTTAATCGGGAATAGGTACCTGACACTCGCAATGAACCATAATTCATATTATAGTCTAATATTATTTTTCCAAAAAATGTATGAAAAAAATAGGATTTTGTACGGGTAACATTCTTAACAACCCATTATTGGTATGGTCGTGTCCCGAAAAACGTTAAGCAGTGAACAAGGCTTGAATTCACTGAATCCGCACCTTTTTATATGTCACATTAGTCAGAATGCTCGGAGCGGTGGGTGCAGTTGACCTCCACAGACGTCAAATCAGAGACTAACCTGCAGGCAAGCTGGCGGCCATTACCGCTCGCGGAAAACTGGATAGACACAGACAAACAGACATAACACATTGAACATTCACTCATCAAATTCATCGTCATTAGATTTATGCGGGTATCCATGGATTTCAGCAATAGAGGTAATAAACTATAGAGGAAGATTGTCGCTGTCGTCACTGGCGAAACATCTTTTGCTGGCGAGGATAGGGCACTAAATGTCAACGAAGGAAAAATCAGTACATTTTGACAGATAGGTACCCAACATGTTTGGGAACGATAACAAAGGGAACCGCAGCGACAATCGTCCTCTATAGTTTATTACCTCTATTATTTCAGCTCAGTGTGCGTTTTGTCTCAAACTGTTCGAATTCGACCAGACAACGCGAACCCCCAATCGCCGGCTCTTTGTGATTTTCGATCGGGTAACCCTGGCGCGTTTCTCGGGAGCAAAACACACGCACACAACCGTACGAAATTTGTTTCACTTTTCGAACCATCAAACTGACTGTGCTGTGAACTTCAAGCGAAAGAGTTTAGGAAGTCGCGTTCGCTTTAATTTATCGTTCCGTCGGTCGAAACCAGTGCGCGGAAGGTTTCAACTCGCGATTTCTCGAACGGAGCGCAAGAAATTGCATCTGCCTATGGTCCCGGTGGAAGTAACGGAGATAATTGTACGGAGCAGGAACATTCTCCGCGCGGCGCATACGGAACAGCAGGGACCAAGAAGAAGAAGACCTACTCGGTTTGTTGGAGGAACGCAGGTCCCGTAGGAAAAAGTTGGAAGAAGATCACGTCAATCGACGAAAAGTTTGCTCGGGATTTTGTTATTTTCCGGTGGCGGATCTGGAGGACAATCACACAGTGCGGAATTTCGCAACAGTGGTGCAATTTTGTGCGGAACAAGTGTCGCGGGGCAGTTTCCCGTGCGCCAGCTATGAGCAGTTAGCTGTTTCCAAACTACTATGAATGGTGAGTTCCGATCGGAATTTGTGGATAATTTTTTTTTTGTGGGTTCCTCTTCCTACGGAAGAAGACGATGTGGGTTTTCAAGTTGTGCGAATTGTAGAGGTTTTCAGCCGATTTCAAGAGGATGTTGTGCATCGACGTTGTGGAAGTGATTGGATTCAGGTGATGGAAAGGATTTGCTTTTTGGAAAATATGAAGCTCTGCTGATTCTGGGGAAAGGAATTATCAGCATAACGCTTGTATCATTTTCATTCCGCTTGTGCTGCTTACCAGTTTCGTTGTTCCTTCTCCACTTTTTGTTCCTGTTCTTTATGTGTTTGAGTGGTGTGGGACAACGAAATTGCGACAGGTTTTTCAGGTGGATTGAGATGCGCCTGGTTTCGCGACTGTTTGGGACGCGGAAGCCCACGGACTGGTTGTATGAAGAGAAAAGAATCGGGAATGATAACGCAATCAACATCAAATTGTTGGCAAAACAATGTTGTTTTGTGTGGCTAAAAATTGTTTACAGAAAATAAGTCTTGGATTGAAGGTTAGGAAAAGCTTAAGATACCGTTAGTTGATGTTGCTTTAGACTTTTTATCAAAACATTCATTGGCTCTACATATTCCAACATAAGAAGAACGAATTAAAAAATGTTCAGGCTTTATTTGTTCAGCTTTTTTATACACAATTCTTCAAGTAGTAATGCATGGAACCTTTTATGTTTTTTTTTATAATGATAATGTGGAGTAGAGTAGACTGGATACAAGCTATTCTGCCGTTATACGCATAACTGTCCCATGTATATAGGGAATCCCAGCAAACATGGGACAAATATGCGTATGACGGCAGTATTGACATCCTATTGTTTAGCCCATCGCCAGATCGTAGCCAGGATGTCCTGGACTATAATTTTTTTTCATACTGCTTTTCAATGATGACAGCGGGCTATGTCTATTAATGATGATGACTCCGCGCTTGTCACCAGCTCGACTGGATAGGTAGCGTTGGTATTTTTGGAAGTCTTTGAAGTATGATAGCTGGAAAGTACCCTTTTGTTATCACTTTGGCGTTTGATCATAGCGTTTAACAATTTTACTGGCGTTACACTTTTTAAAAACTATAAGTTTCACTAAAACTTAATTCTTCAAATATCTCATTTCGAAAACATGAAATTCTTTCCAACTATTAATTTGAAAGAATTTATTTCTATTCTTAAACAAAAGAGCATACATTACTTGTTGATTACTTGTCAGTGCACAACGGTCCTTCATATAGAACTATCCATAATCAACGAGTACAATACAAATTTACTTAGGACCCGACGCGGGTGTGCAATTAGCCAACTCTATCTGGGTCGGTTATCCACTAAGGTCTTCATCGGTCGCTAGGCTACATTTGAGGATGATGTCCTGCTGAAGTGCTGAACTTGATCTTGTGAGCAAATTTCGTTTTCGCTTCTACGAACTATGAGGCCAGCTTTCCCTCACTGCGTTTTAGAGTAGCTATTCTGGTGGCAGTGAGGATGGAGCTCAGTGTTGAAGAATATTATTAGCGGCAGATAATCGATCTACTTCTACTTTTTTTAAAAATACTTTATTAGAGTGAATTGTCTTATAATAAAGAGCTCATCACTGATCTTCTACTTATTACAGTGGTAGAAACAGAAATAACTGCGCTTACACTGGGGTCGCTTTTCATACGGATGGATTTCATCAATTTATCGGTCTACATCAACAACTTTTCAAATACCTACCACTTGCAGGGCTGTTACAACAGTCGTGGATCTCGTTTTTCGCAAATTTTGCGGATCTATCGCGGATTTACTCTTCCAGCCACAAAAATCGCGGTTGTTGAATTTACTTAAATTTTATTTTAGGATAAATTTAACGTGTATTTTTTTTGTAAGTGTTCGCAAAGTAAGCAATCTATTAACCCTTTTGTTACCGACAAAAAACACCCTTAAGGATAATTACGTTACCGACAGGGTACCCGGGTACCCACGGATTCAAAATGATCATAACATTGTCATTTTTTTACCGATTTTGACGATTTTGTTTGCTACGGATTCAGGAACTTACCCGCTATTCGATACACGTTGCATAGAACCGATTCGAATAACCTGGTTACCGGAATTCCGGATTCACTGGGCCAAGTCCTAAAATTTGTGTAAATTGAAGATATATAATAGGGTGGTTCAAAAAATTGATTTTGCTCCACAGCGTTCATCTGATTCTTTATCATGTTTTGAGTATCCTCTGGGGCAATTAATCAACATGTGGTTTTCGTTGGGTGAAAGCTGTTGAGTATTCCTTTTAGCTATGTAGGTTTTCTTTTAACCTGCGCTTAATGCGGAAGCGTCATTTACAGTATACTGAAAAAAAAAAATTCCCCATACTAATTTCCATGCAAACTTAAAATCAGTTGTGCTAAATTAGTTTTAATCCAAATGAGTTCAAATTTTCAGAGGACACTCATAACATGATAAAGAATCAGATAGGCACTGTGGAGCAAAATCGATTTTTTGAACCACCCTATTGTATAGTAAACCGAATAAAGATTTCATGCGTCATGACTGATGAACTTCGTTGGAAATTAAGGACCATCTTATGATTTGATCCCGGACTGGTCATCCTGGAACAGGTTCCCGTGGGGCCTTAAGTGGTCGCAAACTCATTCTGAAGAAACCTTGGCAATATACCGTCGTGTGGGGCTTCTTTTGACAAATCGGGGGCTACTTTGGACATTTTGAAACAAGAATTACAACGTTAACTACTCTCAAATTGCCATTATCACCATTCGGGTGCCTTGTTAATAGTTGGATGGCAACTTTTTGTTTCAAATTTAGTATTTTTTTCATTTATTTTTTTTAGAAAATCAAAAATCCAAAGTAGCCCCCGGAGTCAAAAGAAGCCCCGCACGACGCACATAGGAGTACACAGTGTAAAAGCGTGGCCAAAAGTATGTCAATCATTTTGTTGTCTGTAAGTGCGTTCAAAAGAAACAGTAAGGTATATTTTTTGTTTTTATGTTGTTTACATTCATCTAGCAGTGAAGTATGACAACTGGCGGGGTCAGTTATTGTTTTTTGATAGAGCACCACTTGGCGCAAGAACGCTGTCTTTGAGAACTACAGCGTGCTTGCAACGAGTGGTGCCCACATCTGGCTCCGTCAGTGAGTATGATCTTCCTTATGTTAATCTTCATTCTTTGATTATTACTTACTAAATTTTCCGAAAAGATGTACTTTGTTTGTTTACCTAGTACCTAAATTTGTCATCAAATCATGTTAAAGTCCCTGTATAATGTTTTGTAATATCAAATGGAGCCAATCTAATAAATACGAAATGCAAATCAACCGCTATGTTTCTTAATAATATTAACATCAGAAAAATGCGTACGCTTTTATGGATCGGTGGTTTCATCAAAGTGTCACTCTTCTTTGGAAGCGAAACATAATTTATGTGAGGTTTAGCACTCAAAACCATGATTTTTTCTAGCATTTTTAACCAAACTCCACTATATTAAAATTAGAATAAGTCACGATTGCGTGAGTATGCGTGAAATGTTTTTTATGGAGCTTATTCAGGAAACTCCAATTTTTCCAACGCTGAAAATTTTTTTGCTTGGACTGGTTTGGAACATAATCAAAAGCTTTATTTTGTAAAACATATTATTGTGAAAAGGTAGAAAAAAGTTAGCAATTAATATAATGATTATGGATCACCTGAAAAGGGTTTCAGATCGAATCATTCTTGAAAAAGTTTTAAATACCCTTATTATTGATACCTGTATTGATTTTCATCTTGAAATTTATTAAAATTCAAGAAAAACATGATAAAACGTGGACATTTTTAAGGCACAATTGCGATAAAACTGGCATTGAAATTATGGTGAAGTTTTGACACCCAGCATCGCTTACAAGTAAACAATATTGTTTCAAAAATCTCATGGCAAATTAGTATCACTATTTGAGAATTCAAAAACGATAAATAATATGGACATATCTGAAATTTTTGTTTTTGACTTTTGGCCAGGATTTGGGATGAAATACTCCTCAGTGCGACGGTAGGTATTAAAGTTCATGAAATTGTTCCGTAAGCATGATCTGATGAGTAATTAGACCATAGGATGGTCTGACAACGGACTGGTCATCCTGGAACAGGTTCCCGTGGGGCCTAAAGTGGCCACAAACTTATTCCGAAGAAACCCAGGCAAAATGGGTATCAAAATCACGAAATTGTTTCGGAAGCAAAATCTGATTAATAATTCGGCTATAGGATGGTTTGACAACGGGCTGGTCATCCTGGAACAGGTTTCCGTGGAACTCTAACACCACAAACTCATTACAGTCAAACCTCCATGAGTCGATTTGACTATGACTCGATATCGCCTCATGGAAGCAAATTATTCCATAATAGTAAAAAATATTTTTTGGGTAGCTGTGATGGTTCCTTCAAACAGCTTTCCAAGAGTTTTCTATTCCACATCTCGATATTTCCATAAGTCGATAGTCCCTTAAATATCGACTCATGGAGGTTTTACTGTATGAAGAAACCCTGGCAATATGGGTATCAAAATTCATTACCTAAATTGTTTTGGAAGCATGATCTGATGAGTAATTACGCCATTCGATGGTTTCACAACGAACCGGTAATCCTTAAACAAGTTTCCGTGGGCCCCAATGGGGACCCTTCTTTAAAAGAAGAAACCCTGGCAATCTTCATTTTCTCCAGTGGCTTTACATGACCACTGGAACCTGATTTTCAACAATTCTATTACAGTAAAACAATTGAAAGCTTTTTATGTCGATCAATTGCATAACTATGTGTCTTGCGTGGTGAGCACAAATGATACACTATAATAGGAGAATTGAGCACATTTCTCACTCGGAAGCATCTTAGATAGAGAATCGAACTTGGCATCTGCGGATTGCTCACAAGGATAATTTCGGAAACATGTTTCCTCAAGTAGTAGGGCAGTCGTATGTTTTCCCACAAGAACGAAATCGTGGAACCTTAATTTTCTAGATTCGCTATTATGTAACCACTAGTGTTCTTTAGCTCAATGCGAGCTCATCCTTATTCGATATCGAAGATATAGAATAAAAGAGGTAACATCTATATGTTACTAGGTAACATCTAGGTAACAAAGAGGTAACATCTATATCTAGCAAATGCGGAATACCGGTAAACAGGTGATCCGAATCGGATCAAGAATTTCGGATAGAGGACGAATTTCTAAATCCATAGCTAACAGAAACGTCCAAATCGGTTGTAAACTGACGAAGTTATGGTCATACTATAAGAACGTGGGTAGCCGGGTACCCTGTCGGTACGTTACGGGGTAAAAATATTCAGAAGCGCTTCCCCCAGCCCCCCCTTACTGGATTTTCATTTTGATATCACCCAAACCTAAATTTTGCCGAGTTTGAAGATGTCACGGAGTTTCAAGTTCCTGCGATGTTTAGAACCCTAAAAAAATTCACTTGAAAACGAAAAAGGTACCCTGTCGGTAACAAAAGGGTTAAGATCCAAACGCATGTTACCGTTTTGATGCAACCAGGAAATTCAATATAGATCAAAGTGACAAACATTGTATGCCATAGTCAGGGTGACCAGTGAGTCGGGAAATATGCGGGAATTGGAAGTCCATGCGGGAAAAAGTCGGCAATTTCTTGAAATTATACAAAGAACCGGGAAAAAAGTCACCAGGTGTTCATTTCATTAATTCATGTTTAATGAATCGCCTGCTTTGAGCGTGCTTACAGCGGCACACTAGGAGTTAACTTTCTGAAATCAGTATGGCGAAAGGCATCTAAGGTTCGATTTCTCAAAATTAAGCACTTTTATCAAAAAAATATTTGGTAGGCATGGTAGCGGACACCTTCCTACATAATCGGTACCAAATAGTTTTTCATGAAAAGTTTCTTATTTTGAGAAAACCCGCGTTAGATGACTTTCGCCATACAAATTTCTGGCGGTTAACTCTTGCTGGCTATTTTGCGCATATACTATAGCGCCTGGAAGTGACAGCGGCGGGTAGAAAATCAGCCACTGCCAATAATTCATTATTCTAGTATAAAACATGAACGGCAAATGCTGGGTAAAGCGTACCATTGGTACTTCGCGTACCTGAAGGAATAAAATAGACCCCAACTCGCGGTCTTTAGTCTCTTACCCAGCGACTCCTATCCCTACCTCCCGTGGTGCTGGACGGGATACGAGCAATCTTAAGGAAGATCGGGTAACCAACCTCGGTGGGAATTATGGTAGTAAGCTGACAGAGAAGGGGGGGTTTGCTTCTCTCTGGAGGTGCAAATCTTACTGAGCGTCTGTTCTCCATGTCAGGATCGGATCACAACAGCGTCTGTTAGCGTTAGCGTCTCCATGTTAGGGGCGGCTGATCATCGTCCGAGTGCCAGCGAGGGGCTCTAAGTGAAAATATGCACCATGGTCCACCGGAAGGAGGATTTTTTTAAATCTTTATTTAAGTGATTTTTAAGTTGGAACGTGAGTACGGCAGCTGCCCAAGCCACGACGTCAAAATCATCATAGGAGATTTGAACGCTCAGGTTGGCCAAGAGGAGAAGTTTAGACCGACTATTGGGAAGTTCAGCGCTCACCGGCTGACGAACGAAAACGGCCTACGACTAATTGATTTCGCCTACTTCCAACACAGCTTCCCGTATCGGTACACCTGGAGATCACCACTGCAGACAGAATCACAAATCGACCACGTTCTGATTGATGGACGGCACTTTTCCGACATTATCGACGTCAGGACATATCGTGGCGCTAACATCGACTCTGACCTATCTGGTTAAACTATCCGTCATCAACAATGTTCGGTACCGACGACCGCCGCGGTACGACCTAGAGCGACTGAAGCAACCTGATGTCGCCACTGCATACGTGCAATATTTCGAGGCAGCGTTGCCGGAAGAGGGGAGGCTTGATGGGCCCCTCTTGAGGACTGCTGTAAAGCAGCCATTAACGATGCAGCGGAAAACAACGTCGGGTATATGGGACGAATTCGACGGAACGATTGGTTCGACGAAGAGTGCAGACAGATTCTGGAGGAGAAGGATGCAGCGCGGGTGGTCGCGCTGCAGCAAGGTACCCGGCAGAACGTGAACGTTATAGCAGATCCGCCTTCTTCAGGAAAATAAACGCCGCCTGGAAGAAGTGGAGTACGAGGAGATGGGACAGCTGTGTCGTTCTCAAGAAACACACAAGTTCTATCAGAAGCTCAACGCATCCGGCAATTGCTTCGTGCCGCGAGCCAAAATGTGCCGGGATAAGGATGGGAGCATCTGTGGATGGAAGGGGTTATATGTCCCATCTACAAGAAAGGCGACAAGCTGGAGTGTGAGGACTTTCGAGAGATTACCATCTTTAATGCCGCCTACAATGTGATATCCCAGATCATCTTCTGACGTCTGTCACCATTAGTGAATGAGTTCGTGGGAAGTTATTAAGCCGGCTTCGCTGACGGCCGCTCGATAACGGACCAGATCTTTACTGTACGGCAAATCCTTCAAAAATGCCGTGAATACCAGGTCCCTACGTACCATCTGTTCATTGATTTCAAGGCGGCATACGACAGTAGGGCTATGAAAAATTATGGACGAGAACAGCTTCCCTGGGAAGCTTACCAGACTGATCAAAGCAACGGTGGATGGTGTGCAAAACTGTGTGAAGATTTCGGACGAACACTCCAATTCGTTCGAATCGCGCCGAGGACTAAGACAAGGTGATGGACTTTCGTGCCTGTTGTTCAACATTGCGCTAGAAGGTGTCATGCGGAGAGCCGGGTGTAACAGCCGGGGAACAATTTCAGTCAGAGGCGTCGCGTGATAAATTCTTCAACCTGTGCACCCTTTGATTGAAGTTAAATATTACGAGAAAAACGCGTATAAAAGGGACCTGTAATGACATATCCAATATAAACAATTCATCTTCCAGCATGTTCCCATATGTTTCGTCTATCTGCTTCTAAGCTACATCCCATATCGTAAAGAACTGATCACTATATCAAAATTCACAAAAATAAAGTAATAAAAATAATATCGAAATAAATTAAAACTAAACCTATTTAAAGTGACAGTGCGTTTAATTAAGGGGGAACAAAAATTGACATCAAACCACTACATAAATCCGTTTTATTTGATTTGTGGTGTTTCGAGATGTTGCACTACCACAATCACAATTTTTCGAAGGACAGAAAGAGACCGATGGTGGTAAATAATTTAGAAAGCTTTTTTCATCGTCCATTATTTTCTTGAGCCTTTTAAAAGTATAAGCTTGAGAATCGTTATGCTTCTCAATATGACAAATAAGACATCTAGGTCCATTCAATAGAAAGGTATCTTTTAATTTAAATTTAAGTTATTTCGTAGAATGAGACGAGTCTTAATAATTGTGAAACGTTAAACCAGAAAATTGAAATATATTAAGAATGACTAGACGGCTAATACACAATTGTAATAAGCATGCCATACATATTTCAAACATGGAGTCTGTACAATGAAGTTTAAAATCTGAACGTTCTTCAATTAAATAATTATTCTATTTATAGTTTATTCCTATGATAAATCATTTTCTTTTGGAAGGGCTCTTCTCATACCACGTAGACAGAAGTCGAACAGTTTTAGATGTGTTCTTCCCTCCATCAGCGTACATATCTGTTCATGCAATTTTTCATTAATTAGGGGAACCAAAATTACGTTTTTGATTTCCCTGAACATATATTCATCTCATCGCGAAACAAATAAATATGGCACCAATTTCGTCGCTTCTATGTGCTAATATGCGTGCTCACTGCTGAAAAAAATCACAAAAATTAGAAACAAATCAAAATTGATGAATATCGGAGCTATGAGAAGTCCAGGAGCAGTAATCCTATTTGATGGACATTCTTCATACCCCTCTACCGACTAAGTGGTCCACATGGTATACGAATAGCTCCTAAATATTTTGAATATGACGAAAAATTCTTCATAAGCCAACATCCCAATCAATATGAAAGACGCTTGTTCTTGTGCTTATTGAAAACCGGACTTTCGCCATGGGACGCTTTGAGAGACTCTTTTCTCTTTCTATTTTGTTCCGATTTCGCGCTCTTCACCCAATCGCGCATGCGCTGTTTGAAGTGGTAAAGGTACCTACTCGGTAGGCACCAAACCGATGTGCTTTTCTACATCGGCACCAAACCGTGCACTGCCAGCAATGAACGCTTTGACTACCTATACATCGCCGATTGCGGTTAGAGCGGATGGCCTACACATACAAAATAATGCGTGTGATGCATGGCAAACCGTTCTCTGCTGAAAGTGCACGTCTTGGACAACATGTGGCAGCGCGTTGTTTCGGTATCGTTAAGTAAAATATCACGCGCCCCCATCACAATATTTCAGTTTACTACCTCATATCACGGCCGCCTATAAAAAAAATCCGTGCATATTTTACGATTATGTATTTATTAATCGTAAAATTTGTATAAAACATATGATAAATGCACATAACATATATTTGGATAAGAATGACAAGAAATCTATCGAGAGTTTAAATGTTAGGGACAAAATTGCTACCTGTGCAGTGCACAGGTTGCACATGCGGACGCGACGCCTCTGGATTCAGTCAATTTATTTGTTTCGCGGATGACATGGACATTGTCGGCCGAACATTTGCAAAGGTGGCAAAACTGTACACCTGCCTGAAACGTGAAGCAACAAAAGTTGGACTGGTGGTGAATGCTTCAAAGACAAAGTACATGCTTGTGGGCGGAACCGAGCACGGCAGGGCCCGCTTGCGAAGCAGTGTTACGATAGACGGGGATACTATCTTGGATCCTTGCTAACGGTTGATAACAATGTTAGTCGTGAAATACGAAGGCGCATCATTTGTGGCAGACGGACCTACTACGGGCTCCAGAAGAAACTGCGATCAAAAAAGATTCGCCCCTTCATGTAAGAACCAAACTGCCAAAAGTCGCCTAAATCGCGAAAAATTGTGGGGCGTCTCTAGAAGCAAGGGAGGTTTAGACAAAATCCAAAGTCTTGCACAATCGAATAGCTAGAGTGAGGCAAGGATAGATGTATTATATCTCTGTTACTGTTGCCCATCGTTATCAACGAAATCATGGTCCGCTCTAGAACGCAATAGCACTCTACTATAATGAGAAAACTGAATGACCTAGTCGTACGCTCCACTCATTAAGGTCAACAAGACAAGAGGATGTGAACAACCTAAAATCTACGGTAGCCGGGGAAACAGTGGAGAAGGTCAAAAACCAAAGTCAGCCAACGTCGTGCGGCGGACCAAGATCGACGTAGAACGTGGAGATCTAATCGATCCAGGCAATGCACCAACCGTCGAAAACTCAGCTCTACGTTTTACAGCTTGGGCCTGATGGCCTCAAAACTGGATCCCGAATGCTGAGCCCCATCAACGATGTCATCGAAATCCGATATCAACAGCAACTCCACAGTGTGAATGGACGTAGGCCGGCCACACACCACGTAAGAGCGGAGACGAAATCTGCAAGCAAGCGCTGGACAGGACTGTAATCCGGAAGGCCATCGGCGCAGAGGCAGATCTAGGATCTCCAGGCGACGAAACCTCAACAGAGAAATAAACGAAGTCGATAGGAATCAGACTTGAGCCCAAGTCAAGGATGGAGATCTTTTGCGTTGGCCCTACCCCTGAAGGTGCTTAGAACCTGGGAGGGAGATCCAGATACTACACACGAAATAACAATAAAATTAAACGTCATGACGCAAGAAAATTATCGACGAGCAAAATATACCAAAGCAAGCGTCACACAGACTGACCAATTTTTATTTTGCGTGTCATCGATGTTTTCGTTGATTTCATTGAAGCCGGTGCGTGACTTTCTCGAGTTTCAGATAACGTTCCGAGTGCGGGAATTTGAAATATGAAGTGTCTCGTGAAACTCTCTCTCGGAGTATTGAATTAAGAAGTGTCCGGAATATAGTCGTTTTTCGCTTCCCAATGGAGGGAATCACAAAATGCGGTGGATTAAATTCAGTATAAATAAAACACGAATCTCTTGTCAGCATCTATCTCGTCCAACTCAACAACCAAAACTCCTTCAAAGTCATTTATATAAAATTTAATAATTTTGTAGATATTTCTTCACACAAATTTATTCCTAATAATGATATAAATTTCAATGAATCGTTATCTGAATTCTCGTAAAGTATATGATATCAATGCAATGATATAGTTTGAAAAAGCATTTCAAAGATGAACACCGGAACATCTGTACCACTTCGCAATAATAAACGTTATCTGATTTTTGATAAAGTACGATATCAACGCAATGATATATTTTGACAAATAATTTCATAAATGATCACCACTACATCTTCATCTCTTTTTGTTCATCGATTAACGGTATTTTGGGATTCTCTGGAAGTTTATATTCTTGTTATAAAAATTTATTGAACGAAACGACATTAGCTTTTGGATTATGAAGGGATAGCCTTGTCGTCATCAAGAACCATTTCACAAGGACATTGCCGGTAATTGATGTTTTGGGGTAAGGAAAAAAATTCTGACAGATCGATCAAGTATAACGGTGAAAAATCATATCGTTTTAACCGTTTTAACGGTATCGATATTTTGGAAAAGATACTTTGCAATTTTTGAGTACATAATTTAAAATTCTTTATGAAACGGCATCGATCACTATCGATGGTTCATAAGAAAACTTTTGAAATTGGATATGAAGAATTTTGAAGAAACTTAAAGAAATGGTTGGCAAGGATTGATTATTCATGTTGGCAAATGTGATTTTGTTTTCTTTTGCATTTCAAAGTAGCTTGTTTCATGACGGGTGGGAAAAGACGGAAGTTGCAAAGCGAAAAATCTCTTCCATGCCTTCACCATATATGCCAGAATCGGACGACGAACACTTTACTGATTTTTTCAAATCGTCAAAACCCGACTAATCACGATTAAGATTACGAAATCTTTTTTTACTGTAGCTGCGGATTGGATTGAATTTGGAGAACGTTAAACGAGCGATACAGATAATGAATTGATGAGCTAAGGGAATCATTGCAAGAAGATGTATCCTAGACGTCTCCTTTTCTCTTTACAATGGACACCATCCATTTTCACAGTCCGATTTTATTAGGCATTTTATATAGATTGATAATGTTCAATATAATTTTCTGCTTTTCAAAGTTTTCAAGCAAATTATCAGTATCGATACTCCCCATTTATTAAACATTTTCAGCTAGGTCTGCGGTGACGTTTCATGACAACTAAAGTTAGGTCTGCACTGACATTCATATTTTTTGAATCTGAATCTCCCTCCCAGCTTAGAACACAAGAGTGTGTGAGAGTTGGAGCCCACTTAATGGATGTCACATGTACATGGGTGTTGAGAAGGAAACCAATCCCAGTGCCGTATAGCCTATACGTAAAAAATAATAATGTTATAGGGGGAAAGACGGCTTTGGCAGGTTTTGTTCTATTATTGGCAGGGGGGTTTTTGTCGACCTAATTTTGTGAAATATGGCCACAATATTCTTTGATATGCAAAGAATGTTTAGGCCAAATTTGATCCTAGTCAGTCATAAAAACCCCCCCTGCCAATAATAGAACAAAACCTGCCAAAGCCGTCATTCCCTCTATATTATTAAGATTTCTAATACTTTTTTGCCGAAGCAGGCGCTTAATGATATGTATAAGAAAAAACTTATACATCGCATTAGTCACATACATTCCGAAACTTATACTTTTCATTATCTTATGAATGTTATTAGCTTTTTGATATTGGATCATTCATTAGGTGGCATAATGAAGAGTATAAGTATTTTCGAATGGTTTTTTGCCATAACATATAAGGCTATTTTTTTACGTGTATGTATTGTGTAACATTGCACAAAGTACACGTAAAAAAAATTAATGTTGTTTATTATTAATATTTCTAATACATTTTTGCCAAAGCAGGCGCTCAATGATATGTATAAGAAAAAACTTATACATCGCATTAGTCACATACATTCCGAAACTTATACTTTTCATTAACTTATGAATGTTATTAGCTTTCTGATATTGGATCATTCATTAGGTGGCATAATGAAGAGTATAAGTAATTTCGAATGGTTTTTTGCCATAACATATAAGGTTATTTTTTTACGTGTAAAAGCAGCCAGTAACAAAAAAAAACAAATTAATTTTTACTTCGACCGTGCGAATCAAAACAAACTCGGACGGATTCCGCAGTTGATTCAAAAGAATAAGATTGCTAGTGTCACTCATATTCGCGTGATCAACATCGAGTTTGTATCGGTCTAGGAGCCAAAGCACCAGTACTATAAATGTCAAATCGATATTCTTGATGAAATGAAACATTCACTACAACACAGTAGTGCTGTCCAATGAGCAGCTCGAAGTTGTTCCCATCCCTCTCATCCCTCTCAGCATGGGAACAACTTCGATCTACTTCGAGCTGCTCATTGGACAGCACAGTGTGTATAAATAACACCCGGGTTTGCTGGCCCATTGTTTATTCAAGATAGGCGGAACAGTTGTTATCTAATTTGAGCATCAAATGAATATTTAATCCACCTTCTGCTCCTCATTCAGGAGGTATTTGCGAAGCTGCGGTGATCAGGTAAAGGGACACCTGCTTGTAGTTGAAGAATCTGAAGCAATCACTTATGAAGAGTTAACAACAATATTCACACAAGTGGAGCCTTGCCTTAATTCACGTCACTTGTGTGCCATGTCCAACAGCTATTGACCCTAATCCCGCGGATCCCGATGTGTCGGTCGTTTCTACTAATAGGTTGAACATTCAAAGACAAAGACTGGCAAAAACTGCATAAGAAAACCATAGAAGTCTAAAAACGTTGACGAATATATAAGGTACAGTGGGGTAAGAGGGTAAATAGGGTAAGTGAAAAAAACGCAAGTTTTTCACTGATGAAGCACAGAATTATTCAATTTTACTTCACAATCATGCAAGGCCATTCAGATCAATGCGTTGAATAAGTGAAACATGAAATAATGAACCATTTCAACATGCGAGAGTAAAAGTTTATTAACTTTCCAAGTTTATCTTTTGCACAAGTTGTTTTGCGTGTCAATAAATACAAATATTTTTTTATGTTGGTTTCCATAACACATTCAATTAGTGCATTGATAAGTTGGTTTTCTTTGTAGTTTTGAATTCCAGCCACAAAAATATTGATATGAACATCAAAAATTTTGAAAAAAATATTTTATTGCTTTGCCTGTTTTTTACCATGGGTGGGGCAAGTGAAAATTTTCCGACACTGAATGCATTTCTCTATTTTTCCAAACACAAATAATTTCTATTAAGCGTATATAAACAAATGATACCAATTCGAACTCATTCGAAGGCTTTTGGTTATTACAGTGATACGTGGTAGGTAATACTAAATCAGAAATCCAAAGTGCCAAGCGTGCAAGTGTTTTAAATAATGCATGTTTGATAAATAATTCGTGAAAAAATGTTATTATATATAGCTTAAAAACAAGAATCACTAGTATTGCAAATATATCAACAATTATGATTTATTTAGTTGAAATTTATTAAATTTATCCATTTGTTAATGTAGACTTTTTTTGCTGAAATCATAAGTGGATTGTTAATGAAACACAATATGATTCCAGGTTTGATGAATATTTCAAAGATAATTTCTCTGCTTTATCGCCAAGGTTCATTATCTTACTATAAACCTGAAATAGAAAGTAGCGTTAGACACAAATGGAGATGAGATAACAGATCTCAAAAAATTCAAGTAAAGAAAACATAAAAACATGAAAATTATTTGATGGAGGCACTCTAGTGCCCTTTGACTTTCATGAAGTGTCAAAAAGCATCACAACAGATCACAGTTATGATCTTTTCAGTATAATTATCATTTGTATGAAATATATGAACAGAAAATGTGTTCCTATATTGAAAAATCCTCTTTTAAAATATTTTTTTCACTTACCCCACATGTGGGGCAAGTAAAAAATTGAAACAGATTTTCTTGTTTTCCAAATATTTTGTATCCTAAAAGTATTTTTCAAAGATCTTGTTCGCAGGCATATAAATATTGGATAGATGATTCGTTATGTCATAAATACAGTCGCCTCTCCACATCTCGATATTGAAGGGACCATCGAGATAGGGAGAGATCGAGGAATGGAAGGAAAATTGAAATGGATACTAGATCTAAAAAAGCTCGTTGCCATGAAAAACGACAACAAAACAAATGTCATTTCTTGTTGTTGATGTGTTTGTTATTGTTTTATTATTTTGTATATAAAGATGGTCTAGTAGCCTAAAAATTTGAGCACATCGAGATAAGGAGAGTGAATCCAGAACAAAATATGATCAGAACACATCGTGATAGAGAAATATCGAAATAGAGAGGATATTGAGATGTAGAAAGCAAAAATGTATGTAGATTGAAGGGACCAAGCAAACCATCGAGATAGGGAAAGATATCGAGATATAGAACATCGAGATGTAGAGAGTCGACTGTATAATCAATTTCGATATTATATTCAATTTTTATGACTGAATGAACATGAAATATACGATTTCCTTTACCCACTTGCCCCACTGTACCTTAATAGAAAATAGAACCACGTGTGAAATGACGCTCAGGCGAGGAGAATTTGATGGAAAACCCTGGTACTCGTTCAAAACGACAATAATCCGCCCACTCAATGGACGATGACCCTTGATGTAAAGGTCAGGGACAGAAACAGTCATTTCAACTACACTCAAACAGCTGACATCCAACACACAATCAAGTTGCTAGTCCTTCCCGAATTTGAATGTGCGAATGAATAGGACGGCATGTACACGAACAGCAACAAGCGTCGACGTTGTTTTGTGCGGTGTCAAAATGAATCTTCATCTTGGCACATTGATATTCAATTTGAAATCTCAAGATATGAATATCATTTCATACTGCGGTGCATGGATTCAACATTTTGAAGTCAGATTCCTAAAATATATGCATCTGTTTAGCTTAGCTTAGACTGACTGTACATATCAATGGTTGCTACTCCGTGATTGATCAGAACTGGTGCAAATTGCACTTCGATCCAAGTGAATAGTGGTTGGGATTTACCATCTATTCTCGAAGTGCACGTTTCAGCAGCTCGAAAATGATGATCAATAACGGCGCTGGCCAAGTCCTTACAGTCAGTTGGGAAAGAGAAGGAATGTTAGTGTGTGGTTATTGTTGCTACTAGAGACCGAGAATACCTCTGCATCTCCACAATAACCACGGGAAGGAAGTTGTATCAGTTGGGTGGGGTAATCAGTAACATAGATCGGGATTCACCATGGAAAGCGATGTGACCTATGCAACTTCTATACAATAGTATCAGCATTTTTTTAGCTTGTTCAATTGTTCATCCTTCGCGAGTATAAACAATTAATCGCTCAAAGTGAGTGATTTTTCATTTGAATTTCGGATTAAGCGTCTGCGTCATCATTTATTCATCGAAAAGAAAGTAGAAAATAAGCTGGATTTAAATCGAAAACAATGAAATATTCACGGATAAAAAATATGAGGATAATAATAACGATCAAACTTGGAACACCCAATTAAATCGATGAATGCGTGCTGCAGCAAGTAAAATTTATTAAAGAAGTGAAACATTTTTTGCGAACAAGATTACAACAAGATTATGCAAAGGATTGAAATTGATAAAACCACAAAATTTGGTTCAATCAAAGTTAATTGCCTATTTCCGGGGATTAAACCACCCGACTTGGACGTTAATTTACAATGTTATGAAAACTCACATGTGGATATGCACGCTATGTGGAAGACACCGATTTGGAAAATGTATTGGAGGCAACCACTTTCCCTTCGATGGGACTCGAACCCATGACCCTACTGTAGGGTCATGGGTTCGAGTCCCATCGAAGGGGAAAGTGGCCACCTCCAATACATTTTCCAAATCAACATCTTCCACACAACGCACATATCCACATATGAGTTTTCATAACACAAAATTTGGTTTAATCAAGTTAGGCAAGAAAAAGTTCAATACAAAAAAACTGTAGTAGCTTTTTAAAAGTGCTCGTGAATGAAATGAGTATCTGTGGCTGGTATAAAAGGTAGGGGAGGAGGTTCGGTTGTGGGCACCCTTTTGTGTTTGGTCCATAACTTTGGCCCTGGTTGATCTTATGTCGACATTTGCATAGCAATCGAAAGCTAAACTTATAACCTTACTACTAGCAAAGAAATTAATATGATTTCATCGATTTAGAAAAAAATATTAACAATTTAGATAATTTGACATTTTTGGACATTTTCATTTCGTGGTTCGGTTGTGGGCACCCTTGAAAACTTACCTAAAAATAAAGAAGCATGAATAAAAACCACCCAGATTTAAAGACAAGGAATAGTTTATTCATTCTAAAAGCCAGGAGACGCTAAAAAAACAAATCAATTCACCTAGCAGTGGTGATGCCTCCCTCGGTGCATTAAGGAGGATGTTGAAAAAAATCACATAAGAAAGGTCTAAAATAGCACTTTAGGTAAATGGGTTTTAATTTTTCATTGATTTACGTTTTATTGGTATGCATCACAGTCAAAAAAATCCTGATTAATCACCCTAGCGGCCATAGTGCCTTTCTCGTTCATTTCAAAAAATAATATTTTGGCCATAAATTTTGATCCCATAGTCCGATCTGACCAATTCAATAGGAAACAATGGGAAAGCATTCCCCGTCGAATGCAACTTGTTGCAAGCAAATCGGTCAACGCTTTGTTTCAAAAAGTGTGTGTATAATGACTAGACATGCCCAAAGAACAAAAATATTAAATAAATTCATTATTTCGAACAATTATGTCAAACTAATTATAAAAACTGCCTTAAAACGTTATTAAAAATAAGTTAAGGGACTAGTAAAACTATATTGAATGATTTATCAATAAAATGAGGGTGCCCATAACCGAACCAATAAAGGTGCCCACAACCGAATTTCGCAGCCTTTTTGGAACGAGAAGAAAAAAAATCGCGCTAAAATTTTGATGGCAATCGACATTGGGCCTCGAAATAGATTAAATTTACTGTGTAAATACGCATTAGAACTCACTTTTTGAATTAAATCCTTTAATTTATGACACTTTGAAAAAGGCCAAAAAAAACTTTCGTGTTGTTTTTCTTGTGCGAAAAATTTATTTGTTTCTAGTTCAAAGTAGAGATGCCCATCCGGTTTTATATTGAGCACAAAACATCATGCTATTATAGCAAACAAATGACGGTTGTCAGAATGACAGCATCTCTTATCTGTCATAAGATACATAGGGGTGCCCACAACCGAACCTCCTCCCCTAATTAAAAAAGCCATAAAAGTTATGGTAAAAGGAGTTTTTAATGATAGGTGAATAAAACAACACATGAGTGAAATAAAGTGGTCTATCCCTGCTATAAATACATCGATGTAAAATAAAAATTTAGCGGCAAAATCTTTCTTTTAAATTAATTTGTATCAGTAGAGTAGTGTCTGTGTTGAATTTAATGTTTGTAATTTAAAACTAAATAGAGTGGTGAAAAGAAAAGAGTCTGATCATTGATTCACATACAGAGCATTGAGGTTTTGCATTACGTTTGCTCTTTTTCTGTCATCGTGAAAAAGTCACTACAGAATAAAATCAGTAATCGTAAAGAAAGATAAACGAAATTCTTACCTCAAATACCAATCTCTACGAAGGGAATCTTACCTTGGAAGAAGGCCTACCTATCGTCTAAATGCAACTAGATCACCTCGGTGAGATCTCTTCCTCACATTTACAGTAAGACACTTCCTTCTCCTCTGGGCTAATTTTGATCGTCAGCTCCGAATTTTGTCCTGTACTCTGTCGAGCTTATGTTGTCGTCTTTGGTGGTGTTAGCAACCCAGCGGATCCTGTTCCAGTTCCTGTTTCGATCGCCGTTGATACCTTCGGAGTCCAGTTCTTTCCGTATCTGGGCAACTGTGCAGCTTCTACTAAACCCTGAGGCCCTAATAAACTTTTCAAGGAACTTGAATCGGCGTAATGTGTTTTACTTAAACTTGATAAAAGGTTAACTGAAAAGTTTATCAAGTGAAAGATGGGATGAAAACGGAGTGGATTTTTTTCGCGTCTAGTCCCTAAAATATATGCATCTGTTTAGTATATAAAGTAAAATAATCATCATTAATCGGTGCAAATTAACCGCAATTCAAAATATTCATTTCAGCCCCTGTAGATATTCATTTTTTACGCTCGATTATCAATCGCTATTGAAGATCGGGCGGTAAATTTGGTATGGAAGTTTGACAGCATGCTGCGAGATGTTCGTGCCTGCATCGCCGAGCGTCTGATCAAAACGAACATGAATCAATGACGAAGCTGCCTACGGAGCATCGATGCAACTGATAGTAAAACGAAGATTTCCGTCCTTGGTAAAGGTACCCCCAGATCCTACTGGCGCAGACAAGCTGAATATTTACGACCGATTCAGAAGATTTGTTCACTACTATCGGATACTGCCTCAAGGTGGGGGAGGATGTTTGGGCATTTTGCTCAATGTAGTACGACTGGGAACTATGAATAGTTTGACAGACAAAATTAACCCTTAATGTGCGATTTTGTTTTAAAACAACAAACCGAAAATACGGTTATGTTAATGATTTTAATGGTTGTAATAATATAATATTTTCGACGATTTCTAAAAAATCGCCTTGCGCCTTTAGGGGTAAAAAAATCCGTTGGAAGACGGCTATAATATTAGCTAATATTACCTGGCCTAATATTTCGTTCCCCGTAACGCTGGGTAGACACCGTTGCTTGGTGTGTTACGTTGTAAGATCTATCATGGTCACATTGTCAGCTACAGGAAAATTCTGACCCAACGAATACCTTCCTCAATATCCGTGGTACTTATGAGGATGTCGCTAAGTCGGGAACCTTTCATTAAGTAATTGCTACATCAGCACTTCCTTCCCCTCCCAAGTTACGGTTAAAATGGGCGTGGCCAGGAGTAGTAATCCTCATGCTTTTGTGATTTCTATCCTAGATCGAAATCAAGTACCACATCCACCGTGATTTCTGATAGCAATCTGAATAAGGATTTCAAAAGAAAAACATGAGTTTCACCAGTGTCCAATCAACGAAGTACACCGTAACTATGCTATGCGATGCTATGCTAATACTTCCTGACTACTTTTTGTGACGGTCTAGAATTTGAATCTGTGGAATAATCCCCTATCTTCCCGAAGGACGTAATCCTACGTCAAAAGTAATCGTTTCCGGTGCGATTCGCGTTTTTATTCAAAGACAAGTTTTATTCATCGGATTCTGTGATGTATTTGCCGGGTTCTGGATTATCTGATCTGAATTTGGCAACGGTTATCCTTTCAGTTATAGCGTTTCACTTCATAAGCGCAATAGTGATTTGGTAGGAAACCTTGTGGTGTCTACAAAATTGACGGCAGTTCAAGACGAAGACAATATCATCCACGTCAGGCGACATCCGTAATTATTGACTGTTGGCATTCCCATGAAAGCTACAAACATCGATTGTAAAATAAATAGATCATCCAAATTACTCATGCTTTCGTCTTTTCGTTCTCCTTCCGGCAGTTTTCAACCAAGTGATACCTAGTATGAATCCACAAGAACTTAGTACTATGGTTTGGATGGGACAGTTCGCCTCGCCACTGGATGAAAACCTAGCGAACATCTATGGACAGCCAGTGCCCGCCGTGATGGACGACATCTCGCAGCCGTCTCCCTCTCTGGTAGGTATCTTGGAAGATTCAAATTAAATATTTAATGTCATGCTGTGGGAGGATCGTAAATCATGATTGTGTTTTAACTTGCGTATTTGTTTGGATCATACACTTTCATTCGCTTTTTGTCCTACATACTTCCCGCAATTTTCTCGTTTGGTTATATTTCCTTTGATTTTTGTCTAATTTGGTTTTTATTCTTTTTCTTTTCTTTTTTCGTTTTTCGCCAATTTTCGACTACACATTTACACACATCCCGAACTTAACCAACACCCGAACAAACATGAATTGAACCTACACCTGTGTTTGTGAACCGACGTCCCGGTACAGGACATGAACCCAGCGATCGGATCGCTGATTGGGGACTACAGCGGCCACGTGACGGCAATCCCGACACCCTCGGGTGGTCTGGCGACGATTCCGAATCCCGATCTGGCCATCACCAATCCGGAGCTATTCAACCTCCAGCAGCAACAGTTGCAGCTGCAACAACAGCTCAGTTTGGGTAATTATAGCTTTCTGGAGCAGAGTGGGCTTGCTGGGCAGCTGGCTGGAGCAGGCGCTGGCTCCGGTGGCGTTGTAGGTCACGATGGGGATGATTCAACCGGTGCCACGAGGATGATCGACGACGACGACGAGGACGACCACCTGAACGATGAAGAGCATGCGATGCAAACCTACGAACACTACCAAAGGATGGTGGAAGCTGGAAGCGAATTCCTCTCAGTCACCGGTCAGGAAAATCTACTCGGGTACAAGCTGATGAATGAAGCGCAACTGCTGCAACCCCAGGGAAGTTTTCTAGATTATGATGGCGGTGCCAATGGGGATGGTTCTTCGAGCCCAATTCATGAAGGCATCAAAATGGCAGGAATGGCAGAACAGATGGCAGCGGTTGCCAACGCGATGGCGCCTGGTGCGTCGGGTAGGGGTCACGGGGGAGGAGGCCAGGACTCTAGTGGGCCATCGGTTCGCTTTACGAACAAGAAAATCAAACCGGTTAAACGACCCGGGCTAGTACTGAAGACGCCTATCGCCTATAAAGGTGATATCGATCCATCAGTGATACCGATTCAGCGCGATGGAATGGGTAGGTTTAGTTGTTTATGCATTTTTGGGTTCGTTTTCCGTTTCAGTTTGTGGGGTACTTCCTGAAATTCTTGTCTATGGCTCAAACCAGTCCGTAATCTGGTGTGGATGATTCCGTTTACATCGTCCCCTTTCTCCCTTTCATCCACACAGCAATTTGTGAAAAGTGTGGTGCAATAGGCGTGAAACATTCGTTCTACACCAAGCAGCGCCGATTCTGTAGCATGAACTGTGCCCGCTCCTTCGACACGTTACGTTTGTACAACAGTTCTTCATCGGCACCGTACGGCAAGTCGGCGGCAATAGCAGCCAGTCTGGAGGATAGCATTCCCTCACTGGCAACACCCTCGGCACTGCCGCCCGATCAACTGATAGACGACTCTGCGGACGAAGATTCTTCAAACACGGCGACGGCGATTGCTGGCGCCGACGTTGACGTCGATAGCAAGCATCTCCTCCAACAGCAACTTGCCTTGCAACAACAGCAGCAGCAGCTTCAGCAGCAACAACAACAACTTCAGCAACAGTTTCAACACCAGCAGCAACAACAACAACAAGTACAAAACATCAGCTATAGATTCAAGATGTCTCAAGCTGGGTACGTATGTCTCTCCTAGTATTTTGTCTAAATTCCTTGAATCGGGTCCGTAGTTTATGGCAGCGCTTCGCTTATTCTGTAAATCTAATTAAAAATCTCTACAAAAATGACGAGTGGCGGTGTCACTGTTGTACAAAACTATGTTGTGAGACAAATAAGAATATACTTATTTAGTATTTATTGCTACATCCAGCAACCACATTTAAGTATCTAAGTGAAGAACTGATCCAAATATCAAAATTCACATAAATAAAGGAAACCAAAATTTAGTATCTATTCTACAACAACTTTCTTTCTGTTTCCTCCCTAAAACCATTCAGAAGCGACAATAGCAACCACGGTGTACATAGCGACAAATCAATCAGCCACGAAATAGTTCCCCAGGACGAGGTCCCTCAGCTCCCGCGGGGAACTAGATTGCCTTCACCGTGCCCTCAGGATGAGCGTATCATCAGCATCCGGCGGAAACCGCACGAGTTTATCAATTCGTTTGACTGGACTTCATCGCTGGCGGATGCGACCTTTTTCGCCGCTCCGGTAACATGCTTCCGACACGCTCCAGGTTACGAGATGTGGCCCAACGTGGTCATCGGAATGAAGGTCGAGGTGGAGAATACCGACGTCGACCTGCAGCAGTCACTCGTCAGCGGTACGCCCCACTCGTTTTGGGTGGCCACCGTCCTCAGAATCTGCGGCTACAAGGCTCTCCTGCGTTACGAAGGATTCGACACGGATTCGTCTAAAGACTTCTGGGTAAATCTGTGCTCGTCCGAGGTGCACCCGGTCGGGTGGTGTGCAACGCGCGGCAAGCCTCTAATTCCGCCGAAAAGTATAGCCAAACCGTACAAAGACTGGAAAGAGTTTCTGGTGAAGCGTCTATCCAATGCGCGAACACTTCCATCAACGTTCTACAACAAAATAAGCGACAGCTTCAAGTCACGCTTTCGGGTGGGTTTAAACCTGGAAGTGGTAGACAAAAATCGCATCAGCCAGGTGAAGGTCGCCTCCATCAACAAGATCGTGGGCAAGCGATTGTACGTGCGATACTACGACAGTCCTCCGGATGACAACGGGTTCTGGTGCCACGAAGATTCCCCACTGATTCATCCGGTCGGGTGGGCCACAACCGTCGGACATAACCTTGCCGCGCCCGAAGAGTACATGGACCGAATGAATGGTAAGCTTATTTGTTACTTATTTTCAGAATTGTGTCTCACAATGGTTTACATATGACCATAGCCGCCCGGGATCAGATTCTCGAACCGAACGAAGATGACGCCACCATGGACCTTTTCAAAACCAATTTCCACTTTGAGGAGTACTACCTGGAGGGCAAGCAGACTGGCTTCGAGGAAGGTATGAAACTGGAAGCCATCGACCCGCTGAATCTGTCGTCAATTTGCGTGGCCACCGTTATGTCGGTGCTCAAGTTCGGCTACATCATGATCCGAATTGATTCGTACGATCCGGATGTCAGCGGGGCGGATTGGTTCTGCTACCACGAGAAGTCGCCGTGCATTTTCCCGGTTGGATTCTGCATATCCAACCAGATCACGTTGACGCCTCCGAAAGGATACGATCTGACGACATTTACCTGGGAGCAATACTTGGTGGACACGAACAGTAAACCGGCAACGGAGGATCTGTTCCACCGGGACCCGATCAGACAAAAGTTCAAGGTAAGTGGACACGAAAACGTCGCATAGCATTTTGAATCCAATGATTTCTCTCTGCAGATCGGAATGAAGCTGGAATCTGCCGATCTGATGGACCCAAGACTGATTTGCGTGGCGACGATTTCGCGCGTCGTTGGCCGGCTGCTAAAAGTGCACTTCGACGGCTGGGACGACGAGTACGACCAGTGGCTGGACAGCGAAAGCCCGGACATCTACCCGATCGGATGGTGCGTGCTGGTGAGTCACAAACTGGAGGGACCGCGCATACTGCCGAAAATTCCGCCGCCGCAGAAAATTTCCCCCAAGACGACCACCAAGAAGGGCAAACGGAAGAAAAAGGTTATGAAGTTCGAGCTGGCCCCCACCGGAGACAGTAAGTGATGCGATTGAACATGATCAGAAATAGTGATTCTCCACGCTAGTTATGGACTTGAAGTCGGCGTTGAAACATTTCTGTAATGTTTCATCTTACATTTTTTTATTCGTTTTTTCAGATTGAGATTTTTTTGCAAAAAAAATGCAGTCTTCTTTTAGATTGTTTAAAAGTTTCTTATTTAGTGTATACATTTTGGTAATCTGTGGGATATATATTTATAATAATTTACAATTAAGTCGAGCTAAGTAAATTGTCTTTAATTTTGTAGTTACAAATTTAATTTGAAACTCGAATAATAAAGACATATGTTTATACTTTCTCTGATTTATCATTTCGCTGGTTCAGTCAAAAATATGACGATAAGTACCGTCTGCACTGACATGGCCCCTTATATTAGTGTTTGTTGAGTATGCACTCCCCGGACAAAAGAGCAGATAAGAATTGCCTACTTCACTGCGATGTCTAATCATTTTTGTTCTTTCAACATTTGTTCTTTATCAACGGAAAATTTAAAATAGCATATGTTTAAGATTTTCAGTTTATTATTCTCTGATAAGAATTTTACATTATGTACCTACCTATCTATCGTAGTTGCTACTTCGCAATTGACCATAAGCAGAAGCAGACAATTTCGTACGGCCAAGTTGCCGAATAATATACAATTAATTGAGAAACAATCTTATTATCCATTGTTTGGTCATGTTTGGTCTATAGCTACATCTCATCTTCGAGTAATAGTCGAATCACTGTCTGGCACACCATATTCGTCCGTATTTCGTAGTATGAACGATGGATATTTTTTCCAACAGCTGATCCAAATCATTGTCCATTTGCCTAGTCCAAGTACCGTTTTACGCTATTTTTTTTCGAACAGGGAGCGTTTTGTAGATGGATAATTTGGTACGACTGAAAACGATTTCCTGCTAAATGTAGGGGAACTGTTCCATTTTCCATCTCACTAAACATAATATATTCATGTCATCGCAAAACAGAGAAATACAGCACCAATATTGTCGCTTCTTTTTGCTAACATGCGTGCTCACTGCAGAAAAAAACGCAAAAAAAAACAATTCAAATGCCTTTTCATTGCTTTGTTTTTGATGGGATGGAAATGGGCAGTGGCGTCGCGTAACCTCACTTTTTACCTAGTTGTGCACTGACCCAAAAAGTGAAAATTTTGACATTTTGACAGTCCAAATGGAAAAGAAAATTATCAGAGTCGTTTATACTAATCGAAATCTAGTTATTCTAATCATTTTCACACACCAATTTCTTTAATTTAAGCTCAATGCACAGGTAGATTGAGATTAGGGAAACGCCACTTGAAATGGGAACTATGAGATGAAGTGCCGAACCGTTACTCTATCTGCTGGTATCGTTTCCGGTGCTCTCCAGTGAACCTAAGAACACAAACTCATCAACACCTTCTAGTTGTTTGGATAACCAAAATATACATTATTTGGGAACATTCGCAAAGCTCTATGTCTTAAAGTTTTAAAGTTATTTAAAAAAATGTTTTTTTTTAGGTGTACTTTAGAATTGAATAATTTTTTAGTGCTTAGAATCTACTCTATGTTCACTCTTGTCAAGCGATTACAGTTTGTGTTTACACGAAATTGCAATTGATTTATATAGATATTAAAATTTCTACTTTTTGACTCATCCATGGTCATTAAGTTGATACTTCGTCTGCAATCCGAATACTTGATTTCGAGCCATCAAGCGTTGTACGTTTCAGCCTAATCAGTTTCACCGGAAAACCATGTTCAGACCTTATCTCCCACAACTCATTTCTTTTCTCTGAATCGCGGCTTCGTGGCCGTGTGGTTAGCGACGCTAGTCGTCTAGACGCATGTGCCATGGAGTGTGGGTTCGATTCCCGCCCCGGTAAGGAGGAAACTTTTCGTGATCGAAAAATTCTCCACTGGTCCACAGGGTGTTATGTGTCCGTTGTCTAATGCTAGGTGTTAAGTGTTCAGTCTGTACGACCTCTGGTCGAAGACGGTATTCTTGTCTTTCTAAAATGAATTAAAAAATGGTGTCTGCAAGACGTACTCCCGGAATTTATCAAATATCATCAACAGGATAAACATCTGAGCCGTCGTTGATCGGCCGTCACGAAAACATGCCTGGTATTTGCCGACAAAGGATTCTTCAAGCGGTCGCAGTCTGTTGAACCGAATATGCGACAGAATGTTATACGCCGAATTCAGAAAAAGAGTCCTAATGAATATGCCAAGATTACATAATATTCAATTTTCTTGTTCTACATATAAGCAAATTGAGATGCCGACATACCAAAGTCAAACATATGTTCGACGGATGTAAACATGCGAATCATTGCACAAATTGCCCATAAAGAGTGCGATGAAAGATTGCAACAGGGATCGATGTCTTACCATTCTGCCTAAAGTCCTAAAGAGAAGCTGAGACAAAAGACAAGGGCAATTGACGCCAGCGTTTAGCAGTTTGACAACAAATGTAGTTTGCTGTACCTTACGCCTCCGATCAAGGGTTTCAAGGTCAAGTAGCTGACATCTATCGATATACGCTGGAAGGTCTGCGGGATCACGCCACGGTACATATTCGAGGGCTATCCTTAAGACATTTTTCTGGATCCGCTCAATTGGCAAGTTCCACGTAACGTCGTTCGGTGCCCAAACAACAGAAGCCGTTTTCAAAATTGGTCGCACGAGAGCACAATAAAGTGTTTTAAAACAGTGCGGATCCGTGAAATCCTTGGATATTCTAGAGATGAATCCAAGCTGTCGGTTTGCTTTAGAAATCATTGTGGCATAATGTGTATTGAAGCAGAGCTTGGGATCCAAAACAACACCAATATTCGTAACCTGGTCCACTCTATTCAACACAGTAGGGGAAAGTGGGGCAAGATGGCCATCCTAAGCGGTAACCCTTGTAAAATAGTGACACTCCTTGAAATTGTGCTGATTTGTCCATGAAACACTTTTATGATGACCCGTCTTCGACATAAGTATCAATAAACACTGATTAATGACGTTTCAGTATCTTATAAACCGGTTTTAAGAAAGGTGTTCCTATGATGCATATATTTATCATATGGAGCGATATGACCACCCTCACGGGGCAAGACGAGCAAGGACCAAAAATTATATCAAAAGTGTACTAAGTTTATTTATATTAGAGGACACATCTATGGATTATGTTCAAATGATGTTTTGCCTAAACATGTCGTATTCCATGTTGATTTCTTGACCACTGGTACTACGACAATATCAGAATTTTCCTAAAATTATTTTTTACGATTAAAACCATATCCTTCGTTTTAAATAACCTCGGATTCACGTAGAAACTATTTTGATCATTTTTGAAATGCATTCAAGGGTTCGGCGTCTCTTAGTCCTGGAGATGACCTTGTTCCTAACACAGTTGGCAATGCCGCCCCAAGCTGACTATCCAAAGATTTATATCCTATCGATCATAATATTGTGAATCTCCTCAAATTATTATTGTAGAGAGGCTACAGTTATATAAAACCCATGGTAAATATCAATTTGTGCTGAAAAATGAGTAATTTTGACTTCAATCCTTAAATTATGTAACTAAAAACCCAGATTAATCTACCTAGCGTTGGTGGTGCCTTTCTCGCATTTAGTTAAGACACCTACCTTATATGGCGCGTCATATTTCGATGTACCATTTTCTTCATAACTTTTGAACGCAATGACCGATCGTTATAAAATTCAATAGTGATCAACAATGCTTTATCCCCTGTCGAATGAAACTTGTTGCGAGCAATCGGTTAAGGATTACTATACGAAAAGTTGTCTAATGTTTTTTATAGCTTTTGTGCACACACACATACACACATACATACACACGGACAGACATACATGTGCTCAGCTCGTCGAGCTGATTCGATTGGTATAAAATACTATAGGTCTCAGAGGCTTCTATAAAAAGTTCGTTTTCGGAGTGAAATGATAGCCTTCCGGTACAACTGAGTTGTACGAGAAAGGCAAAAATATAAGAAAATTCGAATTTCTACTAAACCATCTTCAAATCAATATTACAAGAACAAGTGAGGTTGCCAAAGTGCGTGAGGTTGCCTAAGATTTTGTGACAGTTCATGTACTAGGTATACAAAGACGTCATATTTGAATCACCCTTATGTCTGCGCTCAAAACTCTCGACGGTGTACAACACGCGTCGGAGTCCGGCTAAACATTGGGCGGCTATAAGACGGTAGACTAGCCCAAGACTACGCGCAGCAGCTGGAAATGGCACCCCCAACGGACGAGCAGCTAGGCGCAGCATCTCTTGAAGATGGCAGGAGAGATATTCGATCCGCCATTGGAAGTACCGCAACCGCTGCACTAGGCAAGGTGGCTCCGGATCAGAGAGACGACTGATATGACGGCGAATGTGAGCAGTTAATTGAGGAGAAGAATGCAGCATGGGCTACATTGCTGCAACACCGCACGAGGGCGAACGAGGCACGATTGCAATTGAAGAGCGAAGTCGAGTGAAGGTTATGACTTTGCATTTCTGTACGTTAACTTTCATTCTATTTCTACCACACCAATCCAAAATTGTATTAACATCCGCTAGCAATGCGCAGCAATCCACCAGTGATGATATGACTCGATAGATTTTGAAATCGTCTGCATACATGATTTTAGACGATTTCAATTAGTTGCATAGATCGTTGACGAAGAGTACAAAGAGCATTGATCCGAGATGACTCCCTTCAGGATAGCCTGAAGTAATGTGAAATGGGTCCGACATAACTGTTCCGAGTTTTACGGACGCGCTACGATTGTGAAGATACGATCCAATTAGTAAACCAACCAAGCCTATCCGCTTAAGTTTTTCTACCGCTAACTGGTGAGGAACTCTATCAAAAGCCTTCGAGGGTCAACATATACCGCATCGACTTGCTTTCGTTTCTCAATATTATCGATTAGCCAAGATACATGACTCAAATAAGATTTCGTTGAGTGTTTCTTTACAAAGCCTTGCTGGTCAACGTCGACTTTGTGCTGTACCGCCGGGTACAAGAAATCCAACACCATGCTCTCGAAAACTTTCGGAAGACAGCTGAGGAAGGAAATCTCTCGGTAATTTCGAACATCACGAACATTTCCAGATTTATGGATAGGTGTAATTAACGCCTCTTTCCATCTTGAGAGGAAAGAACTTTCCACAAGCGAGTGATTGAACAGCAGCGACGTAGGTAGAGCAAGCGTGTGTGCAGAATTTTTGATGAACGATAGTGTAAGCTTGTCCGATCTAGGTCCCTTAGACCCATCAACTTCTTGTAGTTTTCTGCATACATCGCGTACTCCAAAATCATTCAACGGAATGTTGTGATCGAATTCCCGCAGACCGTTCAAGTACTCTTCAGACAAAGGCGGTGAGTTGTTAGTGCTGTCCAATGAGCAGCTCGAAGTAGCTCGAAGTTGTTCCTGTCACGCTCATGCCCGTTTGTTGACAAAAAAGAACGAGCAGGACGGGAACAACTTCGAGCTACTTCGAGCTGCTCATTGGACAGCATTATTACTTAACACACTTTGAAAGAATGACGAGAAAAGGTTTGCCGATTCGCTCAGTGTTGTTGACGAAAGTTTACTGTTTGAGGAAGCTGTTTCAAGCCGGGAAATATATGATAGAAAGCGTGATGCGTTAAAAGAATAAAATTGGCATTCTAAGGGTCTGTCTCAATTGGATAATTAAACTGAAATTAAACTTAAAAGTGACATTTCAATAATTATCAAATAACCCTGCTCGCAGAGCAAGATTACTTTTGACAGATATCGAATCATTTTCCATCGATGTC
The DNA here is from genome assembly GCF_024139115.2 of Armigeres subalbatus. Classification (NCBI taxonomy): domain Eukaryota; kingdom Metazoa; phylum Arthropoda; class Insecta; order Diptera; family Culicidae; genus Armigeres; species Armigeres subalbatus. Next base: position 294,272,046 of record NC_085140.1, on the reverse strand, counting down.
CTATTGGAATTGCTGGGTAGCACCAGCCATTCTTATAACGGGGTGATTTTTTAATTTTCGAACTGTCACTTTTAAGTTTAATTCTGCAAATGAGACAGACCCTAAGTCTCGCACCACTACCTTTCGGTCGATGCTTTTCGATTGAAAATATTTTCTTCGAGCCTTACGCAACCGATTCCGCATGTTTCTCAGCTCTCCGTTCAACCAAGGATGTTTACTTCCAGGTTGACGTGCTTGTCTCTTAAGAGTCACGTGTTGTCAAAAAACCTCATTAACTCGCAAACATTTGCATTATTTACAAAGCATAAATCTAGCAGCCTTTCATTTTCTTTCGTTAGGCAAAGAAAATTATTCAAGAAAATTCCAATGGGAAAACTGTCAAAACGCACACAACCGTATCCATTGTGTTTGGCCCATTACTCCTCGACATCGTGCGAATGAAGCCTCGACTTAAGTCCTCACATCTGAACCACGCTCGTGCAGAAACTTTAGCAACTATAAAAAATCCACTGTCCAAGCTTATTGTGTGACCAAATTGTATGCCATTTTTGAAGGGTACTCTGACGGACTAATAAGAAAAACTAGTTGTTCGAGATGGTTCTATACTATTCCCCAGAAAACCGTTCCCCAGAAAACCATACCCCAGAATTCCATTTCCCAGAATGTACCGTTCCCCAGAAACCAATCGCCAGAATGTACCATTCCCCAGAATGTACCGTTCCCCAGAAAACAGAATATATAGATAAACATGGTTTCATAATAAGTCACCATAATTAAAATCATTTGTCTTGATGAGTTGGATGTGCAATGGCCATTGTGGTAATTATTAGAAACTATAGTTTCAAATACAATGTGCCTTTTGTACATCCAAGAATTCCTTCGGAAGATACAGAAGTTCCTCCTCCTCCTGTAGTTCCTTCACGAATTCCTCCAGCAGTTCTTCTAGGAAGTTCTTCCAGAAATTATTTTGAAAGTTCTTCCAGGTATTCCTGCGGAAGCTCCTGCAAGGATCTCTCCGGAAGTTCCTCCATGAATTCCTTCGGAAGTTTCTCCAGTAATTCCTCTGGAAGATTCTCCAAGTGTGTTGCCGAAAGATTTTTCAAGAATGCTTTCGGATGTATACTATGGAATTTCTCGAATACTTCCTCCAGGATTTCTTTTGGAAAATTCTGCAGCAACACCTCAAGAGACTCCTACAAGAATTCATCCAGTCCTATACCTCCAAGAATTCCTCCGGAAGTTTTTTTTTCAGATATTTCTTCAGTAATTCCTCAGGAATATTCAAAAAATCATCAGGAAAATCCTTCAGGAGTTCCTCCAGAAAATCTCTCCGGAGTTTATCCCGTAGTTTTTCAGGAATTCCTTCTCAAGTTCAACCAAGAATTCTTCTAGCAATTTCTTCTGAAGTTCCTTCAGAAATTTCTCTGGAAGTTCCTTCAGTATAAATCCTTTGGGTGTTCCAACAGGAATTCCTCGGGAAATTTCTTCGGCAGTCTTCCAGAAGTAACTAGAAGCTCCATCCAGAAGAAATTCGTATAAGTAATAAAAAGCTCCATCAGGAATTTATCCGGAAGTTGTTCCAGAAATTTATCTGGAAGTTCCTTCAGAAAATTCTCTGGATGTTTCTTCAAGTATTTCACGAAAAATTTTAAATCCCTGCAAGTAATTCTACCTAAAAAAGAATTCTACGTGCGAAAATTAAGTTTAAAAATCCAGTAGAATTTTAATCAAAGACTCAGTAGAAAATCCAGGAGAAACACTGTATACACTATCTCGGGAAAATTTTAAAGAATATTCTTTTGAATTCTAACAATTTGAAATAAAAAAAATATTCCACATCAGTAGAACAAGGCGATGATTGAATTCACAAGCACAAACCTATTGGATTTTGAAATTTCTCGCTGATATTCATGATTTTAATAATGAAGACATTTTTAAACGACTGTGAAGACATTTGAAAATATCATCTGGCATCCCTGATTATTATTAAGATAGTAAGATAGGCACATAAGCCAAGGTACTCTTGGTGATTCGTAATTAGATTTACAATATTTAAGAAAGGACGTATCTGAGGATTCGTGATCAGGAAATTTCGGCGTGGCGTGTTGTCGTGCTCGATGAATGGTTCGACTGGGAGCATCTTCAGGATGGCAATATAAAAACTCATGTAAAAAATATATACAATATAAAAACTCAAGTTTTGATTTTTCTTTATTTCAACACTTTGTATTGTTTGTATATAATATGCATGACGATAAGTAAATCAAAAACTTTAGAATCCTTTCTACCCCAAGAAGTACAGTGTATGAAAGGATGTGGGTCAAAGAACACAATTGAATGAACAATTTTTTTAAAATCAGATTATATTACTTGAGCGAGACAAAATTTTGAATAAAATGCTTCTTAACTACAATCTAGAATAAAAAGCATCGGAAGCCTCCAGGGACATGAAGGCCTTTTTTTTCGAAAAGCTCAGTAGCTTCGGTACAAGAAGCTCGGAAGCCTCCTTTCAAAAGGGTTCGGGTTCAAGAGGTTCGGAAGCCTCCTTTCAAGAGGTTCGGAAGCCTCCTTTCAAGAGGCTCGGAAGCCTCCTTTCAAAAGGCTCGGAAGCCTCTTTTTAATAGGCTGGGAGCCTCCTTTTAAGAGGCTCGGAAGCCTCCTTTCAAGTGGCTCGAAAGCCTCCTTTCAAGTGGCTCGGAAGCTTCCTTTCAAGAGGCTCGGAAGCCTCTTTTCAAGAAGCCCGAAAGCCTCATTTCAAGAGGATCGGGACCATCCTTCCAAAAGGCTCGGAAGCCTCTTTTCAAAAGGCTCGAAAGCCTCACGAAAATTTCACGAAGTTTCGTGCAGCGTGTCAAAAATTATTCCAGATGGAAGCCGGAAGGAGAGAAAAAAGTCTGCACACCCACGTTGATAATCCTGCTCATCGACGATGGAACCTACGTCAAAATGGATTTCGGACAGCTTCCTAGCCAAAAATTCTACATTGTGACGGCACGAGGAGTAGTTCCTGCGAAGTTTAAGTTTGATTTTTTTACAAACTTTTGACAAAACTTTTTTGACAAACAAACTTTGACAAACAAACTTTGATTTTTTGACAAACAAACTTGACAAACCTTCTATAAAGCCCATAAAGGTCCCGTGAAGTTTTGGCCAGATTTGGCGAGTTGCCACTACAGCCGGGAAGTCATCCAGTGGTACCGGGATAATAAAGAAGATTTCATCGATAAAAACATAAATCCACGCAACTGCCCAAAGCTCCGACCCATCGAGACATTTTGGGCAATAATGAAGCGGAAGCTTAAGAAAAGTGTAAAAAGTGGAAAAACAGCTCGGGATGCGACTCAGATGACCAAAATGTGGAACAAATGTGCCAAGGGAGTTGACTGTGGAGGTGTGCAACTTCTGATGAGAGGAATAAAGAAGAAGGTGCGAATTTTCACTAGAAACAAGAAGAAATTATTTGTATCAATAATTTTTCTTTAAAGTACAGTGAATTACTCTTGTTTTGATATATTAACCTTCTTTGTACGTCAACCCGTTACCGAGATACAGATGATTTTATCATTCCGGATTCTAAATGGACATAGCTTTAGCAACATCAATCAATCACGGTTCTTGAAGCTTTCGGAAGGTGGTTGAATTTACGTTGAAAACACCGAAGTCACTGGATGCGTTAATGCTAGATCCATCAGTGAAATATCTGTTATTACAATTGACATGTTCATATTATTCAGAAAAAGGGAGGGAATTGATATTTGTCGAAGGTGATCTGGTATTTCTTGAATAGCGTGTTTCATGGAGAGATCATATTCAATGGAGGAACTGTCGTTAATGAAGTTAACTCGAGGCGGGTAATAACATGGAAGACGAAGATCTGACGATAAGTAGTTGAGATAGACTCTCAGGTATCTTGACCGATGAACCAGTTCCAGCATATAAAGTTTTCTAAGACAAGTGTGTTACTTGTTCCACATTTGATCAGTATCCTAAGTGAGAGCTCCCAGTAACGGTGCTTTAAAGGAGTCTCTCCTGGCTCATGTTATGCGTTGAATGCATACAGCCAAGTGCAATACGCAAACAACGGTATTAAATCCGTTCCAATTTAATTAGGTGGCACTCAGCTGCTGAGAGGAAGCAGAAAAAGCTGTTTCCTAAAACAGAGCGAATAGTCGTTTTATTTCGTTTGATGAGGTTTTCCGGGAGAGTCCCTCATTAAGTTTTGGAGGTAGGACGTAGAAAATGGATCCTTTTTCTATCAAATAATCAATATGGGTTTTCCAGGTACACTTGGAATCAAATCAGACCCCAAGGTATGGGATCAGTACAAAAGGCCGAAACCCCAAAAGGCCGAACCACGAAAGGCCGAATGATACAAAAGGCCGAATCTCAAAAGGCCGAATAACACAAAAAGCCGAATCATTACAAAAGCTACAATCTTTAAACCAAGAGAACTTAGAATACTCACAAATTTACGTTTACTTTTATTATGGTGCCCCATTAAGAAAAACTTGTCCACGTGTTTTGCAACTACTAGCAGCGATCTAATCAATCTTATTCAGTTGAGGTATTTAACGTCAGTTCAACGTCGAAGCTCAATCTTTTAATTGAAAGAAGTTGTATGACGGTGTTTACAGAGTCAATTTGAATCCTTATTATATTCTATAATAGATCAATCTTCATTGCAGTAATGAAAGGATGAACATAACTGAACACTGTATACGTATAAATATTAGCACTTTAAAGTAACGGAGTAATCCAAGAGCTCTCTTTTTTCTTCCTTTGGTGATGTAGTAATCATTATCAGTAGTATTGGGAAAAGTTATGGGAAAAGAATTCCACCGGATTCATGGCTCACAGAATCGAATTGCCGATTTGCATTAATGTAGGAGTTGTGCGCTTCATTAGCATGGTTGTGCTAATGATGCGCACTACTCATGATCTAATTGCGACATTAGAAGCTAAACAAAATCAAAATTTCAAATTACTATGCTTTTAACTAAAAGCTGTATAACTTGCGGTAACGCGGTGTTCTTAAATGTATTTCATTTTCTCTCAATTTAAGAGAAACTGCCTTCACAAGACTTTAGTGAGAAATCACAAAATAATCCGAATATTCTAAATTATATTAAGTAGGGGAAAAGACGGCTTTGGCAGGTTTTGTTCTATTATTGGCATGGGGGTTTTTGTCGACCAAATTTTATGAAATTTGGCCACAATATTCTTTGATTTGCAAAGAATGTTTAGGCCAAATTTGAGCCTAGTCAGTCATAAAAAACCCCCTGCCAATAATAGAACAAAACCTGCCAAAGCCGTCATTCCCCCTATTTAAATAAAAAAAAGTTTGAATTAAATCGGCAGCTCGCTCCGGTCCACTTTGTTGGTCTGCCGATTTCATTCGGCCTTCCGTGATTTCGGCCTTTTTTGCTTTCGGCCTTTTGTAATTCTGCCATTCGTGATTCGGCCTTTTGTGATTCGGCCTTTCGTAGTAGACCCGTTGGGTAGAGAGAAAGGGTGTGAAATGTTTCCAAAGCAGATTTGATGGATACGGATAATTGAATGATATCTCATCGTTGTTAGCTGGTTATGGAACATCTTCTCGCAAGGGCAGCTGTTGGATAATTGGTAATACGTGCGTGTACTTAATGGAATAGTGTGGGTTCAAGTCCCACTGGCAGCCGAATCTTTTCGCAATATCTCAACACTTTAAAATTGCATACCTAACTTTGTGTATCAAAATTGAACATCTTTTCCAGAAAAGATAAAGATTGGGTTATGTCTTCCTTTCAATTTTCTTTAGTTTCAGTTGAGCTGGGTACCGCTTCTTCGTAAAAACAGTCAATTGAGTTTTTTGCGGAGAGAACTCCATCCCTAAATGTCTGGCCCAAACAGTCATGTTGTTTAGGGAATTTTGCAATGGTCCCTGCAGGATCATCTGCAAGTTGTCTAAGCGTGCATTGTTCTTCCAAACAATTGTCAATGTCTTTAACATTGAAAATATAAAGCAAGGGACTTAAACATGAACCTTGGGGAAAGCCTATGTAGCTATTTCTGGAAGTTGTCAGAGTGCCCAGAGTAAAGTTCATATGTTTCACTGACAACAAATTGCACAATAAATTATTCAAAATAACGGATAATCCACTACTTTGCAGGTATGCCGTCAGTACTTCTATGGAAACTGAATTAAAAGCGCCCTTAATATCCAATAAAACTGAAGCCAGCTGCGTCTTGTGCACATAGGCCAGCTGTATATCTGAAGAGAGCAGTGCTAGACGATCATTTGTTTCTTTACCTGTACGAAAACTGAACTGAGTATTTGACAGTAATGCATTTTGTTCAACCAATGCTCGATTCTTGAAAGGATAATTATCTCCGAGAATTTTCTAATACATGAAGCAGAATCCTGCCAACACGTCTATGTCTCTAAACCGAAACCCTTCAATTACAAAAATTATCTTCTTCTTCTTCTTTAACATTACATCCCCCACTGGGACATTGCCGCCTCGCAGCTTAGTGTTCAATTAGCACTTCCACAGTTATTAACTGCGAGGTTTCTAAGCCAAGTTACCATTTCTGCATTCGTATATCATGAGGCTAACACAATGAATGAATTCCAATCCGAAAATTGTCTAGACCGGCACCGGGAATCGAACCCAGCCACCCTCAGCATGGTCTTGCTTTGTAGCCGCGCATCTTACCGCACGGCTAAGGACAATTACCTTATGGACATCAAAAATATCCTCGAACGAATTATAACTAGGCGAATATGTATACAGAATTCCTAACAAAATTTGTCTTAATTTCTTTCATTCATTTTATGTTACGGCTTTGTTTCATTTTTTTTTTTGCATTGTTACATAGGTCCTAGCTAGGGTAATTTTATTGAAGTATTTTTTTTCTTGTACCCATTGAGAATCGCTATTTGAAGACAGCTACAGAAAGTTAACTAATCGAGCCATCATCTTCCCACAGTGCTTCCACTTCCGACGACGCGCACCGCATTGGTCAAGAAAGAGCATGAACAGTTCCAGCAGCAGAAGCTGCTTAGCACGAGCTCGGCCACGATTCCCTACTCGATAGGACAGCTGAACAGCAATCTGGACCAGAATCAGTACACCAACGCGACGGCGACGGTCGCCCTGGAATCGTCTCACAGTAGAAGTACCGCAAGCGGAACTTCATCGTCGCTCCTGTCGATCAAGCATGAACCTCCGCACGAATCCATGCTGGGGCCCATCTTCGACCACTCCACCGAAAGCATTGGCGTCGACGACGACGACATGGGTGGGCTGAAAACGGAAGACGAGGACGGCGAATCGAACAGTGCCACCGGAAATCCCTCGTCCGCACCGTCGGAAATCACCGACATCGAGATGGACAAAATCATTCCAAGGCTGATCAACAACGATAACGGGAGCAGCTCACCGGAGCCGGTTGGCGGCGGCCAAATAGCGCCGGACAGTTGGGACGTAAAGGACGTGGCCATGTTCCTGACGGCAAACGACTGTGCGATGCACTGTGAACCCTTCATGGCGCACGGCGTAGACGGCAAACGGCTCCTGCAGCTCAGCAAGGACGACATCATTACCCTGCTCAACATGAAGGTAGGCCCCTCCCTGAAAATCTACGATCTCATTCAGCAGTTGAAATGCAAAATCGACCCCAGCAAATCGCGACTACTGAAGTCCAGTTTGGGGAAGAAGTATTTGTAGTAGCAATAAGGGGGGTGAAGCAGAGGGAGCTTGGGGATGGCGCGGAATGTCGTCGTCAGGGAAGGGGATCAAAATGCCCAAGAGTATTAACTTATTTCCTGTTCTTCATTTGCTGCACCACCTGCTGGTTTATTTAGGATTCTTTTTCGTTTTTATTAGTGGTTTTTTCGTCTAGCAAAGTTTAAAAGCTTTCTTTTTTACAATTATCAAAAGTACTCTTTCTGTTGTGATGAAGCGAATCAGTTTTTTAATAGTGTCCAGGAGGATTCCAAAGCTTTTGTGTCAAAATTGAGGGAGTCAGATTTGTGCGCTAGGTATTGGAACCGCCATTTCCAGTGATCATCGGAATGCGAGGTAGAGGGGAATCTTGAAAGCAATGTACCAAAAATAAGAACAAGAAGCAAACGACAGAACAATGGGAATGTAATGGGACAAAGTGGCCAGATGGTAGAGGACGATGTGCGCGGTGAATTCTTGCTCGAATGGCTTATAAATAACAATACAAAACAAATCTGCATAGAAAGTATACACGCGAACTTGTATAAAGGTAAACGCTAACGTAAAGTAGTAGTATGATGGTTCAGAATTTATTAGAATATCTTTTTTACGAAAAAAGAGAAAGTAAACAAGTATATTTAGCATAGTGAAGAAATGGAAAGAAATACAAATCAAAGAAGTGATGTTTCTTGAGAAATTTGAACCTTGGTTAATGTTGATGGTATCCGAAATCCCTACCTACATTGATATCTGGTTGGCTACGATGCACCTATGCCTGACGTATTGTAGAGCTCCATAATCGTCGGTCTTGGGCGATGTTTCTCCAGTTTCTCCGAACCGTTAGAGTCCCTGGGCCCAATTCGCACGCAGTGGAACCCACCGTGATCGTTGCCTCATATGAAGTCGCCGGCCTCTATATGGTTCTCTGTTGAATATTCACTTTCACCTTAGCTCCACCTAATAATAAATACACACTTGTGATACAAGTACCGCTGTGTCGCTGTGTACAAGTGTCGCTGTGCAGTGCCTAACACTTCCTGCACTGTTGTAGTCACAGCTTCATGGATATTTTCCAACAATCTGCTGACGTTGCCAGATCCGATGGTACTGTTCAGCAACTCCTTCAACTGACATGCGTTGGATATTGAAATGCATCGTTCTGCTGTTTCGTAAATCCGTGACGCTGGAAAGTCGCGCTCAAATTTTTGCAGCTACAAGGTAGTGATCCGAGTCAGTGTTCGGATCGGACCTCTGAAGGACCTTACATCTATAACATCCGAGAAATGTCCCTCGATCAGCACGTGGTCGTTGCCAGGATGTTGCCAGGTGTGTTTGCGGATATTCTTACGTGTGAAGTAGGTACTACTGATTGCCATCCCTCTAGCAGCAGCAAAGGTCACGAGTCGCAGACTATTATCGTTAGTAGCAGAATGAAGGCTTTCCGTACCAACGACAGGGCGAAAGAAACTTTCTCCTCCGATCTGCGCATTTCCATTCCCGATGACAATCTTTACATCGTGTGTTGGGCACTCTTCGTATGCCTTATCAAGGCTCTCATAGAACTCATCCTTCACGTCATCAGGCTTATCGTTCGTTGGGGCATATCCCAAGTAGCAAAATTAATTTTATGATGCACTTGAAGCACACTTCTAGACTTGTGCCTTAAAACCACATTTAAAGCCAATTGTCCTACAAGCTTGCTTCAAGACAGCCATAAAACCACTATAAGACGAAAGAGGCCCACTCTTGAGAAGGTGTTCAAGACCATTTTCCAAGGTTCGCTTAAAACTTGTTAGTTTTATCAAAGTGAGCTTATGATGGCATGAAAGATCAGCATAAAACCCTTTTAAGATTACTAAGGAATTTGACAGCATGTGTTTTCGTTATCTAGATCCGCTGATGTTTATACTTGTTTATATTGAATTTTGTCTGAACCAAATCGAACAGTATCTCATAATGATGAAAATTATTATGGATACGTTGATAAATTGAAACTTAATTGCATTGTGATCGTGTAATTCCACATGCCACAATCACTTTGTCGATGCTTTTCCGAATAAATGTAACAAATATTGAATGCGCCTTATTTATATTGCAAGATATAATATTCTTTTGAAAAACTATTTTTATTTGAAAAAATGTACATACCAAAAAAAATCAATTCTGCTCTACTTTTTTATTTCGCAGATGTAACAATATTTGTTTTCTGCCCCAATCTATGAAATGACTCATGCATGTAAAATTAAAACAAATAGTTTTCATCGTTCATATAGAAATGGCTTCCATCAAGAAATTTGACGCAGACGATAATCCGCCATGATTTCAATAGTTTTATCGAAAACCATCATAAGATTGGATTAAAACTACTTTATCTCATAAAAAACCTGTTAGGTTTATGCAGGAGCATGATAAATTGAACTAGATTTATCGCAATCTTGACGAAGCTTAGTTTGTCTTGAATAAAACTAACTAGTACTGATCAAAACTAAGAAGTTTTATTGAAGAGCGTTATAAGTTATAAGTTCCATGTTTGTGATGGTTTTCAGTAGTGGGCACGCATCCCAAGTAACATTTCAAACTTTATTACACTCTATTAGCAGTTTTGGAGAGCAAATTTTCAAGACTAGTAATAAAACTAAGAACGATAAGACAACCTCTTGATGACCGCTAACAGTGTAACTTATGATCAAGTGGCCCACTCTTAAGAACATCTTCAAAGCAAGTTCCAGGCTGAAGATAAAACTCACATAAAACCGCTGTCAAACAAGGGAGCTGACCCAGATTTGTTATTGTTTTGGTAAAAAAAGGAATCAAAAGAACGAAAAAACAACAACAAATGGACACGAATGTAAAATCATATATCGGGACCGCTTTGCGATTTGGGCGTAACTTATTTTGTAAACAAACATTGTTTCATGGATTCAGCAGAATGCAAGCGATTTTCCCCAAAACTAGTTCCCCTATCTGATAGAGGAAAGCCTACTCTGTTGAATACATACCGTGGTTTTCTCGGGAAATGCCTCCTGAAGCAGGAATTCGCCTTCCAATGTTTGTTTACAAAATAAATTACGCCCAAATCGCAAAGCGGTCCCGATATATAATAGCCCTGTTTGTCTGTCCGGTGGCTAACCAACCAGACGCAGCACGCGGGGAAATTCTCACAAAAAATAAAATATTTGACACTTTAATTCTTTTTTACTATCAGATGCAGAAAACAAAACCAGTGACAACCTTAGACAACCAGGCACAGCATTTGATGAAAAAAATCACAGACAACAGACGTTGAAAATTTTGATTGAAAAAAAAAACACTTGCTACGGGCGCTACAGCGTCCACAAATAAACTAGTGTTAAATAATAGGAAAATTGGATGCCCCAGAATTCGTTCGCATGTATTAATTTTGTGTGCGCGTTCGAATTTCTGGTGAAATCAGGTAAGAAAAATGGTTTAATAGAACGCGCCGCTTAAAGATGCTTAATTACGGCAATCAAATTGGTGAGAAAATAAAACCGCATTTTTTTTTCATAAGTTAGATCCCATTTCACATAAAAAACATTTGGTGATCCAATATATTTGCAACACATTGTGGAATTCAGCGGTATTTACGTCTGGTAGCAAATTTTGTTAAAAGATTCATCAAGTTATTTAATATTACCGCCATGGCTCTTTTGCACAACGAGCAGTTTTAATATGATTTAACGGCCAAAATTATGTAACGATGTAATATAAACTTCCGTAGTATCGCGATGATAGATTAATTTGAAATTGATCCGATGTGTATATGTACATATATGGATTGCTTGATATCAGTAAATTTCTCTTTTCTTAATGGCGAGGGGATAATACCTCAGTTTCAGGGTCAGTAGTAATTAAAAATCTACAGAAAATAGAATGAGCGGTATAACGATATTAAAATTTGAAACTCAATTTTAAAATTGTTATAAAAATAATCTGTAATGGCCTGCCGAGAAAAAAAAATCATGTTTCAGATTCATATTCAAAATGAATGCCCCCGAACAATTTGAATCTGTGCTGATTGACTTCTATATCAGTTAAATAATGAAGCATCTTAAATGTAAAATTTCACCATATTTTACCAACCACACCATACATAGATGCTTGATGTAAATATTGTTTATATTACTCACTTCCTAATGCTCAATGGATTATTAGCATTAGCATTGAGCAATTCGCACAAAATCGTAGGTGTTGCAAGCCTAGACTGTTGTATGAGAGTAGCATTACTTTCATCTGTTACCACATATATTAATTTGGGATTAATCACTATCTCTTAGATGAAAGCAATGCACTTTCCAATAGTCGAGATTTGTCCTGGCCATTGCTAATGCTGAGGAAGGGAAAGGATGTTTAGTTGGATACCTACTAAAGAATGATGCAGAGAACTCTACGACCTCTCATAGGTGCCACGGGAGGTTTTGGAATAGTTAGTGTTGAAGGGTATAACAGTAGAGAGAGTGAAACACAGAAAGAACTAAGATAGAAACCCAAAGTAGGAAAGGGACGAGCCTAGAATTGAACCTACGACCTCCGACTTGTAAGGCAGGAGCGGTAGCCACCGAGGTCGTTCCTTCCTAATGCTCATTGGATTATATGAATTAATTCAATGATTTATTGAAAAACCTTTCTCAAGGAAAATATCTCGTGAAAAAATAGGAAACAGAATGACATTTAGAATATTTTTTATTTAAATTGTGATTTAATAAGTAGCAGTTGGACATCTAATCGTGATTATTGCATTATTTGTTGCGTTAATGATTTCTTGTAATTCTGAAAATCTCATGTAAGGTGCTTGCTTACTAGAAAATGTATGATCAGGTTAGTTTTGATAAATAAAATTAGACCTGGAATTGAACTTTACAAATTTATATCTTAGAACACGTTAAGGATGTTCCTCACGGAATTCAAAATGAAATACACTCGCGTTTTCAAGGGCACCCCACTCAACATAGAAGCAATGCACAACTGTCATTGTTATTATTCCACGCATGCTCCGATGCAGCAAAGCCGAAATAAAAGATAACAGTTGTGCGTTGTTTCCGTGTTGAGTAGGGTGCCCTTGAAAACGCGAGTAGATTTAAATTTGGATTCCATGAGTATTGTCCTTAAAAAATCTTTGATTTCATTTTATTTGCGAAACATTCAGTGGAATAGCTGAATGAAACAAATGTTTTTAGCCATCTGATTTGCCATAGTTCATGGATTCCACTATAAACATAATATTCTTGGACAATGCCATTATAAGTCTGTTGAAAACCATGAAGTTTTATTATAGTTATTAATAAGACTAGGTCATGACCAAAATATATAGCTTTATTATTGTTTTTAAAGTTGGTTTTATCAGACGCCCCAAGATAATGATAAGATCACTTATAAGCCTATAAAGCATTTGACGTTTGCGGATTTATGAGACTATTTATTATGGTTTTGAGGATAGCAATAAGTGCATCATTGAAGTTTATCTTGCGGAATTGAATAAAACTCTGATAAATCCGTTATAAAACTTAAGTAAACCTATGTAGTCTTGAAATTGTTACTTGGGATGATTGCAATAAAAAAACGACACAGATTGAGCCGAAATCATCCGTTTTACGTTTCATATAATAACATGCAATTCAATCATCTATTCATCTATAGGGTTATTTTTAATCAAAAAGTAAATGGTTAATACTTCTTTATTAAAAATAAACCAGCTTCGAAATACGAGTAGAGTTGATAGTTAGATAATGATTTTTGGTCGCGATTTTGCAACAATATGTTGAAGATTTCAAAAATCTACTTAACTTGCTAGTATTTGTTGCGTAGCTCAACCGTTCGTTGAAAACTGGAGAAATTCGCCTGTGTATTGTACCCAGTTGGTTATGATTACGGACGCCCAAAAAATCGAGAAAATGTATTTTAAAGAAAATTGATCGATCATATGATAAATGGGAGGATATGAAATCTGCCTGGTATTGGAAGATCAAGACAGCTGAGGCAGCTGGTGGTAAATTTGATCCGATAGAAAGAAAACTGCAGCTGATGATCTGATAGAAAGAAAACTTCGATAGAAAAAAACAGATGCTTGCGCAAATGAGGTTTCCATATATGGGACAAATTTACATTATTTTTGTCTTTGATCCACTTGTTTTTAATTTATACACTTGTTTGCATCCAATTTGACATTATGTTTTGTTTATTTTGATGTATTCTTCAACAATAGCACTTTCTCCCACTCAAAACCACATAGTTTTAAGGAAGTTTTATAATGGCATTTTCAAGATCGTTCTTTCTTAATGAAGAGTACCATAAAACTTTCTCAAAACTAATTGGTTTCAATTGGGATATAGTGCTCTTGCTGCATAATTTATCAAAATAAACAGCTTAAGATGAACCTGGAGCATATCATAAAACTATTATAAGAGAATTTAGCTTTGAGGTAACTTGGACTAGATGAAAACTATGATAAAACTCTACAGTTTATGCGAATCCTTGATAAAACTGCAATAAAACTTGAATAAATCCAAATAGAATTCAAAATGTTACTTGGGATATGCTGTTTGGGTTATTGGCTTCCACCGGATAACACGCTTCATCTGATTCCCGTTACCATGAACCCAACTCCACGTTCTGTTCTCTCACCTTCGCTGTAATAGTTGTGGCACTTTAATGAAGTGTTAGCTGTGAGATCCCCCACCCGGTAATCTGTCACACTCACGGCGACCTTCTGTAGCTCACGAGCCAGGAGCCCAACACGTGCGGGTTCATTCAAATTTCTCTCGTTCCAAGATCCGATTTTCAATCATGATGATGATGATACTACCATCTATTGTAGCAAGGCACCTGCCGATAGCACTGGCCATATCTGACAAACGATTTGATCATGATTATATTATTGTTTATATTTCATCAAACTCCTGTACTGCCGCTAAAAGCAAGTCGAGCACATCTGTATATGGGCCTCCATATACATATGTGCTCGACTTGCGTTTAGCGGCAGTGTATGAAGGGCCAAATGGGTGGGGTGGTTCCATAAGCAGAGACACTTATGCGAATCCACGGGATGAATAGAGAATCTCCTTCCAGAAGAAAGTTCGTACAAGATCCGATTTTCAATCATTGTCCTTTATTCGTTGCCGGGTCTGTTGCCGTTGAATCAATCCGTTTGCTCTACTTCTGCCTCTCTTGGTAACTGTAGAATCTTCGATAGGATAGGCTGCGTTGAAGGGGCGCCTTCTCGACGCTGACACGATACAGCATGGTGTGCACAGTTTTGCTTAGAGTCCCTCACTGGCACTCTGACGATGATCAGCCGCCCCTAACATGGGGCGCAGACGCTCGATCAGATTTGCACCTCCGGAGAGGAGCAAATCCCCCCTTCCCTGTCAGCATACGATCATAGTTCCCACCGGGGAAATCTGTGAGCAGACGGGTGCCATATTGACTGCCATCGGATACTCTTCCAACTGTGTTCTTAAAGCAATGAATCGATTTCGCATACGTCTTAGAGTGATACACATAATAAATAATTGCCTACATTACGGATCTTGCAAACGTTGTACAGCGCATCTACCAATTATGCTTATATGGTTCAACACACCATTTCCTTCATATCATTTGAATATTCAATAGTGCAAGAAAACAGGTTCAGAATTACTTAAAAAATTACTATAAAAAAAGTGGTTAATGTTTTTCGGTTTTCGTGTACACTCACACACACATACACACGGAGCGACAGACGTTTGTTTAGTTCGATGAGCTGAGTTGATTGGTATATATAACATCATGGGTCTCAGAGACTTAGCATAGTATAACATAGCATAGTTACGGTGTACTTCGTAGATTGGACACTAGTGATACTCAGGTTTTAGTTTTGAAATCCTTATTCAGATTGCTATCAGAAATCAAGGTGGGTGTGGTCCTTGATTTGAAACTAGGATAACAATCACAAAAGCATGAGGATTACTACTCCTGGCCATGCCCATCTTCACCGTAACTTGAGAGAAGAAGGAAGTGTTGATGTAGTCCTTGCTTAATGAGAGGCCCCTGACTTAGCGACACCCTCATAAGTACCACGGAGTTGGATATTGGGGAAGGTATTCGTTGGGTCAGGATTTGCATGTAGCTGACAATGTGACCATGGTAGAACTTACACCGTAATACACCACGCAAAGGGATCTACCCAGCGTCACGGGGGAACATCTTGGGTCTCAGAGACTTCTACAAAAGTAAAAACACCTCAAAAAAGGATAATGGCCTGTCGTAGCCAAGCAAATCCGTCTTCCGATTTTCCTTTTACCAACGAAAATAAGCGCGGAACACCGAAGGATAATTCGCATGTTCACGCCTCAAATACATAACACTGAATGATCGTTTATTTTCATCGTTCGAATCATCTAGAATTCCTGTCAGCCTACTGAGATTGAATTTCAAATTTCATCTCATTAGCTTCTTAGTATACTGACATTTCAAATGCCAACTACGATTGAATTTCAAATTATTTATCATTTTTTCTATTAATGTCATTTTTAAATATTTTATTATTTACACTTTATCCATCAATGTAACCAACAAATGCAAATGCATTTTTCAGACTTACTTTATTCCCCACATGGCCGACCCAGCCCCACTTCCGATCTCGAATTTCTGTTGCTATCGGCCTCTGGTGACAACGACGATGGAGCTCGTTGTTTGAGATCCAGTTGTGAGGTCACCAGGCCCGAATTATATACCGAAGGCATCTGTTGATGAACACCTGCAGCCGTTGAGTGTTCTCCACTGATACACACCATGTTTCCCTAGCGTAGAACAGCACAGATTTCACGTTACAATTGAAAATTCGTATTTTGGTGCGTTCACTTATCTGCCTATTTTTTCAGATATTTCTTAAACTCGCAAAAGCGTCCTTACTTTCTTGATCCGTGCGCCTATGTCGATCTTGGTACCGCCGTCTGACGCCATTTGGCAACCAATGGAAGCTTTCAACATTCTCCACTGATTGCCCGGCTACTGTAAAACTGGAAGGGGTTACTGTGTTTACATCTAACGATTTGGTTTTGTTGACGTAGATGACTAAACCTGCCGTCGAGGAGTGCTCGGCAAGGTCGTTGAACTTATTATATGCCGAGCGTCGTTGAGCAAGAAGTGCAACGTCATCAGCCAATTCGAAGTCGTTTGGGTTCTCCATGGTTAAAGGCTGCCATAGCAGCCCGCGGTTTGGTTCACGGTCAATCGCACCTACCAGAATCTTGTCGATTACGATGAGAAACAGTAACGGTGATATAATATATCTTTGCCTCACACCAGCTACGAGCCGGATAGGATCAGACAAGACTCCATTGTGCAGCCCTCTACACGAGAAGGCCTCGTACTGTGCCTCGATGAGGCCGATAATTTTCTCAGGAACCCCTTTGCGTCTCAAGGCGCCCACATATTCTCGTGATTGAGACGGTCGAAAGCTTTTTCATAGTCAATAAATACCAAATAAAGGGACTCTTGGAATTCGACGAAGATGGCGGTATGGTGATGGACCTGGGAGAACGCGCGCAGGACATAATTTGATTGGCCGACTGAAGAATAACAAAGCCCCTGGGGTTGACCAACTACCAGGAGAGCTATTTAAACACGGTGGTGAGGCACTGGCTAGAGCGCTGCACTGGGTCATTACCAAGATTTGGGAGGAGGAAGTTTTGCCGCATGAGTGGATGGAAGGTGTCGTGTCCCATCTACAAAAAAAGGCGATAAGCTGGATTGTAGCAACTACCGCGCACTCACATTGCTGAACGCCGCCTACAAGGTACTCTCCCAAATTTTATGCCGTCGACTAGCACCAATTGGAAGGGAGTTCGTGGGGCAATACCAGGCGGGTTTTATGGGCGAACGCTCCACCACGGACCAGGTGTTCGCCATTCGCCAAGTACTGCAGAAATGCCGCGAATACAACGTGCCACACATCATCTATTCATCGACTTCAAAGCCGCATATGATACAATCGATCGGGACCAGCTATGGCAGCTAATGCACGAACACGGATTTCCGGATAAACTGACACGGTTGATCAAAGCGACGATGGATCGGTAGATGTGCGTAGTTCGAGTTTCAGGGGCATTCTCGAGTCCCTTCGAAACCCGCAGAGGGTTACGGCAAGGTGATGGTCTTTCGTGTCTGCTATTCAACATCGATTTGGAAGGTGTAATACGAAGAGCAGGGATTAACACGAGTGGTATAATTTTCAATAAGACCGTCCAGCTATTTGGTTTCGCTGACGACATAGATATTATGGCACGTAATTTTGAGAAGATGGAGGAAGCCTACATCAGACTGAAGAGGGAAGCTAAGCGGATCGGACTAGTCGCCAACACGTCGAAGACGAAGTACATGATAGGAAGAGGTTCAAGAGAAGACAATTTGAGCCACCCACCGCGAGTTTGCATCGGTGGTGACGAAATCGAGGTGATAGAAGAATTTGTGTACTTGAGCTCACTGGTGACTGCCGAAAATGATACCAGCAGAGAAATTCGGAGACGCATAGTGGCTGGAAATCGTACGTACTTTGGACTCCGCAAGACGCTCCGATCGAATAGAGTTCGCCGCCGTACCAAAATGACAATCTACAAAACGCTCATTAGACCGGTAGTCCTCTACGGACACGAGACCTGGACGATGCTCGTGGAGGACCAACGCGCACTTGGAGTTTTCGAAAGGAAAGTGCTGCGTTCCATCTATGGTGGCGTGCAGATGGCGGACGGTACTTGGAGGAGGCGAATGAACCACGAGTTGCACGAGCTGCTGGGAAAACCATCCATTGTTCACACTGCGAAAATCGGACGACTGAGGTGGGCCGGGCACGTAGCCAGAATGTCGGACAGTAACCCGGTGAAAATGGTTCTCGACAACGATCCGACGAGCACAAGAAGACGAGGTGCGCAGCGGGCAAGGTGGATCGATCAGGTGGAAGATGACTTGCGCATCCTCCGTAGACTGCGTGGTTGGCGACGTGTAGCCATGGACCGAGCCGAATGGAGAAGATTCTTATATACCGCACAGGCCACTTTGGCCTTAGCCTGAATAAATAAAAATAATGGAATTCGTTGACCTGCTGTATAATGATACGGAGCGTGACAGATCTTCTCCTGAATCCGAGCTAGGATAACTTTGTATGGGACCTTAAGAACGGTACACAGTAACATAATGCCTCGCCAGTTATCGCATTCAGTCAGGTCACCCTTTTTGAGCACCTTCACTAAGATACCTTGCATCCATTCAACCGGGAAAGTTGCGGTGTCCCAGATATTCCGAAATAAACGATGCAGTAGTTGAGCGGATGTCATGGGGTTAGCTTTGAGCATTTCAGCTGATATGCGATCGACCCCAGGGGCTTTATTCGATTTCATGCTTTGGATGGCTTCGGTATTGACGCGTGTCATACGTCGGATCCTAGGCAGATCATGTCGAGGTGGTGGTGGCCTGGCTGGTACTTGAAAAAGTTGTTGAAGTGCTCGAACCAGCGTTTCGGCTGGTCAGTTGGGTCGGTCTATAACTGATCATTCGCGTCCAGCAATTCCATTAAGACATCGATACAAAATGATTCGATATCTGTCGATATCGATTCGATATCGAGCAGGGTTATTCGATAATTATTGAAATGTCACTTTTAAGTTTAATTTCAGTTTAATTCTCCAATTGAGACAGACCCTAAGTACGCAACCCTTAGCTGGCGGTCAATTGTCATCGGAAGACCCGTGGAAGCGTGAGTATTGGACCTTCTGAGGATGCTGGGTCATTAGGCCGGTCATCAGAAGTAAGAAGGAAGAAGGAATTCCTGAAGAAACTTTCGGAGGAACTCTCGAAGGAACTTTCGGAATAATTCCTGGAGGAACTTCTGCACAAATTCCTGGAGAAACTTCTGTAAGAAATTCAAGAGGAATTTCTGCAGGAACTCCTGGAAGAACTTTCGGAAGTATTCCTGGAGTAACTTTCAGAGGAATTCCTGGAGGAACTTTCGGAGAAATCAATGGAAGAACTTCCGGAAGAATTTCTGGAGAAATTTCTGGAGGACATTTTGGAGGAACTTCCGGAGGAATCTCTTGAGGAGCTTCCGGAGGAATTTCTGGAGGAACTTCTGAAGGAACTTTTGGAGTAATTCCTTGAGTAATTTTTGGATGAATTTCCGGAGGAATTCCTGGATGAACTCATGGAAAAAATCCTGAAGGATCTTTTGGAGGAACTTCCGGAGAAACTGTTGGAATGATATTCCTTGAAGAACTCCTGTAGGTTCTTCCGGAGGATATCCTGGAAGAATTTCTTGAGAAATTCCTGAAGGATCTTCGGTAGAAACTCCTGTAAATCAGTTCCCGCCGACACACGCCGCCACCCCACCGCCGCGTGCTAAAAATGATCTTTCACTCCGCCGCCGGTAAATTTTCAATCCGGGCACAGGTCTACTGAAAATATTCCAAAAATGAACCCATGAAATCCGTACCATTCCTCCTGGTCCAATCCGTTGCCCGTACAAATGGCGTCTATCCGACGTTTGCACAGCACCCTGTTGACCATCTCCTGAATGTTCCGACGCTCCTCTTGGACTGCTGCTGACCAGCCAGCATCCTACCGAACGTTCCAACCTCCTGATGAATGCCGTCCGCCGCTACCCAAGACTTACGTGGCTGATCCATGATCCCACTGCGCCACGCGACTTATGCGGCCGATCCATGATCCCACTGCGATAACGTCGACGGCCATAACATCCCACTAAGATGGAGAACAGGAATCGCTCCTGGGCCCATAACCTGTTAGCCAGAAGAAGGAAACCCCCTCACAAAGAACAAACAAATAGAGTTCCCTCTCTACACCTGGCAGGCTACTGACTGATACTTCTGCCAGTAGCTGCAGTTCTCTTTATTCAACAATAGGTATCTACAATACATTCATAACAATATTACTTAATCTACCCAAGAGCAACTACAACCAACTGGCGCTTACCTCCTATCTATCTTCGATCTACAGCGAAGCGTCGCACACTACCTGATATTCCAACAGTAGGGTGATTTCTTGGAGGATCTTCCTGAAGTATTGCTCTAAGAATGTTCGAAAGAACTCCTGGAATAAAACCAGAGGAATTCCTGAGTATTCTTCCACAAACATTCTTGGACAATCTTCCGCAGGAATTCCTGGAGGAACTTCCGGAGGAATTGCTAGTGCAACTCCCGAAGGAATTCTTGGAGGAACTTCCGGATGATTTTCTGGCGGAACTTCTGAAAGAGTTCCTGGAAGATCCTGTGTCTTGAGCGATAAGTGAGTTAAGTAAATACCAAACCAACCACCAGAAAAGAAGAAGCTAATTTTTTTTATTGTCTTTATTATTAAGGTTTTCGGCCCTAGACCGGTTCACCTAATAAGCTAATTATGAAGTGAGTGGAAAACAACAGATTGAAAGCCGTTCGCTAGCCGTTAAAGCCGATAAACAAATCATTCATTACAATCACGGTCGTAAAATCTGTTTCAATAATACTTTCAGCAATCTTACTCTGTTCTGAAACGCGAAGGAATAATTCAGTTTTACTGCTGCGTTCCGGCTGAAGAAGCATTTGTAACGATTATCCTCTTTGGGATACAGCAGTATGATCCCCCCAATGATCCAAGTGAAGAGTTGAAAAACCATAGTGTAAACCCACTGGACAGTGTTCTGTACCTCTTGCATTTTTTCGACAGGGATAGGTCAAGCTACAAGACCTGAGACACGTTCGTTATCGAAGCATTTGAAAATCTTGCTTCAATACTAAATAAAATGCTAAATACTTCGGTTTAAATCTAGCCTGGGAACTGAAGTTCAGCGTGAACGTCCGAAAAAATCTTTTATTCGTTCCTATAGGATATTCATGCTCGATTTCTTAGTGAGTTCGTCTTTAATAACTTCCAGGAACACCTACTAACCTTTACTTTACATAATGGAAACCTCCAAAGAATTCTACCAGAAATACATATGAATATCAGAAGTTCCAAATTTCTTCAAATGTCCGTTTTGAAGCTTCAACATGTTTAGACAATTTTTCTTTTATCTTTTGGGTATATTCGTTTTAATATTAATCAATAAGTTCCACCAGAAATTATTCCAGATGTTTCTTCCTCTAGGCCAACGTGAATTCTCGCGAGAATTTCTGCAAAAACACTTCAGGAAATATATTACAAATTTCCTCCTTCAATTCCTGTGGAAATCGTTTTGGAAATATCTGCAAACATTATATGGTGAATTCTTGTGGATAATCTTTCGGAAATTCTTTCGTAAATTCAAGCCGACATTCCTGCATTTTTTTTACAGTAATTTCTTTGGTCAGCGCTCCAATAATTTCCGTGGAAATTTCTCCAAAATATTTCTAAAAAGTTTCGCAAAAAACGCTCCTGGAAAAATTGCGGTTTTTTTTAAACACCTTTTAAAAATCACATTTTAATGTTTGAACGAATTTTATTAAAATGAGGCATCTGCATAAAATCAAAAATCATGTTTGTGTTTACTATTGTTGGGTAACCCTTATTCGTTCTAGATGAATGCTAAAAAATAATAAAAGTTTCGAAAAATTATATGAAATATCATGCTTGTGGTGAATCGTAAAAGGAATAATCAATCAGAAACTGACAAATATCTCGGAATTACGACGAAGTTGCCGGGATAAAAAACGGGTTTTCATGTCCTTCAACAGACATGTTTTGTATGCGTCAACAAATGACGCCCCTCATAACATTTGTTTAATCAATGCTCAAGGGGGTGATCATGGAATTCAAACAGGACTTGTTAATATCCGAAAAACAATGTGAGTAATTAACTACAAACGCAAATTTTGTTCTCGAAAACATTTGCTAACGAGAATAAAACCCATGTAGATAGACATAAAACTAATTTTCAAATAATCGTCCTTAGATCTAGAATTTTATTTGTTCAATTTTCCACGCGAAGTCCTAAAATCGTTATGTAAATTCGCGCCAAATCCGCGAAAATCGTGAAATCTGCGTAGTCGTAACAACCCTGCAAAAATTTTACCCTAACAAAAACACTTGATTCGGCGGCCGTACTCCCTTTGCTCCATGTGGTTCATTACGGTGATTTGCCCATAAAACCACTTCCCAGCTTGCTTCCCAGCCATATGTCCACGTAGTTTAGTGCTCATTAGACCATATTGCAAAAGAAGAAGACGACCTATTTGTGATTAAATGGAAAAAAATAAAACTACGTTTAAATATGTATATTATCAATTTAGTAGAAAACCGAATTAGCCGCCAGCGAAGTTGGATTTTCTCACAATCCATACGTTAAACATTTTTTCGGCAGTAGTGCGCTGTATAGCGCATCCCCAAATGAAAACAGCGCACCACTTCCGAAGTTAGGTTTAGCGTACGGATTGCGAAAAAAATCCAACTTCGCTAATTGCTGATTTTGGTTTTCTACTGAATTGATAATACATAATTATTACCCCACACAGGTGAAAATATTTCAATTAAGGTGAAGCGTTGTGACACTCAAATTTATATGTGATTGTGTCATAAAAATCATCAATCATGGATTTGTAGTGGTGGAAACTTCCAATACCAATTCAGTAAGCAAACACGTGGGATTCATTTTTTGTTAACATCCGACAACAGTAAACATTGCACGTATTCGGAAGAATTCAGCCCAATTTAGACGCAGTATTAATCAATACAATCTAAGGATGAGATTAACTGATGGAATTTGTCAGAAAAGCATCAGTTTTTCTTTGGTTTAGATGAATATTTATGAATTTTGTTTTCACGATGCTGGCTGTTTATGTTTACATCTTAAACCGTTGTTGCCAGCTGCTCAAACACACCAATAACACGATCACTTTTTGGTCCGATTTTTTCGTTTTTACAATGCACTTCAAAACAGATTCAATAAGATATTATTACTGCATCAATACATAATGCGTTAGGAAAAGATTGATTAATTCTATAGATATTTTACATGTTTCCGCTATGATTCCACAATAGTTCATATCGACATCACTGTCTGTTGCTGATCAATGATTGCTTGCATACGACGCTACCGACGACGTGCAGAGTGTTGAAACCGGCGACGTCGTTGGCATGGTGCGTTACTGGGGGGATTTTTTTCACTTTGTTCACTTGCTTATATATCTTCCCTAAATTAGCGCTATGTGATGATATCATCATACCGCCGCGTAGATTGAACTTCGAACTAAGTCCAGATTTACTTTTTTAGTGAGAAGATGGTCAGGTATGTAGTCAGTATATGAATTAAAATTATCGGTGCATATCCGAGTGGGTGGGGTGGGTGATTGTTTGACTGTGTTGGTAAGCCGCAAGGCAGCCATTCTGAATGACATGTCATGAAGCCTTAAATTATCAGAAAAACACGTTGTTCATGTTCTTACGAATGCATAACATATGCACTACTAAACGCAACCCGCTAGTTGTTGGGTGGGAATATTTTGTGCTGAAGCCTGAAGCTAAACCTGCAAGCTTCGCGGTGCTTTGACGAAGCTCATCCCCACACATATGCACGCCTTGCACCCACGGGACTGACACTTGTATACCTCTACCACAGTTCATTTCGTAGCCAACATAGAAAATTCCGCACTGACAGCCATAAGAAGAATCATGGGAAAGAAAGAGATAGGTGCGTTCCACACTGACAGCTCCATAAACGACAAGCAGAAGAAAGGAGACTGCATCTACACTACGAAAACACAACCAAAACATCAGACCCCCGCTTGCACCTCACTGCGGTCCCGGTCTGGTCAGCAATCGGCTCCATACACACACCAACAAGCGAAACGAAAAAATCCTCTTGATTATATACCCGAACGAAAAAGCTCCGTCAGCGCCATAAAATGTGCCTTTCTCCCTCTCGCCAATACACCGGGAAGCGGCGATGATGACCGCCGTCACTGATTATTGCGCTGACGATGATTGCGCGCAACACAACAAACCGAACGGGGCTCGAATGTGTGAGTGCCCGCAAAGAAAAGACGTAATTTATTGGAATTGTTGAACACCAACACACAAGCAGCTGGCTTCCCTCGCTCGCACACCACCACCACCACTGACTTGTTCCGATCCGATCATTTGCGTGCTGCATTTCTCGTTGTTTCTCGCCCACAAACGAACGCGTCTCTGGCGACCGTAGCGCATTTTTTAGTACCCGAGACGAAACTAGATCCGGTGTGATTTTACACTAGAAACGGTGTTTTTCGACGAGTGGTGTGTAAAAGCAGGCGCCATTTGGTCCGTTTTAGGGCAAAAGTACGGTTTCCGGTGAGGTTGGACGAGCGCGTGTGGTATTTTGGGCATTCGTGACCGTTACCGCCCTTGCGCGTAGCAATACAACAACATAGCGTCACCTACGGACTCAGCTGTTTCCCGCCACCAGAAATCGGCTGCAAGTCGGCAAAGTGTGTTGTGCGGATTTTTCGCTCTCGGTCTTCTCGACGACGACGGCTACTCGTGTCTCAGGCGAAGCAGAAAATATAGTGCCTCGGTGTACAACTAACAGGGGGTTATCATCATCCGCTGGCGAAGCAAGAAGCGGTGACTCTCGAGGAACTTGTGCGTGTTCCCCCGGTCTCAGTTTCATTCGGAAGAGGGTTCTTATTTTTCGGGTGTTTGCTTTGCCGGGATCGTATAGAAGGAAGTGCTAGAAGTAATAACCGAAATCGAATCACAGGAACCTGTGCGTACGGTGTCGATTGAAAGGAAAGTGAATACGCGACGGAACGGGAGGAAAGGTGAAAAATAGTGTGGAATGCGAATATCGGAGTAAGTTGTGGGAGTAAAGTTTACATCTTCTGGTGGAAAAGGTGCAACTGCAAAGTGCGAGGTCCCAAGTTGGATACATCGCTTCGAAGAATAGAAAAACGTGTTTCCATTGGCTTCAGAATTTCGACGAATATTAGTCAAGAGAGAATATAATAAAAGTGTAATTTTGCGCGACATTAGCCTACTACTATAAGCCGATATTGCCCTCGTCAGTTGCCACACATGTGGAGCTTGTAGTGATTTAAGTAGTGAGGTAAAGGTTTGTGCGAGAGTGGGTTTTGTTGAAGCGGAGCACCCTTCCCTCGCTGATAGCGAGCATTAGCATTGCATTGTTCTTACGGCTCCGTCCTTGTGCTCTCGTCGTGCGGCGTGGCATTCAATGCGTCGTCGTTTCGTGGGTTCCCCATCCTGCTTCCTCCCCCGCACCGAGGAAGGATCGTTAGTCGGTCGGTAGGGTGAGCAACAATATCAGCACCATCATCATTCGAAGTGTGTATAGAAGTGGGTGAGAGTGAGCACGAGCAAAAAACGGGATCAATCGTAGTAGATAACAATAATAGTAGCAACAGCATCATTTACTGATAACGAAAATAAATGGTCACCAGGAAGATTATTTGAAGGGGGAAAGTGAGTGAACAGCAACATCATCATCAACAGCAAGCAGCAATCAGACGCAGCGAACGAAGGGAAAACTTAACGCGAAGAAAACAATAACAATAACACACCCTTTTACTACATAGCTTGGGCAAACTTGTGCGAAAAGTGCACGCGGTGTTAGATTAGGATTGCATCAACAAAAAATCCAACGCGCTGTGCTGTTTTCGGGAAAAATCCTCAACACCAAAAAAGTGTGATGATTTTTTATTCTATTCCGCCTGACCGTGCCGAAGCGGGAAATATTGTCAACCTTACTGGCGGCAGTGCCCCATCGATGTTCTCCGAACTGCTGGAGGCAGTTAGCAAAAAGTGATTTTCTGATGGATGGAATTTCCCCGTGAGTGCGAAAAATTTTCGAAAGTCGAATCAGTAGTTGAAACGTGAATTATTCGTTGATTGTTTTCTAAGTGAAATAATAAAATAATAATTAGTGAAAGGTGATAAAGCAAGTATTCGGTCGCACTATCAGGTGGATACGGCGTTCAATCGAGCAAAGAGAATAGTAACGAATTTGGTGGTTCCATAGCAAACGTTCGATCAGAATGTCGGTGGTAGATTTTATGTGCAAAGCGGAGGACAAGATGCAGGACATTATTGAGGATGATGCAGTCAGGTGAGTTTATCTGTTTGTTTTTCTTCATCTGTTTAGATGTTTTAATTTGAATAAACAACAATTCTGAGCTTTGATTGGTTTCTTGAAAATTTACTTAAAGTTCTAGTTTTCCCTAAAATGAGAAGAAACAGAAGAAATTTATTCATAACTTATTCACTACTGAAATTAATCCCCTAGAAAAAAAAATCCGTTGTCTCAAAATTTGAAATTTCGTATATTTAAATGTTTATATGTAGTTCCAAGGATATCTCAAATCTCAACAAGATTTGCGGTTCTAAAAAAATAGTAAGACTCAAAGTTGGGGTGATTTCATCGTAATACATACATATTTGAAAGTTTTTGGCAAAGTAAATATGTTTCTTGAGTGTCACTAGTGTCCAATCTACGAATTACACCGTAACAATGCTAATGCTAAAGTAAATATGTTTCAAATATTTGTTTTAATTGTCTCAAGATGTATTTTAGCGTTCATTCTTGACATAATCACCAAATTTGTTTTATTTGTTTAAAATTTTGATTATTGATTGAATTAATAAATCATTTTCATGAATTCCGAGGTTTCGAAGTTCCACCAAATATTTTCTATGGTTCAAGATTTTATTCTTCACATTTGTATTGAGATTCTAAAATAAAATTACATTTTGCAAAAGTCCAAGGATGTATCAGTTTTTGGCAACACAGATAAATATTGCATTCGTTTTATTTAATCCGTCTGTTACGCGAAAATCGCCCCGGTTTTATTTTCTAAACTTATTCAGAAACTAGGAATATAAATCCTCCTTAGTTTGCCAAAAGTTTTATTTTTCTCGGAAAATTTTTGAAACCCATCCTGATAATACTTGCAAAGCAGTTCCATAAAAAAAAATGAATCGGCACTACGCCAAATGAAAATTTTCTACGCCGTCGACTATTTTTTAACAATTAGGCTCGGGCAAACAAATACATATTTTTTCCAAGGCTGCGTCTCATTATTCGAATTAAATTAAAATTAAATTTAAAAGTAATAGTTGAATAATTTCCTAATAACGCTGCTCACACAACTAGATTACTTTGGGCAGACATTGATTTGTTTTTGACAGATGTCTTATCGGTCTTAATTGTGTCTTTGGTGTTTTGGTATGAAATTATTTCAGAATTTCATTACCAATTTTAGATAATGTAATTTGGAAGCACGGAATTTTTTTTAATTTCTCATCAACTCCATTTGAAAATACCTCAACTTCTTGCATTTCAATTAGAAGTTCGTCAAAAATTAAGTCAGTAGTTCCTTCGAGAATATTTTCTGGAATCCTATAGAAAAGTCCACCCGATATTATTCCAAGAATTCATTCAAAAGCTTCTACAGTGATTCAAACAAGGAATTTCTTCAAAAATTTGGCCAGAAATTTGTTCAACAACTCTGGCAGATTTTTTTGAATTCCTCCAAGAAATCCATTGAAAAATGGACTCCTGGGGTGGGTGGGAGTTTGGTTGAGAATTCTATGTGAGATTTGAAAGAAGCTCAGAGGAAATTTCTGGAACATAGTAAAGTAATTTATGAAGAGTTATTGGAAGAATTTCTGGAGGAACTCCAGGAAGAATTTCATGAGAAATTCCTGGAGAAAAACTAGCAGACATCCTACGTTTGCTGGGTCAACTTGTTAGTAATAAAATATAAATAATCCTCAGGTTTGTTTTTGAAGGAAGTCGCGGAGAAGTTTCGTAATTACTTCTTTGGAAATTCTAGACTCCACATACATTGTTAAAGAGAGTATGGGAGAATTGCTCCAGGAGCTTCTGAAAATTTTAATGCATTAACCTCCGAAGTAATTATCTGAAAGACTTACGGCCGAACTCTCTGAGGAACTTACGTAGGAATTCCTGGAGAAAAATTCCAAATAAATATTAGAAGAAACTTTATGAAGAATTCCTGGAAGAATTTTAATAGAACTTTTGCAGGAATTCAGGGAATTGTTAAAGAGAGTATGGGAGAATTGCTCCAGGAGCTTCTGAAAATTTTAATGCAGGAACCTCCGAAGTAATTATCTGAAAGACTTACGGCCGAACTCTCTGAGGAACTTACGTAGGAATTCCTGGAGAAAATTTCCAAATAAATATTAGAAGAAACTTTATGAAGAATTCCTGGAATAATTTTGATAGAACTTTTGCAGGAATTCAGGGAATAACTTTTTGAGTAACTTTCCAAGGCATTCTTGAATAAACTTCCCAAAGAATTCCTGGAGAAACTTCCCAACTGGTTTTTGATGAAGCCTTCGGAAGAAATTCTGAATAAAACCCGGAAGAATTCCTGGAGCAATTCCAGAGAAATAATAGAGGAAATTTTTGAAGGAACTAAAAGAGGAATCTCTGAAGGAACTTCCGAAAAAAATTGCGGAGGAACTTCAGGATGAATTTTTGAAGAAACTTTTGGAGGAAATCCTGGAGAAACTTCCGGAAGAATTTTTGAAGGAACTTCTGGAGGAATTCCTGGAGGACCTTGCAAAGAAATTCTTTAAGAAACTTTCTTAGGAATTTCTGTAGAAATTTATTAAAAGTTTTATAGGAATTCCTGGAGAAGCTTCCCGATGAATTCCTGGAGGAACTTCCCATCTAACTCCTGGTGGAATTTTCTCAGGAATTCATGAAGGAACTTTCGAAGAAAATCGTAAAGGAACTTTCGGAGGAACTCCTGAAGAAACATTCGGAGTAATTCCTGGAGGAACTTCTGGAGAAATTCCTGAAAAACTTCTGTAAGAACTTCAAGAGGAATCTTCGGAGGAACCTCTGGAATTACTTTCGGAAGAATTGCTGGAGTAACTTTCAAAGGAATTCCTGGAGGAAATTCCGGATAAATTGATGGAAGAACTTCCGGAGGAATTTCTTGAGCTTTCGGAGGAATTTCTGGAGGAACTTCCGGAGGAATTTTTGAATGAACTTCTGAAGGAACTTCCGGAGTCATTCCTGGAGGAATTTTTGGATTTCCGGAGGAACTGTCAGAGGAATTCCTGGAGGTTCTTCAAGAGGATCTCCAGGAGGAACTCCTGAAGGATCTTTCGGAGGAACTTCCGGAGGAATTTCTGAAGGATCTTCTGGAGGAACTTCCGGAGAAACTTGCGTAGGAACTGCTGGAAGAACTACCGGATGAATTACTTGAGGAACTCCTGGAGGTTCTTCCGGAGGATCTCCTGGAAGAACTTCTTTAGGAATTCCTGAAGGATCTTCCGGAGGAACTTCTGGTGGAATTTCCGGAGGAAACTCCTAAGAATTTTTGACGTTTGAAATCAGTTCACGCCGACACACGCCGCCGCCGCCAATCACCAACGGCGTGATGCCGCCACCCCACCGCCGCTGGCTGAAAATGATCTATCACTCCGCCGCCTATAAATTTTCATTCGGTGCACAGGTCTACTGAAAATCTTCCAAAAATGAACCCTTTAAATCCTCTAGGAGTTCGTTCTGAAATTTCCCCAGAAAGCCTCTATAGAAATCCTTCAAGAGTCCAAAATGGAAAGAAAATTTTCACATGAAATTTACCATGAGCTCCTCTCGAAAATCCTCCAGAAGTTTCCCCTGGAAATCCTTCGGTTTTGAATAGAATTCCTCCAGAAACTACAGAAATGCCTCCGAATATTCCCCGGAAGTTCATACATGGATTCCCTCGGAAGTTTCTTCAGCAATTTCTCAGAAGTAACTGCTGAAGAAACTTCTGAAGGGATTTCCGGAGGAGTTACTGAAGGTATTTCCAAAGCATTTTCTGACGTAACCTCCGGGGAAATTTCTGAAGAAATTTCCGCTGGTATTCCTGAAGCAACTTTAGGGTGAATCGTTGGAGGATCTTCCTGAAGTATTGCTCTAAGAATTTTCGAAAGAACTTCTGGAAGAAAACCAGAGGAATTCCTGGTGGAACTCCCGAAGGAATTCCTGGGGAGAATTTCCGGGGGAATTCTCGGAGGACCTTCCGGATGATCTCCTGGCTGAACTTCTGAAAGAATTCCTGGAAGATCCTGTGTCTTAAACGATAAGTGAGTTAAGTAAATACCAAAACAACCACCAGAAAAGAAGAAGCTAACCATGAGTGTCCAAAACGTAAAAAAATGAGTCATTCGAACATGAGTTCCTCCTTTCAAAACAACATCTACAGTGACTTACCTGACAAGTTCAAGTATGAGAGAGTAGATAATCGAAAGATAATTGGAAATCAACAGATTGAAAGCCGTTCGCTAGCCGATAAAGAGATCATTCATTACAATTACGGTCGTAAAATCTGTTTCAATAATAATACTTTCAACAATCTTACTCTATTCTGTAACGTGAATCCCCCAATGATCTAAGTGAAGAGTTGAAGAACCATGGTGTAAACCCACTGGAAGTGAAAGTATTCTCTGTGAAAAAGAACAGTGTAGAGTACAGTGCGTCATTGGAACAGTTAAAAATCTTGCTGCCTGATCAAGGTCGTTGCCATTTATTTCCCGCGAGCAGGACAAAGATACGACTGGCAGTGTTTCCAAAATGATCCACGAACTCTCACAGCACGAGGCTTTCCAACATTTGTGATTGGAGACCTCAATGCACGTAGTCGCCTGTGGATCTGCAGAAAAGGAAACAAGGCAGGAGCTAAACTTTGTCAGTTTGCAACTGCAGAGAACTTCTTTCACGCCCCTGAACCCCCAATATTTTATTCCACCGACCGAGAATATCCATCGACCCTGGACATTGTCCTTTCCGCCACCTTGGTAGACACCAACAGGCATCGACGAGGACCTGTCAGTAGTATTCACCTTAGTATTCACCAATCACTACTAATGATTGTAGGAGGACACGAAGTGGAATGATCCACGGAAGTTAACTACTTCGGTAAATCTAGACCGGAAACTGAAGTTCAGCTTGCACGTCCGGAAAATTCCTCTAGTCGTTCCTATTGGAATGGTACCAGATATTCGTGCTCGATTTCCTAGAGAGTTTGTCTTTAATTACTTTCAGGAGCACCTACTAATGTTCTTCAGAAATACTCCGATGGAAACCTCCAAAGAATTCTACCAGAAATAGATGAATATGAATATCAGAAATTTTAAATTTCTTCAAAGGTTCATTTTGAAGCTACAACATTTTTAGACAATTTCACTTTTATATTTTGGTTATTCGTTTTAATATCAATCAATAAGTTCCACCAGAAATTATAACAGATGTTTCTTTTTCTGAGCGATTATTCTGAAAGCACTTAACAAGTATCTTTAGAAAGCAGATATTTTTTTCTTTCGGAAACATTTTTTATGCCCAAGTACACTTTCGGACAAAAGTTGATGCGCTTCTCAGTTTAGTCCGAAAAAATCAATCAAGGTAATATTCCCACAAACATTTCGTTAGTCCATAAACAAGAACACAGGGGGATGTCATCCGTGCATCTAGGCTCCATTGGAACTTTATTGATTTTAGTATTATTTATCACAGTCCTAAAAATAAAGCAATGCACTGACCACTGACCAACACCGGGTCCAGAAAAAATCAAACAAAACTATCTTTGCTTTACTGCCTTCGTTGCACATAGGCCTCTCATTCCTTACGTCACGCAAAACGGTTTCGCAATATGCTATTTTATCTACCGAGCCAAAAATAAAGAAGGATACCTTTTGAGCAACCGGATCAGGACCACAGCAGACAGAGGCCACCGTTCTTTGCAGACACCCTAAGGCTGATGACATACTGGGAGCGAAGAGAAGCGAAGCGATGAGGTTGGAGATAAGCAAAGAGAAGTGAAGCGGCGACCAAAGCGAGCCATGACATACTGAAAGCGTTTTTCAGAGTGTTGATCTCGCAACAAATACAAGTGTAAAAACATGGATTTCCTCAGATATAGAATATTTTGCTTCTCCAAGCACATTTAGCACAAAGAGTGTTATGTGTTGGGGAGATTTATAGAATGTCGCAGTTGAAAAGCGATTTTATGATGTGAGCGATAGATTATCACCACATACAAACAGACGTAGGGCGTAGCTATGATAAAACTTTTTGGGCCATGTTTTATTCCTATTTTACGTTTAATCCTATGAAAGATCCATTAATTACGTAACGGGAAATTTCCCCTCCCCCCTACGTCACACTTTTTGTATGAAACATCTGAAAATTTTATATGGATCGTCGACAACACCCCTCCCCCTTCAAGCGTTACGTAATTTATGGATGTTCCTCTTACAACATTTCTATACACTGAAGTTGATTTGTACTCGGGAGATACGTACATCATGAAAACAACTTAAACAAAAATCGTTTTGTCTCGGCAACCTTTTTGAAAAACGGCGTAAACAAACGCAAATCCCAAAAATTCGCAGAAAAAAGGGAAACCATTCCCCACCAATGGCCGGCAAAAAATTGGGACAACAATTTCCTTATCTATTGGATTGTTTCCGAAGTTCTAATATGCGGACATAAGCAAAAAATGCGCAAACCCGTTTTTTGTTGAAGTTCACTCAAAATTTCGATCTGCTGATCGAACCTGTCTCGTAAAATGGCTTATACGTGCTTTTTGTTTCAAAGTGTTTCTAAATGTATGGACTTGCACCAGAATATTCCCAATTTTAATGAGTACCGCTACTATAAAATACATCATGTACATGTAGCTAAAACCATACATATTTTTATGTTTTCATTAACCAAAATAACAAAATAAACAATGTTGCTTTCCTCTCCCGCAATACTTTTCACCCACAGCCATTTTACACAACTGCGAACGAGGGTAAACTCAAATCAACAAACATACAGAAGTGATCCTTTGCGATCTCTCGCGCGGCAAAGCACTCTACGAACTGCTTCACCTCTTTGGCTACCGCTTCTCGCCTCTTCTCATCGCTTCCACTATGACAGGTATAAGCGATTTCCATACATCGCTCATTGAAGTAGCTTTCACGCGGACGCTTCGCTTCCCTCTCAACTCTTCTAATCGCTTCTCTTCTCTCCCAGTATGGCATCAGCCTAAGTGTACGAGTGAAGGAAAATAGGAACAAATCGAAACCCAAGAGAAAGGTGTGATCCTGCGCCGGTACCTTTATATGTGTAGTGTGCAAAATCAAGAAAATCGCAGACAAAAACATCCGAATTGCGAACGGCCCAGCAGGAACCACGCGGTTTCGTTCGGTGGTCGTCATTGTCGCCGATAAATCGTGCCTTGCCGGTTATGCCCGTTGTCGTTGCACAGCCAGCCAATCCCCCCGGCTTTATTTGGTGCTGATTCTATACGTTTGATGACGATGATTTTGGGGTTTCTAATTTTAATCACGTTTCCTCCAATGGTTCAAAAAACTGATCGTGTTTCCTTTTTGGCTTTCATGTTCGGTTCGGTTCGGGCCGGTTGGTTTGCCGTTCGACGCTGGATGGGTTGGCGGAAAAAGACAATACTACACTTCTGAGAAATCTAATTAGGGCAAACTCAATCTCGGTCGAGTGAGCATTATATGAGCAGCTACTACCGATGTCGCCCGGGGGAGTGATGTTTGGATTTTGGGTTCGACGGCAACGGAAGAGGCATTATGATCCCTAGCGTGGTATTTTTAGTTAAATATGTTTAATTGTTTGATAGAAACTCTCAAAGGTTAAATTAAATAGAAGAGAATTTTTGTATTAGAAATTACCTATTTTTTTAAATTGAAAATTGATCTATCAAAAAATTATAAATTTCGTAAATAATTTTAAAACATTCGACAAAAATAACAAATGTCGTTAACATACCTATTTAAAATAATTATCTAACATTTCGCCGGTTCCTTTGTAAAAAGAAATTAAAAAAAGAGTTTTTGGTATCTCAGTCTTTGAAATATTTAAATATTTTTATTTAAATCTAAAAATGTCACTGAACATTACAAAATTTGTTGAACTTTCAAAAAAGTTTGTATAAAAATTTAATTTAATTAAAATTTAAGTATTGTACAACAAATATTACGCTGGTTTTGAACTTTTGATAATAGGAGTAGAAAAACGTGTGGTGAATTTGAAATTCACCACATGGCTTGGTTGTATAATCACCTTAATCGAAAAAATATTTGATAGGCGTAGTAGCGGACACCTTCCTACATAACTGTTACCAAAAAACTAAAAATATTTCTAATAGTACCTCAGATATAAACAAAATCTAAAATTTTGACAGAAATAATAAAACGTTTCAAATAAATCTGTTGTTGAGCTCAGTAATCTAGTGGCTACAGCTTCAGCCTCAGGCAAAATTCATGGGTTTCAATCCCAGGCTCGTCTGATTTCTAATCATTTCTTCTGTTATAACAAAATCTCCCATGGCAGCTATGAGGTCGTTCTCTGCATCTTGCTTAAGTAGTTGTCCAACTAACCATCCTTCCTCTTCCTTGGTATTCGCAATAACGTGTATAACAATAACTTGGTATTCGCAATAACATTTAATGTCTATAAACGTAAAACTATGTCAAAAACGTAAAAAAATCGTCATTTATTCAAAAATTGGTCTTTGTGGGTAATTTAAAAGTTTTCGTTAAATGAAAAAAAAACATCCATCAACAATTGCCTCAAAATTTTTAGGCGAAAAATCAAAAAAAATCTACAGAAATTCCAAAATTCATTGAAGATAAATTCTATTACAAAAATTAAAAACTATTCAAATTTTATTTTAAGAGATTCATGAACTCCTCCCTCCCCAAGAACCTTGGAGGTTTCATCCAAGAACCTTGGAGGTTTCATTTCAAGTGGCTCGGAACCCTTCTTTCAAGAGGTTCGGAAGCCTCCTTTCAAGAGGTCCGAAAGCAACCTTTCAAGAGGTTAGGAAGCTTTCTTTCAAGAGGCCCGCAAGTCTCCTTTCAAAACGCCCGGAAGCCTCCTTTCAAGAGGCCCGAAAGCCTCCTTTCAAGAGGCCCGAAAGCCTCCTTTCAAGAGGCCCGAAAGCCTCCTTTCAAGAGGCCCGAAAGCCTCCTTTCAAGAGGCCCGAAAGCCTCCTTTCAAGAGGCCCGGAAGCCTCCTTTCAAAAGGCCCGGAAGCCTCCTTTCAAAAGGCCCGGAAGCCTGCTTTCAAGAGGCCCGGAAGCCTCTTTTCAAGAGACCCGGAAGCCTTCTTTCAAGAGGCCCGGAAGCATCCTTTTAAGAGGCCCGGAAGCCTCCTTTCAAGAGGCCCGGAAGCCTCCTTTCAAGAGGCCCGGAAGCCTCCTTTCAAGTGGCCCGGAAGCCTCCTTTCAAGAGGCCCGGAAGCCTCTTTTCAAGAGGTCCGGAAACCTCCTTTTAAAAGGTCCGGAAACCTCCTTTTAAAAGGCCCGGAAGCCTCCTTTTCAAGAGGCCCAGAAGCCTCCTTTTCAAGAGGCCCAGGAGCCTCCTTTTCAAGAGGCCCAGGAGCCTCCTTTTCAAGAGGCCCAGGAGCCTCCTTTTCAAGAGGCCCAGAAGCCTCCTTTCAAGAGGCCCGGAAGCTTTCTTTCAAGAGGCCCGGAAGCTTTCTTTCAAGAGGCCCGAAAGTCTCTTTCAAGAGGCCCGGAAGCATCCTTTCAAGAGGCCCGGAAGCATCCTTTCAAGAGCCCCGGAAGCCTCCTTTCAAGAGGCCCGAAAGCCTCCTTTCAAGAGGCCCGAAAGCCTCCTTTCAAGAGACCCGGAAGCCTCCTTTCAAAAGGCCCGGAAGCCTCCTTTCAAAAGGCCCGGAAGCCTGCTTTCAAGAGGCCCGGAAGCCTCCTTTCAAGAGACCCGGAAGCCTTCTTTCAAGAGGCCCGGAAGCATCCTTTTAAGAGGCCCGGAAGCCTCCTTTCAAGAGGCCCGGAAGCCTCCTTTCAAGAGGCCCGGAAGCCTCCTTTCAAGAGGCCCGGAAGCCTCCTTTCAAGAGGCCCGGAAGCCTCCTTTCAAGAGGCCCGGAAGCCTCCTTTCAAGAGGCCCGGAAGCCTCCTTTCAAGAGGCCCGGAAGCCTCCTTTCAAGAGCGCCGGAAGCCTCCTTTCAAGAGGCCCGGAAGCCTCCTTTCAAGAGGCCCGGAAGCCTCCTTTCAAGAGGCCCGGAAGCCTCCTTTCAAGAGGCCCGGAAGCCTCCTTTCAAGTGGCCCGGAAGCCTCCTTTCAAGAGGCCCGGAAGCCTCCTTTCAAGAGGTCCGGAAGCCTTACCGTGAAAAAAAATAAATCAATCAACAAATTTTCAAGATATTGCAAATAAATGTAAAATAAAAAATTTCCTCAAAATGTTAAAAATTTCACTGCAAATTTTTGATATTTTGACACCCCCAATAGGAAATAGAATAATCAGAGTCGATAAAACTGATCAAAATCTACTTATTCTATGCGTTTACGCGTAGAAATTTCTCAAATTTGAAGTCTTTGAACAGGTAGATTGGGGTTAAGGAGAAAAAAAACTGAAATTTACAAAAAAATGTTCAAAAAAATATTTTAAAATATTTTCAAACTTTATTTAAAATTCGTATTTAAAAATAAATAAAAAAGGTTTTTTTTGGATAATTTAGAAATAAATAAAAACCATTGATGATTTCCAACATTTCGTTGATAATTTCCAAAATGTTTACAAAATTTCTAACTTTTTTTAAGTGTATCAAACTTTAAAAGTTATAAACTCACTCTATCTGCTAAAAAACACTAAAGGTATTCAAAAAATCATATCAAACATTGAAAAAAAAACTTGATTTAATCAAGCAAGTTGGTCTAAAAATTGTTCCAATATACCATAAATAAAATAATCTTTGAACAGATTTTCGAAACGTTGTATTATCAGAAAAATATATTAGCTCTTTTAGTGGAATGTATTCAACCGTCTAAGACGAATTAAGCTTAATTCTTCTTAGATCGTTGTATTATGTTGTGTTATAAACAACGAATAAAAATGTCAAAAAGTTCATTTAAATTTTCTAAAATTCGTCAAAAGAATTAAAAAAAGCATATAAAAACAATTAAAACTTTATTCATATTTTCATTTTTAGATATCCTTCTTCTTTTCTTTTCTCCAATGACCAAATATCTAAAATTTGGAAAAATTTAAATTTTGTTGGGAATAAAAAACGTAATAATTTTCGCCGCACAAATTAATATTGTTGAAGTATTCAAATAAGTGTGTCTAAAAATTTTATGAAAATTTTTTTATTATGATTTTCATTTATCGAAAAAAACTGTTGCTGAAAATGTGACAACAAATGATTCAAAAAAATTGAACAGTTTTGATGTTTTGAACATTTTTGATGAAATTTTTGGAAATCTCTATTTAAAAAATGGCTCTTGATAACATTTTCAAAATTCAATTTTGGATGAAGTTTTGAATTTTTGACATTTTTGATTATTTTTTTAGAATTGTTCGACAATGTTAATATTTCCCAACATTGTTATATGTATTGATAAGAACTCTAAAAGTAAGGTACTTACTTGATACTTTATACTTGATGGGCTACAGATCTCTCTCGATGAACCTACGCCGAATGGAGTATCTATCCTTCGCAACTGGACTCGATCCCGGGCCAATCGCTTCCAGTCGCCCTTAACGTTGAGCGCCCTCAGGTTCTCTTCAACTGTAAAAAGCCATCATCGTGTACCTGGCCTTCGACGAAGCCTACGGCCTTTTCCGGGTTCTCTACTGAATATCTTCTCTAGTAAGATAAAAAACTTAAAAATTTATATATTTTTTTTGCTTCGAAAAGAAATTAAAATCGTCAGAATCGCAGATGTGTAAATATTTCTTTCAAATTATCATTCGTATTGTCGAGCTTGTACGTTTTATGTAATTTTTGTTTGCGATTCTTTAAATTTTCTTTAAATTTCTTTAAATTACTGCTCCATCGTTTTATTCTTTTTCGAACCTCGTCAATAATAATATCAATACCTTCATTCTCTAAAATTTGCTTCCGGTTAAATCTACTTAGCTTATGTCTTATGTAGTCACAGTCGCTGGGTTTTTGATACTCATGAACGTACAAAGAGTATTGGAGGGGCAGCAGGGAATATGTCCAAGGGCTTGACGACCCCTCCCCATGGCCACTGCGAGTTAGGGGGCCTGCCTAGGATGTGGTGGGGTTTGACAGTGGGCTCTGTTGAACCTCTGCAAAAAGCTGCATGTGTCTATATAGACAGGCCCTATCAAACCCAGTCAACACATGAAAGTATATGTTGTCGTGTAGGCTGTTGAAGTGGAGGCGATATAGGTGCTTCTCCATACAACATGTATGTATATCGTGTATCAATATCGTCTCCAATTTAGCATCTTGTATTGCACTATGTACGACTTTATATTGACTGAAAAGCGATCGTGTGCCGCTCAAAGCGCACAAGCCCAACACGAGTGCCAACCGGCACATCAGGATTAATACCAGTGAGATCCTGATTACGGTATACTGGTCACGACAAGCGACAAAAACACGCGCGAAAGTAATGCAAAATAAACGACATGTAAAATAAACGTAAATTAACAAAATATGTCTGGCTGAACATTCTTATTTAACGTTAAATAGAGATAACATAATTAGCTTTCCGATTACTATCAATTTGGTTGAACAGCCGTGATTATTACTTTTTTTCAATTTAAATCCCGTTTCTTTTTTACTTTCCTTGCGTTGAAGAAATGATGCCGCGGGTGCCTCATCCGAAATTCAAATGAACAATCGCTCATTTTGAGCGATTAATTGTTTATTCTCGCGAAGGATAAACAATTGAACAAATCAAGGAAATGCTAATACTGTAGTATAGAAGTTGCATAGTCACATCACTTTCCATGGTGAATCCCGATCTATGTTACTGATTACCCCAGCCAACTAACACAACTTCCTTCCCGTGATAATTGTGGAGATGCAGAGGTATTCTCGGTCTCTAGTAGCAACAATAAACACACACTAACATTCCCTCCCTTCCCCAACTGACTGTAAGGACTTGGCCGGCGCCGTTATTGATCAACATTTGAGAGCTGCTGAAACGTGCACTTCGAGAATAGATGGTAAACCCCAACCACTGTTCACTTGGATCGTAGTGCAATTTGCACCAGTTCTGATCAATCACGGAGTAGCAACCATTGATATGTACAGTCAGTCTAAGCTAAGCTAAGCTAAGCTCATGAACGTACAAAGAGTATTGGATTGCCGTGTCGAATGTTTCGTTTTTCCATAAAGGATTCCATTGAGGCTCTTTGACAGAATGCTGTTGAAATATAAATACACATCATTCAATTGTTTTGTTTTCAATTAAAAACATTCATTTCGTTTCCCCACGGAAACAAATCGAACCTTAATACATACGCAGAACAGGTTTCTGTTACTTCAATCATAATGCTAGCTCAAAATCCTTTAACTCTTAAAAGTCTCGCACCCAAACCTGCTAAAGCCATATCGTTCGGTTTTCACAACGAATGCCATCGACCGATCCGATACTGAAACGAGAAGAATGCGACACAGCGTTCAACCGCACCCATCGCTGCTTCTGCTGATGCTGCGCTGCAGTTGTCCTGCACCCCCACCTTATCGTCCTTTTCGATTGTCAATTGTCTCTCCGATGATGTCGCCACTGTCTGTCCCAATCCCAAACCCCATCCACAAACCACCGAACCGTACATTCGATTGCTTGCTTGCTCTCTGCACACCATGCTCATCCTTTCGGACAGTATCTACATCACTAGTGCACGGTGAACCTGCTCGTCGTAGTCGTATACGCTTCCTTCTCGTTTGCTGCTCTTCTCAAGCCCAACAACCTCATATCTCGGGAACTGCAAGCATAATCATCCTCGTATCCTGATCCCCTTGCCCCGCCATCCCGCCTGATCCTCACATGATTCCGTCTTCCATCATCATCCACATGTTTTACGCAAAGTTCAGCACTTGAAATTTTCCAGCTGTACCTAAACCAGCTCCTGTTGGAATGGGGCCACGGCCCACGATGATGAGACCGCCGTACATACATACGACGCCGAACAAGGGAGTATGTGAGTAGGAGACGTAGAAGGCACAACTTGCAACAGTGTGGGTCGGTGTATTTTCCTATTATCCTTTCCTCGGCCACGTCCTCGGCTTCTCCGTCTGGATGCATGAGACTGTGTGTGGTACGGCGGGCTATCGTCATTTGGTTTCTTGTTGATACTCATTTCCCGTACCCACTCCTGAATGGTGCTGCGGCCCGTTTTCGCTGGTGCGTTTGCTACACCACCGTCAGCCCCTCGTTGTGTGTATATGTATATATGTGGTGGCACTTTGGCTCTCGGTCGTGCTCAAACAGTTTGAATGGGATGTTTAAATTTCCCACTCGCTCTCGCCTAAGTGGCATCATAGTAGGCATGAATGGTTTAGCTGCCACACACATCGTTCCGTTTTGTACGATTCACAACTGGTTGGCTGTATTTGTGTATGTGCGCAAGGGTTGTGGCTGACGGAGAAACACATTTTCCAGGTTCAGTCAGCCTGGTAGATGGAACGCTGTTGTGAAACAGATTTGACATTTTTATCGTTGATGGTTTCGCTGATAAGCGAGTGCGAGTAGATGTTTTGCAACATTTGATATCGCACCTGGTATGGGGCACACGGAATTTACTTTTACGGAGTGTCGCTCAAGGTTATGGAGAATTTTTTTATAGGTACAAATCTCAGTATTCAAATGTTTGTTCGCAGTGTTTCATTGCCAAATAATTCCAAGAATTTTACCACCAGTGCTGTTGTCTGCTGCGTTGTACCTTCTATGGTGGCAAACCCAAATTTATTTTTATAAAAGCAAGCTCCTGTTGGGATTTCATCATTCAAATCCAACTCCCTTCCTACAATGAGCACTTGTGTACCATCACCATCACCACCCATCCTTCACGGAAACTACACGACATTGTAATCAGATGTTTACTACCATATGTTTGGTGTAATTGTTCGCCCAAGTTGTTTGCTACGGGCTGCCAGCCAGGCAAAGGCAGGTCCCTAAACAACGCACAAATACACTCTCCGGTCACGCTCTCCTGTCACGAGACCCAGCAAGCACAGCAGGCTACGCAGTACCGCACTGAAAGGCCTAATGGGATTGAAAGCTTTTGGTTACATCGAAGTTTCGGGGTATTTGATATGGGAATTTTCGATGTCTCAACACATATCGTATACGGAATACAGAAAAACTATGCCACTGAATATTTTTGGCAAGTTTTCTTCATTAAAATAGAATACATACCATCGAAGGATATAGGGAAATGACTGTTTCGTTAGACTTTATTAGGATTCGGTTACTTTTTGGATTGACTTCTTCTGAATAATTTTACGGATTTCCTTGAAACATTCCCAAGAATTTTTGTCACGAAATTAAGGTGATTTCTCCTGTAAGTCATTTCGAAATTATAATTTAATCTTTAATTTAATTATTTTGAGTAACTTAATTAAACTCAGGTTCTTAATTTCAAAAATTCTTTGATGTTGGATTTTGGGACTCCGAAACTCCCAATAAGAAACCCTTGAATTACGCACACCCTCAATCGAGCACCAAGTCAGCAGCGGCTGTAAAAATATTATCAAAAATTTAGTTTTCTTCCCGGCTTGCTGTGACGCAGTTTCATTCCAGTAGGAACAGCTGGATTTTGTTTTCGTCGTATAACCCCAGACCCTAAAACCTGAACCAGAACCAGAACCCAACAACAGGAGAACACCCCCTTCCCCGTCGTCGTCAGTTGTCGGTGTTCCTCATTTTCGCTTTCGTTACACGCCTCCCCTTCGTTCGGCTGCTCCGCCGCGCCACGGGACGGTTTATCCACCACCACCGCACCGCAACCTTCGTCAGCAGCCCGCAAACAGAAACAACATTGACATTGGGTTGATTTGAACCCGGCTGATGCGGCACAAAACACGACGAAACGAAAGCGGTCGAGGCAAGGCAGCCGAATGTTTTTGTGTGTTTAGTTTTCATTTTGTTTTTCTCCCTTCGATGCGCCATCAACGCTTGGCTTCTCTGACGATGATAATGACGCTTCGATCCTGCCTGGCCTTGCGTAGCAGTATTAAAAACCCACGTCCAATTGGATTGTAATTGTTGCAGCATGGAAAGGAACGAACCTCGAATCAGCTGTTCGGCAACAAAGTCACTTGATGGCTTCAGCAGCACACGGAGTGGCTATCATCTGTTTGCGTCGCAGTACATACCGATCGTAATAGTTGGCCGCATAGTTTGATGCGTAATTTAGAGACAACCATATTTTAGGGTTCGGTTGAATGTTACTTTCGTGTGATGGATATGGGTGGCGGAGTTGTGAAGTTTCTAAGTAAAGCCGAATTACTGTTCCGGGAATGAGTCATACACGTGTGTTCGTATTTTTGGCATGTCGAATAATCAGCTGTTTACGCGAAATATATTTGGTTCGATTCAAAGAATCGTGACAGTCATGCAGTGGTAAAATAATTCAACCGAAAACAAATAATCTATTCTATTCTATCTATCTATATGCATAAATATAAACAAAGTTGGCATTAGTGCGACCATGCATCACTCATGAATGGACAGCCCAATTTTTGCTAATTTGAATTCGTTTCCTTCTTCTATTTACGAGGAAAAATGTTATGATGAAACTGGAATACTTTGAAAATCAAAAGTCGGCATTTGAACGACCCCGCATCACTAAAAATTAGACAGCTCAATTTTGTCCCATGTTCATAGGAATCTCAGCACAAATTATGGAGATAATACGTGCGGAAATATTTTTAAGAACTGTGAGGTTGCTAAAGTTTACCGTTTTGGCTCAAATTCCTAACATTTTTTTTTATGGATCCTGTACACCTCCGGTGGTGCAAACGTCCGGCTTGAAAGATCTCCATCCTGAGCGTTGCCCGGCTATCGCTTTAACCTGTTGCCAGGTTAGATTTCGGTCGACTTCTTTTATTTCTTTATTGAGGCTTCGCCGCCATGAGCCTCTGGGTCTGCCTCTGCTGCGATGTCCCGCTGGGTTCCAGCCTAATGCTTGTTTACAGATTTCGTTTCCGCCCCTACGTAGAGTGTGGCCGACCCAGCCCCACTTCCGATCGCGAATTCCGGTTGCTATCGGCCTCTGGTGACAACGACGATGGAGCTCGTTGTTTGAGATCCAGTTGTGAGGCCACCAGGCCCGAATTATATACCGCAGGCATCTGTTAATGAACACCTGCAGCCGTTGAGTGTTCTCCACTGATACACACCATGTTTCGCTAGCGTATAACAGCACAGATTTCACGTTAGAGTTGAAAATTCGTATTTTGGTGCGTTCACTTATCTGCCTGTTTTTCCAGATATTTCTTAAACTCGCAAAGGCAGCCCTTGCTTTCTTGATCCGCGCGCCTATGTCGATCTTACCGCCGGTACCGCCGTCTGACGCCATTTGGCTACCAAGATATTGGAAGCTTTCAACATTCTCCACTGGTTGCTCGGCTACTGTGAAACTGGAAGGACTCACCGTGTTTACATCCAACGATTTGGTTTTGTTGACGTTGATGACTAAACCTGCCGAGGAGGAGCGCTCGGCAAGGTCGTTGAGCTTATCAGAGCGCCGTTGCGCGAGGAGTGCAACGTCATCAGCCAAATCGAAGTCGTTTAGGTGCTCCATGGTTATAGGCTGCCATAACAGCCCGCGGTTTGGTTCACGGTCAATCGCATCTACCAGAATCTCATCGATTACGATCAGGAACAGTAACGGTGATAGAATACATCCTTGCCTCACACCAGCTACGACCCGGATAGGGTCGGACAAGACCCCATTATGCAGCACTCTACACGAGAAGGCCTGGTACTGTGCTTCGATGAGGCCAATGATTTTCT
Organism: Armigeres subalbatus; assembly: GCF_024139115.2. NCBI lineage: Eukaryota > Metazoa > Arthropoda > Insecta > Diptera > Culicidae > Armigeres > Armigeres subalbatus. The sequence continues at coordinate 294,227,615 of NC_085140.1, read as the reverse complement.
CAGGAACCCCCTTGCGTCTTAGGGCGCCCCACATATTCTCGTAGTCAATGAATACCAAGTAAAGGGACTCTTGGAATTCGTTGACCTGCTCCAAAATGATACGGAGCGTGACAATATGGTCCACACAGGATCTTCCGGCACGGAATCCGGCCGCCGGAAAGTCGCATCGATCTTCTCCTGAATCCGGGCTGAATCCTGAATTTTGCACAGAACTTTGAGAACGGTACACAGCAACATAATGCCTCGCCAGTTATCGCATACAGTCAGGTCACCCTTTTTTGGCACCTTCACTAAGATACCTTGCATCCAGTCGACCGGGAAAATTGCGGTGTCCCAGATATTACGAAATAAACGATGCTGTAGTTGAGCGGATGTCAATATGTCATGGGGTCAGCTTTGAGCATCTCGGCTGATATGCGGTCGACCCCTGGGGCTTTATTCGATTTCATGCTTTGGATGGCTGTTTGAATCTCTAGCAGTGATGGAGCTTCGGTATTGACGCGTGTTATACGTCGGATCCTAGGCAGATCATGCCGAGGTGGTGATGGCCTGGCTGGCACTCGAAAAAGTTGTTCGAAGTGCTCGAACCAGCGTTTCAGCTGGTCAGTTGGGTCGGTCAATAACTGATCATTCGCGTCTTTCACAGTCATCGTTGCATTCAACTTGGCCCCGCTTAAGCGTCGTGAGATATCATAGAGGAGGCGAATGTCCCCGGTTGCGGCGGCTCTCTCTCCTTCGTCGGCCAGAGAGTCTGCCCACGCTCGCTTGTCCCGTCGACATGAGCGTTTTACTTCCTTCGTTGATGGGCTAAGACTTTGGCTTCTCTGGTTTTCGATCGCTCTATCGCGGCTTTGGCTTCTCTTCTCTCCTCTATCTTCCTCCAGGTCTCATCGGTGATCCATTGTTTTCTCTGGGTGCGTAGTTCGCCCAGATTGTTCTCGCTGGTTGCGATGAAGGCATTCTTGATGGCGGTCCATTGGTCTTCCACGATGCCACCTTCCGGAATATCTGCAGCACGCGTCTCCAGTTCTTCAACGAAGGACCGTTTCACCGTGGCTAATCCCTAACATGACTCATATTATGAACACTCGCGTTTCAGCGACCTCAAACTAATTTTTTTACCTGTTTTCCGCACTGAGGATCAATACTACAAACGAATTCAAGATCCTATGGAGAAGTCAAAACGGTACTTGGTATGGAATTTTCTACGATTTAGGCACTTGTATTAACTGTTAAATTATTTAGCAATAATTTATTTCACGTAGTTACAATGTTTGTGGTTACGATCAAAACTAGTCTGCCAGTCATCCCTGGTTGTTGTCTACTTTTGACAGGTTCATCTATACGACGACGTTTGATGCTGAAGGTAGTGGTAGATTACGGAGGCGCCGTACATCAAAAAGCATCTACCGTCTTGCGCGTCAACAACTGCATTATTTACATTAATAAAAATAACGATTAAAATTTTCAATTTATTTTGTGGTGGGAAAATCGGGTCGAAAACGTGATAAAATTGGGGTTAGACAAAATCGGGGAGTAACAAAATCGGGTCGATACTGTATTCATTTTTCTCTTCTATTTACGAAGAAACGAGAAAATGTGAAAATCAAAATCCAATTCATTCGATGAAGTTTCATAGGAATTTATCATCTGTGTATATAACACAAAGTTTAATTAATTAATAGAAAAAATGTTATGATAAAACTGTAAAAAAATAAAATTAAAAAAAATAATCTGAAGAACCAATTTGGTTTTTAGATAAATTGTGTACGCAAAAAAATAGAAGTTCTTCTGAGGGCCATATGAATATTGTCTTTGATTACATAGCTTCCTATTATTCAATTTTATGAGTCTCGAATAATACGTCCTTGGCCCCGTTCTGATTCACCTGTATTTTTTCCTAAGCTTTTATCCAGTGGCATCGCGTAACCTCACTTTTTACCTCTGCACTGACACCAGAACATAAAATATTCATCGTCATGAAGCAATTTCAATCCGAATTCAAAACATAGAAAGACATAGTCATGCGACTACTCCACCAACTCATCCATTCGACTGTCACTGAATGTGCTTACTATGTGCAGGAAAAAACATAATTAGCATTGTTTATATTGATGTTTACCGTTGAAAGTGTCTCGTGGATGAAAATCGGATTCAGTTCTATGTGATAAACTATTTTACTCATTTAAAACTTGTTCAGATTTCAGATAATTTATCAATTTGTAGAACGAACATAAATATTCAATGACTAATATTCAATCGAATATTGACAGTCCAGAGCCGACTATGAATGTGTCTGGAAGTGAGCTGACAAGTGAAGAGAAGTGGACGTCACCAAAAATTTTCGATTATTTTACACTCTGACTGACACAAAAAATGAAAATTTTGATATTTTTACAGCCCAAATGGAAAATAAAATTATCAGAGTCGTTTAAGCTAATCAAAATCAAGTTGTTCTATGCATTTCCGCACATAAATGCCTTCAATTTAAATCCAGTGCACAGGTAGATTTAGGTTAGGAAAACGCCGCTGCTTTTATCTCAAATCTGATCTGGAAGTAGCCCGCGTAAACAGGTGTGTAACATTATGAATCTCCTACGTGACAGATTTTGTACAGCGGTACGCCGATGCAAAAAATATCGGCGGCGTGATGCCAAAAACTGTCGGTAACTATGGTGTGACGCGGAAGGACACACCTTTAACAGTAGTCTAAAGAAACATATAGAAAAAAAAGAAACAGGAAGTTAAAGTAAGTGAAAAAATAAAAATTAAGAAATAAGGAACAGAAGGACAAAAATAAGAAATGGAAATTGTCGAAAGAAGAAAGAGAGGAGGCCCTGAGTGACATTCAGCTTGGAAAATGTTTTCCCTAAAAATCATTGTAGTATATCTGGCAACATAGCATTCAGCTAAACGATATTACGTCATTACCTTTTTTCTCGGAGCATGGGCCATTGACGGCTCTCAGCTCGAGATATTTTTAGTTGACCTTTCCCGTCAATTTTTTTTATTCTTTCAATTATTTAAGGTCAACTTTTCCAAAGAACCCATATTTTTTTACGCCTCTAAGTATTTTTAGAATTTAAAAAAAAATATACTTTTCTTTGGATTTTTACTGGTGATTCTTTTTATTAGCATTAGTATTGACCAATTCGCACAAATTCGTAAGTGGTACAAGCCAAGACTATTGCACGAGAGTAGCATTACTTTCATCCGTTACCTCAGATATTGATTTGGGACTAATCACTGCCTCTTAGATGGAAGCAATGTACTCTCCAATAGTCGAGATCTGTCCTGGCCACGTCCTTGCGAATGCTGAGGAAGGGGAAGGATGGTTAGTTGGACACCTACTTAAGAAAGATGCAGAGAACTCTACGACCTCTCATAGGTGCCACGGGAGGTTTTGGGATTGTGTGGAAGGTTATAACAGTAGGAATCGTTTTGGTAGAACGTGAAACACAGCGAGCCTGGAATTGAACCCACGACCTCCTGCTTATAAGGCAGAAGCGGTAGCCACTAGACTACCGAGCTCGTCTTTTTTACTGGTGATTCTTTTTATTGCCTATAAAATATTCAATTGTTGGAAAATTATTCTCAAAGGGAGAGGATCATTTGGCTGAAGGTAAATCGGTGGAAAGCCATTTTGTCGAAAGTCATTTGACGGAAAGCCATTTTGCCGAATGCGTTCCTTGGCCGAATATCCTGTTAAGCCGAAAGTCATCTAGCCGAATTCAATTTGGCCTAAACGGTTATTAGTTCGATAATGGAAAATGTCATTTGATCGAATGGGACATACAAGTCATTTTCAGGGCTGTTACAACAGAAGCGGATTTCGCAATTTTCACGGGTTTGGTCCTCCAGTCGTTAAAATCGCAATTCCTTCAAATGTTGTCGCAAAAATCGCGGATTTCTATTATCGCATATTTTTTTTAATTGTGATTTTCGAATTTTATGCAATTGATAGGATTGTGTTTAAAACTTCTTCGTTTCTAATATTTTTTACAAATGCAGCGAAAATCGAGGATTATTATTACGTTTTGGGGAACAACTCTTTCTTCTCCAAGGGTGTTATCCGGATGAGTCGCTGATTATTCTAACTACCCGAGTGCACAATTCAGTTCGACTGGGTTGCAGCAACTCATTTATGATAATTGCCCATTATAAATTGGATAACTATTTTCTCGGTTCAAAAAGTTGCTGTTATTCTGGACCAGGCTTGTAAAATGTCATCTGCATGTCATTTGACTAATTTGTTAATAACTTTTTTCAGAAGTAAAATTCACATCATAATTTTAGCTGTACTCATAACGGTTGAATAGGGCTATATTTTTGTTCAAGGGTACATTGGTCTAAATATAACATCTAAGGCTGGAAACTGAAAACTCTCCAAAATGTCACGTGTCATTTGACATAATGTCATTTGAATGACATTTTGCCTCCCACGCCCCAGATTACATATTTACAGCAATGTCTTGTTAGACAAAGTTGTAGGCACATTTAAGCGCTATAAGTTCGTCATACATCAATAATCAATAGCTAACTTCTGAAAAAAGTTCTAGAAAAATTATACAAACGAATGCAAATGACATTTTACAACACTGTTCTGGACACACACCGGTCTCGTATAACTTCGGTGACAGCTCGTACAATTTGCGGGGTCTGTGATGTTCACAACACTGCGGACACTTTATCTGTCGATGCCCCCCGTAATCTCAGGTTCATAGACAAACTTATGGGATACCTGCTAGCATAAGGGAACTCTATCTAACGATGCTGCCAGCATCGTCGCCCTCATCTGTTTCTCAAAAGATGGGTCCTATACAAACAAATGTAACCCAAATGGCCTTACATGCCTCCTGAGATCGATCTTGGGAGTAACTTCTCACAACCCGAGGCTTTTGAGCAAAATTATAAGTCTCCACCAGGCAGTCACCAGGCAGCCCGGAGATTTTAACCCGGGTTCTAAATAACTCTCAACATTACCCACAAGCAACTTGGGCACAAAAGGATATCTGGATTTCATCGTACTATGTTTCCTGGAATGGAATTACTGTAGAGTATGTGTTTCTAATTGTTCGAAGAAACTTCGGAAGATTTGAGGAAAGACGTCCAAAGCTAGCTCGTCCTCACCTAGATTCTCAAGCGCCGTGATCAACGGATAATATGATTCCGAAAGTGCTTCGAACAGCGTCACGATTAAGTCCGCTTCCGCCAATGCCGCGCCCGTTCGTTTGAGTTGCCGAATTAATTTTTCAAACGCCACCAAATGACTGTGCATCGAATCACATTGCTTCATTGACCTTATCCCGTACCATCTCCAAGCACTCATCACCCAGGAAACTGATCAACAGGGATTTCGCTTTTCGGCCCGTTTCATCGAATTTGACTTTCTCGACAGCCTCCGCCGAAGGATCTTCGTTTAATGTGTAGACCACTCCACTAGCGTCCAGGAACATCCATTCAAATCCTGATCTAATGTCATAGATCAGAGGTTCCCAATCTTTCGGATATGCGATCCACCTAGCAGAATCCCTTATTGCTTGCGACCCACCAGGTACCAGATGCATTGATTTTATGAAATCAGATAAAAATGAGTTCACCTTAGATTGGACAAATTATAATAAATTGCTTTATATCCCATCATTGTATTTGTCAAAAATTCGTCAATTTTTTGAATTGGATGTGGATTGGATTTGGATGGAATTTGAATTGAGTTTGGATTGAATTTAAAATTTGAATTGGATTAGGATTGGTTTTGGATTGGGTTCAGGGCTTACATTTGGATTGTATAGGACTTCTTTCTACGTGCCCAAATATCGTATAACAAAAAAAAGGCCGTTGACCTCGTCAGGTTTGTTGTTCTTTAATCATCCAATCATTAGTTAGATCCTAATTCAAAATATGGAACAGATTTGTGGAACAAAATAGTAACAAAATTATAAATTAAGAATGTCTTCGCGACCCACCACTGAACAGTCCACGACCCCCCTTGGGGTCGCGACCCACAGTTTGGGAACCTCTGTCATAGATGATAGAGTGCTCATCCTGTACGATGATTCTCTGCGCAATACCGCTGGTTCTGATCCAGTGCTGACAAAAGCCATCGTCCCAGTTCGAAATACCAGAGTAGCGACGAGCTGTGGCTTCTTCACCACGGTGCCCCGGTAGACCGTTATTATAAAATAAAAATGTCCATCAAAACCAAGTACAGGGCTCGATTCCTGTGGTAATTCTGCACTCTCTGGACCAATTTTAAAAAAAATCCCTAGGAGGAATCTCGAGAAATCTTGATTTGAAGTTTTTAGTTGAGAAATTTCAAAAGAATCCATATAAGAATCCAAAAATATCACCAAAAACCCTGATTAACTCACCTAGATAGATGTCCTTCAATTCTTTTTGAACCTGTCAGTCGGAAGTAACCACCAGCTTTGCAGGGTTGCTGTCCGGCATTCCTGAAATATGCCCTGCCCATCGTATACTTCCAGCTTTAGCTACCTTCTGGGTACTGGGTTCGCCGTAGAGCTGGGCGAGCTCTTGTTTCAACCTTCGCCGCCACACACCATTCTCTTGCACAACAAGGATATCGTTAACACTTGTAGTTATCTTTGTGGTAGGCATGCGACATGAAGAAACCAAATAGGTGTTGCGAAGCTCAATATCACGGCGAAAAAAAATTTTCTCACTCCCTTTTGATCAATCACTGAGTAACAACTACGTCTGATAGTTATAGCATATTTTATTGAAATGAAAGTACGAGGAAGAATTATCTTTAAACTCATTCTGTTGGAAACTCGCTGTCCCCTTCACGATGAATATGGTATCAACTTGAATAAAATTCGCTAAACAAATGGAAATGCCTTCAACCCGTCCTTATTGGACGACATTACACTAAAAAAAACTGATAATCAATGAGAACGATTCGTCCCGAAAGGGGTATAAATTATCCGAACACAATAATTGCAATTAACGAACACACCCCATATATTTTCATCCATCCATTTTCCACACATCAGCCCAATTCTAGCACCTTCTCCGAATCAGGAGTCTTCTTCCGCATCATTCAAACCATATTTCCCTCCATCCTAAAAATAATATTGCCAAAATTTACCAGCATTTGCGCTAACTTTCGATATCGCGGTTTTGCCCTAGACCTGGGGGCGCACGAACCTCGCTGCAAGAATAAATTTAGAACTCCTCAAGCCCGACAGCAACAGCAGAGCGGCACACCCTTCTTTCTTGGATCACATGTTGGTGTAATTGGTTTTTGTTATTATTACCAGCAGGCAACGATGACGACGACGACGACTACGGTAGCATAATGCAATTATGCACCGCCGTTCTCCGTTTTCTGATCCAGCCACATGTGTGCAGCAGCAGCACGGCAACAAACTAGGCCTATATAGAGGGCCCTCACTCCTCCGTCGGTATCGCGCTCAGCTTTCTTCCAAATAAAGAACAAACTGAAACACGGCACGAAACCCATGAACGATGACGACGACAACGAGAGTCGTTTTACGTCCGATTAAATTGTGCTCGAGACTTATCGGTCGGTAGAGGGTGTGATTCGACATCGTCGGCACTCCGAGGAGAAGGGAGAAAGTGTTTCGCTTCTTCGCCTCGATATTCGTAACAAAGCGTCCGCTTGGGATGAGGAGGGTCTGCCAGGCAGAGAAGCTGTTTTCCGGGTCACAAATCCGAAATGAATACCCCGTCCTAGTCTTATACCTGCGCAATGGGATTTTCCATATTTTCCTCCTTTCGGTACGGTCTGTGCCCCGCCAGGTTGGTCGGGTGTGACTGCGAAAGGGTACCGAAAGGGGTTGCGTTGTTGTGTAAGGCCTTCCGTATCGTAACTGGTATTTATTTGTGCACATAATGGTGATAGGAAGTGACACATATCCTCGGCAGGATCAGCTGATTTGATGTGGGATCTGAATGCGGAGGGTGATGTGCTTTCGGCGAATCAAAGCTAAGGAGCTTGCTGCTATTTTTAAATGAACCCATTTTCAATTCTATACTGAATTATGCAAAATTATCCGAACGGGATTCGGGATTGAATTAGATCCATTAATATAAATTAATTTGCGATAGTCAATCGCATTTTTTGACAAAACTCAAGAGGGATGAGCCTAATCCAGCAAAAGAAGATTCAGACAATTCCAGAAAAAGGCTCAGTGATATTTACTTATGACCCAGATTATATCTAGCAGCGTATTTCCAAATAAATGTTAATCGAAGTAAATCCTTAGTATTCATATCTCTACAGGATTATTTAACAAAAATTAGCATTCTTCACAAAAAATATTTAAGCTCTTTTAGTGGAATGGCTTCAACTGCTTAAGACGTGTTTAGTACTTTCCATTTAATTCCACTACTACCACCACATAATGGAACTCCGATTCCTTCCAACAAAGCTTTCAGCGCTTCGATTTTGATTTGAATTTCACTTGAGGACATCCAAATGATCATTTTTCTGAATTTAAAAAAATACTTGTTTACTTTGCGTTAATAGTCTTGCTAGATAAAATACAATTAATGAGTTCAATCAAAGTTAATTGCCTATTTTCCGGGTATTGGACCACCCGACTTGGGGATTAATTTACAATGTTCAGAAAACTCAGATGTGAGTATGTACATTATGTGGAAGATTTTGATTTAAAATATGTATCGGAGGTAACCACTTTCCTTCGATGGGACTCGAACCCACAATCCTCAGGCTGAACATAAAAATACAATTAATCATCATCAAAGTATTTTAACTGGGACGAAAACGTGTCGTTTTTCAATTAAGATAACATTTCACAAACAACGGAGACAATATCGGGAAAAGGCTGATTCCATGTTTTACAAAATGGTATAAACAAAGTGTATAATAGCTATAATAACAAATAACACAGAATGACTTATCAAGAAACAGTTTTTTTTTTCTGGCTCCTGGAAGAAACTAAACATTGAGTTCACCCCACGATAACGTTGTCCTTTAATGGGATACCCATCATGTATTTCGTCTTTCACGTGTTGATGACTAATCCGATCCGATTTCCGCTTCAGTCAGTCTGATCTTCTGAAAGTTACGTGCCACAGTATCAATGAATGTCGTCGGCGAAGCCAAGTTACTGAACGAGTTTCGTGAAAATTGTACCGCTCATGTCAATCCCTGCCATTTGTGTTACCCCTTCCAAAATGACGTTAGATAGCAAACTTAAAAGGCGTCCACCATAACCTTGTCGTAACCCTCTGCACGTAACAAAGGGTTTAAAGTGTGTCCCTGAGATCTGTACTGCGCACATCACCCGATCCATCATCGGCTTGATCAACCGTGTCGATTTAGCTGGAAATCCGTGTTCGTAAATTGTCATTGTTATTGTGTCTATCTGAAATAAATTATTTCTTATTTTTTCGAAACAAGTGAAGTGTGTTACCTGATTGAATCGTCCTAAAACGTATTGTATGAGCAAGGAGTGCAATTGTCGCTGAATAATGCAAAAAAAAAACAAGCAACAAAAAAGAATAGCAATAATTTTTTGTCCTCATCTGCAGAGGATAAAGACAATGTTGCGTTCCATTTTAATTGCAACAAATATGGTGAGGTAATTGTTGTGAACTTTTGCGTCTTGTGAACAAATCATGTCCACATATGGCTAATGTTTATGTCTAAACATTGATTATTGATACATTTTAACCGAAAACATTATCGAAAAACCGACTAATTCTCTAAATGCGCGGCAGGCGATCATTGTCCTATTCTGTTGTTGCAGTTACGCTTGTTTCGAGTGTAGTTCGTCCCAATATTATCAAGAGAGGACAATGTTGTTGTCATTGGCAAAGTGGCAGTTTTACATTCGCTGGGTATGCAAAATGATTTTTTACCGTAGTGAGTGAAAAACCTAAAGTTCTTCTTGGTGAAGACTAGGGCTGCTTCGTTTATCGGAAGAATTTTTGTGGAAGCAGGGCCGGTCATTGGAAACAATTGTAGCTAGAAGTATAGAAATATGATTCAGACGCCATTCGATTTTTGCAACACGTTCGAACGTTTAGGTTGCCATAATTGAATGCTGCCAATCGAATGGTTTTTGTTTTCTCATACTTCATATTTCTTCACTTATTGTGACACTAGATACACTGTGATGATTTTTAGGCGACTTTTGAAACCTAAAAAAAAATATTTACTCAATTTTTTTTTACGGATTTTCTTTACGTCGGTTTTGGGACTCCCAATTTTTTTCCCCGCTGATTTTAAAATCCAAGTGTTTTCCCTTGAATTTTTTACGCATTTTTTTCGTCAATTTAGGGGCCTGACAGTATCAAAAATTAAAAAATTAAATAAAAATTGTTTTGCTAAAATTTAATGGAAAAAAATGGAGTTACTTAACTCGTCTTAGACGGTTGAAAATTTAATGGTTTTGTTATCAAAATCGAATGGGTTTTGTATTTTGATATTAATTTTTTTTACCCTAGAAGACTTTCAGCTCGAGACTAGCTCAACTCTAAATTAGAAATTCAAAATATTTAAATTAGTCTGATTTTTATTCAAAAAAAATTGTTTGAGGGGGCAACGATAAAGTTTTGAGGATTTTCGAAACACTCTTAAACAAATGTTTTTTTTTATTTTTCTTATTTTATTATTTTTACTAAATATTTATTACCGCCTAATTAAAAAAAAAGTAAAAATAAAAGTTTTGATTAATTCACCTAGTGATAATGGTGTCTTTATCGTGCTAAAAAATACTAAAAAAATATAAATGAGTGTTTTTTAACGTGTTGTGCGCATAAAAAATAGTATTTGGCCATAACTTTTGATCCCATAGTCCGATCTGGCCTATTTCCAATAGCAAACAATGGAACAGGGTTACCCGTTGAATGGAACCTGTTGCGAATAATTGACAATGCTAAGTTTCCAAAGTTTGTCTACAAAATTTGTACACTTACACAAACATACAGACATCACCTCAGTTCGTTGAGCTGAGTCGTTTGGAATATAACACTGTGGGTTAACTTCATTTTTGGAGTGATCATTTTGCCTTTCGATAAAACTTTGTTGTACGAAAAAGGAAAAAAAGAATTTAAAAATTGAAAATATTTTTTTATATCTTTATTAAAAAGGTTGTCAGCCCTTGGCTGGCTCACCTCCGAATTAAAAATTAAAATTAAAAATCAGGAATCAAAAATAAAAATTAAATAAATACCGTCGTCGGGTCGGGGGTGACAATGGGTCACTGTTTCAATTACATAGATTGCTTGTCGAACAGATTTAATGTATTTATTTCGCTGTAAATAAAAATGATCACAACTCTCAAGATATATGTATGCAAAACTGACCTGAAAACTAATGGGACATATGGCTCTCCAAAAAGATTAAATGTTCGTTATTCCGTGGAACTTTTCAATTACGTTTATACATTCCTACATCATCTATTCATCGACTTCAAAGCCGCATATGATACAATCGATCGGGACTACCTATGGCAGCTAATGCACGAACACGGATTTCCGGATAAACTGGCACGGTTGATCAAAGCGACGATGGATCGGGTGATGTGCGTAGTTCGAGTTTCTGGGGCATTCTCGAGTCCCTTCGAAACGCGCAGAGGGTTACGGCAAGGTGATGGTCTTTCGTGTCTGCTATTCAACATTGCTTTGGAAGGGGTAATACGAAGAGCAGGGATTAACACGAGTGGTACAATTTTCAATAAGTCCGTCCAGCTATTTGGCTTCGCCGACGACATAGATATTATGGCACGTAACTTTGAGAAGATGGAGGAAGCCTACATCAGACTGAAGAGGGAAGCCAAACGGATCTGACTAGTCATTAACACGTCGAAGACGAAGTACATGATAGGAAGAGGTTCAAGAGAAGACAATGTGAACCACCCACCGCGAGTTTGCATCGGTGGTGACGAAATCGAGGTGGTAGAAGAATTTGTGTACTTGGGCTCACTGGTGACTGCCGAAAATGATACCAGCAGAGAAATTCGGAGACGCATAGTGGCTGGAAATCGTACCTACTTTGGACTCCGCAAGACGCTCCGATCGAATAGAGTTCGCCGCCGTACCTGACAATCTACCAAACGCTCATTGGACCGGTAGTCCGCTACGGACACGAGACCTGGACGATGCTCGTAGAGGACCAACGCGCACTTGGAGTTTTCGAAAGGAAAGTGCTGCGTACCATCTATGGTGGGGTGCAGATGGCGGACGGTACGTGGAGGAGGCGAATGAACCACGAGTTGCATCAGCTGCTGGGAGAACCATCCATCGTTCACACCGCGAAAATCGGACGGTGGGTCGGGCACGTAGCCAGAATGTCGGACAGTAACACGGTGAAAATGTTTCTCGACAACGATCCGACGGGCACAAAAAGGCGAGGCGCGCAGCGGGCAAGGTGGATCGATCAGGTGGAAGATGATTTGCGGACCCTCCGTAGACTGCGTGGTTGGCGACGTGTAGCCATGGACCGAGCCGAATGGAGAAGACTCTTATATTTCGCACAGGCCACTTTGGCCTTAGTCTAAATAAATTAATAAAATAATACATACAAAACTTTGAGGGAAGCTTTCCGAGCATCTTCAAAAAAGGCTTCCGAGCCGCTTGAAAGGAAACATCCGAGCCTCTTAAAAGGAGGCTTCTGAGCATATTTGAAGAAGGCTCTCCCTTCTCTGAAGGGAAACTCTCAAGCCTCTCGAAGAAAGTCTCTTGAAAGGAGGCTACCAAGCTTTTTGAGAGGAGGTTTGCGAGCTTCTTGAAACTAGGTTTACGAGCAGCTTGAAAGGAGGCTTCCGAGTCTCTTTAAAGAAGGCTTCCGAGCCTCTTGAAAGGAGGTCTCTGAGCATCTTGAAAGGAGACTTCAAAGCCTCTTGAAAGAAGAATTCTAAGCATCTTGAAAGAAGGCTTCCGAGCCTTTTGAAAGGGGACTCCCAAGCCTCCTAAACAGTGGCTTCCGAAGCTCTTAAAAGGAGGCTTTTGAACATCTTTGAAGGTGCCGTCAAAGTCTCTCAAAGAAAACCTCTTGAAAGGAGGTGGCCAAGCCTCTTGAAATAAGGCTTGCGAGCCTCTTGAAAACAGATTTTCGAGCCTCTTAAAAGGAAGTTTACAAGCCTATTGAAGGGAAGATTCCGAGCCTCTTTAAAAGATGCTTCCGTGCCTCTTGGTAGGAGGATTCTGGCCCTCTTGAAAAAGAGGCTTCCTAGTCTCATTGAAGGAGGCTTCAGAGCCTTTTGAACGGAGGCCTCCGAGCCTCTTGAAAGGAGGCTTCCGAGCCCTTTGAAAAAAGGTTTCCGAACTCTTTACAGGGAGGTCTCTGAGCATCTTGGAAGGAGACTTCCAAGCCTCTTGATAGAAGAATTTCAAGCATCTTGAAAGGAAGCTTCCGAGCCTCATAGAAGGGGCTTCTAAGCTTCATGAGCGGAGGCTTCCGAGCCTCTTGAAAGGAGGCTTTCGAGCCTCTTGAAAAGAGGCTTCCGGTCCCTTGAAAGAAAACCTGGCTTCTTGAAAGAAAACTTCCGAACCTTTGAAAAGACACTTCCGAGCCTTTTTAAATAAGGTTTCCGAGACTCTTGAAAGGAAGCTTCCGAGCCTCTGGAAAAGGTGGCAACCGAACCTCTTAAAAGGAGACTTACGGGTCCCTTGAAAGAAGACTTCATGGCATCTTGGAGGGAGGCTTCCGAGCCTCTTGGAATGAGGCTTCCGAGACATTTGAAATTAGGTTTCCGAGACTCTTGAAATGAAGCTTCCGAGCCTCTTGAAATTAGGCTTCCGAGACTATGGAAAGGAAGCTTCCGAGCCTCTTGAAAGGAGGCTTCCGTGCCTCTTAAAAGGTGGTATCCGAGCCTCTTGAAAGGAGGCTTCCGATCCTCTTTAAAGGAGGCTACCAAACCTCTTGAAAGGAGGCTCCGAAGCCTCTTGAAAGGAGGCTCCCAAGCCTATTTATAGGAGACTTCCAAGCCTCTTGAAAGGAGAGTTCCAATCCTTTTGCAAACGAAGCTACTGAGCTTTCCGGAAAAACGACTTCATGTCTCTCAAATGGAGACTTTCGTCTTTAAATTCTTGATTTTAGTATAGAAATATATTCTTAAGATATTATTCAACATTTTATCTCGCTCAGGTAGATTGCATTGAAGATTTTTCAAATTTGTTTATTCGACGTCTTGTCCTTTTGATGTTTTGTCAAACATTCCTTCATGTACTGTGCTGGTTGGGATAAGCAGGATTTAAAAGTTTTTGATTTGTATGTTATGTACAATACAAAGTCTTAAAATAAAAAAATATCAGAACTTTATCGAAAAGTTTTTAATGAAATTATTATACATCCGCCATTACGCGTTTTTGTCCGAGCTATACCCCCTAGAGCCAGCGATGGTACCCCCAGGGGTACATGTACCCCAGGTTGAGAACCGCTGCTCTAGTCTGTCGGTAAGGGTGGTTGACCCATTCTCACCCATATTTTAAATTCAACTTCTATTCGATTTCAAAATTTAGAATTTTAAAATCAATACGCGCTCAATATTTCGTTTACAAACAACGTTAAAATTGTCAACATATTGCCGCAAAGCTCTAAAACCAAAGCATTTTTTGCTGTAGTCAAATCAAGTTCGACAAAAATGTCACTTATACCTTTCTAGTTCTAATCCCCTGATTTAGTATTCAATATTCATAATTTAAATATAAAAAATCTATAAAATTAAAAAAAAAATTAAAAAAGGAAAAAAATGTAAGCATATACAAAAAAAATTGCAATTGACAATTGAAAAATGCAAATATTAAATATTGAATTAGAAAATAATTTTAAAAAATATAAAAGAAATGTATTGTTTCTAAATTATAATTTAAAATAAATTCAAAATTTAAGGATCCAAAAACTTAAGAAATACTGAATAAAAATACTGAACACTAAAAACTAAGTAGTAATAAAAATTGAAAAAAAGAGAAGTGCAAAATGAGGAAAAAAACGAAGAATAAAAAAAACTAAGAATTAAAATTTTAAAGAAAATTAAAAATTGAAAAAAATGATAAATCCAAAATTAAAAAAAACAATGAAAAAAATAGGGACAAAAAATTAAAGATTAAAAAAAGGACAAAAGTTGAGAAATAGAAAAAAAATAATGTTTAAAATTTAGGGTGTTGAAATATTAAAATATTAAAAAAAAAATTAACATGAGAGGCTCAAAGCAAATTCAAAATTTATTATGCGAATTGAAAACCTCAATTTTTTTTTACTAATTTCGTTCACATTTGATTTTTTTTATTTTTTTTCCCCTAATTTTTAAGCTTTTAATTCCTGTTTTTCATTTCTTATTTTTTTATTGCTGTTTAATTTTCCTATTTTTGTCGCCTGTTTTTATTGTTTCTTATTTTTTATTTTTTTATTTCCTGATTCATTTTTTTAAATTGATAAATGTTTTAGTTTCTTAATTTTATAATTTTAAGATTCTTCATTTATTTTTTTAAATTTTTACCATTTTTTCAACTTTTAATATTTTTTCTCAATGTTTCGCTGTAATTTTTTATTTTTTTTTTTTTATTTATTTTTAGGACCTTTTAACTTGTTATTCAGGTCCAGACTGTAATTTTTCCTTATTTTGTTAATTTTATATTTTTTTTGTTATTTTATTTGTAATGGGCCTTCATCCGGTTAATGCTTCTATATAATTTTCGACTAATTGGCACATATCTGCACATGAGTGTAATACTAATCGATGAAAAAAAAATGAGAAAGCAAAAATTTCAATGATTGAAATGTTTGAAATAGTGAATAAAATAAACTAAATAATTATAATGTAAAAATAGGACTGAAAGTCTCCATAATAAAGATATAAATATAAATTTAATTATCTAAAAAAGGAGAAAGAAAAGAAGGTAAATAAAAAAAATAAAAATTGCGAGTAATTTTTTTGTTTTGGTGAAAACTTTTGCATATTTCTCGCTTAACTTTTCAAAAGGTCCTAAGTAACATTTTTTTCATGAATTATTTTGAGTACTGCAATCAAAAGCTTTCATGTTGTTCTGTTGATTGCGCTATTCAAATTAATTCATGAAAAAAATGTTACTTAGGTCCTTTTGAAAAGTTAAGCGAGATTTCATAAATATTTTTCTCTTCAGTATCGCTTTCAAAAAGTCTAACCTTTCATGAAGAGACCGTTATCAGTTTATTTTATCGCTTATCATTTTTGTTATATGTCCAAGAGTTCGCGTTTGACCGTGTTTCGTATCGGACGCGAATCCGGTTATTTAGTTCTGTTTTGTGCGGTTGAAAAAAAAAATCAATTAGCCCTCGATCATGTTTCGTGTCGGATCCGTGTTTAGTTATGTTCCATGCGATAGGAAAATACATCATTTAGGGTAAAACTTCCTATCGTTGTGGTATGCCCTAATGTTGCGGTAGTGTTAAAGTAGTCCATTCTGGATATAATACCATTGCAAACAATTGTGGGTACGCTAAAACTCTTCGAATTAACGACTAGAACAGCTTTTGTTTGACGACATTCCGTTCAAAACGATGAAAAATCTACATTTTTCGTTAAAAATTTGAATCCTTTGAGCCTATTATTGCGGTAGTGCTAAGGTCCTATTGTTGCGGTATCGCTCTCCATAAGAATTACATGCAATACCGCAACAATAGGACTGACCTTCAAAAAATATCGCAACGATAGGCAACTGCGTCCTATTATTGCGGTAGTTTGTTTTTATTGTGATAAAAACAAAACAACATAATTTCAGCACAATTGACGTAATGTTTACGAAACTATAGTTAACGAGCATCCTATTCAACTACTATAATGTAAAATTCGAACAGGTAATTTTTGAAAAAAAAAATTGTGATCAATTTTGTTTTGACACGGTGCTTAACCCCTCCATAATAGGTCGTTTTACCCTAGTGCGGGATTGAACGTGTTTCGTATTTCGTGTTTCTGCTTTGTGCGGGTGAGTAAATTAATTAGACTGAAAAGCCTTCATTTTGCGTTTACTCGTGTTTTATATTGGATGCAGAACAATCACGCGATAATCGTTATGTTTGATTCTGCTTAATACGGTGGTTAAATCGATTCATTATTGCGTGTTCATAATAATGTTTTAAAATCTCTGATGGTCACATCACACATCAGTGTGATTCCAAACGCAGCGATACCTACCCATTTACAAATGTTCCATCCTGTGATTTTTGTGGAGACGCAGTGGTAAACACGGTCTCTAAATAATTCTCGGGTACTTATTCAAAAGGACGTATGTGATTTTGTAAACAAAGATTCAAACGTCGATTTGTCCAATCTGATAGCACTCCCACGCAAACCATCACCACAGACAGGTTATGGAAGCCTTCGACTATTTGTTGGTGG
Organism: Armigeres subalbatus; assembly: GCF_024139115.2. Classification (NCBI taxonomy): domain Eukaryota; kingdom Metazoa; phylum Arthropoda; class Insecta; order Diptera; family Culicidae; genus Armigeres; species Armigeres subalbatus. The sequence continues at coordinate 294,210,285 of NC_085140.1, read as the reverse complement.
TGTTGGTTTGCGTGAGAGTGTTATCAGATTGGACAAATCGACGTTTGAATCTTTGTTTACAAAATCACATACGTCCTTTTGAATAAGTACCCGAGAATTATTCATTTGTATTTATGTCAAAAGGAAATTAAAATCATTATAATTTGAAACTGATTCAGCATAACACTGTCTTCAATAGCATATTAGGTTGTTGTGATTCTTATAAGGCCGTTACAAATATTTAATTGACTTTTTGTCCTACTGGTCTCCGAAAGGTCAAGGGGGGTGGGGGGGGGGGGGATATTAATAAATATATATTAAAATGAAAAAAAATCAAAAAATTCCTAGGATTTGTTAAAGAATGTTTTGAATATCCTCAAAATTATCCGAATTTTATTTTGTAGCCCCCTCAAAATATTATTTTTTGGCAAAAAAAATCCGAGGGGGGGGGGGGGAGCAAAATAGATTTTAAATATTTGTATCGGCCTAACTGGAATAGAACAATCCAAAAGCACATCCAATAGACGAACAGTCGAAGCTAGAATTAATCAGATTCCCTGTATGGAACAATCCTACTTGGAACAAGCATGGTTCTAAGGAGGGCAATCACGTCACATTTAAAATATAACATACATGTTGAAGTACATAAATAATCGTCTCTCAAATGTTATTTAAAAAATGATCGCGCCCTTGTAAAAACTTGCAAGCCATTTAACACGATCGCTCCGTAGCAGAACCACCAAGCAGCGCGAAGATGAATGAATACGAGCGATTGCAAATTGCTCCCTTCGGAAGACCCCAGTCACAGGTTGGTTCTACTGCTGATTGCTTCCTGGGTGCTTCGTGCTCTCGCTTTTCCTTCCCTTGAGTTCTGACAGAGCTAATCTCCGCTCATTATCACACCCCTCTGGCGTTCCCCCGCCAGTTCAACTCAACAACCAAACATCGCAACGGCCGGCCGCATGGTCGAGTTATATGTGCTATCAAGTAGCTACGGTGGAAGCGGCAACAACTATCTGAGGCCGCAGTGGAGAGTTCTTGCGCTTCTCTTCATCGCTTCTTTTGCTTTCATCATCCAATGATCGTCATAGTCGCTGATGTTGTTTTTACTTCGCTCGAGTACAGCCAGGTGCACTGAAGGGCTATTTGTTCTCTCTGAAAGTTATTAAATCAGGTTTTATATCAAGCGATACAGGATGACGACTTGCTTGTTTTAACCAAACCGAAATTGTCATTCAATTACCATGGAAAAGTTTCAAATTTATCATATTCCAAAATATTGCTGAAAGAGTGCGGATTTCAAAATATGATAGCAAATTATTACCATCCGTCATATCACACTATAACTAGTTGGATGAATCCGTATTTTTTATTCTCTCTTGTATGGTAAAGAAGCACACTACGTAAATACTTCTCAAAACCCGGGCCGCAACGATCGGTTGCGACGGGGACGGAGGAGCGGGTTACAAGTGGAAAACGAAAGCGCTACTGCGCTGCAAGGTGCACTGATACGGAAGAGCGCGCCGGTGTGTAGAGCTTGTCAGTATGGGAAGCCTATAGCTACTTGACGATTGTTGGTTGGAAGAATCGAGGAAACGACGGACGGAGCGAAGATTCTCCACCGATACGACGGCGGGAGTTCGCGGGAACCCGTGAGGGAACGGATAGGCGGCGAGGGGGACAAAATCCGGTATGTGTGGAAGGAATCTAAAAGAATTAGGGGAAATAGCTCAACAGAGAAACGCTGTGCCGTACAAGAAAAGAGGTACAGTTGTGTACAAAATGGAGCAAGTGGAAAAACCTTGGCTCGCCTGGTAGCTGCACAGCCCGGCGGCGCTCCAGTGACGTAGTCGGGGCTTATTGAATCACTCCACGAGCGCAAATACTTTTACACACGAACACGTGTTACGGACGGCTTCCACCATCCGGTGCCGGTGTTGCTATTTGCGCGCTAAGTTCCGGAACGGTTTATCTCGATTCACACGCTACCGATCGTCCGACCGACAACCCGAGCCACCAGCCGGTGAGTGAGTAGGCAGAAGAAGGTAACGTGTGTGATGACGCGACTCGTCATCTGCTTTTGCGTTCGACGCCACCATCATCCGGTTACAGGCAGTTACCAACCACAACCAGTCAGTCGTTAGTCAGCCAGTCGGATCAGCTGAGTTTCGCGCGCGATAGGGTGGTGGTCGCGATGAATACCCCTATCGCGACAACACGAACCCGGGGGAATTCCATTTGTTGGCATCAACAAACGGGCGCGCAAAATCATCGTGATACGATTGCATCGCCACCGTCGCCGCCGTACACCTCCATATTACAGGTTTGTTGTACGACTATTACAGCGGTTCTCGACGGCTGGGAATGGTGATGCAACGTGATACGATGAAAATGCATATGTCCATCAATTTGAAATTTATGTTTCGAATCATATTTTCATCCGATATTCTTCTTCCCTCAATATCAAAAGTCATCTCAAAATCACTGACAGTCCGGATTTGATTATGGTGTCCTAGGAGTACTAAATTTTAAGACACGACAAATCTCCGATTTACTAGAAACACAATTCGAAGACCACTGCAGCACGCTAGAACGGTTTTACTTTTAAACTACAACGCTGGACCTGAACGCCGGCTGAATCAACGATGATGCATTTCCAGTGTAAATAATTATCATCGGTGTGCTGCTGCTGCACTACTGCCATGCCGTGGCATCGGGGGCTAAAAATAGATTGCCCTGTCGGTTGGTCGGTCGGTTGGGCATGGACATAGTCATTCGTGCTACATGCCACTTACTACTTATCTACTCGATATGCACATACTCCTGGCCCTCTAGCCCTAGTGTGGAGTTTACTGCCACGGGGCATCGTAGAATAGATTCTGCGCCGCATAGTAAATTGTCGTTGTCGTCGTCGGCGGCGACGGTGGCGGGCAAGGGTGGCAGCTAGAAGAAAACAACTGCTCGACAGCTGTAATAATAGCTGGATAATTGAAGGCGAGTTGATGAAGCTGAAACAAAGCTAGCTGAAAGGCGCGGCGGCATCGGCAATCATATGGATGGCGAGTGCGAGGGGCGACATTTTTCGTCGGTGATAGATCTGTGTGTCTGTTTCAGCTGGTTGTGCTTCCTGGCCCAGGGATAGGGAAGAATCTACGCTGCTGCCATCGATGATGGTGACTGCAGCGAGGTCGGTGTCAATCCGTCGTCGTCGTCGTCCGGCTGAGAATTGATGTCTATGGAAATGAGTTGATCCGGTGATCATTCGGTTACTGATGTTTGATGTTTAAGGGATTGTTGTGTGGTATTGGTTAAATGTTTCCTGATTTTTTTTATTCTTCACTAGCAGACCCGACGAACTTCGTTTCGCCTAAAACTGATTGATTCTTCAATTTTTATACATTTGCATTTTATTTAGAAGATTGTCCAGTGGACGGGTCTCGAACTATAGAAACATTTCTTGTCTTCAAAACCATCCATATACCAGATTTGGTTCCGTTTGCTTGATTAGTTCTCGAGTTCTGCAGGAATTTCTGTTTCATTTGTATAGGAGCCCCCGTTTCCAGAAGGGGAGGGGTCTTGAACATAATCATAAGAACCTTCTCCAGCCCCAAAAACCTCGACATACAAATTTTCACGCCGATCGGTTCAGAGGTTTCCGAGTCTATAGGATCAGACAGAAATTCATTTTTATGTATATATAAGAAGCAGAAGATTATGTATATAGGTTACAGAGGTTTTTAGCACCCTGACTGGTTCTAATCTGGGACGGGACTTGCAAAGAGGAAAATAACTTCATCTCTGCCAGTCAACTGCTGTCACGAATTTTCAGATACATCCAGCAGCGTTTTGTGTGAAAGTATTGGCATCCCAAATTAAAAATATACCTCGTTATTTTTGTTTTACAAAGACTTTTCACTTTAACGAGTATTCCGAATTAGCTTATTACTAATTAGTTATAAACGTGTGTTTTGTTCCCGGTATAAAAATCCTTATGAAAATGAATAAACTAATTCGCGAATTGGATACACTTTTATTGTGCTCAGAAGAGTCTACCAGGGGCTTTGGTGAAACATTCAAGGAAACAGTTGACACTGGATGATCAACTGTGATGAAAAGAAGAACAAGTGTCAAAACACGAAAAAAGAAGCAGCGTCTTTGCAGGTCTCGTCTCAGGTTCTTATATACAGTACTGACCCGATTTTGTCACTCCCCGATTTTGTCTACCCCCGATTTTGTCTACCCCCGATTTTATCACGTTTTCGACCCGATTTTATCACGTCCCGATTTTGTCACGTTTTCGACCCGATTTTGTCACCCCAAAAAAATTTGTCATTCTTTTTATTTTCGTAAATAATACCAAAAACAACATTGATTTTCATGAAATAACTTTCACCGCCTGTAGATTATTACGAACGACTTCTGAGTACCTGGGAATTATTCTGTAAGCAATTTCGACAAGAAATAACGGGTACCGTTCACGCATTTTGCCTTTCCAAGGCATAAAATGATTCATATTTGTGGAATGAATTAAAAAAAATGAAAATATTTTTTTTCCAATTTTGTCACATACCCTGTTTTATCACCCCAAAATTCACCAGGGGGGTGACAAAATCGGGATATCACTGTATCACTATTTTTTTTCTCGCTTTCTTGTATTGTTTTTCTCATTTGCTCGTTCTATTTTTTTTCTGAATTTCTCGACTTTTTCTCCAGTTTTTCAATCTTTTCATTGTTTTGATTTATCGCTTTTTTTATTCATTCAATTCTGCGTTCCATTTTTCCGTTTTCTCGCTCTATTTTTTGTCACTTTCTAAAACTTGTTTCTTGATTGTGCGCTCTATCCATTTCCTCGTTTTCTTAGTTTCTGGCTCTGTTGTTTGTCATTTCTTACTTTCCCGCTCTATTTTTTTAATTGTATCATTTTGTTGTGATCCCAATATTTTTTATTGGTTTGTTTTTTCACTTGCTTGCTTTATGTTCTTTGTTTTTAAATTTGTATGATGCTTAATTTCTCACTCTATTGCGTTTAACTCGATTCAGTTGCTTCAGCACTCAATTTTGTCTAGTTTTCAAGCTCTGTTTCGCCCATTTTCTTGCTTTATTTAGTTTCTTGTTTCACTGTATTTTTTTTCTTTTTTTACACTTTCTTGCTTCGATTTTTGCTTTTGTTTTTTAATTCCTAGCTTTTGTTTTTTTGTTTTGCCATTTATCATTTCTCGCTTTTGCTTTCTATTTTTTCTTCTGTTCTATTTCTAACTTTCAAGAAGCTTTATTTTTCTCGTCAATTTTCTAGATTTATCACCTGACTTTTTCTTGTGCCGCTTTTCATTTGGTTTTTCCTTGTTATTCTCGTTTTTTTCTCATCTTCTTGTTTTTGCGTTTTCTTTTTTTCGTTGTATCGATTCCTTGCTTCATTTTCTCATCCCTTCGCATATTATTTTTTTCATAGTTTTATTCGCTTCCTCAAACTATTTTTTTGCTTTCTCATTCTTTTTTTGTGTTTTTGTTCGCATTTTCGCTTTATTTTTCTCATTTTTTCGCTCCGTTTTTTATTGTTATCTTTTTTTCTTGCTTCTTGCTATATTTTTCCTTTTCGCTCTATTTTTCTCGTTTTCTTGGATTTTTGCTATATTTTTCCCAACTTTCATCGCTCCATTTTTAAGCTTTATAGTTTTTATTCTCGCTTGGGCTTATTTATTTTTCTTAGGGTCGTACACTTATTACGTAGGCAATTTTTCTGTGATTTTCGAACCCCCATCCCTCCATGTAAGATTTTATTCATGCAAATGATTTTTTTTATTTATATGTTGCGTAAGACGCGACAGACCTTCACAGATAGACAGTGTTTACGTAATATATGTACGACCTCTTACTTTTTCGTTTCTCACATTATCAATCTATATTTGCCTGCTTTTTGTTTTATTTTTCTCATTTTCTCGGTCTATTCTTCCTCTTAATTTTTTTCTTTCGCTTTATGTATTCCCGCTTTTTCGTTCTTTTTTTCTAAGTATCTGCCATTTTCTCAATCCCCTTTTATCTTTCTTTATTTTTTTTTTGCTTTTCCTCGCTTTGTTGCTCTATTTTTGCTTACTTTTCTGATTTTCGTTTTCGGTTTTTCTTGATGTTTTGCTCTGTTTTTTTCCCTTTATTGTTTTTGCTTTGGCTCTCTAGCTTTTTTGCTTTAGTTTTTCTCGCTTTCTTGCTTTGATTTTGAAAATTTTTCTGATGCAAAATGCTCTTCAGGTAGTTGAAAGTTGGTGTCGCCAATATGGCCTTTCGGTAAATCCGAATAAAACATTTATTGTTCTTTTCACGGAAAAACGTAACCGTAATGGTATTAATCCATTACATGCTTTTGGTTCTGAAATCAGTAACTGATCAAGTAAAGTATGTGGGTCTAATTTTGGATTCAAAGCTTTCCTGGACTCCTAACATTGAGTTTAGAATCAAAAAGGCGTGTATGGCTTTCGGCCAATGCCGATGAACCTTTGGTAAAACTTGAGGTTTTAAACCCAACCCAAATATATCATAACAATTGTACGACCAATTTTGGCTTATGGATGTCTTGTGTGGTGGCAAAAGGGGGAAGTGAAGACAATTCAGTCTAAATTAGGCCATCTTGAAAGGATGTGCCTAATGGCAATGACTGGTGCGTTCTCTTCAACTCCCACGGCTGCTCTCGAAGTTCTCTTCGACGTGGCCCCACTACACATACATCTCAAACAAGAAGCATTTTCTTGTACTTACCGACTATGGGTACTCGGTTTTATGGAAGTGAATCTTGTAAACCGCAGTTCTACACACACTTCGTTGTTACCGCCTATGGTTAATTGGGACAAAATTTTCCTTGCTCCAAGTGATCTCACACAAGTTAGTAATTTTCCTTATAGGACATTTTCAACACAATTCCCCTCGCGGGATGAGTGGACATCTGGCTATTTGGAGAGAAGTATGTCGGACAGCATTGTTTGTTACACTGACGGCTCCCTCCTCGAAGGTAGAGCAGGTGCAGGTGTCTATTCACGTGAGCTGAGATTGGAACAGTCACACTCACTGGGTACACACTGCACTGTCTTTCAAGCAGAAATATTTGCCATCATGTGTGGAGTGCAATCTGCATTGCAGCAACGCATTATGGGCAAAGTAATATACTTCTGTTCAGATGTTTTTTCTAAGTATCTGCCATTTTCTCAATTCCCTGTTATCTTTCTCTATTTTTTGCTTTTCCTCGCTTACTTTCCTGTTTGCTTACTTTCCTGTTTTTCGTTTTCGGTTTTTCTTGATGTTTTGCTCTATTTTTTTCCTTTTATCTTTTTTGCTTCGGCTCTCTTGTTTTTTGCTTTAGTTTTTCTTGCTTTCTTGCTTTGATTTTGCTCTCTTTTCCGATCCACTTTTCTCACTTTTTCACTCTCGTTTTCCACTCCAGTTCTTGCCGATATTTTGTCAATTTTTCTTCTGCTCCCTCTTACCTTATTGCTCCATCTTCTTTGGCTTTTTCACTCCGCTTTCTCTGGCTTTTTCACTCCACTTTTCCTTCTTCGCTCAAGTTTTTATTGTTTGTTTTTATTTTACTTTCTATTGTTATTTCGCTCAAGTTTTTCTAGTTCCTTCGCTCCACATTTTTATGTCTCTAGTTACTATTGCCTTTTCGCTCTAGGTTTTATTCGTTTTATCGCGTAGTTTCTCTTACTTTTTTGCGGTTTTCTTGATTTTTCACTTGTCTTATCTCGTTCAGCCGCTCAGATATTTCACCTTAGTTTTCCTAGATTTTGATTCCTCATTTTCTTCATTTTTTCTGTCCGCTTTCTCATACTTTTCGCTCCACTTTATTCCGCTTTTTTGCTTTTGCAGTTTTTCTCATTTTCGCTCCAGTTTTCATCGCTATTACAAACCAGTTTTCTCCACTATTTTGCTCCAGTTTTTTTTGCGCCTTTTTACTACAGTTTTTCTTGCTTTTTTGCCAGTTTTCTTTCTTCGCTGCTTTCTCAGTTTTTTGCTCGAGTTTTATTTTTTGCTTGTTTTTTCGCTTCTCTTTCTCTTGTTATTTTGCATCAGTTTTTTCTCGCTCTTCTGCTCCAATGCTTAAGCCTCTACGCTTCGGTTTTTCTAGCTTTAGCGATAAAACTTCGCAGTTTTTCTCAGTTCAATTATTTCTCGCCTTTTCATTAGATTTTTTCTCTATTTTCATCTCACTCAGGGTTTTCTGGCATTTTCACTTCAGTCTTCCGAAAAAAACTTGCATTTTTTGCTGCAGTTTTTTTTTTCTTTTTCGCTGCAGTTTTCATCGATGAACACTCCAGTTTTTAAGCCTCTTTACTTTAGTTTTTTTTTCCAGTTCATCTCGTTATGCGTGTATGTGGAACTTAGCAGTGGCAAATTACTCGCAACAGGTTCCATTCGACGGAGAATCATGTCCCATTGTTTGCCATAGAAAATTGGCCAGATCGGACTATGGGCTCAGAAGTTAGGGCAAACATACTATTTCTTATGCGCAACACACGCTAAAAACATTCACTCATATTTTTTAGTATTTTTGGCACTAGAAAGGCACCAAGACCGCTAGGTAGGTAAATCGTGGTCTTTCAAATTTTGTTCGCTTTTTCGTTCAAATTTTCTGGCTTTACACTCCACTTTCTTTCGCTTTCTCACTCCAGCTTTTCTTTCTTTTCGCTCAACTTACTCTCGCTTTCTTGCCACAATTTTCCTCTCTTTTCGTTCCAGTTTTCTCGCTTTTTGCTCTGACTTTTCTCACTCCTTCGCTCTAGTTTATCTCGCCTTTTCTTTCGATTTTTCGCTTTTCCGCTTTAGTTTTCTCATCTATCGCTTTATAGTTCCAGTTTCTCTTGCTTTTTTGCACCAGTTTTTTCTTCTTTTTTTGCTCCAGTTTTCTTCTTTAACTACAGCTTTTTTTCCTGTTTCATTTTTTTTTTCGCTTTTTCACTTCAGTTTTTCTCATGTTAACGCACAGCTTTTTTGGCTTTTCTCCAGTTTTACTATCTTTTTCGCTCCAAACGAACTCCATGTTTCCATTCAGCTTTTCTTGCTTCTTTACTCCAGTTTTTCTCGTTTTTTGATCAAGTTTTTCTCTCCTGTTTATTTTGTTTTTTTCCTACTCCATTTTTTCTTTCTCCAGTTTCTTTTTTCATTTTTTACTTCAATATTTTTCTGTTTTGCTCTGTTTTTTTTTATCCAGCTTCTGTTTCCATTTTACTAACTTTTTTGCTACAGTTTTTCTTGAACGCTCCAATTTTTATCTTTTTCACTTCAGCTGTTTTTTTTTCCTATTTCACTCTAGTTTTATTGCTCATTTTCTGCTTTCTTGTTTGTTAAAGTTTTTCTCTCTTTTTTGCTCCATTTGGTCCTTCTGTTTTTTCGCTCCAGAATCCAGATCTTCTTTCTCAATCAGTACTGCAATTGCTGAGCGCTTGCTGAGTGCGATTCATTTGTTTTATATTTTTCTCTGCTCCTCCCTGTCTATGATGTTGCATTCCAATCAGTAGTACAAAGCAGGAATAGGTGAGCAAACTTGGTTTGCCAACAGCGGGCTGAGACTGATAATCACTCAGCACAAAATTCGGTATTTTTCTTTTAAGTGATAGTACTTATCATGCATTTACATATGGCTCTCACTTATGCGCACTAGACCTGTGCGCCGGTCATATCATCGGCGGCGGCGGCGTGGTGGTCACTTTTGCCCCGGCGGCGGCGGCGTCACGGCGGCGCGCCGTTGACTTTTATCGGCGGCGGCGGCGGCGGCGTGAACCGGCGTGGATGAAAAAATCAATGGCTGAAAAAATCAATTTTACCGTAGATTTTTGGATTAACGCGGTTTGATTCACACGGTAGGAATTGCCCGTATAAAAATCGACTTCAGTGGGTTAAAATTGCAATATTCTGCGTTTGCCGATCATCAAACAGCACATTCAAAATAGTCAATTGCCGGCGATACTAATCAATACCTGATTTCAAAATATTATTTGAATTACCACTATTTTGTTACTCTTTGATTTTGATTAATGAAATTTTAACAATAAATCCTGCTTCATTTTTTCGTGACCCCAAAGTGTTAAGAATTAGATTTCGGTGTCATAGAACAAATTGATAATAACTTTTTTCAAAAGTTATTTCCAATTTAGGATTTAGATTGAAATGTTTTGATCTCAAAATAACTAAGTTTCAGAAAAAATCTAAAATTTTCCTGAAATTTGCCTAAATAAGCCAAGCTCTTGGTGAAGTTTCTGAAAGAATTTCTGGAGGAAACTAAGATTTTTTTTAATTCCTTCAGGCATTTCTCAGTAAATTTCATTAGGAATTCCTTCGTTAAATCCTATGACAATGTCTGCAAAATTTTATATTTCAGAAAGAATAATCCATTCAGGTTCTCTTTGGGAAATTCCTTTAGTAAAACATAAAATATTCATTCATTCGGAAATTTATTAAAGAATGAACTATTTTCTGATGGAATTCCTAAGAGAATTTTCTAAAGGACTTTCCGAGAAAATTCCTGAAGTAGTGTTGGAAAGTGTAGTAGGAACCTTTTGAGAAAATTTTGAACAAATCCCCACAGACATTTCGAAGGAATTCCTAACAGTATTTCCAAAATGCATCAGGGGCTGCTTCCGCATCTTCCTCGATTGCACACCCCAGAGCCAACGTCCTGTTCCAGGTTCTCTGCAAGTTCTCTTGCTAGTCTCTCTTCCTGCATACGCACTACATGTCCAACCCACTGTAATCTGCCTTATTTTATCAACCTGCCTATGTCTACACTTTTGTATACTTGGTTTAACTCGTGATTCATTCATTCGTCTGCTCCATTTAACATTTTCCACCACGCTGCCAAGTATTGAGCACAGTATTTTCAACTCAAACACTTTGAGAATTTGATAATCTGCATCTTTTAACGTCCATGACTCATGGCCGTACAGGACGACTGGACGAATCAACGATGTGTACAGAGCTACTTTTGTCAGTGTCTTTAGGTAGCGTCATGAAGTTACAAAAGAATTTTCTGGACGAATTTTCAAAGGATTACCCTGAGAAATTCTATATTAATTTGCTTAAAGTAGTTTTGGAAGAGATCCTATGGGAATTTCAGAAACAATTATTGTCAAGGAACTTGCTAAGGAACTCCTAGAGCAGCGGTTCTCAACCTTTTTCTTGAAAGGTACCCCTTGGAACTTTTGCATTAATTGAGGTACCCCCTCTCGAAATTAGGCTTCCAATGCTTTTGAAAGGATAATACCGAGCCCTTTGAAGGGAAGCTCCTTCAACCTTTTGAATCCTTTTGAAATAGACTTCCGCGCCTCTTCATTAGAGGCTTCTGAGCCTCTTGTAGAGAAGCTTCCGAGCCTCTTGAAGGCGGTTTTTGAGCCACTGAAAAGGAGGCTTCCTTTGCAGCTTAAAACGACGCTTCCAAGCCTCTTGAAAGAAGGCTTCCGAACCACTTGAAAGTAGACTTCTGAGCCTCTTGAAAGAAAGATTCTGAGCCTCTTGAATGGGGGCTTCCGAGCCTCTTGAAAGAAGGCTTCCGAACCTCTCTAAAGGAGCCTTCCGAGCCTCTTTAAAGGAGGTGGCTTCTGAGCCTCTTGAAAGTACGCTTCCGAGCCTCTTAGAAGGAGGCTTTTGAGCCTCATGATAGGATGCTTTTAAGTCTCTTGAAATGTGGCTGCCTACCCTCTTAAAAGGAGCCTTCCGAGCCTCTTGGAAAAAGGCTTTTGAGCCTATTGAAAGGAGGCTTATGAGCATGGAAGGAGGTTTTTGAGCCTCTTGAAAGGATCTTGAAAGGAGACTTCCAAACCTCTTGAAAAGAGGCTTCCAAACCTCTTGAAAAGAGGCTTCCGAGCCTCTCAAAAGAAGGCTTCCGAGCCTTTTGGAAGAAGGCTTCCGAGCCTTTCGGAAGCCTCTTAAAAGCATGATGAAAGGAGTCTTCCGAGCCTCTTGGAAGGAGGCTTTAGGGCCTCTTGAAAGAAGGCTTATAAGCCTGGAAGGAAGCTTTTGAACCTCTTGAAAGAAGGCTTCTGAGCCTCTTGAAAGAGCCTCATGAAATGATATTGAAAGGGGGCTTCCGAGCCTCTTGAAAGGAGGATTTTGAGCCTGTAGAAAAGGAGGATTTTGAGCCTCTTGAAAGTACTCTTTAGAGCCTCTTAGAGGGGGCTTTTGAGCCTCTTGAAAAGATGCTTTTGAGTGCTTTGAGTGCTTTGATGCTTCGAGTGAAAGGGATTTTTGAGCCTCTTGAAAATAGGCTTCCGAGCCTCTTGAAAGGAGGTTTCCGAGCCTCTTGTAAGGCTTCTGAGCCTTTTGAAAGAAGGCTTCCGAGCCTCTTGAAGGGAGTCTTCCGAGCCTCTTAAAAGGACGCTTCCGAGTTTCTTAGAAGGAGGCTTTTGAGCCTCTTGAAAGGATGCTTTTGAGCCTCTTGAAATAAGGCTCCCGAGCCTCTTGAAAGGAGCCTTCCGAGCCTTTTGGAAGGTGGCTTCTGAGCCTGGAAGGAGGTTTTTGAGCCTCTTGAAAGAAAACTTCTGAGCCTCTTGAAAGTAGGCTTCTGAGCCTCTTCAAAAAAGGCTTCCGAGCCTCTTGAAAAGATATTGAAAGGAGGCTTCCGAGCCTCTTGAAAAGATATTGAAAGGAGGCTTCCGAGCCTCTTGAAAGGAGGTATTTGAGCCTCTTGAAAGGAGGCTTTTGGGCCTCTTAAAAGAGATTTTTGAGCCTCTTGAAAGGAGGCTTCCGACCCTCTTAAAAATAGGCTTCCGAGCTTCTTGGAAAGAGGCGTTTCAGCCACTTGAAAGGAGGCTTCTGAGCCTCTTGAAAAAGGCTTCCGAGCCTCTTGAAAGGAGGCTACCGCATCTCTTGAAAGGAGGTTTCTATGCCTCTTAAAAGGAGGCTTCCGAGCCTCTTAAAAGAAGGCTTACGAGTCTCTTGAAAGGAGACAACTTAATCACTTGAAAGGAGGCTTCTGAAGTTCCCAGGAGGCTTCCGAGCCTCTTGTAAGAAGGCCTTCAAGCTGCTTGGAACAAGGCTTCCGAGATGCGTAGAAGGATGCTTATTTATTTATTTATTTATTGGTATTTATTCCATCTGGCTTGAAGCCTTAATGATTTTTTTTAGGGAAAAAGCCAGTTTGAGTTGACATTGTTGGCCATGCTCAAATTGGCGTAAAAACCTCATATCTTTTCTTGAACGGAGAGTTCTTTGGAGTATTACCTGGAAACTTTGAAGGTTATTAATCGGGAAATTCTACGAAATTTCTACGACAAACTTTTTGGAATGTAGACTTGACGTTCTCGGAATTTCGACTCGAAATTCTGAAAATTCTTGGGTTTTCTACAAATTTGAACCGGCATGAAGAATTATAATTCAGATGCGTGACAGATTTTAAGCAGTGGCGCGCCTATGCAAGTGCCGGTGGTGGTGGCGCACACCTCTAGGAGGAATCAAATCCTACAGAAATTAAATTAATTGGCTTCGAGATTTGTTTTCAGGAGCTATGGACAGAGAATTGAATTTGAATTTTAATTGATATTGAGTTGGATTTTATTCAGTTTGATTTTGTTGGGTTTAAAATTTGAATTTTACTGTAGTGTTCACAGTGGATTTGAAAATAGATTTGTATATATAGTATAAAATAGAATTGCTGAAATCGTGATTGATTTCCAATTTTTTCCCAGTCACTTATGACATTTTGTTAAATTTGAAAAAGTCTACGTAGACTTCAAGGGGGTGGGGAAGGGGTTTTGGAAAAATCTACTAGGGGGGAAAGGGGGGTGTGTTTGAAAATGTGAAAATTCGGCCTATGTGGTTTGTGGGAAGTTGTTTAGAAATACTTTCAAAATCTCTTAAAGTAGTTCAAATGGGAATTATTTTCGAAAACCCATTTAGGCTCTCTTTTAAAAATGCCTTCGGAAATATACATATATATATATATTGAAATTCCTGCACAAAACCCTCCAGGAATTTTTTCAAAAACTTCTCCAAAAATTCATTTAAGAGCTCCTCAAAAAATTTTCCTTGAATAATCTAAAAAAAACTCCACCAAGAATTCTTTTGGATATTTCACCAGGGGTTTCTTTAAAAATTTCTTCGAAAAGCCTCCCGGATTCCTTCTTAGATTTCTTCCAGGAAATCCATTGAAAATTAATTAGATAATGAAATAGTTTTCGGTGGAGTTGCTAATTGAATTTTTGAATAAATAAAACAAATAAATTAAACAACTAACACTGAAAAAATCCGAAGGTATTGCTGAAAGAATTTCGTAAAGAACCCATGGAGGTATTTTCGATGGAATTCCTGCAGGAAGTTCTGGAACAATTCTCGAAGAATGTTTTAAAGGAATTGCTAGAAGAAGCTCTGAAGAAATTCCTTAGGAAAATTTGGAAGAAATCCCTTATGCAATCTCTGGAAGAATTTATTTGAAGAATTCTTAGAATAATTGCCGAAGAAATTCATGAGGAGGTATTCCTTTAAAAAAATGAAGAGTTGTTAAACAGTTTTTGAAGAAACTACAAATGGAATTTCTTGAGAAATTTATTAAGAAATATCCGAAGGAGTCGCTAAAGAAACTTCTGAAGGAATTCCTTAACGATTCTCCTAAGGAATTCTTAACAACATTTTCGTAGAAATTACTCAAACAATTTTTTTGTATGCATTCCATAAAAAAATTTCCTGAAGAAATTCGTGAAGGATTTTTTGAAGAAATCCGTAATGGAATTTCTGAAAGAATTTTCGGAGAAATTTTGTAAGACATTTCCAGGAGAATACATGAAGTAATTTTCCAAGGTTTTTTATTGAAACTTTTCGGAGGAATATCTGGAGAAATTTACTAGGAAATATACCAAGTGGTTTTGGCGCTTTGGGGATGTATTTAAGGCTTCACAAAAGCTTCATAATTTGCGAGTCACCTACAGGCAGTGTTGTCTTACACTCTGTGCAAGAAATTCTGCTCTTTGATTTTACTCCATCTAAACGATGGACATTTAGAAAATTCAAATAGCCTTCTATTAGTTGCACTGACTTAGTTAAGATTGTAAAATCGTTTGGATGGAGTAAAATCATAGAGCAGATTTTTTTGCATAGAGTGTAGGACAACACTGCCTACAGATTTAGGTGCCCGACTAAATGAGGTTTTGACTTAGACGAATTCCAAAGACCATTGCAACATTTGTTGTATTATTCTACTTAGTAGATTAAATGTACTAGATACAGCCTAATTCAAAATCACAATTAATCAACCAACCAATTCATTATTGAATGTTTGTCACCACACTGTCTTAGAGGCACTATCACTTGAGGTAGATTTGAAATTGAATTCTGACGAGTTCCATCTCAACAACATTCTTACAACTAACTAACAACAACAATCATAACACGATTTTAGTACTATTCCAATCAATTGCACCACGTTGTATTGTCTTACAAATACGTATTTTTTCGCTGTAAGGTTAATTGATTTTTTTTTATTGCGATTAGTCATCGGCGTGGCAAAATTATGATCGGCGGCGCGCCGACCCTAAATCGCCGGCGGCGTGAGTAAAACCACCGGCGGCGGCGGCGCGGCGCGGCGGCGCACAGGTCTAGTGCGCACCAGCGAGTGAACTGAATGGACTGTCACTGTAGGCTGTATGCGTGGTGAGAAAAAAGGTATTTTGCTTACTTTATACCTGCTTGCGGCTGCTAACCATATCAGTTTTCATTGCTGGAAAGTGATTGTGAACAGGCAATAGTATCAATATCCAACAAATATCACTCACTGAGACTGAGAATTTGCACTACTGCTTTCAATCACACCGATTATTCACTCTTTCAACCAGTTCGGCGTTTTAGATTTTTCGGCTATCTAAGCAAACATTAGGTTCCAACAGCTCGTGGTGATTAGTGTTTTGTATTTTGGTAAATTATGGGCTAGAATTAGTTTGGCACATAGCACATTGGGAACGACGTTATTTTTGAATGTTTTGTCTGCAATCTAAATTACAATTCTTCTAAATTGAACCAAGCGTCAATGTTTTTTTTTGTCTTTATTTAGGAGACTTTCAGCCCGAGGCTGACTCATCTCCGGAAGCGTCAATGTTAAATTATAAAATTTTGATGAGTGGCTATTTAAATCCTATTAAATTCTCTATACTTCTCGCCTTTGTCAAAGCTTTTTGCAAATTTTGAGACATAGCTTCTTTTATTAATAACATTTATTCGTGGAAAGCAAAGTCAAAATCAAACTGCTTAACAGAAATTGAAAAAAAAGGGTGTCATATGGTTTAGAGTTTGCGTAGCTATTGTGACAATTTGACAGAGCACCTCGTCAAAAGAAATTCGTAATAGTTGTTCCTGTTCTATCGCAATTTTTTTATCAATTGCGTTTATTTGACAGGCTCAGGCGTGTATAATACTTAACGGATCCGAGACTTTATGATATTTACAATCGATATAATATTATTATCAACAGTTAGTAAGGGAAAAGGGGCATAAACCAATATATTTGTGGCGACTCAAAGTTAGATTCCCTAGTAACATTTTGGTTTTGTGCTGGTTTTATCACTTCCTTGTAGAGTAAATTCTGGACTTCAAGAGCGTTATAAAACTTAAAATGTTACTTGGGTTGCGTAATTTAGGGGTTGGGATTTAAGTTTGAGGTATTACAGCTGCTCATCCGGGTATTTGACGTCATTAACGGTATGGCGGGACAACGTGCTCGAGTTGTGGATCGTCAGGGATCTTCCGGATGGCCATAGCTTCGTGTTACACGGAACAATAAGATAAAGGCAAGAAAAAAAAATGAGAAAGAGAAAAAAAGAGGGGTATTAGACTTTTATGTCACACGAGCAACGAAAGGCATAGATGGCCTGCATATAAACAACATCGCGATCCCTGAAACTGTTTTAAATAACAGATACTGGATGTTGTTTGAGGATATATTTTGATTTTTCTACCGCTGGTTGCCCGTTCACTGGTTCGTTCGGGTATCCATAAATGAGTTTACGACAGTGATATCATCAAACTATGGATTGTTAGTCTTTTTTCGCTTCAATCGTAAGATACAGTCAGATTTTTTTTAACAGATTTGACAGATCTAACAATTCTGTATAAGAACCTACAGAAACCTGTATAAAAACTGAGAATATGCGAAAATGCTAGATTCTTATACAAATATTGTATAAGACCTTACAATTTTGTAAGCTTTTCTTACAAGATTCTGCGAAATTTTTATTACCCTTTATTAACCTTCCGGGACTCGTATGGATTGTATAACATTTCACCGAAAACTATTTCGCGGTTGAACATTTCGCGGAATAACATTTGGCGGTTTGTAACTTTTCGCGGTACGACATTTGGCGGATTGTACCTTTTCGCCGAATGACTTTTGGCGGAATGTACCATTTCGCGGAATGCACCATTTCGCGGAATATTAATAATAATAGCCTTTGTTCATTCAGCATTCCGACATTATTACCCGCGAGGTCTCTAAGCCAAGTTACCATTTTGTTTTGCATTCGTTTAACACGAGATTAACGAGACTATCCTTCAGCATAGGCTTGCTTTGCAGTCACGCATCTTCCCGCACGGCTAAGGAACGCCTCCCAGAATATTTAGAAGTAGTTTTCAAAATTTCAATTGCCCCTTATACCGGGCAGATACATCCATTTAAAGAAGACGTTACCCCTCCTTTCGCCTTATACCGGGCAGACGCGTTCGTCTAAAGAAGGCATTATCAACTCCTTTTGCCTTATACCGGGCAGAAGACGTTACCCATCCCTTCGCCTTATACCGGACAGACGCATTCTTTTAGAGAAGGCCTTATCCTTATCCTTTCGCCTTATACCGAGCAGATGTATCCATTTAAAGAAGGCGTTACCCCTGTCTTCGCCTTATACCGGGCAGATGCATTCTTTTAAAAAAGGCATTATCAACTCCTTTCGCCTTATACCGGGCAGATGCATCCATTTAAAGAAGGCATTATCAACTCCTTTCGCATTATACCGGGCAGATGCATAGCATAGTTACGGTGTACTTCGTAGATTGGACACTAGTGATACTCAAGTTTTTCTTTTGAAATCCTTATCCAGATTTCTATCAGAAATCAAGGTGGGTGTGGTCCTCAATTTCGCCTTATACCGGGCAGATGCATCCATTTAAAGAAGGCGTTACCATTCCCTTCGCCTTATACCGGGAAGACGTGTTCTTTGAAAGAAAACATTAGCAACTCCTTTCGCCTCATAACGGTCAGTAGATACGGTCGATTCGAACCCGTACCCGATGGGTTCGGGTTTGAAAAATTACTACAATATCGGGTTCGAGTCGGATACGGGTTTGAGAAATAAAATACTGCAAATTATTTTATTCAGTTTTGTTAATTGTGAGGCTAGTTTGTTGTTTGGGCTCACATTTTTTTTAATTTTAAGAGAACCAGAAAATATCTAGTTTGAATTTTTCGGGAAAAAATTGTGTGCGGGCTAAAATAATTAAATTATGTCGGGTTCGAATCGAAATTTTCGGGAACGGGTTGGGTTCGGATTTGCATTTAATCCAAAAAAAAAAAATTCCGCGAAATGGTTTTCGGCGAAATAATATACAACCTACATTTTACAACGGTGCGAGTCCCGGGAGGTTAAATAAAGGTAGCTGCCTGCACAAATTTCACTACTCAATAATCTAACAAACTAATCAATTTGTTACAGTTTTTGCGAGTTGGATGATTTTTCGACCATGAAATCTCAAGCTAAGAAAGATCATCAGCTAACAATAAATTTCAAAACTTCATGACCGCCATTGTCTCTAACGTTTATTTTTTTTCGTATCTTTGCAGGTAATTATTCAACTTATTTTCTTCATCCAGATGCTACAGTGAATCCCGATTATTATCCGTACATAAGTTTTCAAATTCATGGTAAGCTTCAATTCGCAAAAGATCATAAAATCACCTTGAAGTATGAATAAACTTTGGGAAAACCCAACAGAGCATGTCACTATGTGCGAGCCTCACCTAAAACAGTGGTCAACATGTAAACAGTTATTTGCTCACCCTGATCCCATATTTGCGTGGTTATGAAAATCTGTCATAATAAGAGTTTAGTACAACTCCATTGAATTCCACCACTTCGTAATACTTTTACATATACGTATTTCGACCACAACTGTAAGGTCGTCTTCAGTGGCTGGTACTTGACTCGACTTGAGTCGAAAGTTGAGGTCGAAATACGTATATTTAAAAGTATTACGAAGTGGAATTCAATGGAGTTGTGCTAAACTTGTCTTATGACAGTGAAAACATTCCACTAAAAAGAGCTAAATATTTTTCCTGAAGGATCTGTTTATTTGACTAATTTTACATCAAGTATTTGCTAGCACAAAACCGTGAATACTGCTATGAATCTACTCACTGAAAGGTGAATTTAACAGACACTTGATTATCAATCGAGAAATCAGTAGCTTAGTAGGGAAAGCACCTGTCATGCGAACTGGGGTCGTGGGATCAAACCCCACCGAAGGGGCGGTTACCCTCCAATACCTTTTCCGAACTAAATCTATCACATGTTGTACATATGCATAATCAAGTTTCAGACATAGTAATTAATTTCCACTCCGGGTGGCTTAATACCCGGCATATAGGCAATTAACTTTGAATGTACTGATCTCGAGTGGCGATCTCTCTTCGCTTGTGTGGTCGTGTTGGGATCTGACGACCAAACTGGCACAACCTCACACAACCCTACTTCATTGAGCGCCGTTGCTGATGAAGCAAGTGTGTAGGAGCCGGACAATATTAAATACTCATCCTACTTGGTTGACATTGTGTACAAAATACATTTGAGAGAGTTAGTTCTGAAAATGTATTGCGAGAGATCGGCTGGTACCTGGTGCTGGGAATTTGGTTTCATCAGTACCCGCTAAGCTGCGGTGGACGACGGAGGTCCTTCGTAGCTTAGTAGGGAAAGCACCTGTCATGCGAACTGGGGTCGTGGGATCAAACCCCACCGAGGGGCGGTTACCCTCCAATACCTTTTCCGAACTAAATCTATCACATGTTGTACATATGCATAATCAAGTTTCAGACATAGTAATTAATTTCCACTCCGGGTGGCTTAATACCCGGCATATAGGCAATTAACTTTGAATGTACTGATCTCGAGTGGCGATCTCTCTTCGCTTGTGTGGTCGTGTTGGGATCTGACGACCAAACTGGCACAACCTCACACAACCCTACTTCATTGAGCGCCGTTGCTGATGAAGCAAGTGTGTAGGAGCCGGACAATATTAAATACTCATCCTACTTGGTTGACATTGTGTACAAAATACATTTGAGAGAGTTAGTTCTGAAAATGTATTGCGAGAGATCGGCTGGTACCTGGTGCTGGGAATTTGGTTTCATCAGTACCCGCTAAGCTGCGGTGGACGACGGAGGTCCTTCGTAGCTTAGTAGGGAAAGCACCTGTCATGCGAACTGGGGTCGTGGGATCAAACCCCACCGAAGGGGCGGTTACCCTCCAATACCTTTTCCGAACTAAATCTATCACATGTTGTACATATGCATAATCAAGTTTCAGACATAGTAATTAATTTCCACTCCGGGTGGCTTAATACCCGGCATATAGGCAATTAACTTTGAATGTACTGAAAAGAAATATATTTTGAACACATACGATAGATCCTCCGGCCACAGTGTTTATGAATTGTCATCAAGCCTACCACACCAACCTGGAAGGGAGTGGTAATCCCCTTCAGAAATAAAAAAAAATCTCCTGCTTAATGCGACCATCAGCTGTGCGACTGTAGATTTCGTATTCGTATGTGCAAAAGTACCCATCGTATCAGATTATACGTTTGCGCGTTGAATTTATAATTTTCTCCACTGCCGTACACGGAGAGCGATTATTTGTGCTTTTTAAATCCCGATCGCACGCGCCGGTCGCGCTCAAAAGAGATGTAATTACTGTAACGGCACTTCTTTCCCACGCACAACATGTGTTCCCGCGTTTATTTACACCGAGTTGGATAAGCCATTTATGGTTGTGTTATCTATCAAACCTAGGTACTAATTTCCTGAACTGTTTTATTATGCAAGCCCCAAGTAGTCAGTTCTAAACTTGTAGAATATTATTCAAAAAGCGATCAACAAAACATACAAGAAAACGTGACTCAGAACATATTCTAGATAAGGGTCAAAAACCTACAAAGCTAATTTGATCCATAATTGGACTAACGAAACCCCAAAAAATACCTCTCTACACTTTTGGTGCAGAAGTTATCTCATCCCATATCGCATCGTTGCATTACTCTGGGTCAATATACGCCTCGCCCCCCAGCAGAGTGTACTACTGGTACTGCAAATGCACATGCAATACCATCCCAGTGCCAAGTTCTGACGAACCAAAACAACCGAAGTGAGTATAACCCCAAAGAGCTAGGCATCCGCTTCGAGGAGAGCAGTCAGTCGGTGCAATATTGGCGCGGTCATAGCGTTTTTCAAGCGCGTCACCATCGTCAACAATCAACGTCATCAACCAACCAACCATCCGTCCGTCCATCCAGCAGCGTTGAGCGTGGGTCTCCGATTCGTGGCACAGAATTTATAAATAAATGTATCGTACATTTTTATTTTTATGTGCCTACCTACCCCGGGCCACCTCCCCACTGCTCGGCTCTCGTTGCATCCGATGCATACTCGATGATGCACTTCTTCGCTATTCCATCGTCGGCCATAATTCACCACTGACTGCGCGGCTGCTGACTAGCTGCCTACTTTAGCTGCTGCCTGGTGGTGACGAATGGCGCGGTGGCGGCGGCGGCGGTGGTAGTGCGTCTTAAATTTTATTGCTCTTCGTTGCACTCTTGTGCAATTTATTATGTCGTCGTGCACTTCCATGGTGTTAGGGTGGGTCAATAACGCGACATGTTAACCAATTTACAGAAAGCTTATCTAGAAATCAATAAATCAATTTTGTTTATTTGAGTCTTACTTACATGCATCTAAATTTTAATAATGATTATTTCATCAGATCATTATTACGGTCATAACGGACCAAATAAAATTTACAAATGATCTGATTATTTGTATTCAATACTCAACTAAGAAAACCCTAATGTTGGTGCACTATGGAGCACATACAGTTTTGACGACCGTTGTCGTCGTCGTCGCGGTGACTGGGGAGCAACCGTACAAACATCATCTACGCACTATTCTTGAGCGCAGAAATGCACTGCAGCGGTGCGGTACGAGTCTGTCCTTCAACCCCATAAGAGCAGTCGGCACCAGACGGAAGACGACAATTAGATACTAGTTCGTTGGTTTGGTGCTCTGCTTTTAACGTCATCGTCGTCGTCTGTAGGAACTTGGAAGTTGCAATTTGTGCGGTGCACCGTGATGGTAGATGAGGGTCATCGTCGCACGGGCGACCGACGCGACGGCAGAACGTTCCGGATTTGAAACATTTGAGGAGACATTTATGCTCCCATTATGAGGAGGATGATGGTGCACGATACGCTCGGGCTGGTACTTATCGTTTGAACCGACGGCGATGGTAGGTGCAGCTGCATCGTAGTATAAGAAGAGTGCTCCAAGGTTCGCCAAATTGCGGGTGAAATGTAGTAATTAATGCGATAGCGAAGGGGATCGGGTTTTTAGGGCCGCAGAATATGGCGGTGTTTAACGAACAAGACGTAGATTTTTGCAACAATATGAGAGGTGCCTTCATGCAATATAGACACCTGCATAGTGTAAAACATTTGTAAACCCTAAAGCTCATCTAAAGATTTAAGATGTAGACTATTTATATTTGATATTTGATAAGAAATAAGGGTATAAGCAATAAATAAATTTAAAATTTCCACAAATAATGCAAAGTTTTAACAAACAATTGAAAATTTTCCACGAAAAAAATAAATCAGCCGAAGAATTTTCCATAAAGAAATCAAAATGTTCCTCGAAAAAAATACAAAATTTCCACAAATAAATCAATATTAGCAATAACCAATTACAAAATTTTCCATAACATTTTTTTTTATTCCCCAAAAATTAAAAATTTTCCAAGAAAAAATCAATAAAGAGCAATAAAAAAAATGAAAATTAAAATAAACTAAGCATTTTTTTTTCTACAGATGACCCTTTCTTTGAAAGCTTTTAAAGTTCATGGAAAATTTTATAATTTTTTTTTTAATCAAAATTTGCTTTTGAAGAAAGTTTTTAATTTATGTGGGAAAAAATATTTATACTGTGGAAAATTTTGTAATTGTTAATTGCTAATATTGATGTATTTATGAAAATTATATTTTTTATAATTGCAATTTTTGCTTTTAAAAGTGTTTATTTATTTTTGTTTTGTAGAAAATTCTTAATTGTTTATGGAAATTTTGCTTTTTTTGTGGATTTTTTTTATTAATTTATTGATCATACCCTGATTTCTTTATTAGCCATTTTCTAATTTTTCATGGAAAGTTTTCAAGTCTTCACGGAAATTTTTGCAGATATTTCGTGAAAATTCGGAGTACGTTTCGTACGAAGGAATTCAAAAAAATGTCCCAAAAAAATTTGAAGGAATTTCCCAAGATATTTGAAGGAATTTCGATGGAATTTCCCAAGGATATTCGATGGAATTTCCCAAGGATATTCGATGGAATTTCCCAAGGAAATTCGAAAGAATTTTCCAAAGAAATTTGAAGGAATCTCCCAAGGAAATTCGAAGGAATTTCCCAATGAAGTTCGAAGGAATTTCCCAAGGAAATTTGAAGGGATTTCCCAAGGAAATTCGAAGGAATTTCCCAAGAAAATTAGAAGGGATTTCTCAATGAAATTCGAAGGAATTTCCCAAGGAAATTCCCAGGAATTTCCCAAGAAAATTCCAAGGAATTTCCCAAAAAAAATCGAAGGGATTTCCCGAGGAAATTCGAGAGGATTTCCCGAGGAAATTCGAGAGGATTTCCCGAGGAAATTCGAAGGGATTTCCCGAGGAAATTCGAAGGAATTTTCCGAGGAAATTCGAAGGAATTTCCCCAGGAAATTCGAAGGAATTTCCCCAGGAAATTCGAAGGAATTTCCCCAGGAAATTCGAAGGAATTTCCCGAGAAACTTCGTAGGAATTTCGAAAGAATTTCGAATTTACTTGGGAAATTATTTCGAATCTAGAAATTTCCCAAGGAAATCCTTCGAATATTCTCGAAAAATTTCTTCGAATTCCCTCTGGAAATTGTTTCGATTTTGCTCAGGTTTTTTTTTCTGGGATTCTCTTTCGTAAAATACTATCGATTTTCTCCTGGAAACTCCTTCGAATTTCCTTGAAAAACTCGTCTGCATTTTCTCGGGAAATTCCTTCAAATTTGCTTGGGAGCTTCCTTCAAATTTTCTCAGGAGATTCCTTCGAATTTCCTCTTGAAAATTCTTTGAATTTCGGAATTTTGTTCCCGGGATGCCCTCTCGGGAAATACATTCGAATTTTTCTCGAAAAATGCCTTGAAATTTCTCTGAGCAATTCCTTCGAATGTGCTTAGAAATTTCCTTTGAATTTCCTCGGGAAATTCCTAAGGATGTCCACGAGATATTCGATCGAACTTTCACGGGAAACTCCTTAGTATTTCCTCGGGAAAATCTTTGAATTTCCTCGGGAAATCATTTCGATTTTCAGCAAAGGTATTTCCAGAGGATTCTTCTTCTTCTTCTTATTGGCATTACATTCCCACACTGGGACAGAGCCGCCTAGCAGCTTAGTGTTCATTAAGCATTTCCGCAGTTATTAACTGCGAGGTTTCTAAGCCAGGTTACCATTATTGCATTCGTATATCATGAGGCTAGCACGATGATACTTTCATGCCCAAGAAAGTCGCGACAATTTCCAATCCGAAAATTGCCTAGACCGGCACCGGGAATCGAACCCAGCCACCCTCAGCATGGTCTTGCTTTGTAGTCGCGCGTCTTACCGCACGGCTAAGAAGGGCTCCAGAGAATATTCAAAGGGATTACTCGTAGAAATTCGAAAAAAGTACTCTAGGAGATTTAAAAAAATCCGTTTACTTTCGAAGGAATTTCCCGAGGAAATTGAAAGAAATTTTCCGAGCAAAATTTAATTTGAATACGAAGAAATTTCTCGTGAAAATTCAAAGGAATTTAATTTTGAAATTTTAAATAATTTTCCTGTTGATATTCGAAGGTATTTTCCGTGGAAAAGCGAAGGTATTTCCCTGGAAGTTGAGAGGAATTCTCTCGTAAATTTGGAAATTTGGAATATCTCGTGGATTCCTTTCAATTTTCCTAAAAGGTTTTTTTTTCAAATTTGTTTTTGAGTAAACAAGAGTTTCTTTAACTGAAAATTTCTTCCAGTTTCCATTGCAGCCTTTTCTGCCAAAATTTCTCCTTAATTTCACGGGAAATTTCTACGAATTCGGAGGATTTTCCTGGGGAAATTTGATGCAATTTCAGATTTAGAAAATAAAACAGTTCATTCAAAAATATAGCTGTTAAAGAGACAATTTTCCGCATATTTATTCAAAATAAATAATAAAATTATGAAGACAAAGTAATACAGTTCATCATCTTAACTTGTGGCATAATAATACATGATTATTTAGACATTAGTCACAAAATGGAAACAACGCAGTTCTTACTTTTTTCCTGGTTTATATGCTTACTCATTTAAATAATATTTGCGTTCCATCCAGTCAGCTGATGATCTAAAATAAGAAACTGGCATTTCAAACGATTACGCGTCACCTCTCTTTTACGCACAGTCAGCCCACCGCTCGAGCCTTGTTGTATTTTTTCCGGCATCATTTTTGTTCACCTTATTCAAGGCTACTCCCACAAACGGCCTAATGGCAAGCTGATAACCACCTGGGTTGCGGTTTAAGCGATGACCGGCCGCGGCGACCACACACGCTAACTCTGATACAAATTTCACACACACGCTTACCTCGCCGCAATCCAATTTGCGAGCCTCCGTATTTAATTGCTTGCCTTCTCTTCCCCTAGCAAACATCGCCCGTTCGCCACACATGCAAACCGATTCCTCGCATCGCAACACAATCAATCGGCTGTTTGGCGCCACTGGGCCTGTCCCTCTAATTAGCCTGTGACCGTGATTCCTCGAATTGAATTCCCCATACGCGTCGTAGTTTTGATGTGCCCTCCGGCTGTCGAGTACAATAGCAATGAATCGCTCTAATAACTATAATAGAGAGACTCCATCCGACGACGACGACCGACCGATCGACCGGTGCCGCAGCAATCATCGCGATATTATGATTCGACGTAATCAACAATAACAAAACACTTCCTCCCTGTTCCTGCTTCTTCTCACTACCGCTAGTATGATGCACCTATCTAGCCCTTTTGAGTGCAATCACAGCCCCGTTCGGCCATCAGCACCGCAATCCAGTTGGGAAGAGTTCAAAGGTGCAAGACAACAACGCAAAAAGTCTTTCCAGCTATTGTACACACGTAGTGGAAGGTTGGTACCCTACCACTACCAAACGGTTTGCCTCAACAAACAAACTACACTCGCACACGTTGAATTATTCACAATAGTAAACAAGCGGCCCAGCTGATACGAGAGTACCAAACCCGCTGATCGAATACCTACTACATCCACATCTACAAGTCATCCACCACAGTGTGGAGCGCCGGTTTTCGGATCGTTAGAATATGCAGGAAAATATTGGTCGCGTGTTGATTGGGGCGCTTCCTCCTCCAGTAGTCAGCAGAAGCAGCGAGACGCCCCAAATTACCGATGACGACGACTACAGCTCGGTTGATACCGCAACCGATCTCCGTCCGTTTCATTTTTTTTACGCCAGGTTCAGCGCTGGTCCGCGTGCCGCAGCCACGTTCGCAGGGCGTTCGGTTGGTGCACTGCGGAAAACGTGCATTCAGGGTGTACGTCTTCAGCAGGGATATCCTCACGAAAGCCTTATAGCAGTATATAGATACCGAGGAATTATGGAGAGCGATAGGTGGCGGAGCGCGGTTTGTGAAATTCTATCTACACGGTAGGTGAACTGCGGAAGCGACCGACAAGCACGTAAAGGTGCATCGACAAACAGGGTTGAGGGTTCAGTAGTGGAGCTGGCGGACGCAATGGCGAGGGATTTAGTCGTTTGGAATAAATTTGTTACCGTATTCTTTAGTTCATTAAAAAGTTGAAGTTTTTGGAATTTTCTGCTTAAAATTTTCCATGCAACCAAACGAAACGCCGTTTATTACAATGGATTTTTGACTATCAAATTTTGAGCAAAAATGACCAGTGTTGGTAAAACTCATAACGAAACTCCATGTCCGAGCAAAATAGCTTGCAATTCTGCAGGAATGCATCACGCCATTTGCAGTTTTTCAAAAAAATCGCATAGTTTGATATTTTCCGAAAATAATAACGACTTAAAAAAATAATTCAAACGAATTTGTACGATTTTTAGGTTGTTGAGTCGTGCAGGTTATTTGATTTGAATTGATTTATTTTCATGATTTTATATTTTATCTCTTTGTGAACAATACGTCCATATTTTATTGAAAATTTTATTACATTTTAGATTTTGACTTTATTTGATTTATTTTAAATTAATTAGTTGTTTTTAGCTATTTGTACAATGAGTCAGTTTCAACTGAGTTGTTGTCTTCGAAGACTCGATTAGATATGTGAAATGTTTGCATCTATTCTACAGCGTAGAATGAAACTAAGTGCAACTATTAAACCATTCATCCTACGACCGTTTGGCGCACTGTTATGAGGAGAAGTGTATTCTCATATGGCAGTGAATTTGCGACGACGACGATGATGACGACGGAAATTGATGGCGCCTTGTCCTCGTGTCGGTTCCGCAGCGATGAGTAGCTCTCTGCGTTCAACGGTTAGTTAGGAGGATAGTATTTCATACAAATGTGCAATGATTCTGTTAGTATTTTGTGTTGTATTTTGCAGGTTATTTTTTATTTTTTAAATTATGTTGCATCGAGTATTTGAACCAAAAATACATAAGGTTTCATTATATGAACTTTTATTAAAATCAGGTCTTGATGTTTTTTAGCCAGGGATCGAACCATTTGTGTTAGGTCAGGAATGCTTTTAACGAATTTGATTTCGCGATAACAGTCGTATCGGGTCCTGACATATCAGAGCTTGAGATATGGAACGAACCCACAATCATTTCCGGTGTCCGCAG
This sequence comes from Armigeres subalbatus, assembly GCF_024139115.2. Taxonomy (NCBI): domain Eukaryota; kingdom Metazoa; phylum Arthropoda; class Insecta; order Diptera; family Culicidae; genus Armigeres; species Armigeres subalbatus. The sequence goes on along the minus strand of NC_085140.1, from coordinate 294,182,184 downwards.
TTTCTGCGTAAAATTAAACCCTTCGCAAACAACAACCCTGCGTGTAACTCAGGGTGGCCACTGAACCGGGAAAACCGGGAGAACCAGGAATTAACCGGGAATTTGTTTGAACCGGGAAAACCGGGAATTCGGCTGGAACAAAAAAAAGTTTTTTTTGGCTTTGATTTGTCAAAATTTTAAATAATTTTCAAACTACATATACTGCCGCTAACCGCAATTCAGACTTATTTTTATATGGCGCCCATATCCAGATAAGTTTGAATTGCGGTTAGCGGCAGTATATATCTTCATCAAAAATCTATTTTTTTTATTGCTTACAACATTTGTTATCTAACCGCAACAGATTTTGTTTTTAGAGATAGTATGAGAGATCCAATCTTGATGGACAAATCACCAGTGTTGCGAAAACGCAAAATCTCAAAACTCATGAACGGTTTGAATAAATCGTGAGTTGAAACGCACTCGACTCAATACCCAAAAGTGAATTGACATTTGTCGCAAAGAACAATAGATACTCAAAAAATTGCCTCCGAATTGGGTTTAAACGCTTTTTGGAGCATAATGATTTATTTGGCAAACGAGTGAAACGATTTGTTTTACCATGAAAAAATCAGGCGTGATGCATTTCTTTAAATTCGCAAACGAGCTAGCTCGCGTGGGAAGGCTCAATGATTGAGATTTATAAATGATTTTAACAACACTGCAAATTTTGCTACAATGCGATAAAAGCATTCTTAGTAATTGATGTGCAATCTAAAATAGGACGTATGTGCTTTCATTAAATTCAATTTCGCTAATATCATTCAATTTAGATTTTTTGATCAAAATGAAGTTTATTTTCCTACCGAGAAATTACTGTAATAAACAATTCATATCCATGCTTAAAACTATTATTAAATGTACAATTGACCTTTATTATTTAGGAAAAAATAAATAGGTTCATGGTTCTAAAAATGTTTTGCATCTGTATAAAATATGCATTCTGTCTCTCAACATTCATTTATCCATAGGAATATTTTCGACAAATTCTCCGGAGATTTTCTGTAAAATTCTTCGGACTTTCCACGAAAGATTCTTCGGAAGATCTTCGCAATTTTCTCGGTAAATACTTTGGCTGTTTCTTCTGGAATTTCTTTGGAGGTTCCTCCGATTATTCTTCAGAATTTTCTTGGCAAATCATTCGAAGTTTTCTCGGGAAATTCTTCGAAATTCCCCGGATTTTTTTTTCAGAATTTCGTCGCAAAATTATACTTAAATTATGCCAAAATTCGCAGAAAATTCGTCGGAATTTTCTCATCAATTTTTCCTGAAATTTTTCGGCAAATTATTCGGACTTTCCTTAGAATATTTTTCGTAATTTCCTCGGATTTTGCTCGGAGAATTCTTCGGAATTTCTTCGGGAAATTCTTCGAAAGTTTCTTGGTTTTTTTTTTTTCAAATTTGCTCGCTGAAGTTGTCGAAGCTTCATCGGAAATATTCAGGATTTTCGGCTTTCAGTCACATGAATGTTGATAATTTCAAATCATTGCCAACGTTTTGATCCGGGGGATTGGATCTTCATCAGGGCTCGAGATTAATCAACCTGTCTATTGAAGTGTTGGTCACACGATGGACTGTCAGGTGGGTTGGGGTAAACTGTAAACTATACCGCAGGCATGAACACCTGCAGCCGTTGAGTGTTCTCCACTGATACACCATGTTTCGCTAGCATAACAGCACAGATTTCACGTTAGAGTTGAAAATTCGTATTTTGGTGCGTTCACTTATCTGCCTGTTTTTCCAGATATTTCTTAAACTCGCAAAGGCAGCCCTTGCTTTCTTGATCCATGCGCCTATGTCGATCTTGGTACCTCCATCTGACGTCATTTGGCTACCAAGATATTGGAAGCTTTCAACATTCTCCACTGGTTTCCCGGCTACTGTGAAACTGGAAGGAATCACCGTGTTTACATCCAACGATTTGGTTTTGTTGACGTTGATGAGTAAACCTGCCGCCGTAGAGGAACGCTCGTTGAGCTTACTCTGCATGTCAGAGCGCCGTTGAGCGAGGAGTGCAACGTCATCAGCCAATTCGAAGTCGTTTAGGTGCTCCATGGTTATAGGCTGCCGTAACAGCCCGCGGTTTGGTTCACGGTAAATCGTACCTACCAGAATCTCGTCATTTACGATGAGGAACAGTAACGGTGATAGAATACATCCTTGCCTCACACCAGCTACGACCCGGATAGGAATCGTGCCGCCACGGAATCCGGCCTGCTGCCGCTGGAGAGTCGCATCGATCTTCTCCTGAATCCGGGCTAGGATAACTTTGCATAGAACTTTGAGAACGGTATACAGCAACATAATGCATCGCCAGTTATCACATACAGTCAGGTCACCCTTTTTGGGCACCTTCGCTAAGATACCTTGCATCCAGTCGACCGGGAAAGTTGCGATGTCTTAGATATTACGAAACAAACGATGCAGTAGTTGAGCGGATGTCATGGAGTCAGCTTTGAGCATCTCAGCTGATATGCGATCGACCCCTGGGGTATTCGATTTCATGCTTTGGATGGCTGTTTGAGTCTCTAGCAGTGATGGAGCTTCGGTATTGACGCGTGTTATACGTCGGATCCTAGGCAGATCATGCCGAGGTGGTGGTGGCCTGGCTGGCACTAGAAAAAGTTGATCGAAGTGCTCGAACCAGCGTTTCAGCTGTTCAGTTGGGTCGGTCAATAACTGATCATTCGCGTCTTTCACAGGTATCGTTGCATTCATCTTCGCCCTGCTTAATCGTCGTAAGATATCGTAGAGGAGGCGAGTGTCCCCGGTTGCTGCGGCTCTCTCTCCCTCGTCGGCCAGAGAGTCTGCCGCTCCCGTCGACATGAGCGTTTTACTTCCTTCTCAAGAGCCGCGTATCGTTGACGGGCTAAGACTTTGGCTCCTCTGGTTTTTAATCGCTCTGTCGCGGCTTTGGCTTCTCTTCGCTCCTCTATCTTCCTCCAGGTCTCATCGGTGATCCATTGTTTTCTCTGGGTGCGCAGTTCGCCCAAATTGTTCTCGCTGATGGCGATGAAGACATTCTTGATGGCGGTCCATTGGTCTTCCACGCTGCCACCTTCCGGAATATCTGCAGCACTCGTCTCCAGTTCTTCAACGAAGATTGTGTTGTAAAATGTCTTCGGAAAATTCTTTGAATTTATGTGGAAATATTCTTTTTAATTTATTTGAGAAATTCTTGTTGATCGTCTTGAAAAATTGTCTCGGCATAAATTCATCAAACCTCTTCGGGAAATTCTTATAAATTTTCTCGTAAAGCTTTTTGGATATTCCTTGGTAAATTGTTTGGAATTTTTTGGGGAAATTCTTGAATATTTTGGACAAATTCTTTGGAGATTTTTCGTGAAATTCTTCGGAGTTTCCACGGAAGATTCTTCGGAAGATCTTCGTGATTTTCTCGGTAAATACTTTGGAGTATCTTCTGGAATTTATAGCGGGAAATTTTTCGAAGGTTGTTCCTTGGGATTTTTTTTTAAATTTGCTCGCTGAAGTCGTCGAAGTTTCCTCAGAAAGTTATTTAGAAAACAATTTCTCTCGGGAAGTTCTTTGGGCATTTTTCAGCATTTTCTCAGATTCTTTGGATTTTTTTTTTCTACTGATTTTTGTTTAAATTTTTTTCAGACTTTCCTTGAGAGATTCTTCAGAGTTTCTTCGGGAAATTCTCTGAAGGTTCCTCGTTTTTTTTTCGAAATTTTTGATATTTCCTTGGGAAATTCTTTGGAATTTTCTCGGCAAATTCCTCGGGAAATTCTTTGAATGTATGTGGCGATATTATTTTGAATTTATTTGGGAATTTTTTGTAGAAAAATTGTTGCAGCATATTCTTTGAAAATTCTTTGGGAAATTCTTCGGACTTTCTTCGGAATTTCCGGAAAAACTTCAGATTTTTTTCGTTAAAATCTTCGGATTGTCATCAAGAAATTCTTTGGCATTTTCTTGGTAAATTCTTTCGAGTATTTTTTCGACAAATTCTTTGGAGGTACTTTGGGAAATTCTTTGTAATTTTCTCCGAAAATGTTTCTGAGTTTGCTCAGGAAATTCAATGGTAATGTTTGGCAATCTCTCGGAAAATTCTTTGGAATTTCCTCGTAGATTTTTTGGAAATTTTCTCGGCAAACTCTTTGGAGAAATATTCTTGGCAAATTATTGGGCGTTTTCTTGATGTATTCTTCGAAATTGTCTTTAAGCACTTTATAATATTTTTTTGTTGCGAGTAACCAAACATTTGTTTATGAATTAGAAAATTTCACTCGACATGATTTGTTTGGATTTGTTTGGTTTCCATTCGGGCAAAGTGATGTATGCGTCAAAATGCAAAAAAAAATCCTTCAGAACGCGTGATAAAAACTTGATGGCAGTAAGACCGTTACAAATCTATGTAGGGGGAATGACGGCTTTGGCAGGTTTTGTTCTATTATTGGCAGGGGGGTTTTTGTTGACCAAATTTTATGAAATTTGGCCACAATATTCTTTGATATGCAAAGAATGTTTAGGCCAAATTTGAGCATAATTGGTTATAGAAAACCCCCCTGCCAATAATAGAACAAAACCTGCCAAAGCCGTCATTTCCCCTACATAAAAACGAATTTCTCGGAAACTATTGAGACGAGCGGCAAAAAATTTTGTATACAGGGGTTTTTCGGTGCCGGGGAATGTTCTTAAGATGATTCAAAGACCTTTCGGTCCTCTGGAAAGGGACGCTCCCATACAAATGAAACACATACATAATTCAGGAACTAATCAAGCAACTGCAACCAAATGTGGGATGTGGAGGTGGGTTGGGACCCGTCCCCGCTCTAGAAGGTAGGGCTTCCATACAAATGAAATAAAAGTTTCTGCATAACTCGTGAACTAATCAAGCAAATGAAACCAAATTTGGCATGTGAAGGGGTTTGAAGACAATCTGTTTCTATCATGGTCCGAGACCCCTTCCCGCTCTAGAAGGCTTTCATACAAATAAAACCCTAATTTCTGTATAACTCGGGAACTAATCAAGCAAATAGGATCCAATATGCCATGCATAAAAAAAAAAATTTTGGCGTTTGCTCCGCCAATTAAATCGAACCGCAGAGCTAACATTAAAGCTTAAATTGTATGTATTGAATAAATGTTAGTGTTAACTAATCGACTTTGAGCGAGACAAAGCTCGACGGGTCTGCTAGTATGTAATAAAGATTATGTTACACTGGTCTCCGAAAGGTCAGTATAAAAATAAATAATAAAATGAAAAAAAAACCCTGATTCATCCACCTAGCGGCGATGATGCATTTCTCGTGCATCGTAGAATGTATTGAAAAAATCACATAAGAAAAGTAAAAAAAGCACTTTAGGGGTCTAGATCGCATTTTTTCTATCATTTTGCAAGTTTTCCCAACAACACTGAAAAAAAATCGGATTTGAATTTTTTTTTTCAAGGGGGGACCCTTGGAAAACAACAAGCTTTGTTGTACGAGAAAGTCAAAAATATATAATTCTCCAATTTTCCGAATTATTATTTTTTGCTTCCTCAAAATATTATTTCTGGGCAAAACATCCGAGAGGGAGGAGACATTTTTTTTAAATATTTGCATCGGCCTAATCTTATTAATAATAGAAGCCTAAGAGGGAGAGTGCATATTTTGCGTACTACGTCGCAACTCTTCGCTTCAGGTTACAAACAAAACGGAGCCGTCCTCAGCCACCGCACTACCTCAGTAAAACTCTCAGGTCCCTCACCGCTTCGTATTTCGTTTTAAATTACATGAGAATCAAAACAAACTGCCTCCAACAGATCCACCTCCCCGCCTGAAGCAGGAAAAAAACAGCACCAAAACAAACCATTCCTCACCAATGATAAAACGACCTATTCCCAATCCCCGTCTCCCAAAGCCCTTCGATCCCATATTGAAAAATCGACTCCCCCCACCCACATTCATATTCGTGATGCAGAGCAGAGTTGGTAATGGCCTGGACTAACTAATCTAGATTCGTTCATTCTTTCACCAACCAGCGCCAACGTCTACGATAACGACGCTGGCGCTGCTGGCTGGTGCGATGGTTGAACCCTTCGAACCCCAATGGGGTTCGATGGTGGGGCAAAAAATATAGTGCAATGTTAAACACCACCCTCTCGATTTCTGCCACGCCGTAGTTGTTGGTATTCATTTCATTAGCATACATATTGGGAGCACAATTACACCATCGCCCGGAGGCGATGGCGGTGGCGGCGGCGGCAACCTGCGGAAGGTACAAGTGCAGGATATCAAGTCATCGAGAATCGTTGTGGCGTGGCGAGGCTAGTTGCTAAATTATCGATCTGTTTGTGAAGCTCCCACACTCCCCCAGTCCAGTGCGACAACAACAACAACAGTCAAAGTCAGCCAGTCATAGTGAGGTATGACGAGAGTGTTGTGTTTTCTATGCGCCGGCCGTATGTACTTGCAGAACTTGCACGCTTTTGATCCCACTACGATGCACTGCACTGTGCTGCGCGCGGCTGTGGTTGGGGTTACAGTCGAAGCAGCAGCAGCACCGACGTCAGTGGTTTGTTTACGTTTTGTTCACCTTGCTCCACAATTGCAGACAGTGCATTAGCGGCAGTGGAGCAGCAGCGCGATTAGATTGTTATTGTTATTCACGGGGAGAGCAGTTGTAGGGGTTCACACATAGGGTGTTTTTTTTAGGAACTGCAAGAGTAATTTCATTCAAAGGTCGTTGAGGTTCACGTTTGATCAACGGGTTGCAGGTTTTTCTGACAAATATTTTTTGAATTCTTTTTGAAAGTGTGACATGTACAAATATAAAAAAGTGCTTGGACTAAAGCATGCAGAATTTCAATGTTCCGCCCACTATAAAATGACGCATGGACCTTCATATAAAAAAGAAATATTTACCAAATGCATTTTAAATAACAACCAGAAAGGTACAGAAAGGGTTTATTTCGGCTTGAAAACTTACTACTTTTATGTTTACATTGGTTCTGTTTCCCTTATGTTATGTGAGTTACATTTTTATATCTCTTCAAAAAAGCATCATTGTCTTGAATTCTGATCGTAAAATCTTGTGTTTATTAAAACTTAATAATTGAATCAATAAATGGTTTTCTGCCGACAACAAAATGTCTTGAATGGAAAGATTAGAATTTCTAGACACGTTCAAATCCTGGCAGAAAATTTTGAAATCAGAAGAAGCCGCTTGAAGATACCCGAAACCAACAAATCACTTCTCCACATCTAGTATCTGATTTCCGCGGAGTGTGATGTTCATAAGATTGCGAGTTTCTTTTCGGTTTGTATCATCAGGCCATGAAACTCAGGCAGCTGGTAGCAATCACGTTCGAAACACATGTTTCCTCTAAAAAAAAATCCGGCCAGAATCAAACAAATAGCCGGTGAAAACACACACTGGTGCTTCCTTCGTGCCATGTTGTGTCGCATGTGACGACTGTAGTTGGTGTCTTGTTTTGCCGGTTTTATTTGATTGATAACAGTTTCGTGGATTCAAAAAAACTTTGATAAAATAAAATATAATTTTAGCATGAATTGCGCTTATAACATTCTGCAGTTATTCAGTCTTGTATTGTACTAATTGTAATTTAAAAAAGTAAACTATACTGATTCAATAAACAATCCATCCAGTAGCTGCTATAATCGTCGTATCCTTTTCTCAACAGAATCTTACATTCAATGCATCAGAAAGTAGCAACATTCTCCAACAGTAGTTACACGAACTTGGTGAGATCTATTCTTAGATGGGATTACGTAGAACGTCAGTGCCGAGTGCTGGTGACCGACTTGGTAATGCGGTGAACACCGCAAGACGTCATCCCGTCGCATCGCACCGGCTAAACGAGATCGAAACTTTATCTCGCCACTTTCGCTTTCATCTGGCTGGAGTGCTCGATGGCCTCCTCTAACCAGCCCGCAAGCAAACAGTTAGTGCAGTAGCTGACTGGGCCGGGATTAGAAATTGTTGGGCAGCGGTTGTGGAAGGGTTATTAATGAATCTTTGACATTTCTTCGAAATACGTTTGTCGAATGTTTACTTGGTTTATATTGGATTTAATATGAACTGTTGAGGGATTTGGAATGAAACTTTCGCATTCGAACATTGGATTGATTTGAATTGAATTTAGTGTAGATTTGGATTCAATTTGAGTTAGATTTTAAAACCTCCATTTCTATTTAGAAGAGGACACTTTGTGTTGTCGATATTCTGTTTTACCAATAATCAAAATAGAAATCGATTTTTTTTTATGATGGTCATCTGAACATCTTTTGAGCAATCACACTCATCAAATGCTTTAGCCAAGCAAGCCTTTGGCACAGTAGAGTGTGATTGATTCGTACTCTATACAAATCCGCCCAGCCCGTTGTTGGGGGCATATAGTGTGATGCTCTCGAATAATAAACAAGGTGCACTCGCTTGACTGTGGATATACAACAGTAAAGCACATGTGAAGAATGGACGAATCAAGCATCCGAAAGGTATTCAATTTGCAAAAAAAGAGCTAACCGCGGTGAAGGTTGGTACTTGAATTCTGATGGCTTTTCTGCAAACGTGACGTTTAAGTGGTCTTTTTGTGTAGGGGTTATCACGCCTATCTAGAGAGTAGGAAGTTGAGGGTTCGAGTCACTCGAAGACACGTGGATCCTTTTTTTTTGCAAATTTCATATTAATTTGTTCATTTGGAAACATGTGCTGTGCATATGCACAGCCTAGATATTTAACAAAAAAAAATTTTTTTTTGTTATTTAAAAATATTTTTGATACACGTTTTAGAACCTCCGATATTTTTTAAAATTTTATCACATTTTTTTGATAATTTTCCGACTTTCCGAATATGTTCAACATCAGTTTCATATTTTTCTACGATTTCTGAAATATTTCACAAAAAATATTAACAAAACTTTGATGAAATGTTGAATGTTTTTGTTTTCTTTTTATCCAAAACTATTTTGAATGTTTTTTTAAATGAAATTTTAATTATTTTTTTCGAACGTATATATTTAAAAAAAAAAATTTCTACATTTTGGATAGAATGTTAAAAAAAGTTTTTTTTTTAATTTATTGTTTGATAAAATAAAATGAAATTTTGATTTTTTCATTCATTTTGAAATTTTTTATCTGGATTGTTAAAAATTTCTAACGAAAATTTTTCATTTTTTAATGGAAGGAATATTTTTATTTTTTTTTTTCAGAATGTTTGATGAAACCAACTTTTTATGTTTATTGAAGATTTTGTTTGTATTTCCTAATATTTTTTTAGAAATGTTTCCATGAAAACTATTAAAATATTAGTTGAAAGGTTTTCACCTTTTTCAAGATTTTAAACATTTTCGTGGATGAAATTTTAGAGTTAGTTTTACAAAATTTCTGAAACTTTGAAAAAAAAATAAAATTAGTGACATTTTTAGAGTATTTGTTTTTTGTTTATATTTTTATACAAATTTTGTAATATTTGATAAAATTTAAAAAAAAATGCGATCATTTTATAGAAAAAGCAAAATGCAAAAAACAAAATCATGTCACAACGTTTTATTGAGATTTATTTTATTTTATTTTTTTGTTATCTTTAAAATTCAACATTTTTTTGAAATTCTTTGCTGAAATTTTTGAAAAAAAATTGCCGACAATATTTTTATTTATTAAAAAAAAAAACGATTTTTGAATGATTGTTAAAAATTTGAAGATTATTTTGATTTACTTTTGATTGCCTTTTCAACATTAAAAAAAGAACTTTTTTTTATTTGAAATTACTGACATCTGACATTTTTTTAGTTTTTTGACAGAAAATTTAAAATAAAATTATATCTTTATTAAAAAGGCTTTCAGCCCTTGGCTCGCTCACCTCCAAAAATTTTTTCAAGTTTTGGACAGAATTGCTTGTTTTATATTTTTTTACGAAAATTTTCAAAATTTTCTTGTCTTTATGCAAATCTTCAACCATTGAAATTCATAAAGTTTTTCAAAATTCCAGAAAACTTTGAATTTGTATCCAATTTTTAATTTTTTTTTCAAATTTTTAGTCCGGCAGATACAAATATTTAAAAACTATATTTTGAGGGGGCAACAAAATAAAATTCAAATAATTTTGAGGATTTTCTAAACATTTTTAAACAAATCCGAGGAGTTTCTTTTGTTTTTTTTTTTTCATTTTAATATTTATTTTTATTATCCAAGACCTTCCGGAGACCAGTAGGACATAATGTTAATTAAATATTTGTACCGGGCTTTTGTATTTAAATAGATTTTTTTCATGTTTTCGATTATTATTTTTATAATCGATATTATTTTTTTAAGCTTGTTCAAACTTTGAAGTTTATTTTGACTTACTTCTTATTGGCTTTTTCAAACTAAAAAAGAACTTTGGAATCTCATAATTTTAGCCTTCGTACAGACTGAGCACTTGGCACCTAGCATGAGACAACGGACAGGAAACATAACACCCAGTAGCCCAGTGAAGGATTTTTCGATCACGAAAATCACTCATCTAGACCAGCGGTTCTCAACCTTTTCCTTGATAGGTACCCCTTCGAATTTTTACATTCATTGAGGTACCCCCTATTGTTTTTTGTTGTAAATGAAAATAACCTCATAAGATATATGGAAAACGGACCTGAAAATTAACTCAATATATGGCTCTTCAAAATGTTGTATGAAATCTTCGTTATTCTGTAAAACTTTGCTATTCAAATTAAATTTACACATCAAGCTTCCCAAGCAGCACAAATTGTTTCACTACTGAACATTTCACTGTGTTGCAACTATTCGGGAAGAAACAATCTTTGCGTATGTGCCATCAAATATAACTCTCTTGCAATCTAAAAAGCGCAAGAGGTGGAGCCTACGGAAACATCCTTCGATTACAGTAAAATTGCAATAATGTAGCAAAATATTACAGCGGAAAAAATAAAATAAAAATATAAAACTGGATTCGATTCATGGATCTTGTGATTGATAGTCCTTCACTCTACCACAGCACCATTCAACACTTTGAAGGGACTGTATGTTGACTCACAATAAAAACCATACGATTATGAAGTTTTGTACTCGAGTTTCCTGTTACTTGATTGCACCATCACAGGAAAAAATGTGAGTTGTCGAAACGTTGAACGATGCAAAATTAAACATGAAGACACATTCAACTTTTCTGCAACTTAATTTAAACAAACAATTAAATTTTGAAAGACGCATTGAAGTTACATGGTAAAAAATATGCAACTTAATGATTTTGTTTCGTGTTAGCAACATGAAGTGCAGTATTCTTTGTTTGTTGGTTTCCAAATGTCAAACACGTACTGCATTGTAATTTTAATGAAACATTGATCACATTTCGAACGTTTTTGACATTTTGATGAAACTTTTTCGTGCTTTGATGTTTTTCCAATGCCTTTAATGAAACTGAATAGAAACAAGGTGCTTTTAGGAAGATGTTGCGTGTGCTACTTGGGTTTCTATAAGACTTTGATGACCTTTGGAGGCTTCCGAGCTTCTTCAAATTAAGCTTGAAAGGAGGCTTCTGAGCCTCTCAAAAGGAGGCTTCCAAGCATCTTGAAAGGAGGCTTCAATACCTCTTGACAGGAGGTTTCCAAGCTTCTTGAAAGGAGGTTTCCAAACCTCTTAAAAAAAGGTTTCCAAACCTCTACAAAGGAGGCTTCCAAGCCTCTTGAAAGAAGGCGTCCAAGCCTCTTGAAAGGAGGCGTCCGAGCCTCTTGAAAGGAGGCGTCCGAGCCTCTTGAAAGGAGGCGTCCGAGCCTCTTGAAAGGAGGCGTCCGAGCCTCTTGAAAGGAGGCGTCCGAGCCTCTTAAAAGGAGGCTTCCGAGCCTCTTGAAAGGAGGCGTCCGAGCCTCTTGAAAGGAGGCTTCCGAGCCTCTTGAAAGGAAGCTTCCGAGTCTCTTGAAAGGAGGCTTCCGAGCCTCTTGAAAGGAGGCTTCCGAGTCTCTTGAAAGGAGGCTTCCGAGCCTCTTGAAAGGAGGCTTCCGAGCCTCTTGAAAGGAGGCTTCCGAGCCTCTTGAAAGGAGGCTTCCGAGCCTCTTGAAAGGAGCCTTCCGAGCCTCTTGGAGGAGCCTTCCGAGCCTCTTGAAATGAGCCTTCCGAGCCTCTTGGAGGAGCCTTCCGAGCCTCTTGAAAGGAGCCTTCCGAGCCTCTTGAAAGGAGCCTTCCGAGCCTCTTGAAAGGAGCCTTCCGAGCCTCTTGAAAGGAGCCTTCCGAGCCTCTTGAAAGGAGCCTTCCGAGCCTCTTGAAAGGAGCCTTCCGAGCCTCTTGAAAGGAGGCTTCCGAGCTTACGAGTTATCAACGAAGTTACTGAGCCTTCACGCCTCTCAAATAGAGGTTTTCAGACCTCTTAGTTTTAGATTTAAGTCGTTAAAATTTTTGTTCTTTTAATCTTTTGTTGCACAGACCATCATACACTATGCAGTTTGTAGTGGGCAGGATTTAATAGGTTTTGATTTGCTGACCGCCATGCATAATACAATACAAAGTTTTGAAATCTAAAAATACATAAATATTAAAACAATATCAATAAGTTTTATTGGAATTGTATTACATCCGCCATTACGCATTTTGGTCCGAGGTACCCCCTGGGCCGGTAAAGGTACCCCAGGGGTACATGTACCCCAGGTTGAGAACCGCTGATCTAGACGATTGACGTCGCTACCGGTACAGCCACGAAGCCACGTGAATTATTCTATTCTGCCAAACTTTGTATAGAATATAGGATACGCTTTGCAAAACTTAGATTAGATTTCGAACATTTTGATTCAAATTCTGAACAACACCAAACATAAACGCTACAATATCTCGTAGTTGGACAATTATAATCGCATCGATCAGAATGCTTAACGATAAAGTTCATTTGTTTTATTTATTTTATTATTTATTACTACTATTATTTATGTGTTGCCATGAAAATAAAAAAAATGTATTTGGCGAAATATCTAGAACTAAGATCTATTTCTCAGTTTCAATGGAAAAGGCTTCTTAAGGATAATTATTCTAATTGGAGATTCCCAGAACACCACTCTTCGTGGCACCGTTTATTTTTAAGCTAATGCCATTATTCTGTCGCTACTCCCTACAGTACCGAACACAACTTTTATTTAGAGTGACGTTGTGCTTTACACCTGAATAAATTATATCACTCACATTCGCTGAACTTCCGACGGCGGCGGCGGGGTCGCCATTGGCCGCAGTCGACACGTGAGTCTGACGCCGCCTGACCCTGACCTCACGACAACGACGACGACGACGTCGCCATCGCCATCGCCATCGAATCAGACCGTCGTCGTCGTCGTAGCTTAGTCGTCATCATCAACATTGACCGCGCGCTGCTGGCTGGTGCGCTGCAAGCGACCGAGCACACGCAAGCAAAAGCCGGCTTGTCGATAGAGTGGTTGACCTTTTTCTTTTGAATCGAAGAAAATTCTAATAAATTATTCAATGTGTCTAACAACCCTTCCGACCGCCGCTGGCTGACGGTTGATCCGCTATATGTACTGATGTAAGTAGTGGCGCTTTACTTTCGGGTCGGTCGCGGTGCACGGTTTGTACGCAACGAATTACACTCCCGCCGCCGCACTGTTGGTCGCAAATCGTCGAAATTCGATGGCATATTGCTTTCAAAATGCAAATGATGCAAGATGTTGAAATTAAGTTAGTTTCATACTTTTATAAGAATGCGATATTTTTATGAAACAAGAAATTACAAGAGTTCTGTCTGAAAAAAATGTTGATTACAACAGAGCATTGAGTTTAGCCTTTGATTAATGTCCTATAAATTTATTAAATTTCTTGTGAATTTGCTTGATTCCTTATAGTTTGGCCTTTAATCCACAGTGCCATGTGAGTGCGCGTGTCGCAAAAATAAGCCCTGGATTAAATTATGCATTACAATCACAGTCTGAATCTACATATACTCCGGCTAGTCGACGCTAATCGATTTCGGTTCGTATGAAAAAGGAACATTTGGTTCGTTTTTTCGGAAGAAAATACGGCTTCTGTGCTTTTTTTCCCCGAGAACATAGGTTCCAAACACGTGCTTCCAATTTACTTCAACATGTCTCCTCCACCACCGTTGCTGCTCACTTTCAAGTGGTATAAAAATAAGAACATGTGCAAAACCCATACTTATGAGGGTGTAGAGGTGGGGTATTCTTGCAGCCTCTCGCAATACAGCTGTTACCTTGGAAAGTCGTGTGCAGTTGAGTAAACTCTCCGTGTCCGCTTTCCAAGTGGCGCTTATCAGTAAATGGCGATCTACGCCGACATACAAAATAGGCGCTGCTGCGTGCCGCCCGCCGCCGCTTCAATGATGCAGAAGAACTTGCTCAATATTAAGTAGGTACGTATTTTGCACTGATAGCGACCGGCGGCTTCTTTTGTGTGTAAGCGCCACTCCATTATGCAACGTTCTACAAAATGAACAATCTATCTGGGAAGGTGTGAGCTTTCGATTGATAGTGTTATCAGGAAAGGTAGAAAGTGGTCTGTTTATTGTAATTTGTAAAAAGCAATCATGTGAAGGTGTACGCAAATAATGAAATTGTTGTTGTAGCAAGGAACCCTAAGTGTTTCTGTTCTGCAAGTGATTCTGAAGCAGATGACTGGTGACGTTCTGATCCCGAAAACTTGATCGACTTGATAGTCTGAGAGTATTCGCGTTAATTACATTATTTACAGTCGCACTTATGGTAAATTGGTTTAAAAACTATATTTTATCAACCGTGGGTGAAAATTTTATTTAATTTTATTTAAATTTTTGTTCTTCTTTAAACTTTCTATGAAACTATTCGACGATGGTTTTGATTAGAAGAATTGTGGGTAAAACCGACACCACTTCAAATCTCTGATGTTGACACATTTTGAATAATCTTTCGATTTATTGTATTTATAGACATTTTGTAACTGGCGGAGATGTGCTACAGTCGAAATAAATCAAAATTAGCATTGATCACCATCGACGAGATGAGTTACCTAAAATTTTGGTAGGGAAACTGTACCAGTTTTGGCCATGTTCCTAATTTGGCCAGTTTCTCTCATAACTCCGAAAATAAAGCAATTTCCGACGGTTTTATTAGCTGTAACAGGAGATACATCCCTTACGCTTCTCTCATGTGAAAAAGGATCGATAGTTTTTGGAAAATATACATTTTACAGGGTTGACCAAATTAGGCACTAAGGTGGCCAAAACCGGTACACTTCCCCTATAGCTGTATAAGCTTTTACGGCAATAGTTGATTTTCAGGATGTAATCCATCTCTGATCCATGATTGAACATCATTTTGTATATGTTGTGCAAAAATAGTTAACTTTTCTAATTACAGTCCCATCCCGATTTTACCAACACCCGTTTTTGGCAACATTTTTTCCCGAAATATCTTTTTGCTTCAATTTAGAAATGAAACAAGTTACTTAACATGATAAGGGATGTTTAAACACAAAAGAGAAGATCCCTAAGGTCTATATGCATATTATGGGCTCCGTTTGAATGTGGAAACTTCTACACAAATAATGAACCACCACTTTTATCGTTGCGTTGTGAACAATTTACAGTTGCTTAATTTTTCATTATCATGTTCTTGTTCTTCTTACTAACATTTTTATGTTCTTATTGGCACTTTCTTTGTTCAACCAGCCCACAGTAGAATGTCATACTAGGATTTTTTTTTTGCTTTTTTTAAATTTTAGTTTTCGACTGTAATTCTTCTGTCAATTTTTGCTTTTTTTAGCAATAGTTTGAAATACTCAACGAAAATTCTGAAAACTTTTGGCAAAATTTTCAATAAGTTTTGAAACAAATCATCAGAAGGGTTGTGTACAAGACACGGCCGCAAGGTAGGCTTTGGACAACGTGAGGATATTATTGTAGCACCTCCCTTCGATACGCGCTCTTGATTCTGCTACGGCAACTTTCTGACGTCGTACTTTGAACAAATTCGTCTCGCCCAATCTTCCCTTGTATAAAATGGTGTTCCTGAGAAGAACCGATTAATTGCCAACAATGCACCTTTCGAATCACTAACAGCTGTCGACGACCCATGCCATGGGCTAGAATAAAATTTGCTTCAGCAACTCCGCCGATGCCATTTCGTTCGAGATGCCGCGAAGAGCAGACAACGATCCCACCATCGGCATCGGCGGAGTTCCTACCGGGAAGTTTTTTCTCACCGTCCTCACATCATCAGCGCTCAGATTAAATTTTCTTCATTGGCGTAAATAAAGGGGGGGGTTAACCCCTGCCTAGAAAAAGTTAGCCCCCCTAGGATTTGAAAAGTTAGTTAGCTGTGATATCATTTTCAACATATAGCATAATAAATTACTGAAAAAGTTTGAAAACAAAATCTCTGAAGAATTCCTTTCAGAATCATCGAAGTATTCTAACCGGAATCCAGAAGAATTCACACTGGATTCCTTTTGGTGTCGCTGAGGGATACCCTTGGGAATCTGCGGGGATACCCTTCATAATCCATGGAGGATTTGCTTCAGAATCTCGCGTTGATTTTCTTTGGAATTCCTCCGGGTTCGTTCGAAGATTTGTTTTGGAATCATTCGGAGATTTGCTTCGAAATTCCTTGACGATTTGTTTCAGAATACTTCAATTGTTTGCATCAGAGCTCGGAATGTCTTGAATATTTAATTCGGAGTCTCTTGACGTTTTGCCACGGAATCCCTCAAAGATTTGTTTCGGAATCCCTCGACGATCAGAATCCCCCTGCCTGACGATTTACTTCCAAATCCCTCGACGAATTGCTTCGGAATCATTTGACGATTCGCTTCAGAATACATCGAAAGTTTGCTTCGGAATTCCTCGATGATTTAGTTCGGACTACCTTGACGATTTACCCCCGAATCGATGAATTGCTTCGGAATCATTCGACGATTTACTTCGAAATCCTCCGATAATTTGCTTCGGAATCCCTCGAAAATTTGCTTTGGAATCCCTCAACGATTTGCTTCAACATCTCTGGAGGATTTCCAGAATCACTGGAGGATTATTTACGGAAGCCCTGGAGGATTAATTCGGACCCTAGTAGCACAGTTCAGATCTATTTTGTTGCAGCAACTCCAATGCGACTGGATTTGGTCGCATATGAGTCACAGTGACTGATATGTGACAAGTGTGCTACTTAGGGAGTCCTTCGATGATTTGTTTCGGGATCCCTTGGCAGAATGCTTCGTAATACTTCATCGACGATTTGCTTCTACATCCCTGAAACATTGTCTACGAAATCCCTGGATCATTCCTGTAGGAACTCCTGAAACATCATGAAACATATTTCCGTCGGATTCTCTGGAACATTTCCGTCGGAATCTCTGGAGCGTTCCCCTCGACGTCCCGGAAGGATTTGGACTCCCTGGAACATTCCTGTTGGAATCCTTGGTGGATTGCCTTCAGAATCCCTGGAGGTTCCCTTAGGTATGCTTGGAGGATTCCCGTCGAAACCTCTGGATATTTCCTTCGGAATCTTTGGAATATTCCCGTCGAAATCACTAAAGGGTTCTCATCGGAATCCTTGGAGAATTCCCGTCGGAATACCTGGAGGAATGTTGCATTTTTTTCATTTGAGATAGATAGAATATTTATAGAAATATGCAAATATATTCACTGCCTTTGTCCTTTGAGTGTGCGGGACAAAGCCGACCGCTACTAAACTTAGATGCAATAGTCATACGCCATCAATTTGAGTCGTTGTAGCAATCATCGACAGGTAAACAAACACACTTCGAAACTGTGGGCTACAACAGAAATCACGTACTTGAGAAAAGATAATATGCATGAGTGTGATTGATTGGTTGTACCGGATTTATCACATTACCACTAAGATAACTTAATGAGGTGGTAAAATGTTCGAAATTAAAAAAAAGGGTCAAAATTGAGAAAATAGATGAAGTATTAACGATTGGCTACCGTCAATAAAATCAGCTCTTAAGCCACAACTTGAGGCGAGACGAGAAGTACAAATTAATCGCTTGGTGATGGCAGATAGTTTCCGTCGGAAGCAGAATCATGAGCGCGCGACAGAGAAAGACGCTGCAGAAAATTATTCGCATGGATAGCAGCAGTAGCAGACAAGTGAAATTTCCGCTCAAAATTATAATTTAAGTAGGTAGTCTGCTACTTGTTTCAGGTTTTATTTCCATCCAAGCGAATCAGAGGCGACTCGTCCATACGTTCTACCTGTTCATGGAACAGGTAACCATTTTTAGGTCAGAAGTAGGAAATTAATGTCTTGACTCTTGGTAATTAATTATTAGGGCAAATAATTTACCCAGTAAATTTTTTAAACAAAGTTTCACGTAATATTTCCAATGATTTTAACATCTAAACATCTAAAGAAACAAAATATTTCGTAGGCAGATCAAGTTAACGCCACATGCGTGGCGTACAGTCAATTTGCAGCTAAATGTGTGTTTCCCCGACACACCACACCCCATCACAAAGAAAGCTTTTGCCAGTTGTACGATCCATAATGAAGAACCAACAGCAGCGCTGCCAAAAGCCAAATTTTATGTTTTGCGCCATGACAAATGATTTGAAATAATTTCCTCCTTGGTATGCTCACTCGTTCTCCGCGCGCAGAGAACCAGCGTGAGCGTTGCCAGCTTTCTCCGTTTCCTCACATCATACTCTTTCGCATGCGAAGCAAGCACGTTTAGATGCAAGTTCTGCTATGCGCGCAGCAGGAGTCGAACCCGTTCGACGCGCTGCGAGAACAATCAACGACGCGACGCACCTTCGGTTAGACTCGATCGTAGTGTCGACTGTGTGCTTTGCCGAAAGGCGCACCGCCGTACGCTTTCGTTCATACTTCGATGATTAGAAAAAGTTTGTTTTTCTTTTTTTCTCCTGATGAATATGCAATGCATCAAGAACAATATTAAATTAATGTTTGCGTTTTCAAAAGAGACATTAAATAATGGTTTTTTAAGAATACTTAAAATCAATCAACATAGAGAAAAAGGTATAGTTTTCACTAAATTTGAAGAATTAAATAACTGGAACACATTTCAGCTTCTAAATGTGACTAATTGGTCGTCACAATCTGGGGTCGCATCAAACAATAATTGTATACTAATTATATACTATAATTATTATACTAATAATGGTTAATAACATTTCTTTTATAGCAACAAAATATGTGAGAGTTTAAATATTAGCGGCGATGGGACCCGTGTACCCCGAATTGTGGAATGAGCCGATTTGAAAGATCTCTATTCTGAGCAATATCCAGTTATTGCCAACTGTTACCAAGTTACCAAGAC
Source organism: Armigeres subalbatus (assembly GCF_024139115.2). Lineage (NCBI taxonomy): Eukaryota > Metazoa > Arthropoda > Insecta > Diptera > Culicidae > Armigeres > Armigeres subalbatus. Next base: position 294,162,900 of record NC_085140.1, on the reverse strand, counting down.
GATTTGCGAGAGTTTAAAATTTTAAGTGCATCTAAAATTAAAACATTTTTGTAACAAAAGAGATAAATAAGCTATTTATTGTTTTGTAAATCCTTTCTATTTAAATTGTTTTTTTTTTTCTAATATTTGGTTAAGTTGTACAAGAAAAGGTTGTAATATTAGATTAAATGCACAACTTTCATTCGAAACCACTCAGCTTGGGGAATATTTTTTATCAGCATGGTAGAACAGGTGTAGCAAAAGTCCACGAGACGCCCCTGAAGCGAATACATTTTTGCAGCTTCTCTTTCTGGCACGCGCTCGTTATTCTACTACCGACGGCAACCTTCTGCTGTCGCCAAGCGATTATAGTTTGCACTTTAAACTAAATTCGTCTCGGCTAAACCTTCGCTTCCACAAAATTGTGATCCTTAGAATTGATTTATTTTCCATAACTACCAATACCTTGGGAAAAAAATTCAAAATCGAAAAAAACGGTCGAAATATTTCATATATAGTTTATATATAGTTAAAAGAGAAATTATGGGTGTAGGACGAAAGATCGAAGGTCAAAAGGTTGAAAAGTCAAAAAGTTGTACGGTCAAAATGGGAATTGGTTTTTATAACGTGGGAAAATCGATTGAAAGACCATTATCTCAATAGATTTAATTCCACTAAACTAAACGGAAAGCCCAAGGAAAAGGTGAAAAAAAAACATTTGGTTCTGTACGAAAGTTTCGAATATTGCATATGATTCTGTTTTTAAATCATCTTCTCTACCGAAAATGTATTTGATCATGCCCATCATAATCCACATCACATGTTCATACATCAATTCAGACAGGGAATTTACATTACGATAGGTATGTGAACGAAAGTTATAAACTAATTCTTCCAAAATAATTATGTTTCTTAGCAAGATACCTCTTTGAAAAGTCCGATTGCTTCCCAACAAAAACACTATGCAAAGGAGTGAAACACGAATTTCGAATACGCAATGTAGAAGGATATTGCGTGGCCTTTGTTGAACCTTTTGGGATAATTATGTACTCCACTTGACTTCAATAATAGACTCATACGTATTGTGCACTGTGCCTGAATGAATAAATAATTTCCCAAAAGGCCATTGAATTCGGAATTGAAAAGCTTCGATTAACATAGTTTAATTTTTACGATTCAGATAACCGAATAAGACTAATCCTGAATGTCACGCCAGTATGCAACGGGGGAGGTGTTGGCCCCGAAAAATCACATTTTGCCGCCATTTACTTATCCCATTGAAGACGGCGAGCAGAATCGTAATCACATAATCCCCCCGAGTGTGTGTGTGTGTCAGTTCCGTTCGTGCGTTCGTTCGAAAGCAAGTCGCAACTGCCGCCCCATTAAATTACCCGAAAATGGAATACTCACTCCGCAGGCTGTTTCAGGTTTATTGTGGCGTACGCCGCCGCGCCATTTCCAAATGGGCCGGTGACACTTGATTCGCGATAATTCGTCCGTATACGTGTTGTGTATGTATGTGGGGGCGTATGTGTGCGGTGTTGCTTTCCTTTGCCGACTGTCAACGTGCCGAAACATTATTTAATTGTGGCCACGTAGCAACGCCTAAAACGGTAAATGGAGACAAACGTTTGTTTTTTTTTTGTTGGCGGATTTTACGTTTCAACTGGATCTTGAATTGCCGAAAAAGATCTCTTTTTGTTGGAATCCTACAGTATGTTGACTGTTGAACGCAGAGGAGGCCCCACTGTAGGTAGATCGCTTAATCCGCGCCCAATCGATCCGAATGGGACCTATTTTTGGGCATCTCGGGCAGTCGTTTTCAAATGTACGCCGCCGCATGCGGCTTTACGTTCCCAGAATCGTTGTGTCCTTGAAGAAACGAAAACTGCATAGCAGATCGATAGCACCGCCGCTGCCGGTGGACTTTCAACGACATTGCTGCCGTAGCTAATTGGGCGGATCAATTTAGGGGGCGGCCGACCGACAGTGTGGACTTAATTGAATTATGGCATGCCTAATTTGAATGAATTCTGGCGAATGATGCCGACCGCCTTACCGTCAAATACTGAGAACTGATTCACGTGTGCTTTATTGATGCTTCATTGTGAGCGATTGTGAACTGGAGCATTCTATGACATTTTACTTCTAAGAATTGTTAGCAACCTTTGAATTTTCTGTTAATTTTAGTCTAGAATTTTAGACTCCGTGTGATAGATTGATAATTATTCTCACTATAGCCATATATGCATGCAATTGTATTTCCATGAAAAATAAATTAATAACATACCTTTATTTCTATCTTTTCAGGTAAATGTCTTCCACATGATGCAGACATTCGATCATGAGGGTTTTCAACCAGATTTACACCCAACCAGCAGAACGTGTGTCACGTCAGAAAATTTAAATTTGTCGCATGGAGAATAATCGTGAATGATGTACGGAAAATAAACGAAGGGGTAAAACGTAGATAAACAAATAATCTGAATTAGATGCACACATTTTGCGATTGGCATATCTTCACTGCACCACTTAAAAGCATCATGAAAACGATAAAATACATTCCAAAGATTCGCGTTTGCTATTTTGTTACTTGTTTGTACCATCTCCGGAATAGACTGCGAGCAATCAAAACATTGAAGATTATCCTAGCTATTCTGTAACTCAATTAAAATATGTTTTTTTTTTCAAATATTTTGCAATTCAACTGCATGACGGTTCTCAAGTATATTATGAGATTTTTTCAAACTAGATAAGTTGAATAGTTGGATGTTTATTTAGAAGATAATTATAACTTTCCATTACTACGCCTACAATGTTTATTCCTTAACATGTTATCTAATGCTGTCGCAAAACAACATTCGATACTCGACTACTGGACTCGAATTATTATTGATTTCGAGTGGCAGATATTTTTCCAGCCACTATTTTCGTCGTTTGTGCCAGTTGTACAACAGGTTTAGCGGAAAATCATGAAATCATGACCGAAGCGTCCCCATCATCACCACCGCAGTGGGTGTACGAACGTGGGTGTGGGTAGTTCAGTTATTGCAGTCAATATAACAACAACCCCCAGCCCAGCTCAGTGCAATTGGGCGTTCGGAGGACCGCAGGGCCCACTCGGAAGGTAAACAGCAGCAGCATCATGTGTAGGAACCGCCAATATTGCTCCGTTCTGGCACCATACTGGACCTACCGCCACCGGACTAGATATATATGTTGCGTGGGTGTAATATGGGTTATGCGGGTGGTGTTTGATGTGGCTTTTCGCAAACTTTAAGAGGGAAACTAATCACTGACAATAGAAATGTAGGCTGTAGTTATTACCATGTTCAGGAGAAGTTGGTTCACATGTATAGAAAGTAGTTAAAATTGTTTTTATTAAATATATCTGTACATAATAAATTAAAGAATTTTGTTTGGTTTGTAAGCTAAAAAGTTCGTTCGGATGTCGTGTAATACCATTGTTTGCAGATTTTTAATCAACGTGTCTAATCTTCCCCATCGGTTATTGTGATTCGGCGATTTGCTCTAATTGTCAAACTCCTGAAACTGTCGGGATATTTTTCTAATTCCACATTGGTCTTTTGGACTTTATTCGGCCGATTAAGATCATTGGATTGACTGAAATTTTCACTACTTAAGAATCAAAAAGTTTAAATAAGGCATTCCGCGTTGAATTTAATTTCAATTATTTAAAAAATCATGATTATGATTTTTTAAACAAAAAAAAAAACATTGAAAGTGAAAAATAACCATATTAGCATCATGTATTATAGCAAAAAATATAAATAAGTACTTAAATAACATTAGAAAATTTATTTAGATTTAGCTTAGCTTAGCTAGATTGACTGTACCCAGCGTAGTTGCTAGTCGTGATTGGCCGAGAAACAACAAATAATGCACAGCTCACCAACTGATTAGTTTTCCCGTGACTAGAAAGCTATTCTCACTGTACATGCTTCGTAGTTTCTTTAATTCAAGACCAATAACGTTGTCGGAATTTAGGGGGTTTGGTGTCAGGCCCTGCAAGCCAGCCTTTAAAAAATCATAAGCAACGAACAATCAACAAGAGAGTACAGACCGGAACCATCGGCGAAGACCACTGCGACGAAAAGGGACTAGCGATTGGAAACTCGGTTCGTGGAACTGCAAATCTCTCAACTTCATCGGGAGCACACGCATACTCTCCGATGTGCTCAAGGACCGTGGATTCGGCATCGTAGCGCTGCAGGAGGTTTGTTGGAAGGGATCAATGGTGCGAACGTTTAGAGGTAGTCATACCATCTACCAGAGCTGCGGCAACACACACGAGCTGGGAACAGCTTTCATAGTGATGGGTGATATGCAAAGGCGCGTGATCGGGTGGTGGCCGATCAATGAAAGAATGTGCAGGTTGAGGATCAAAGGCCGGTTCTTCAACTTCAGCATAATCAACGTCCATAGCCCACACTCCGGAAGCACTGATGATGATAAGGACGCATTCTACGCGCAGCTGGAACGTGAGTACGACAGCTGCCCAGGCCACGACGTCAAAATCATCATAGGAGATTTGAACGCTCAGGTTGGCCAAGAGGAGGAGTTTAGACCGACTATTGGAAAGTTCAGCGCTCACCGGCTGACGAACGAAAACGGCCTACGACTAATTGATTTAGTCGGCAGTTCGGCCACATTGAGAGTTGACGTAAAGTCAATGCCAACTTCTCTCCCCGAACAGCCAAGATAGCTGTGTGGTGTCGGCAGCCTGTTATCTGGCTAAGAATAACGCTACGGATTGCCTGTTCCGGTGGTAGAAGTCCACCATACAGGTGACCCTAAATTCTTGGTGTGATGCGGCTTTATGCTTACCGTGCCTACGAATGAATGGTTAGGGGGGTCTAAAAGAACCTAACCGCTAACGGAGCCTGTGAAGCACCAGGGCACCCTTCACAGTATCTAGCCCTTACTGCGCTAATCGGAGCAATGGCGTAGTTGACTTTTTGCTTCTCCGAAATAATCGGCTACTCTTATTCAATCTCAACTTGAGGTTAAATAAGGGTGGGATTATGAGTATGTTTTTATTTAGTTTTTCAACAAATTGTCACCTATATGGATTCGCATCTGTGGTTCGCTTTGACTTTCTTGGTAAGATACCAATTTGGTTTCATCGTTGCTGTTCTTATTAATGCTGAAGTTGTGGAGTGCATTATCTTAATTTGCAATGGCTTCAGTTAAGATAGCTCAAATCAATCTTCAGCATAAAAGAACAGCAACGATTAATCTTTGTAGACTTATGCAAAATGGCAAATCCCAAGTGGCTTTGGTGCAGGAACCCTATTTTCGCAAGGGTAGCTTCTACCTAGGTAACCTAGTGAACCCGGTTTTTGCTGCTTTCAGTAAAGAAATGGCAAACTCTCGATCAATGCCGCGTGCATGTGTGCTTGTTAACAATGCTATTGTTGCTACACTTATCTTTGAACTAACAACCAGAGATGTATGTGCTGTCACAATTGATGCAACTGGCGGAAACCCGTCAGGAAATACGTCTATTGTTCGGTTTATTTACCACATGATGAACCATCCCCTACGGATGCTTTCAAACGAGTTGTCATATATTGCACTTCAAAAGGCCTTCCGCTAATTGTCGGCAGTGATGCTAATGCTCATCACATCATCTGGGGTAGCTCGGATATCAATCTGAGAGGCTCCAGCTTGATGGAATACTTAAGTAGTACCGAACTTAGTTTACTTAACATAGGCAATCGCCCAACCTTTATGGTATCTAATAGAGCAGAGGTGTTAGACATAACCCTTTGCTCCAATAGAATCAGTCACGAGTTGACGAATTGGCATGTGTCAGATGAGGAATCGATATCTGACCATCGCTACATCTACTTTGATCATTTGAATGTTACTTCGCAGACCTTGCGTTTTAGAAATCCTCGTTCAACAAACTGGGATCTTTACACAGAGTTGCTCTCTACCAAATTTCATGGATATCTACCTTCTATAGAAACTCCTACCGACTTGGATGATGCAGTTGATACTACAACGTTGCACATCGTGGAAGCTTTCGAAGAAGCTTGCCCTTTACGTTCTGTAAAAACCTCAAGAGGAACCCCATGGTGGAATTCCGATTTGGCTAAGCTAAAGAAACAGTGCAGAAGGAGTTGGAACAGACGCCATTCAGCAGGGACGGATTCTTTCAAGTTGGCTCGCAAAGCTTACAAGAAGGCTCTACGATCTGCTGAACGATCCGGCTGGAAAAACCTTTGTGCAAATGTTTCCAATTTGAGTGAAGCCAGTCGATTGAATAAAATTCTTGCGAGATCCAAGGATTTCCAAGTTGGCGAAATTCGCAAGCCAAATGGCGACTACACTTCTTCTGATGAAGAATCGTTAGAGCACTTATTTGCTACGCACTTCCCTGGATGTGTCGATATAACATCTTCGGATGATCCTGATGTCTTTTCATGTAGCTATGGGTCTTGGGCTCAAGCACGTAGAATCATAACTACTGAATCGATTCAATGGGCACTTAACAGTTTTGCTCCCTACAAATCTCCAGGGGAGGATGGGATTTATCCCGTTCTACTTCAGAGAGGTTTTGAGCATATCAAACATGTTTTGAAAAAGCTTTTAGTATGCAGTTTTGCTACTGGGTATATTCCCATATCCTGGCGGGACGGACGTGAAAATAATTTCCTCCCGTCTGAAATTTATTAATGTCCTACAGTTTGAAAAACTGGAGATTTTTTTTCCGGCCCTAAATCAAGTGTTTTGATCAAAAATGAATGCGACACTCAAGTCAGCCGGTCAACATCCCAAAAAGTGTTTCGGCCAAGGACCATACTTGTGTTGTAATGGTGAATAATTGATACCGACGGAATTGGCGAGTTGCGTTTTGATCCATCAAGCAACGAAACGGACTTTTTCGCTGCATTGGCCGCTGGTATTGGACTGGTTTCTGAACTGGAATTGTCACTGAAGACCCAAGGATTAGAGGAAAATGCAGACATGGCATGTACCTCAGTGCAAGGACGAATTTCTTTTCCCTTGACAGCGAAAATAGTAAGTCCGTTCCAATTTATTTATATTCTGGCTTTGTTTTGTGCTACACTGCATTCAGCTTCAAACATATAGTTGATAAATTAATGATTTTTATTTAATTTTCTAAAGTTTTCATGTTTTATTACCGACCTTTTGTTGTTTAATCCAAGCTAGTCGTGCGAAAAGAATTCTGTATATACGTATAATTATTATTAGTTCGTTTAATTTTATTTTGACTTCCAGTTGACTCATTTATATTCATTACACAGAGACCTTAAATCCATTATATACATTAAAATTGGGATTCCAATGGCAGTCCATTCTAGAAGGATGATCAAACTCTTACTGACCATTGCATATAATAAAGCTACAATCCACTACTTATGATTTGTTTTAAAACAATCAATAAAAACGTTAATCACGTTAATCACGTTAATCGTGAAATCCGATGAAAAATAAATTCATCAAATAACATTTTACATTATATTTTATATATTACATTACATACACATATGATACTTATTATTGTTATACATATCGGCATCAACAATTTTCAGGGTACATAAAGGGACGTATGAAAAATCATCATTTAATCATGTTCATAATGTTCATTATATTAAATAAGGTCGACTCTTCATTGTTTGTTTCTACCAACTCACAATCAAGAAAGCAAATCAATGGTTACACGAAAATCTAACTGACTATACGGATAATGTTAATTGTTACACCATATACACAACATATGATCATTGATGATTCATACAAACTATATATGAGCATTTGAACACGTTTTGCGACGATGTATTTTTCAGGGCTGGCATACTCCTCAGAGTAGTCAAAATGTGCGTGTCTTCCGCACTCCTCAGAAAGACCGGAGAGAGTGTGTTTCGATTATCGCTCATTTTTTCTCTTCCTCAACGCAGTGAGTGAGGCCTCTTTGTGTTTTTACTCTGCAGCCAGCGAATGCATTTGTCAGACACGAAGAGTTGAGGATAAATGACGAAATAAACACACCGTGTTCCTCAATGAGTTTTGATAGAACGGTGAATAAAACAGAATGAAAGTAAACATTGCTAAAGTTAAACGTGATTGTTGATACTATTTATGCGTAATAAGATATAGATAAAATATTAGCATCCAGAGATCACGTACAGTCGTGATTTATTTAGTAGGCAGAACGGTCGGCCGGTCATGACATAATTTGTTCTGCTTTGTGCGTTTAGCAGAACGATCGCCCGATCATCGAAATGTTGTTCTGATTTGTGCGGGTGAATAAATTAATTAGAAAGTGAAGATGCAGTTCGCGTCAGTAAGCAGAACAATCGGTCGGTCATCGAAAATATTGTTCTGCTTTGTGCGGTTAGCAGAGAGATCGGCTGGTCATCGAAAATTTTTGTGCGGTCGGTAATTAAAATAATTAGTGTTCGTTCGATTATGTTTTGAATTGATCAAACTACACGCTATACACGGCATACCGTTTACCAAAACGAACCCTGCCACAATACCTACCCCATATATCCAACATCCCAGTGATTTCTCGTGGAAGTGCAGATGACTCGTCGGCTTCTATCAAAGCGAGTATCATGTCAACATTTTCCTACCCATTCCTTAATTGACCTGCATTCGGACACGGCCGGCGCTGGTATTGCTTATTTTTGGGTCACCAGTTCTTACACATTGAAGATGATGTTAGTCCCAAACTTCATCTGTTGGTTCTCTGTGTAATTACAGCTGACCTGGCAATAACGGAGTAGCAACCGTGGGCGGTCAATCATGCTCATGCTCATGCTATATTCCCATATCCTGGCGGGATGTCACTGTAAAGTTTATCCCAAAAGGAGGACGTGCTTCGTATGAAGAAGCAAAGAGTTTTAGACCCATCAGTCTGATCTCATTTCTTCTGAAATGCTTAGAACGTATTATCGATCATCACATTCGTGATGACTGTTTGGCAAACATGCCTCTTCATGTTAATCAACATGCTTACCAATCTGGAAAGTCCACCGTGACTCTTCTACACAAGGTTGTGTACGATATCGAGAAAGCATTCGCTCAAAAGCAATCGTGCTTGGGTGCTTTCTTAGATATTGAAGGTGCTTTCGACAACGTGTCTTTCGATGCAATATTGGAAGCCGCACGTTGTCATGGGCTACCTCATATTATTACCAAATGGATTCACCAGATGCTTAAAAACCGACATCTCTACTCGACATTACGTCAAGCAGCGATTAGGAAATTAAGTGTCTGCGGATGCCCTCAAGGGGGAGTATTATCTCCACTTTTGTGGAATCTCGTTGCAGATACGCTATTGAGGTTACTCAATAATGGCGGTTTTCCTACCTACGGATTTGCCGACGACTATCTTACATTGATAGTGGGTTTGTGCATTACTACCTTATTCGACCTGATGCAAAATGCTCTTCAGGTAGTTGAGAGTTGGTGTCGCCAATATGGCCTTTCGGTCAATCCGAATAAAACATCTATTGTTCTTTTCACGGAAAAACGTAATCGTAATGGTATTCGTCCATTACATCTTTTTGGTTCTGAAATCAATGTTACTGATCAAGTAAAGTACGTGGGTCTAATTTTGGATTCAAAGCTTTCCTGGACTCCTAACATTGAGTTCAGAATCAAAAAAAACGTGTATAACTTTCGGCCAATGCCGACGAACCTTTGGTAAAACTTAGGGTCTCAAACCCAAATATATCAAATGGATTTACAAAACAGTTGTACGACCAATTTTGGCTTATGGATGTCTTGTGTGGTGGCAAAAGGGGGAAGTGAGGACAATTCAGTCTAAATTAGGCCATCTTCAAAGGATGTGCCTAATGGCAATGACTGGTGCGTTCTCTTCAACTCCCACGGCTGCTCTCGAAGTTCTCTTCGACGTGGCCCCACTACACATACATCTCAAACAAGAAGCATTTTCTTGTACTTACCAACTATGGGTACTCGGTTTTATGGAGGAGAATCCTATAAACCGCAGTTCTACACACACTTCGTTGTTACCGCTTATGGTTAATTGGGACAAAATTTTCCTTGCTCCAAGTGATCTCACACACGTTAGTAGTTTTCCTTATAGGACATTTTCAACACAATTCCCCTCGCGGGATGAGTGGACAGTCGGACAGCATTGTTTGTTACACTGACGGCTCCCTCCTCGAAGGTAGAGCAGGTGCAGGCGTCTATTCGCGTGAGCTGAGATTGGAACAGTCACACTCACTGGGTACACACTGCACTGTCTTTCAAGCGGAAATATTTGCCATCATGTGTGGAGTGCAATCTGCACTGCAGCAACGCATTATGGGCAAAGTAATATACTTCTGTTCAGATAGCCAAGCAGCTATTAAAGCTCTCGCCTCGGCCAACTCAAGGTCGAAGTTAGTAATCGCATGTCGAACTCAAATTGAGGAACTGAATTCAGTTAATACTTTACACCTTATATGGGTACCTGGCCATTCTTCCATAGCTGGAAACGAATTGGCTGATGAGTTAGCTCGTAATGGAGCATCGCATGACTTTATTGGTCCTGAGCCAGCTATTCCAATATCCAAATGTTGGGTGAAGCTTTTGATCAACTCTTGGGCTGTCACTCAGCACAAATGGCATTGGAGTAGTCTGGACTCATGTCATCAAACAAAATTGTACATCCGCGAGCCATCTCCGGTAGTAGCAAGCTATCTAGCTAATCTGTCTAAACAGAACTGCAGTGTCTTAGTCAAGGCCTTGACAGGTCACTGCCGACTGAACTATCACATGGCAAATATTCAACGCGTTGAATCATCTGTTTGTGATAGTTGTGAATCCGATTATGGAACTTCTTATCATCTAATATGTAACTGCCCAGTCTATGCACAATTGCGCTTCCAAATATTTGGTAAACACTTACTTAGTGAAATTGACTTCAGAAACCTGAACCTTCAGAGTATTTTGTTGTTCATAATCCGTTGTGGTAAGGAGTTATAAGCTCTTGTACGCTTATGCGTTATATGCCCTCTTCAAGGGCCCTTTTCCAAACATTCCCTTTGTTCTCCCATCCACTTTCCTTTCCTTTTTGTTCACTTCCTTTTCCGTCAGGTGTGTGATGAAAAAGGCTGTGAAGGCGATGGCACAAATCTCCCAAATTGAGGTGAACGTTCCCCTGGAGCCGACGTTCTGATACCTGATACCTGATAGTGATGGGTGATATGCAAAGGCGCGTGATCGGGTGGTGGCCGATCAATGAAAGAATGTGCAGGTTGAGGATCAAAGGCCGGTTCTTCAACTTCAGCATAATCAACGTCCATAGCCCACACTCCGGAAGCACTGATGATGATAAGGACGCATTCTACGCGCAGCTGGAACGTGAGTACGACAGCTGCCCAGGCCACGACGTCAAAATCATCATAGGAGATTTGAACGCTCAGGTTGGCCAAGAGGAGGAGTTTAGACCGACTATTGGAAAGTTCAGCGCTCACCGGCTGACGAACGAAAACGGCCTACGACTAATTGATTTCGCCGCCTCCAAGAATATGGCCATTCGTAGCACCTACTTCCAACACAGCCTCCCGTATCGGTACACCTGGAGATCACCACTGCAGACAGAATCACAAATCGACCACGTTCTGATTGATGGACGGCACTTCTCCGACATTATCGACGTCAGGACATATCGTGGCGCTAACATTGACTCTGACCACTATCTGGTGATGGTTAAACTGCGCCCAAAACTATCCGTCATCAACAATGTTCGGTACCGACGACCGCCGCGGTACGACCTAGAGCGACTGAAGCAACCTGATGTCGCCACTGCATACGCGCAGCATCTCGAGGCAGCGTTACCGGAAGAGGGTGAGCTCGATGGGGCCCCTCTTGAGGACTGCTGGAGTACAGTTAAAGCAGCCATTAACGACGCAGCGGAGAACAACGTCGGGTATATGGGTCGAAGTCGACGGAACGATTGGTTCGACGAAGCGTGCAGACAGATTCTGGAGGAGAAGGACGCAGCGCGGGCGGTCGCGCTGCAGCAAGGTACCTGGCAGAACGTAGAACGTTATAGACGGAAGCGGAGACAGCAGACCCGCCTTTTTCAGGAGAAGAAACGCCGCCTGGAAGAAGCGGAGGAGATGGAATAGCTGTGCCGTTCTCAAGATACACGCAAGTTCTATAAGAAGCTCAACGCATTCCGCAAAGGCTTCGTGCCGCGAGCCGAAATGTGCCGGGATAAGGATGGGAGCATCTTGACGGACGAACGTGTGGTGATCGAAAGGTGGAAGCAGCACTTCGAGCAACATTTGAATGGCGCTGAGAGTACAGGCAGTGAAAGTCGAGGCAGCGGAGGATATGACTACGTCAGTTCAGCGAACGATGGATGCCAATCAGCCCCCACCATGAGGGAAGTTAAGGATGCCATTCAACAGCTAAAGACCAATAAAGCAGCTGGTAAGGATGGTATCGGAGCTGAGCTCATCAAGATGGGCCCGGAAAAGCTGGCCACTTGCCTGCACAAACTGATAGTCAGAATCTGGGAAACTAAACAGCTACCGGAGAAGTGGAAGGAAGGGGTTATATGCCCCATCTACAAGAAAGGCGACAAACTGGAGTGTGAGAACTTTCGAGCGATCACCATCCTTAATGCCGCCTACAAAGTGATATCCCAGATCATCTTCCGTCGTCTGTCACCATTAGTGAACGAGTTCGTGGGAAGTTATCAAGCCGGCTTCGTTGACGGCCGCTCGACAACGGACCAGATCTTTACTGTACGGCAAATCCTTCAAAAATGCCGTAAATACCAGGTCCCAACGCACCATCTGTTCGTTGATTTCAAGGCGGCATACGACAGTATAGAGCTATGGAAAATTATGGACGAGAACAGCTTCCCTGGGAAGCTTACCAGACTGATCAAAGCAACGGTGGATGGTGTGCAAAACTGTGTGAAGATTTCGGGCGAACACTCCAGTTCGTTCGAATCGCGCCGGGGACTAAGACAAGGTGATGGACTTTCGTGCCTGGTGTTCAACATTGTGATAGAAGGTGTCATGCGGAGAGCCGGGTGTAACAGCCGGGGTACGATTTTCAACAGATCCAGTCAATTTATTTGCTTCGCGGATGACATGGACATTGTCGGCCGAACATTTGCAAAGGTGGCAGAACTGTACACCCGCCTGAAACGTGAAGCAACAGAAGTTGGACTGGTGGTGAATGCGTCAAAGACAAAGTACATGCTTGTGGGCGGAACCGAGCGCGACAGGGCCCGCATGGGAAGCAGTGTTACGTTAGACGGGGATACCTTCGAGGTGGTCGAGGAATTCGTCTACCTCGGATCCTTGCTAACGGCTGACAACAACGTTAGTCGTGAAATACGAAGGCGCATCATCTGTGGAAGTCGGGCCTACTACGGGCTCCAGAAGAAACTGCGGTCGAAAAAGATTCGCCACCGCACCAAATGTGTCATGTACAAGACGCTTATAAGACCGGTTGTCCTCTACGGACATGAAACATGGACAATGCTCGAGGAGGACTTGCAAGCACTCGGAGTATTCGAGAGACGAGTGCTTAGGACCATCTTTGGCGGTGTGCAAGAAGACTGTGTGTGGCGGCGAAGAATGAATCTTGAGCTCGCCCAACTCTACGGCGAACCCAGTATCCAGAAGGTAGCTAAAGCCGGAAGGGTACGATGGGCAGGACATGTTGCAAGAATGCCGGACAGCAACCCTGCAAAGATGGTGTTCGCTTCCGATCCGGCAGGTGCGATACGGCGTGGAGCGCAGCGAGCGAGATGGGCAGACCAGGTGCAGAACGACTTGGCGAGCGTGGGGCGTATCCGAGGATGGAGAGATGCGGCCTCGAACCGTGCATTGTGGCGTCAAATTGTTGATTCAGTGTTATCTGTTTAGATGTTAACTAAATAAATGAAATGAACGTTGCCGGAATCCTTCGGGATTCACTCGGGAATCCTTCGGGATTCACTCGGGAATCCTTCGGGATTCACTCGGGATTCACTCGGGAATCCTTCGGGATTCACTCGGGAATCCTTCGGGATTCACTCGGGAATCCTTCGGGATTCACTCGGGAATCCTTCCATTCACTCAGGAATCCTTCGGGATTCACTCGGGAATCCTTCGGGATTCACTCGGGAATCCTTCGGGATTCACTCGGGAATCCTTCGGGATTCACTCGGGAATCCTTCGGGATTCACTCGGGAATCCTTCGGGATTCACTCGGAAATCCTTCGGGATTCACTCGGGAATCCTTCGGGATTCACTCGGGAATCCTTCGGGATTCACTCGGGAATCCTTCGGGATTCACTCGGGAATCCTTCGGGATTCACTCGGGAATCCTTCAAATTATAAAAAAAACCCTGCCTTGGTACATACAGTAAAATCCCGATTTTATCACCCCTAGTGAATTTTGGGGTAATAAAACAGCACATCGAAAAAAAAATTCAATTTTTTTAATTCATTCCACAAATATGAATCATTTTGTGCCTTGGAAAGGCAAAATGCGTAAACGGTACCCGTTATTTCTTGTAGAAAAATGTTTACAGAATCCTTCACAGGTACTCAGAAGTGATTTATAATAAACTACAGGCGGTGAAAGTTATTTAATGAAAATCAATGTTTGCGGTATTATGCACGGAAATAAAAAGAATGACTAAAATTTTTAAATTTTTTTGGGGTGACAAAATCGGGTCGACCACCCTAAAACATTAATATTTTTAAAACACGTCATGAGGATCACTTTTTTTTATATATTTATAATCAATATTTCATCACTATATTTGCGATCGTTCCTTTTATAATTTTAATGACAGAAAAAACGAATAGCATGAAGACTAAGCTATAACTGCCTGTTGCAGTAGCATGCTGGTATTAGGAATGGTTTGATCAAATACTGCTGCTTGCAGAAAGCGCATCTACTTCGAAGATCGTTCTTTACGCTTTACTAAGCTGCTTTGAAATTCACATACTTTTATATGTTCTGTGAGTCAATTAAATTTACCAAAAAGTTACCTCCATTGAATTGTCTGATGCAATTTCGCAAGCTAAACGTGTGTATTTCACCATCAAAAGCACGTGTTTCGTACCGAGACTGACAGAAATCGAGACTCTAAAAACCCCCATTTCCGAAACACGTGCTAAACATTGAAGCGGATCTGCGCCGCTTCAATCCTCAAGACAGTCTCATTAGAGGCGCGAGACCTTCAAAATCTGAAGCGCAACTTCGCCATTCGCTAAAAATACATACCTCTACCGAAACGCCTGCCTGCTGTAGCTAAAAGCATGAATTCACTCTTCCTTCGTGTCCAATCCAAATCATATGATCTCCCCGCACAAACACGGAAACCATATTCTTATGATCACCATCGCACCAACACTCGTCCATATAAACATAGAAATTTAAATTCATGAGGTGTGGTGCGGAGCGGAGACGACGGAAACAACGACGGACCTATCGGCTGATTTTCGCAACTCGCGGGAACGCACCTTTCCGTGAGTCGCTCTCCTCTACCACGTCCCCCCGTCTCGGGCCCAAGTGAATCGAGCCCAGAAGAGTAAACACACCGAAACAACGAAATGTGTTTGCCGAATTTAAAGCCAACCACATGGTGTGTGCGCGATGATGCTGCCGGCGGCGCCGCGATCATTTGCGTTTGGTTGGGGGTTCAAGACACAGTCACAAATGAAAGAAATAAGAAAACTGAAAACCGGTCGCTTCTTTAACAGTCGAATGCTGCTACGCATGTTTCCGTCGATCTTTGAAGAACTTTCAGACGGGAGGTTTGGATTTTCGCGGTGTTGCGTACGCTAGTAGTGGTATTTTGGAGTGCCAAAAATAGTTAGCACACCGCGTGCGAATGCGATGACGATGCTGGTCACTGCTGAGGCGCAGGGTTGCCAGATGAAGAAACATCTGTTTGATAACTGATTTCTGTTTCGTTTTTTGAGGTTTCACATTTCTGCACAAGAAGGGTTTGTTAGGCAATATGTGGAGTTCTTATAAAGTCGAACGTATGTATCTCACGAAACCATTAGTATGATCAGATGTTTTTTTACATGTTTAAACAATTACTTTACTAACAGTTATCCCCTCAGAAACATTTGTTGTAACATCTGTCGGGCTACTTTAGCTAATTGTTTGTCAATTCACTGTTTCACTAGTTTCCGCTGCCTATATTGCGAGCTTCTGGTGGATTACAGCAATGGAATATTCCGTAAATCACTGGCATCGCTGGCCACCATTCTCATCGCACACGCACCCTATCGCAGCAGCATTTCATAGATAGTGAAATCATCACCAGTCTGTGTGCTGCGCTGCGATCGTACTACGAGCTGCCGCCGCGCTTGCTTGCGGTAAGCACCGGGAAGTGCGCGGTGCGACGGCTCGTCGCTTTGCAAAAAAGCCTCTTCCTATTCTTATTCTGTGTTCCTTCAATTTGAACAGATCTGCGAAATAAATTTGGGTACGAAACCTTGAAAAACATTTGGTTCATTGTCGGTTGCGTGTCGGTCGTTGCGTGAATGAAAGAAAGGGGAAATAAGATGTCTCATACATTTGGAAGCGGGCAAAGATAGGAATGAGATTTTAGAATGCTTCTCAAAACATCTACACAGAATTCAAAAGCAAAATTTATGAATTTCTTTCAACCACATCGATTTTCAAACTTGAATAATGCTTAATATATAATTTAATACAAGTTTTGAAACTGAATGCTAATCATTTCAATATAAATTTTGTTTAAAATGTCTGAAAACATTTTGGGTTTTTTTGTTCTTGTGTATCTTTGTTCCGAAACTTACCCTTACTATTTTTTATAATACTTTCAACGTCAATTCCCCAATTGCGTAGTTAGAATATATTCCGAATGGCTAAGCAAACGCGGATCGCCACTCCACAGGGTTTCGCGTGCGCGTCATTTGGTATTCGGTACTCTTGCTCTCTACCACGGCATTATAATGGACAGCCGGCCGGCAGCGAACGCCACAACTATTGGGGATGATCTAATTTTTCTACTTGAACATCCCACACGCACCGCACATTATGTGGGCCATTCTGCTTCCTTTCCGTTCTAAATCGGCGAGGTCGTCACGTCAGGTTGTCTCCCCGTGACCCTCGCTCGTTGTTTTGACATGCGAACAGGGTTGGCGTTTGACGAATGGGGGACCAACTGGCCAGCAGAAGTTGGCGAAAAGAAGTACGGTGGCGCGTCATGTGCGTTTCACTCAGTTCGCAAAGGTATAGCGAAGCTAATTGCGGTTTTGCCTTGACCTGAAAACGAGATTTTGGTCATCAACAAACGTCGAGCCAATGCGGTGGCGGTGTGTGTGTGTGTGTGTGGGATGTGGAGACTAATTGAACACAAACGAGAGTGATGATGTTCGTCAAATTAGATTTAACTTACCATGCACGTGCCTTGCGACGCGAAATCTCTACCGTTATTTAAACATTCTTATCAATTCGAGGGGAGTCTTGTTCCCAAAATAACAAAATAACTGATAAAGCCGGACGACACTCCCAAACAAGTTGCGCGCTCGAAAAAATTCCACTGAATGATGGGGGGTTTGCGGATTTTGGCCTAGTCATGTTGGGTAATTTCATTGTGATGTTTGTTGAAAATTTCGTTACTGCAAATTACTTATCGCATGGATTCCAGTAACATAGCAACAATAAAACACACTTTCAAAACGATGATTGTCTTTCAGCGAAAATTTTGAGTTGAGACATACCTAAGTGTGATTCAATTGAGCCAATGGGATTTTGATATTCGATGCCCGAAGTTCTTTCGGAACTCTTGGAGGTGGAACGAACAACGATGTTGAATTATAGTCATGTACGGACCCGATTCGATTTTGGCAACACGGTTGGAACATTTATGTTGCCAAAATCGAATGGTTTTTGTTTTCTCTTGATATTTCACATTTCTTCACTTATTGTGAGTCACATTTGTACGTGGATTTTCAAATCTTAGCGTTTACACTAAATAATCCACGCGATTTTTTTTACAATTTTGTAACGTCGATTTTGGGGTCTATCCATTTTTTTATGATTTGAAATTTTTAAGGTTTTTTTCATCGGCTCTAACCAGTTTTTTCTACAAGGACTATAAGGTTTACGTAATTTATGAGCAATTGCCAAAATCTAATAGTTTTGTTGCCAAAATCGAATGGGGTTTGTAATATTTTTGCGACAGTAATCCGAATTCGTTTAACCTTCCGCAACTTGCTTCAACTTACAGAACACGGGAACTCGCATTTTGTTAAAGGTTCAACAGTCCGAGAATCCGTTATATTGACAATAATTAATTATAATTAATAATTAAAAATAATTCAATATCAATGTGATTTTTTCGGGAAAATTATAAAGAGGATAGATGCTCCCATAGAGGACATTTTTTAGGTTCATTATATTACATACTGATCCTCCGGAAGACCCGAAAACAATCGGGCTAGAAATTTTCTCATTTTTCCTGGGCATAGAGTAACATCGTGCTTACCTCTTGATATACAAATGCAAGAAATGGCAACCTCGCTTAGAAACCTCGCAGTTAATAACTGTGGAAGTGCTAATTAAAAACTAATATGCAATTTGGCAATGATCCAGTTGATAATGTAATGTCAACCAAGAATAAGATGACTGTCAGAAATGATTTGGAAAAAAAGTAGAAGGTTTTATCCGATACACGACCGCCAATTGGACGTAAGATTACGGAAAATGTATAATATTTATTTTGAAATTTTGAATATGTTGAAGATCAGCGTCAGGATCAGTGTTGTAAAATGTCATTTGCATTCGTTTGTATAATTTTCCCAGAACTTTTTCCAAAAGGTAGCTATCAATTCATGATGTATGACGAACTTATAGCGCTTAAATGTGCCTACAACTTTGTCTAACAAGACATTGCTGTAAACATGTAATCTGGGGCGTGGGAGGCAAAATGTCATTCAAATGACATTATGTCAAATGACACGTGATATTTTGGATAGTTTTCACTCTCCATCCTCAGACGTTATATTAAGAGCAATGTACCCTTGGACAAAAATATAGCCCTACTCAAGCGTTATGAGTACATCTAAAATTATGAAATAAATTTGGCTTCTAAAGAAAGTTATGAATAAATTAGTCAAATGACATGCAGATGACATTTTACAAGCCTGGTCAGGATCTTTGGTTGCTATGATCAGTCATCAAACTGTTCCATACGGTTTTTCTGCGTGAATTATTATAAGGTACAACTTTTTTTATCATTTCCAAGGCTTTCGTAGATCTGATTTTTTTCCGCAGTACAAATAGCACGTGCTATCAAAGCATTCATCGTCATTTGGCACGACATGGCGGCTAAAATTTCAAAAATATCGAAGTATTGTTGTGTTTTTTTACAAATCGGGGGCTGCTTTGGACATTTTGAAACAAGAATTATAACGTTATTTACTACTCAATTGCCACTGGATTTCTTGCGGATATTTGGATGGCAACTTTCTGTTTCAAATTTGTATTTTCGTTTAACTTTATGGAGAATCAAAAATCCAAAGCAGCACTGTAGTTTTTCATTTTCAATGAGAGATGTCACAGAGATGCTTACATATCCGTCCCTTTCAATATCTATAGAAACGCGAAGGATGAATGGCGTGCTGACAAAATCTCAAAAAATATTTGTCCCGTGACAGGTCATGAAAGTGAGCAATATCTGCTTTATTTTTGTGTTTATTATCACTTTCAACTCAATGAATTAAAGGAATATGATTAATTTATCGACTAGTCACTATTCTTCGCACATATTTATTAAAACAATTTAGAAATTTTAATTTTAATATAAAGCACAACATCTTTTCATGACTGCCTTTCACGCGAAATTGATCAAAGAACCCACGGTACTTTCATTTGCTTGCCTGAAATAGAAAAAGGCGCCTTGCGCTCTGTCTTATGACGATCACGACCTTTTCCAGTACTGATCCAAAGTAGCCCCCGGAGTCCAAAGTAGCCCCACACGACGGTAGCTTTTTTCTGGAGGTATGTTTTTCTTAGGCGACTATCTGGCTCTTATTTTGCGTTGCGACCGGAGCAGAGGAGTAGATTTTTTTTATGAGCGGTACAATAATACAGAACGAAAATGTGTGTTTTTCACTAAACGTCATGAATTCTCTGTTGTTGTGTTTTGTAATTTGGAAATTTAAATTAAATGGAAATTTAACATTCTCTTATTATAATGGTGGTCCGAATAAGAATTGATTAACAATAATGCGCATTTCCTATCACTAGCAACAGCAAAACTTAAATCAGAATCTTGTGACAAAAATTTCAGCTGGCTGCTACTGACGCCAATGTCAGCCACTCGATGATTTACAGGAGGATCGTTATAGATTTCCACAGCGTTTCACTCCGACGAGCGCTTGAGATTCTCCTACCGACGACAATTTTCTTCCATCGTCAAACGACTAGATTTTGTTTTTCGAAGAAAATTCGTTTCCACTTAGAAATGAAATTGTGGTTATTTTCAATTATACACATTTCCAATCATTAACAGCAACAAAACCCAGAATCTAGAGCAGGGGTGTCTCGTGTATTTTTAGTACATCTGTTCCGCCATCTTTAGCAAATAAACGTTGCGCATTTTATCTAATATAACCAAGGGCCTCATACGCCTGTCACTGGCGAACAAAGCTCGTGCACTCTGCATCGAAGTTTAGAACCGGTGTTAGGGCGCAATCGTTAATGCGAACATTTTTATATTCGGTTAGTTACTGCAAATAAATTCTTTTTCGAGTCCCTATAATCAAGCAGGTATCTCAAGCATACCACATCGTTATAATGCTGCATGATTGAGTGTTTAATTTTGTTAAAATATCGAAAACAAAAGTGTGCATAAAAATTGCCTCGCCATAACAAAAAGGTGGTAGAGAATTAACACTGTTGTTTACAGTTTAGAACCAAATCCAGATGTCGCACATGTTGGGGTAGGGATTCAGTGCTCCACCTTCTCCCCCTGAATATAACAACCTTTTATTGTACAACTTAACCAAATATCAGAGAAAAAACAATTTGAATAGGAAGGATTTACAAAACAATGAACAGCATGTTGATCTCTTTTCTTCCAAAAATGTTTTAAAAAGAGATGCATTTAAAAATTTAAATTCTCGCAAGTCGTCCGAAACCGTACTTGTTAACAGTTGGCGATAGCTGGATATTGCTCAGAACGGAGATCTTTCAAATTGGCTTTTTCCACCTTTCGTGGTGCACAGAACCCATAGCCGCTAACATTTAAACTCTCACATATTTTGGTGTAATGAAAGTAATTTTAAATAATAATGGTTCATCATCAGTTAATATGTTAAAACATCATTGTATATATGACGTAAATCTTTGTTTTAAAAGTTTCACTGAGAAATTATTTGCCTTATAAATAATGGCTAAGAAATTAATAGTAAAATTGAGTTACTTCTGAGCTAAAAATGGTTACCTGTTCCATGAACAGGTAGAACGTATAGACGAGGCGCAACTGATCTAGAGAAAATATCACTGAAACGTGATGGATACCACCCATGTGAATCAATTTTTGCAGCATTTCCCTCCGATAAGCGCTTGCGCTGCTGCCGCCGACGCAATGCGATTAGGATTTGCACTTTGAAAAAAAAAAATGCCTTGAGACTAGTTTTGCACGGGAGCACTGGTGTCAAACGAACGGAAGGCGGAGCCAGCGAGCCGAAGCCAATAATTCCGGCCGCTAAAGGGGTGGGGCCTCCATTACAATAGGCGAGGTTCAGCATCACCAAGGCTCAGAAAAACATCGTCAAAGGCGACAAGCAACTGAAGCGGAAGCCAGGGAGGAAAGAAAGCTATGTCACCTACATTTAGGTACAAGGTGTTGAAGCTGGTCCACCTGAGCACTGATGTCTCGTCAAAGGCAATGAGAATTTTAAAAGAAAATTCCATAAGAAAAAGAATTTTCAGCAAGTCCTGAATGTAAAAAAATGTAGTTCAATCGTCTTTAGCAGGAAACGAAGCATTAGGCGATGAAATTGTTGAAAAATGCGAAATAGTTAGATAGTTCGTTGTTATTCTTGATTCTAAATTTACTTTTTCCGATAATTATTAATACATAATGCTAGAATTTATTAAATCACTAAACTCACTTTTTCTTGGAAAAAGTCAATATTTTCAACTATTTTGAAACTATTGACTGGGTTTCATTAAGAGCATCGTCGCGGAATGAAAAAAAATGTTGAAAAATTTGAAACTTTATCCCTCGGAAGATGCTTTATTCATGACGGACATGAAATGACGGATTTAGAAAAAAATATCACTTAGTACTTTTTGGCCCGAAAGCTGTTCGCAACTTCCTAGTGACTTCAAATTCGCTCCAAATCTCGGTGTTCTTATTAGATTTACAACAGCGATTGGATGGGCACAGGGGATAGTGATTCTAAATATATTCACACGGCTAATAGCAGTCCCTGCTTATTTTACAAACCTCTTTTGAAAACTATTGAACCCTAAACCTTATCAATTGAAAAGTTGAGTATTCCGATCCATCTTTTCAATGAAATTCTGATATTTTATACTGCAAAGGACTTTGGGAGTAGAACATTTCTCGCGTGATTATTGAAAACGTCCTAATTCCAAAAGAGAGGCTCTCTTTGTTTACTTTCTCATCGATTATTTCGAAGCCATACTAATACTTACATCGGATTATTCACAGAGATCTGAAGAAAATAGCTTTGTCTAGCGTTCTAAGGAGGAAATGTTGTAATAAATGCAAAACTAGCTTTGATATTAGTGAAAGAGAGCGTAATGAAAGAGAGTCTCTGATATTTGGACATACGACGTTATCAAAAATCATGCTAGATTTGTTACGTAAGGGATTCCTCATAGAAAGATTTATTCATATTTTTGTTTTCCTAAGATGGTCTCTCGACATCCAATAAATGCTTTGAAATATTCCAAAATATATTCTGATGACAATTTAGATATTCGAGACTGCATAAACTTTTGGTATTCCATTAAGAAAAATCGTGAATTTTTAAAGATTTGAACGTGTACTATACACATGTGGTAGTGTTGGCTTGAGAAATGGATTGCGAGTGATTTGACTATGCGTCCAATTTGCGAATCTCGAGCTCGTTCAGTAGCCGCTAGGTTGCGAAGGCCGACGGAGGTCCTTCGTAGCTTAGTTGGTTAAAGCACCAGTCTAGCGTACTGTAGGATCATGGGTTCGAGTCCCATCGAAGGGAAAGTGGTTACCTCCAATACATTTTTCAAATCAATATCTTCCACATAACGTACATATTCACATATGAGTTTCCATAACATTGTAAATTAACGTCCAAGTCGGGTGGTTTAATCCCCGGAAATAGGCAATTAACTTTGATTGAACCAAAGATTTTTGTTTATTTTGAGTTAGGCTTACCGATTTGTAGCTCGAACTTCTTGTTTAGGCTTGTCGAAATTTTGAACAAATTCTTTAGGTTTCGAAATGATTCTTGGGTTTCAGATTTATAAACTTTGTGATTCAAATTAAATCTATGTCGACAAATTATTTAAACACATTTTTATCATAAAAAGTTTTTTTCAGTTGATCTTTTCTTGGAAATGGTCAATGTTCTAAGAGAAAAAAATGATATAAAAAAATTGAAATGACATCATATCTCGACGTTTCATACATTTTTAAGTCATTTTGCATCAATAATGGCGCCGACCACGTCCTTGTAGTCAGTAGGCTGATGCCATACTGGGAGAGGAGAGTTGAGAGAGAAGCGAAGCGTCCGCGTGCAAGCTACCTCAATGAGCGATGTATGTAAATCGCTTATACCTGGCATAGTGGAAGCGATGAGAAGAGGCGAGAAGCGGTAGCCAAAGAGGTGAAGCAGTTCGTAGAGTGCTTTGCCGCGCGAGATCGCAAAGGATCACTTCTGTATGTTTGTTGATTTGAGTTTACTCTCGTTCGCTCTTGTGTAAAATGGCTGTGGGTAAAAAGTATTGCGGAAGAGGCAAACAACATTGTTTATTTGTTGATGAAAACATTAAAATATGTATGGTTTTAGCTACATTACGGAGCAAATCTGATGTATTTCGTAGCAGCGGTACTCATTAAAATTGGGAATATTCTGGCGCTGTCCATAAATTTAGAAACACTTTGAAACAAAAAGCACATATTCTGCTGTTATCATAGACAAACGGATGTAACACTTGTTATTTTAATATCATTCTCGTATTTAGGTTTATTTTTAAATAACAGATTTTTACGCATCTGTAATGCGCGTTTGAACCGAAAGAAATTGTTGTGTTCATTCGCTTTGATATTTGATTTTACACTGAAGTCGGTTTTTACGCGGGAGATACGTACCGTGTATCTTGAAATGCCCGTAAAACTGAGTAAATCTCGATAACCGCGAAAAAAACAACTTCAACAAAAATCGAGTTTGCGCAATTTTTGCCTATGTCCGCATATTAAAACTTCGGGAACAATCCGATAGATAAGGAAATTGTTGTCCCAATTTTTTGTCGGCCATTGGTGGTTAATGGTTTCCCTTTTTTTTCTGCGGATTTTTGGAATTTGCGTTTGTTTACGCCGTTTTTCAAAAAGGTTGGGAGCCGAGACAAAACGATTTTTGTGGAAGTTGTTTTTATAAGGTTCGTATCTCCTGAATACAAATCACAAGACAAATCAACTTCAATGTACAGAAATGTCGTAAGAAGAACATCCATACATTACGTAACGCTTGAAGGGGGAGGGGCGTTGTCGGCGAAGTGTGACGATTCATACAAAATTTTCAGATGTTTCATACAAAAAGTGTGACGTAGGGGGGAGGGGGGTTGAACATTTCCCATTACGTAATTAATGGATCTTTCATAGGAGCAGACGTAAAACACGAATAAAACATGGCCCAAAAAGTTTTACCATAGCTACGCCCTACGTCTGTTTGTATGTGGTGCTCACATCATAAAATCGGTTTTCAATTGCGACATTCTTTAAATCTCCCCAACACTCTTCTTCTTTGTGCTAAATGGACTTCGAGAAGCACAATATTCTCCATCTGACGAAATCCATGTTTTTACACTTGTATTTGTTGCGAGATCAACACTCTGAAAAACGCTTTCAGTATGTCATGGCTCGCTTTGATCGCCGCTTCACTTCGCTTTGCTTATCTCCTACCTCTTCGCTTCGCTTCTCTTCGCTGCCAGTATGTCATCAGCCTTAGGAAGAGGGGAGGAATATTAGTAGGTGGTTTTTGCTATTCGAAGACCGTGTTTACCTCTGAGTCTCCACAAAAATCACAGGAAGGATTATCATTTAGTCGGTAGGTTGTAGGACAAAAGGTCGAAGGACAAAAGGTCGAAAGAACAAAAGATAGAAATTGCGGTTGTTGGATAAAAGACCGAAGGTCAAAAAGTCTGATCTCGGTCGAAGGTCGAAAAAATTAGGCAAAATATTTTGCACATTTATGTTTATATATATTTTACCTGATAATATTTCATTGTTGAATTAGTCCATTTTTTAGTCGTAAGCTGTTCTTTCGAGATTCGTATATTTATATTTATTTGTGTTTCACCTGATTATATTTTATTGTTGAATTTTTCCTTCTTTTAATCAAAGATTTGACTTTCGAGTTTCGTACATTTATATTTATTTGTGTTTAACCTTATTTTCATTGTTGATTTTTTTTCTTTCTTTTATTCATAACTTTTTCTTTCGAGTTTCGCATTTTTATACCGCATATGAAATACCAATAACACATGATAACACTTCATTCTAGGGTTTTCCTTTTGTCAAAACAAAGGGTATTCTTCAGAGGTATATTTTTAAATCAATATTAATACTATACGCGTTGCAAGAAAAATTGGGATTACAGGAAAATCCAAACCACATCAATCGGATATTTCCGTAGCAAATGATCATTGACAGCTTTGGCCAATTATCGTTACTATGTTTACTTACAATGTGTCATTCAGTAGACCCATTTATGTATAAAATCAGGAAGTTTATTATATCGCTTCTTCTGTTACTTTAATATTATCGTTCAATATATTTCGTCATTTTTGTCATGTACGAGCTGTATGGTACGGCAGGAGAAAAAGTATGATAATATGGTGAGCAATCAGAAGCCGATTATGAAATCCCCATCCCCATACTCACTTAAAATGTTCTCTTTGTGAAATGTTCTCCTTGGGGTTTTCATTGGAAACCCGATCATGCAGGAAACCAAATTCTTTGTCACTAATTTTCATCAAATAGTCCGCTATAAAATCGATAGCTGTTTTTCCAAACTCTCGAAACTCACTTAAATCCATATAAGCCATTATTTTCGCACCGCAGATATTTTTCCGGTGTACCGGCGCTTCACACGAAGCGCTTTCCGCTGTCACCACAATGAACAGACCTCTACCGACGGGGCGACGATCCCCGCCGGTGGGCCACGCGGCGGCACTGGCTTTTCGAATTAGAATTAAAACACCACTCCGGTTCGGTGGTACAACCAAGACTCTTTATTAACTTACATTTAACTTATAGCTAACCTACGTTATGTTGACAATTTTCTCTCTCTCTCTTTACTTAATGACTCTCTCACGCATAACGGTTTATTTAGAACCTTGCCAAGTGCTGTATTTTGCTTAAAAAGCAAAAGTAAGCAGACTTAAAAAACAAAACCCTGTTGCTGGGCGCAAAACTCTTTTCTAGTGCGGGTCGGTGCCAAGGTAAACTGACTCCGCATAAAAGATTGTGACGAATCCCCCTGAAGGAATTTAAGTAGTTGGGGTCGTCACACTAGTTATACTGTCTCTAATTTTTGTTCTTGTAGCCTTTTTTAGCTTTGGGAAGGTAGAGTGGTAGAAATGATTATTTGATATAATACTGTTGCGACTTATATTTAATGACAAAATTTACAAATTAATCAAACTGAAATATGTCTAATCTGTTTACATTAAAATGGATTTAATACATTTTTGTTCACAAAATTTGTTTTTAAATAATTATAAACAAATATAATACATTTATTTTTGTTATTTAAAACCGTTGCTTTACGCTGTAAAGTAGGGAGGGGTATGGAATTGCCAAAATTTGCGTTAGGGAAGATCCATTAATTACGTAACGCAAAAATTGGGCATTTTCAACCCCCCTCCCCCTATGTCACACTTTTTGTAAGAAACATCTAAAAATTTTGTATGGATCGAAACACCTCGCTCAACCCTCCTCTCCCTGCCTCCTTTTTAATTGTTCAGATTTCAAAATTGATTTTTTAACCTGTTTTTCATTCAACCTTCTGTTATTTTTTCGACCCTCTTTTCCTTTGACCTTTTGTCCTTTCATTTTTTTTAAATTTCGACCTTTTGACCTTCGACCTTTTGCCCTTTCGACCTTTTTTTCTTTCGGTCTTTTGTCATTTCGACCTTTTGTCCTCTCGACAATTTGTCCTTTCGACCTTTTTTCCTTTCGACCTTTGACCTTCGACCTTTTGACACAGATTCTAGTCGGTAGGCATCGTTGAATCTGGATGCACTCTGATAAGCGATGCGACCATGTCATTTTTAACACAATTTTAACTATGATTCGGCCGCACAAAGCAGAACAAACTAACTACCCGCACACCGAGCAGGAACATGATTGATTCACTTCACGAACGCACAAAGCACAACGAAACGAGAGTGTTCGAAGTGTCGATGAACCGAGCCTCATGAACACTCCTCACACTCCATGCATGCCCGGTGGCATATGCAAACGTTGAGGCGTTTTGGACGACCGAAACGACGCGCAGCAATCTGTACTTACTTGCCCGATGGCTACTGCAAACTATTGACGACCGCGCATGTTTCGACCAGAGCAAATTGCAATACATACGCATAAGCCACCGATTTTCTGTTCTTAATGCGCTTTCCATTTTTTAGAGTTGGGCAAAATCGATTGATACTTAAATCTCCGAAATCAGTTGGAAGACGGCTGAGATATTAGCCCATTCTTCCTGATCACTTTTGATAACGGTCTCAAATTTGAATCGTTATCTTTCCGAAAGACGTATTTTTATTTACATCAAGAATACCGCCGCTTTAGGGCAAGCAAGTCATTTTTTCGGACGGTCCGGATTTTCCAGAATAAATTATTAATTCATTATTTTTATTATTTCCATACCGGTAAACAACCTAACAAACATAATATCAACCCCTGCATTCCACATCGTGTACCGCATTTCGATATAAAATTTTGAAACAAATCACATGTCACCCGGCGACTGCTGACTGCAGCGACAATACCGACTGCGAGACTACGTGTCTAACGGCACGGCGGAAACGTCACCACGGACTCCCCACCAGCAGATTGCATGCACGGTGTGGTATTTTTGTGTGCGTATTTCGTTACGCACCGGGACCGTTCGCGCAGAAGCACAGCTGATGAGAACACAGCAGAAAGAAGAAAAAGGCCTCCCCAAAAACATATGATGGCGCATTGGAACCGTCGCATGGAGGACTACCACCGCACCACCGACCGCGATGAACAGCTGGGCCCCCGTTCGGAAGCATGTTTCGTCGGTCGGTTCAGTGCGTGTAGTGGTATGGGGGGATAGTTTCCGAAATAGAGCGTCCGTTGATAATTGATGACCTCAACTTGATGTAGCAAAACAAACTTCCGAAATAGAACCGAAATAAAATGGTCATGCTGAAGGGCGTACCAAGGTTGGCGGCACGCACGTTTCGACCAAACTTTTTCGATTTAATAGGCTTGAGCATTACACCACCTGGTGCCGACGACTGGCATCCACATCGACAACAACAGCAACTTAGTGGAGAAGCATGATGATTTACGAAGGAGGCATACATTAATGAGTTAGAGACTGATGGAGCGAGGCCGAGGACAGAATTTCAGCGGCGGATGAGGGGATGTTGTTCAGCTTTTTATTGCATGGAGCGATAAAAGAATCCACGTTACATCATGCACGAGCTATGTAGGTACATAAATGTTAGTTACGCCGTAAATCATTCCTCGAGCGGCATGGTTGCGGAGCGACGTAATTCCATATCACCCAAGGGCTGAACTTTGTAGAATTAATAAATTTTAAAGGCTATTTTCGCGTTTTTATGGCAATCCATTTGATTGCATCGTTATAGTGCAGGGGAAATAAAGAGTGCTACTTTGTAGTCATAGGAAAAACAAGCAAATCTAGCTTTCAGTTTCTATGCCATCAGATTCGTTCTGAATTACCCCCCATTTTAAACTTTCGCTTCCCGTTTCGTATCAAGCCGGGGTCTTAATTAGCGTCCAACGTCCGAACCGCACGGAAAGCCGTTCACCAGCAACCAAGAAATCAAGAGGGGGGAAAATCCATCCACAACACGCATAATTAAGTGGTACTAAGATCTCAAGGCTCATCCACCATGTAAAACAACATAATGACGGTGATGAGACGTGTCTCTACACAAACTTCCCTTGCCATCCGAGTCTCGCCCACTCGGGAACTCGGTACAAAATACGTACCAACAACCAACAGCGGACTCCACCCCAGGCCGGGTGGGCCGACAGACCAGACGTTACGCTCTAGAAACTTTTGTGCGCCGATGATCAGCGTCTTCAGTGCAAGTAGTGCTGCTGCTGGGGGGAAGACCTTGTTGCGATTTTTTTCCTCCACCCGGCCATAGCCAGCCGAATGTAAGCCGATCATTACATTTGCCTTCGTGTGTTTACACGCACTTGTGAAGATTCTTCTATCTACTCTTTAGGGCAGAGCCAGGGGTCGGGGCGGAATCTGCGGGGATAGAGGAACACACTTGACTTAAGCGCGCCCTTTTGCAGAATGCACCATCATCATTCATCTTGGTTTTGATGCAGCCGATCAATCAATCTCTATCTGCCCTAACATGTGGGGAAAATAACTTATCGTACACTTTACTTTTGAGTATCGAGATTTGTTCATGGCTTCTCATATGGCAAGTATATTTGAAAGTTTTATTACGCTACTCATGTATTTTAGAGAAGGAATCATGATCTATAAAACATCTTTTATCTCAAAGCTGTAGTACAGTCTCAATAATGATCCACAATAAACATTATTTAAGTAGAGTTGAACATTCTAAGAGGATTCTGGAGAGCATTATCGATCGAAATGCATATTGTTTAGTATAGAGGCTCTCAGACAACGAAAATTATTGGAATTTGTTTCATACTTTCCTACATTATTAAAAATCCACATATTTTCAATTACAAACATTTATTTATGCTGTAGTTCGAATTTCTGTTTGTCATATATAATAGGGGTTAGACAAAGGTGTTGAAATATGCAAAATTTTATCGAAATTCGAATCAGCATAACTTTGCTTAAAACAATACGGTTTTGATATTTTGAAATTAGTAAAAATGGCTTAGAAACCGTGGAAGTGCTGAATAAACACTAAGCAACGAGACGGCAATGTCCCAGTGGGAGATGTAATGCCAATAAGAAGAAGCATCTGATTTGGATAAAATTAGGACCATCGGACGCAGAAACGCTATGTTTAATGTCCAACCTTTTCCCGATCTACGGACACCGGAGATGTACCAGGTTTTCCGAAAGTGTGTTGAAAATATATTTTTTTCCTATGCTTGTCATTTTTGTGAAGTTTACTTTCATCATGTTTCATGCTTTCCGCAGAAACTAGAACTAATTTACCGACTAATGCTGGTTGCAGATCAAAAATCCGTCAGGAATTCGTAGAGATATGGCCATTTTGCCCGTGGAAATTCGAATAATTTTTCTTAGGGAAATTTCGTAAAAAAATGAATCAATTTCTTTGGGAATGCGTTTTCTTAGAAAATTCGGATATTTTTTTTTTCTAAATATTTTATATACTTTTTCATAGAAATTTCAATGAGTTTCCAAGAGAATTTCAGATGATTTTTCCAATGAAATTAATTTTACACTGAAGTTTTCCTGAAAAATAGAAGACAACATTTTTTTAATTTTTTCTGCTTATATCTGTATTTAAAGTACATAACATAATACGCTTGAGCGTTTTACAAAATCTATCCAGCTTTTGACGAAGAAAAAAACGAAAAACTTTGCTTCGCGAAATGAATGGGTAAGTATTGATCATTTAAATATTGATTATTCATATGCAAATTTATGCCCGCTCCTCAGTACATTTGAATCTGTTCACTGATAGATAAATTTCAATAATGGTCTACGGACTCTTGCTGGCTGTTATTCCAACTAATTAGCAAACTACTTTGTAGTCTGAAACCGGACGGAACCAACCTTGCCCATCGCGAACTGCACGCGCCGAAAGATAATTTCGGGAAAGACTGCTCTCTGTATAGTTGAAACAAGATTCTTCAATCCTGTGATCAAATCAAACTGACGCATCTCGGAACGACAGCCAATCAGTCAAGTGCACACGAAGAAGTTCGTCATCGCGCGCGGTTGGTCATTCCCGACGAGCGTGACCTGATTACCGAACTGGCGAAGAATGTCATGTGAGTGATCTGTCCATGCTCCGTGCCATGCTCCCCCTGCGGATAGATTACATCAGCTGCTCGGGCTGGCAGCTGGCCAGGCGCCACCAATCTTGTTTACCACACTCTCACTTACTCACTCACTTGCCCATTTCTCGGCTCGGTGAAGTTCTGACGGGCAGACCACTTGCCAGTATGTGACGATATGAACCACACTTTGAGCGCGGCTCCGTAATTGTGTCAAAATTGTCAAGTGGTGGGTGCGCGCGCTCTCAGTCAATCGGTACGGCGGACGGCGTCAGCTGACTTGCGGCGTAGTAGAGGTTGAGGATGTTTTTCGACTTTTATATATAGAACATCGTGTCAACACCACCGACGGGCCTGTTTTGCATCCTGCACGGAAACCGAAATCTGTCACCTTAATGCGGGAGTGGGCTGTTCGTTAAGTAACGTTCCTCGCCAAGTGCCATAACAATAACAATTCACCGCCAGCCAGGTCACAGGGGGGGCTTGGTGTCGTGCTCGGAGCAACCCGTCTGCGTCGTTTGAAAATTATTGCTCGCAACTGTTATCTATAGAGAAGAGCGAGTCGTCAACTGTTCGTTGAATTGGTAAATGTTACTATGTTAAAATCAATTCACGACATAGACTACACCATACTAGCGATATTTTTCTAGAGGAGATGTAGTGCCAAAGCGAACAGTCGTTGACCGGTTCGTGGAAACGGCTTTTGTGTCGGACACGTTCCTGATTAGCACACCGATGACCAAACACAGCAGATCGCCACCGTGAAGCAGGTGATCTAGATCATGTGTTTCGAATTAGCACTTGGATAGTGAAGCGAATTCCGATGTCATTTCATCCCTAGGTTAGTGATGATTGTGTTTGCCCAACTGATTAACATGTGCTCTTTAGTGCCGGGAGGTTATGCGGTGTATGCCACAGTTGGTGCTTAACATATTAGCTCCAGAGATAGCGGGTTTTTTGAAAGATCGCCGCTACAGCATATGTACGTTATGCTATACCAACGATCCCTACCATATCAGCAGCTAACTTCCAATTCACACGTTATTGAGAGTACATATACCGAATAAACGAATAGCGGCCAATGCAACCGGAAATAGTGCCTAGTGGCTATGTTTACGATTATAAAGATTAAATCACTAGGAATCTGGACACATGAGATCAGATATATCCAGGAAGTTATGACCATTACTCATATTTGCCACATCCTTCAAGTATTAAAAGTAATGCAGGTTGGTCCACAACTGAAGACATTATCCCACAGAAAATTCATTTTGATTTCCACACGAAATTCAATCGAATTTCCGCAGGAAATTTATTTTTATTTTCAAAGGAAAATTATTCCAATATCCACAGGAAATTCATCCGAAAGTCTACATGAAATTAATCAGAATTTCCATTGGAAATTCATTCAAATTTTAACACGAAACATCCGAATTTCCACAGGAAGTCGTTCTGCTTTCCATAGAAAATTCGTTCGAATCTCCACAGAAGACTCATTTGAACTTCCATACAAAAAATTAAATCTTCACAAGAAATTCATTCAAATTTCCAGAGGGAATTCATTTGAATTTCCATAGGGAATTCATAGGAATTTCCAGAGGGAATTCATTGGAATTTCCAGAGGAAATTCATTGGAATTTCCAGAGGAAATTCATTGGAATTTCCAGAGGAAATTCATTGGAATTTCCAGAGGAAATTCATTGGAATTGCCAGAGGAAATTCATTCGAATTGCCAGAGGAAATTTATTCGAATTGCCAGAGGAAATTCATTCGATTTGCCAGAGGAAATTCATTCGAATTGCCAGCGGAAATTCATTTGAATTGCCAGAGAAATTCATTCGAATTTCCAGAGGAAATTCATACGAATTTCTAGAGGAAATTTATTCGAATTTCCAGAGGAAATTCATTCGAATTTCCAGAGGAAATTCATTCAATTTCAGAGGAAATTCATTCAATTTCCAGAGGAAATTCATTCAATTTCCAGAGGAAATTCATTCGAATTTCAAAAGAAATTCATTCAATTTCAAAGGAAATTCATTCAATTTCAAAGGAAATTCATTCAATTCAGAGGAAATTCATTCAATTTCCAGAGAAAATTCATTCAATTTCCAGAGGAAATTCATTCGAATTTCAGAGGAAATTCATTCAATTTCAGAGGAAATTCATTCAATTTCAGAGGAAATTCATTCAATTTCCAGAGGAAATTCATTCAATTTCAGAGGAAATTCATTCGAATTCAGAGGAAATTCATTCGAATTTCAGAGGAAATTCATTCGAATTTCCAGAGGAAATTCATTCAATTTCAGAGGAAATTCATTCGAATTTCCAGAGGAAATTCATTCGAATTCAGAGGAAATTCATTCCAATTCAGAGGAAATTCATTCGAGTTCAGAGGAAATTCATTCGAATTTCAGAGGAAATTCATTCGAATTTCAGAGGAAATTCATTCGAATTTCAGAGGAAATTCATTCAATTTCCAGAGGAAATTTATTCAATTTCCAGAGGAAATTCATTGAATTTCAGAGGAAATTCATTGGAATTTCAGAGGAATTTCATTCGAATTTCCAGAGGAAATTCATTCAATTTTCAGAGAAAATTCATTCAATTTCCAGAGGAAATTCATTCGAATTTCAGAGGAAATTCATTCCAATTTCCAGAGGAAATTCATTCGAATTTCCAAGAGGAAATTCATTCCAATTTCAGAGGAAATTCATTCGAATTTTCAGAGGAAATTCATTCGAATTTCCAGAGGAAATTCATTCAATTTCTAGAGGAAATTCATTCAATTTCCAGAGGAAATTCATTCAATTTCCAGAGGAAATTCACTCAATTGCCAGAGGAAATTCACTCCAATTTCCAGAGGAAATTCACTCAATTTCAGAGGAAATTCACTGAATTTCCAGAGGAAATTCACTCAATTTCAGAGGAAATTCACTCAATTTCAGAGGAAATTCACTCCAATTCAGAGGAAATTCACTGAATTCAGAGGAAATTCACTCCAATTCAGAGGAAATTCACTCCAATTCAGAGGAAATTCACTCCAATTCAGAGGAAATTCACTGAATTCAGAGGAAATTCACTCCAATTTCCAGAGGAAATTCACTCCAATTCAGAGGAAATTCACTCCAATTTCCAGAGGAAATTCACTCCAATTTCCAGAGGAAATTCATTCGAATTCAGAGGAAATTCATTCCAATTTCCAGAGGAAATTCATTCGAATTCAAGAGGAAATTCATTCCAATTTCAGAGGAAATTCATTCAATTTCCAGAGGAAATTCATTCCAATTTCAGAGGAAATTCATTCAATTTCAG
Source organism: Armigeres subalbatus (assembly GCF_024139115.2). NCBI lineage: Eukaryota > Metazoa > Arthropoda > Insecta > Diptera > Culicidae > Armigeres > Armigeres subalbatus. Next base: position 294,128,165 of record NC_085140.1, on the reverse strand, counting down.
AGGAAATTCATTCGAATTTCCAGAGGAAATTCATTCAATTTCCAGAGGAAATTCATTCAATTTCCAGAGGAAATTCATTCAATTTCAGAGGAAATTCACTCCAATTCAGAGGAAATTCACTCCAATTCAGAGGAAATTCACTCCAATTCAGAGGAAATTCACTCCAATTCAGAGGAAATTCACTCCAATTCAGAGGAAATTCACTCCAATTCAGAGAAATTCACTCCAATTTCCAGAGGAAATTCACTCCAATTCAGAGGAAATTCACTCCAATTCAGAGGAAATTCACTCCAATTTCCAGAGGAAATTCACTCCAATTCAGGAAATTCACTCCATTTTCCAGAGGAAATTCACTCCAATTTCCAGAGGAAATTCACTCCAATTTCCAGAGGAAATTCACTCCAATTTCCAGAGGAAACTCACTCCAATTTCCAGAGGAAACTCACTCCAATTTCCAGAGGAAATTCACTCGAATTTCCAGAGGAAATTCACTCAAATTACCAGAGGAAATTCATTCGAATTTGCAGAGGAAATTCATTCGAGTTTGCAGAGGAAATTCATTCGAGTTTGCAGAGGAACTTCATTCGAATTGGCAGAGGAAATTCATTCGAATTGCTAGAGGAAGTTCATTCTAATTGCCAGAGGAAATTCATTCTAATTGCCAGAGGAAATTCATTCTAATTGCCAGAGGAAATTCATTCTAATTGCCAAATGAAATTAATTCAAATTGCCAGAAGAAGTTCATTCGAATTGCCAGAGGAAATTCATTCGAAGCGCCAGAGGAAATTCATTCGAATTGCCAGAGGAAATTCATTCGAATTTCCATAGGAAATTCATTCGAATTTCCATAGGAAATTCATTCGAATTTCCATAGGAAATTCATTCGAATTTCCATAATAAAATCATTCGAATTTGCAGAGGAAATTCATTCGAATTTCCAGAGGAAATTAACTCAAATTTCCAGAGAAAATTCATTCGAATTTCCAGAGGAAATTCATTCGAATTTCCAGAGGAAATTCATTCGAATTTCCAGAGGAAATTCATTCCAATTTTCAGAGGAAATTCATTCCAATTTTCAGAGGAACTTCATTCGAATTTCCAGAGGAAATAAACTCAAATTTCCAGAGAAAATTCATTCGAATTTCCAGAGGAAATTCATTCGAATTTCCAGAGGAAATTCATTCGAATTTCCAGAGGAAATTTATTCAAATTCCCTTATTTTTAAATGCATTTGGGAGAGAACAACGATCACTCAAAATTATCGACACAGACTAGATTTTTCATAATAAAGATATTATTAATAGATAGCAAATATCATTTTCTTTAGAACTCCTTCATGCACTTTAGTAGATTTGGAGCCCTAGCATTGTGATTGTTTTCTTAAATGTTCGTTTCTATTTCAAGTGTATACTCTTTGCCTATATTATTATTTCTGCATGTTGCAGTTAATTTAATTGTCCTTAATTCATAAGAGCTGTCCTGTTTATAAGACGCTAGGATAATATGAATTATGATTATTTGCTACTTTTATCTCATATACTAGTAGCAGTTCATATGACAGCTATTTTGAATGCAATTAAACAGCCATATACCATCCAAAAATAGTAACTAAAATATCGTACAATAATAAATCAGTTTCAAGCAACATGAAAGACTCAATTTTAAGTGGACATGGAAACCCATTTTTCCAACTGAATCTGTTTCGGATCACTTGAATCTATCATCGGTCTTCTTCCAACCGTCAAGTGAATCATCCCACACACCACGTCGTCGTCGTCGTCGGGGTTCAACATTGTTGCAAACGTTTTGGCTATATTAAACCAGTTTCGACCGTTTGGCTGCTGCAACTCAAAAATTCTAAATTTAAAATTTCGCAAAACCACAGATCTGCCGCCGCCACTCTCGCTTTCGCGAAAACGATTCTGCACACGCGGCATCTTCTTATTGGCTTTCTTGCTGCTGCCGGCGTTGGTGGCGGTGGCGCGATCTTCGCCACCCATTTCGCGCGGCGGTCCATGTTTATTCAATATTTCATCCGAATAGAATATTTTTCAACAAATATAAAAACGATGCTAAAAATCTCCCGAAAAGCTGGTGTTTGCAGCAGCACGGTTGAACGCGTGGAGATTCGGTTTTTTTTCTCGCGTTCCGCCGTACATCACCATTTTTGTTTTATGTTGAGTTTCGAATTTGTCGCTTTCCGGTCATCGATACCCCCATCATCCATCGTATCGCCGTATCGAAACACGTGTCGTACTTTTTTATGATTATTTGCTTGGCCGTCGTCGTGTATGGCAAAAATCGAAACGAGGTCAATCCGGGGGCCGGCCGACTCCGAACACTCGGCGGACAGTCTGTGAAAAATCAACAAACCAAAACGCAGAGTCTGGTGGATGAGAAGCGAAATTTTGGCGTAGTGAGGGAAAAAAGTACACAAATTTTAACTTGAGGATCGATGTGGGTTTAGCGTGGCTGCGATTGGTGAGTCGCGTGGGGTAATTTCGGTCGGGCGAAGATAAACATTTGGCCTCGAGTGTTGGCTGAAGTGAATGTAATTTGGGGGTTTGACTTAATGGGGGACTTAAATTTGCTTTTTTGGCCATTTTGATAAAGAAATTCAACTTCAATGTCGTGTCTCCTCAGATGGACGTTAGGTTAATCATCATTTTTCTGAATTTCGAACTAAGACTAGGGGAACGGTTCGCCACTTCATCTCATAGCTCCTATTTCCATCCCATCAAAAACAAAGCAATGGAAAGGAATTTGGTTTGTTTATTATTTTTGTGATTTTTTTCAACAGTGAGCACTCATGTTGCCAAAAAGAAGCGACGAATTTGGTATTTCTTTGTTTAGCGATGAGATGGATATATGTACAGTGAGATGGAGATCGGAACAGTTCCCCTATATAATTAAATACGTTTCTAAAGCTGCACAGTTTTATGGAAAGATTTTGATGGATCGCCATTTATAATCCCTTGGAATCATAATTGAATTTCATTGTAATTCTTGCCGAACTCATTCAAAGACTCAAACAAGTCATATTCGGCTTGCCAACGTAGTCTAATAATATGCCTTTGGCAATGAATGTTGAGAAAATTCCTTTTGAAATTTTCAAAAATCTCAATCACTATCACCTCTTATCTGTTTCTTCTTCAATGGCTCTACATTCCAACTGGAATTCTACCTGCTTTACAACTTAGTGTTCTATTAGCATTTCCACAGTTATTAATTTTAAGCTTTTCTATGCCTGTCATTGTGTATCTTGTATGGCGAGCACAAAGGATATAATATGCTCAGGAAGTCGAGAAGAATCCCAGAAGTATTCTATCTCATGCAATCGACATTTCAGCAGAATTATAATATCAACTTCCTTCAATCGTTTATTCCCATTGGGGTTTAAGGGTTTATGATGATTTGTGTTATAATTCAAATCCTACAAAACATAGTACTTTGAAGGTCACAAATCCCGAAATGCAAGTTACAGTCAACACGAATTATCCATATGTGCTCCATTGCAGCCTGCACGAGAAACATGCTTTCATTTATTTATTTATTACAGACAAACAATGGTCGCATCGAAAATAATTAAATAAGGACCTTAATTTATAATCTCATTTTTAGAATTCGTTTGTAATCTCATTTGTATATCGCCCATGGTATTACAATTTCGACGTAATTTAACCAAACCACTATCCTAGCAAAGTCCTTCTCTTGACTCTTGACTTGAGACCAATCGTTGTAGCCCTTGTGGGTAACAAAGTTCAATATATTCTTACTAACGAGCCGCATATTAATAAAATGCGTTTTCTTGCGAGTTCTCCGTTGAACAGCGTTCTATGTGATTGAAACTGCCACAGCGCTACATTCTTCTGTTGCATTCGCTTCCTTAATCTTGCTGCCCACACCCACTCATTCGGCGCATTACCCATCATATGCTGCCACCACCGATCCTTTCTTCATTCTGATTGGTGTGACCCTGGTAGGTTGGTTCACTGGAAATCAATGCTTTTGAATCATGCGACGCGAGGAGTAGGACGACTACGGTTGGCGTGTGTGGGCAGCTCTGAAAATTGAAAACGATCCATCATTGTAGTATTTCTGCAGTCTCCCCACAGCGGACGTTGCTACGGGTATGTCCTTTTATGTTGCGGTTCGCTTTTCATATTCAAGGTAAATCCAATTTCCTTTCGATCGACCAAAGCGACCACGACGACGACAATCACAATGGTATGGGATGAAGGGTGGGCAGTATCCTTGCCTCGGCAGCCGTTGTATCAACCCCATTCCAGAACAAACCCCAAAGCTCATCCTTTTCCAATTTCGCCAATATTCACATTCGCTCTTTTTGTCTATTTTCAGGTAAACACATTTGGCCAAACTCCATTCACTAGTCGCTGGTGTCAGGGGTAGTTCAAGTGTCACGTCCAACGATCCAAAGCACGTTAAGGAAAAATTGCAAAACGAAAACCGAACAAGATTACCGTAAGTAACTGCCGTCGAGTTGAATGGAACCTACTCTGCCAGCATACAATGTAACGAACAAAGTGTTCACTACTCACAATGACCGACCACGTGCAGTCCAAAAAGGGCAGCACATCCATTTCGAAAGTTGCTGCATCGGAGTAAGACCCGGTCCAATCAGGTCTTGAATTAACTCGTACACCGCACCACATACAGGTACTACATACTATTCGAGGACATCCACTGACTGGATCCGCGGGCAGGACACTCGCGGACTGTGCAGACTCCCTAATTGAAATCGATCCAGTCCATGTCATCGTCATTTTTCGTCCAACCGAGCGACGATAACCGGCCGGTGGTAGCGAGCGCGGCGACGGCACCCATGCAGTGGGTCATACTGCACAGTGAGAACCGAACAATGGCGGCAAGTACTAAGAAAACAGCAGCCGTAAGAGTATGCACCAAAGTTGCACAACCCGCCGAGACATTTCGCACCCGCTTCCTTCACCCGGTGCATCGTCGTCGTCCCTGTCCGGTTTGCCTCGAACGAGAGAATGAGCGACTCTTGGGTTGTGATTGCGAGCGATGCACATGCACCAGGGAATAGGGAATCTCGCGCAAGTCAACCGGCGAAGTGCGCACGACGACGCGGCGGAAGACCAACCAAACTGGGAAAGCCAGACGAAAACGATTTTCGCTGCACCACGAAACTAGGTCACGTCGCACATTGCCGCCTGTGCGCTTCAGTAATAAGGCACCTACCCGGCACTGGTAACGGTCGGACGGACGGTCGATAGCCTCCTCTGGGTAGAGCGTTGCTGATTCAGCAGTAGCAGTTCGGTTGTTGTTCAGTTTAACCATTGCATTGAGGTTCCGACCGAAGGGGGTGTGATAAACAATTTGAGTTTACATGCGATTTTGGCGCTAATCATGGGCAATCCTGGGGGGTTCAAAGCCATGGGTAACAAACTTGAGTTACATATGGAGATTGTACGACGATTATGACTCGTTTCACCGAATGGTCATTTGACCCGAAGACATGGTCGTTCATAAATTTGATCTTGGTAAAGGCTGTGCGGCATGAATTGAGTGGAAATTGTGTCGTTAATTACTGGATATTAATTAATTGGCTTTTACCATTTGGTTTTCGATGTTTATGTAACGCCTATGGCACTGTATACGATGATGACGTAGAAAGCGACAAATATTTCGTCCGATAGTCGAAGTTATCGGCAGTGGCGATGACCGATACGGACATGGTGTAGGTCAGTAGTGGAGAAATGGTATTTGTTCGTCGTTTGGCGACTGCCAGCTCTCATCCATCATCATCATCATCTGTAATGCTTCCCTGGCTACGACTGGCCCGATAGCTCATCGAGAGAGTGGAAATAGCGAGAGCCAAATCGCATCGTTGTCCTACTCAAGATTCAAGAGTTGGTATGTTAACTGCGGTAGCAAAAGCAACGGACGCAGTGATTAAATATTATACCTACTTGGAACAACCCGGCGCGACGCGACGTACTATCGTATCTGAGTACATAAAACTTAAGCGAATTTTCTCACTCGGACTGCGTTACGTAGGAGAAAGTGTGGTAACAGAGATGCACAATAGAACTTTGATCGAATTCCTTAAATGTATTGTCCATATAAAGAGGTCTTCAGTAAGCCTTGTGAGCGAAAGGGTAGAATTGCCAATCCGGAGATTGCGAGTTTTGGTCTAGGATGTTTTCCAATACAAACCATTCTCAACTTACAATAAACATAATATGTTCATAAAGGAAGAAACCATTGCATCCCCAATTTCGTCGGCGTAACCAAATTTTGATGATGTTTTTGCTCTGACCCATTCAATTTTGGACCTATTTGGTGAATGTTATGAGGTAGAAATGTATAAACCAAAAATTGTCGTAGTTTTAGATCGATCTATTGGGCATTTCAGTTCAACGGTTTTATACGGAATTCCAGTCGGGTGACCATTTAGGGCATTTTTGATTTTTTTTGCTCTTACCACCATCTTTTTTTGATAACCGGATCGTGCATAATAGCGATTTTAGAACATTTAAGTGTGTCCCGGGATCTAGCTGAAAACATATATCAGAATACCTTCAAATGTATCATGAGACGTGATGCGAAAGACATTTTGAAACCAGAAATCATACTCAAATATCAATTATCGAGCTCTCGATCCTGTGCGAACAAACATGTTTGCAAAATTGAAGGAGTGCATCACGTCTGTGTACTGTATATAATAAATCGCATCGCTTCACTCATTTGCCAACAAAATCATTTCACTTCAAAGGGCGTTTAAAATCGCAATTTATTATTTACATACGGAAGAGTATCCTTTGTTCTATATGACGTGCGTCTTTTCATAGTTTTTAACAAAGGAGAACATGGAAAACTTACGATGATTCAAATGGATGATTCAACTCAGAAATGTTTTTTTGGGTGCTGAGTTGGGTGCGTTTTAACTCTGTCTAAACTAATGTTGGACCTTGTTGGTCATTTTTAATTAACGAGATGAGTGTATTACTTCTGCGTGAAGTTAAACGCTTTTTACAATGATATGGAAATGCTAATATTAGCTTTCAAACTTAGACGTTAATGTTCATGATAGAATTAGAGGCGAAAGTATAGATTTGATAGGTCCGTTAGGATACGGCAGGCATGAAGAATGTTTTATAGAAGTGGATTTCCTATGCGAGCGGAGGGAAATATTTGTGATGATATAAATATTGCCCTCTGCTCTCTTTCGAAATTCAATTCTGTACAGGGGTCTAACCTACTCTGGGGGCTACTAAAGCACTATGGGGAAAGGGGTGGCCATTAATCGGAAAATTTACTATCTCCAATTTGTCTAATTTATATATCATATAAAAGTATATACCCCAGATAAGAGAATCGGGAAATATTGAAGCGCTGTGTTTATTCAGTCAAAAGATATGAGCTGGTGAAGTGAAAAAAGATGATAACAATAAAAAATCATTACTAACTTTGATTTGTGTGTTATGAAGTCATTTTTTCTCCAAATATAAGGTTTTATATACCATTTCAAAGCTTAAAACTTAAGCTTTCCGATAGATTGGTTTGTTTTATCAATCAAATTTGTTTTATATATCAAAAAGTTGTAGAAGAAAAACTTTAATTATCATAATTCTTTGCTTTAAAATGGTCCCGCAAACCTAATGTCCCCAAATGTCCCCTGATCTGTAAATGGGGGATTGAAATATAACCCTGGTACCACCTTTTAGTGATTTGCTTGCGCATATTTGCGCGTTTACGAGAGCGCTGCAATCAAAGTTTTCTTGAAAATTGTGGTTTTTATTCTCTATACCTCGTTATGATTAGAAAATGAACAACATTATTACTAGAAATATGGTTGTTTGCTATTTTATGCATGCTGTATTAAAAAAAAAAAAAACAAAAAAAATACCGAAAAAAAATTAAAAAAAAATTTGTTTTTTCGCGGGTGACATTTTTTGAAGGGTTAACGATGGCCCTTAAAGGGTTAAAAAAGGTTCCTAAATATTCATGCACATAAAATATGTTGCATAGAAACAGTTTTCATTGAAAAAATATTTTTGGCCACCCATTTGTATGAGAATTCCCCATAGTGTAAAGTGGCCCTCCTTAGCCGTGTGGTAAGACGCGCGGCTACAAAGCAAGACCATGCTGAGGGTGGCTGGGTTCGATTCCCGGTGCCAGTCTAGAAAATTTTCGAAGTGGAAATTGTCTCGACTTCCCTGGGCATAAAAGTATCATCGTGCTAGCCTCATTATATACAAATGCAAAAATGGTAACCTGGCTTAGAAACTTCGCAGATAATAACTGTGGAACTTATTAATGAACACTAAGCTGCGAGGCGACTCTGTCCCAGTGTGGGGATGTAATGCCAAGAAGAAGAAGGGGTCTAACACAAATTACGTAATGCTGAAGGGGGAGGGAGTTGGGGGCAGCAAAAAAAAATTCTTTAAAAATTAGAAATTTTCCATAAACAATTAGGAAATTGCCAATAAAGAAATCAGGGTATGAGCAATAAATAAATATAAAATTTCCACAAATAAAACAAAACTTTCATAAACAATTAAGAATTTTCAACAAAACAAAAATAAATAAGCTCTTTTAAAAGCAAAAATAGCAATTATAAAAGTAGAATTTTCCATAAAGAAATGAAAATGTTCCACGAAAAAAATACAATATTTCCATAAATAAATCAATATTAGCAATAAACAATTACAAAATTTTCCACAAAATTAATATTTTTTTCCATAAAAAATTAAAAACTATTGAACCTTCCATACAAAAGGTGTTACGAGGGGAAGTTTGGGGGTCCAAAATCACCAATTTCAACGTCACGTAATTTTAGAAAGAACCCAAAATATTCTTCATGCTTGCCGTATTCTAACGGAACTATCAAATCTATACTTTCGCCTCTAATTCTATCATGAACATGTACGTCAAAGTTTGGAAGATGATATTTCCATATCTGGATACCTTCAAGCCTCGTTGGCCGAAAATTTCGATCGGACAAGTAACGACAAGACAAGAAACCTTTTAATCGAACAAATCGTTTGGCCGAAAGAGAGGTTTGGCAGAACAGATCATTCGAAAATATCGGCCGAAAATGTTCTCTGCCGAACAGATTTTTTGCCCAGAAACTCCGCTTTACCTTACATGTCGTTTGGCAGAAAATGTTACTGGCCAAAAGTGTCATACGGTTCAACAGGTCGTTTGGTCGAAAATGTAATTTGGCTAAACAGATCGAAAAGGTCGTTTGGTCGCTCACTTGGTCAAACAGCTCATACGGTCGAAAATGTTAATTGGTCGGACTGATAATACCCCGATGGCCATTTGATCAAAAAGACTAGTTGGCCGAATGGTTCATATAGCCGAAAGGGATGTTTTTTCTAATGACTCATACCATACATTTGGCCAAATAGGCCGAATGACAGAATAGTCCATTTCATTTGTCGAAAAAATCTATAAACTGAGGTGCTGAGGTGATAAACCACAAAGAAATCCGCTGCTTGTCACTTTTATTAAAAAGAGGGGAAGTCGACGAAGAGAATCCTCTCTTGCGACATTCTAGATAGAGCTAGAAGTGAGAGGTGTAAAATGAGCAGTGAGCACATGAAGACGGATGTGAGCATTGATAGGAGAGCCGTCTCACTTATCAGTTCTAACTTCTGACTTCTCACTGTAAGATAACAGGGAAGATAAATGTGAGATATGAGAAATGCAGCATGAAAGTGAGCCGTCTCACATTCCACTTCTTACAACACACTTCTCCTTTTTATTTCTCACTTCTCGCATCTTGTTCACATCTGTTCACTTCTTATTTCTCACCTCTCGCGGAAATATCTCATAATGTTGTTTAATCTTTTATTCCTTATTTAAAAGAAACGGCATTATCCACGAGACCATATTGTTGGATGTCAGCTCCCTTTCCCCCTCATAAATATGGAAGAATTTCCCCTTCAGAAATTTGGAAGAATTTCCTTTCAATAAATTCGGATATTTCGAGGAAATCCTATTTAGAAATTCTAAATAAAATTCCTTCGGAAATCTGGGAGCATTTTTTTTGGAATATCGGGAGAAATTCCTTCCAAAAATTCTCTGGCTTCCATATACAAGTGGGACTCACTTACTATTCACGGTAGTATTTCCCTTCAGAAATACATATATTTGGAAGAATTTAGCGAGGAGGGGTTCAGAACTTCAGAAGAATTTCCATCGAAAAATAAGAGCAAAAAAAAATTTGGAAAAAATTTAGAACAATTTCCCTTCGGAAATTCGAATAAAAGTACCCTTCGCAAAGTCTGAAACATTTGGAAATTCGAAAAAGTTTTCCCCTTAAGAAATTCAAAAATTTGAAAGAATTTATTTTGAAACATTTGGAAATTCAGTTAATTTTCCTGTAAAAATTTAGAGAAAAAAATATTTCGGAAATTTGGAAAACTTTTTGTCTTTGGAAATTGCCCAAATTTTCCTAATGGAAATTCCCAAATAGTAACCCATTAGCAATTGGAGTATGAAAGTTAAAGAATATACATGACAGCTATCAGTATGCAATCTACGAAATACTCCGTTACAACGCAACGCAAAAAAAAACATTCCTAATGGAAATTTGAAAGGATGCCCTTAGTAAATTTGGAAGAATTTTTCTTCGGAAATTTGTAGAAAACAATCCCTTTGAAAGTTTGTAATACTTCCATCCTGAAATTTGGATGAATTTTTCTTCGCAATTGCGGAAGAATTTCGGAAATTTCTTTTAAAATTTCGGAAGAATTTCTCTTCGGATATTCGAAAGAATTGGAAATTCGGAAGAAATTTGAAATTTGGAAGAAATTATCTTGCTTTAGAAATTCGAAAGAATTACCGGAAATTGCCTAAAAATCCCCTTTTTGAAATTCTGGAGAATTCCCCATTGGAACTTCGGTGAAATTTCCTTTTTTGAAGATTGGGAGAATTTCGCTTGGAAATTCCGATTTTGGGAATTCCCCTTTGAAAATTCGCAGAGTAGTTTTCAATTTCCCTACGGAAATTCTGTAGAATTATTTTTTGTTAATTGGGAAGAATTTTCTTTTGGAAATTCGGGTGATATTTAGAATAATTTCTCTACGACAATTCGAAAAAAAAAACAATTACGGAAATTGGGAGGATTTCCCTTCGGAAATTCTGGAGATTTTCTTTCGGAAATTGGAAGCATGCGTTTCCCTTTCGAAATTAAGAATTCGCCTTCCAAAATTTGGGAGAACTCTCACATGTGAAAAATTATCCCTTCGAAGTTCGTAAATCCATTTAGAAATATTATAAAAGTGCTTCCGTTAAGAAATTCAGAAATGAATTTATTTACGAAATTCGGAAATATTTCCCTTAATAAAATTTGGAGGAATGTGCCTTCGGAAATTCGAAAATATTTTCCTTGAACAAATTTGGAAGAATGTCCCTTTGAAAATATCTCCCTTAAAAAATTCGGAAATTTGGAAAAGTTTGCCTCCGGAAATTCAGTCCAATTTCCCTTTGGAAATTCAAATTAAATTCTTTTCACAAATTCAAAAAAATTTCTGTTCGAAAATTCGGAAGAAATTGCCTTCAGAAATTGAAAAGAATTTCTCTTCAGAAATCTGGAAGAATTGCCCTTTGGGAATTCAAAAGAATTCCATTTCTGAAGTTTGGGATATTTTTTCTACTGAAATTCGGAAAAATTTTCGTTTCGGAAATTCGTGAAGATTTTCCTATTGGATATTCCTTCTGAAATTCGGAAGATTTACCCTTTGAAAATTAGAAGACATTTCCATTGGAAATTCAGTTGAATTTTCCATCGGAAAAACTTCGGAAAAACGGAACAATTTTCTTTTGGAGATTCGAAAGAATTTTTCTTCTGGAATTTGAAAGAACTTTTCTTTTTATTTTATTTTTTTAAGTATTTTCCTCCAGTATTTTTTTGAAGTATTTTCCTTCCAGAAATTCGAGATTTGACCCGATTTTGTCACTCCCCGATTTTATCTACACCCGATTTTGTCTACCCCCGATTTTTTGACATTCTTTTTACTTTTGTAAAAGATACCACAAACAATACTAATTTTCATTAATTAACTTTCGCCGCCTGTAGTTTATCACGAACGACTTCTGCGTACCTGGGAAATATTCTGTAAACAATTTCGACAAGAAATAACGGGTACCGTTTACGCATTTGGCCTTTCCAAGGCATAACATGATTCAATTTGTGGAATGAATTATAAAATTGGAATTTTTTTTTTCCAATTTTGTCACATACCCTGTTTTATCACCCCAAAATTCACCAGGGGGGGGTGTTAAAATCGGGATATTACTGTATTTACCATGCTACAGAAGAAGAAGAAGAAGACCATGCTACAGAACTATTTTCGAATAACCCGGATTCGAATAAATTTCCCCTTCGAAAATTTAGAAGGTTTTTTTTATCGGAAATTAGAAAGTATTTCCCTTTGAAAAACGATAGGACTTCTTTTCGGAAAACTGTCAAAGGCCTTATAGAGATTCGATTTATTTTGTTTATATATATTCGCCATATTATCAACTCCATCGTCTGTGAAAGCTGTTTCGGTTCTTAAGCAGATGTTTGGACAGATATAAAGAAGAAACACTTGCTAGGACGTGGCCAAGTGTGTGGAGAAAATCGGGTCTACCTAATTGTAGATTGCAGCGAGATTTACAATGACGGTGGATATGTTTATCTCTGCAACTCCATCTACGAATTGTGCAAAGGGTTCATGCTACGCTTTGCTATAAGGAAGTATTATTCTATATTATTTATGGAATTCAGATAAATTTCCTTTCGGAAATTTTTTTTTTACAAAATTTTGTAGAATTTTCCTTTTGAGAATTCGCATAAGGTTCCTTCTGAAAATGAGAAGAATTCCTTTTCGGAATTTGGGAATTTCCCTCCCGAAAATTTGGAAGAATTTCCTTCCGAATATTTGGATGAATTTTCCTCCGGAAATTCGAAAGAAATTTCCTTCGGAAATTCAGAATATGAAATTCGAAAGAATTTTCCTTCGGAAATGTGGAAGAAATTCTCTTCGGAAATTTGGAAGAATTTCCCTTCTAAAATTTGGAAGAACTTCCCTTTGGATATTTGAAAGAAAATTATTAGATTTAATTAGAAAAGTTTTTTCCATCGGAAAATTGGATGCATTTTTTTTTTGAAATTTAGAACCATTTCCTGTGGAAAATCGGAAACATTTCCCTTTGGAAATTCCTAATGCTTTCAAAATTTGGAGGAATTTCTTAAATTGAGAAAATATGGAATGAACTTCCCTTCGCAAACCCGAAAACAATTTTTTTTGTAAATTTGGAAAAGTTCCCTTAAGAAAATTTATTTTAAAAAATTCGGAAATTTGGAAAAACTTTTCTTCGGAAATTCTGAACAAAAATTCCCTCTTAAAATTCGGAAGTATTATCCTCTGGAAATCCTAAAGAAACTCCCTTCGAAAATTTGAAATAATTTTCCTTCAGAAATTCGGAAATTCAGTTAGGGTAACGGTACCAATAGTGGAGACATTAGTAGATCCACAAAAGAAAATATTTTTTTTTTAAATTGATAAAAATGGGAAATTTACAAATTTAGTATCTTAGCCAAAAGATAAACTAATAAGAGAATGGTTCTTCACTTCATCTCATAGCTCATATTTCCATCCCATCAAAAACAAAATAATGACAAGAAATTTGGTTTGTTTCTTATTTTTGTGTTTTTTCTTCGCCGTGTTAGCAAAAAGAAGCGACGAGATTGGTGCAGTATTTTTTTTGTTTTGCGATTAGATGAAAATATGTTCAGTGAGATGAAAAACGAAACCTATATTTGCTAACAAAAATGAGATTGATGTAATTTAACACCACCAACTACCAAATATTAGTTGCAACACTAATGGATACACTGTTCCTTTAGTGGCGTTAAAAATGAATTTAGGTTCCCATAGTGGTGCTATCCATTGATTTCTAATGATACTTGCCACTATTGGTACAGTTGCACTACTATAGGTTTTATTAAGGAAGTTAATTTTTTTAATAGTTTTTCAAGCGAAATCTTAGGATAAGTTGCATTTAAATGGAAATTTAAAGCACGAAGCATTAACTAAAACCATCGTAGTGTATAATTATGATAAATCTCATTAGAACCCCACTACCTCTATTATTGGTTATAAAAATGCGGTTACCCTAATTTTCCTTTAGAAATTTGTAAAAAAAATCATTTCATTAATTCGGAAACATTTCACTTCGGAAATTCGAAGAACTTCCCTTCAAAAATTCGAAAGATTTTCCCATCGAAAATGCAAAAGATTTGGAAACTCGTCATGAATATAAAAATAAATTTCCTTTCGATCATTCGAAAAAAAATTTCCTTCGAAAATTCGGGAAAATTTTCCTACCTGTCCATTAAAAAAAATGATAGAATTTTCCTTCGGAAATTCGGAAAAAAATTCTTTCCGGTTCAATTTCCTTTCGTTAATTGGGAATAAATTTCCTCTGAAAATTCAGAAGGATTTCCCTTCGGAAAATATTAAATTATTTTAACAATTTTGATAAAAATTCCTTTCGGAAATTCGGAAGAATTTCGCTTCGTAAATCTTGGAGAGTACCGTCAACTGGGGGGAAGATGATCATTGAGGTGAAGATGATCATTTGATGTGTCAGTCAAAAGTGCCAAATTTTTTTATGAAACGGTAGTCAACAATATTCTCCGTTCAAGTAATGTTACCGCTAGGTAGAAATCCGAGTTTTTCGATTATAATCATGAATATGTATTTTGTGGAAGAAAGAGAGAGATAGTCATAAATGACGATATTTTCGTTTCAAATATTGACTTCGTAGACTTCTTTACGTAGTAAATTCAACATTCATACAAATAACCTAGTGTATTTTGACTACTAGGTCATAATGATTTTAGTAGAGCTGTCTTGATCAACTTCACCCCAAACCAGATTACTCAAAAAATGTGTGATAATTTAATTTATTTTAATAAATGCGAACACATTTCAGAAAACTAAAGTTGTTGATTATTGCAATGTATAGCAGTACATGTTTTGAAAATATTTGTTTCGATTTAAAATGTAAACAAACATTGTTATTGCATGTTTTGTCTTAAAAATGATCATCTTCCCCCCAGTTGACGGTATCCTTTAGAAATTTAAAAGATTTTTCCATTAGAAATTTTGAAAAATTTCTCCGGAAATTCGGAAGAAATTGTCTTCAAAAATTGAAAAGAATTTCTCTTCGAAAATTTGGAAGAATTGCCATTGGAAAATTCAAAAGAATTTCGCTTCGACAATTCGTAAACATTATTGATTCAAACAAAAATTTCTTTGAATATTCAGAAGATTTTCCCGTAAATTCGGAAAAATATCCCTTCCTTTCATTTCGAAAATTCGGAATATTTTACCTTCAGAATTTCAGAAAAATTTTCCTTCGGAAATTCAGAAGATTTTTCCATCGGAAACTTGGATGAATTTCCCATCGGAAATTTTGAAGAATTTCTCTTCGGAAATTCGGAACAATTTTCTTTCGGAAATTCGGAAAAAATGCCTTCTGTAATTTGGAAGAACTTCCTTTCAGAAATTCGAAAGGATTTTTTCGGGAAGAATTTCCCTCCGGCAATTGCGAATAATCCTTCCCTCTGGAATATCGGAAGAATTTCTATCCCGGATTTCGAGATATGTACTCTTCAGAAATAATTTCCCTTCGAAATTTCCGATTAATTTGGGAGAATTTCCTTCTGGAATATTGGAAGAATTTTTTTTCAGGAAATTCGAGATATTTACCCTTCAGAAATAATTTCCCTCCGGAAATTTGGAAGAGTTTTCTTCTGGAATACCGGAAGAATTTCTTTCCGGAAATTCGAAATAATTTCATTTCAATAATTCGGATTAATTTCCCTTGGGAATTTAGAAGGTGTTTTTTTTTTCGGAAATTGAGAAGTATTTCCCTTCGAAAACTGGAACGAATTTCCCTTCAGAAGTTCGGAAGATTTTTCCTTCGGAAGTTCGGAAGAATATTCTTTGGTATTTCGTAAGAATTCGGATTTCCCATTGGATTAAAGTTTGAACGAGTTTCCCTTTTGAGAATTCGTTAGAAGTTCAGAGATTCTGACGAGTTTTCTTTCGGAAATGGGGAAGAATTTCCTTTCGAAAATTGAAGAACTTCCTTTCGGATATTCGGAAGAATTTCCCTCCAGAAACTCAGAAAAAAACATTTTTCGGAAATTCGGAAATTCCCCTTCTGGAATGTGGAAGAACTTTCTTTTCGGATATTCGGAAGAATTCCCCTTTTAGAATTTGGAATCACAATCGGACGAATATCCCTTCGGAAATTCGGAAGAATATCCCTTCGGAGATCCGGAAGAATCTCGAAAATTCGGATGAATTTCCCTTCACTTTGGAATGGAACTTTTTTTTCGGAAATTGGAAAGAATTCTACTCGGATTCTAAAGAATTTCTCTACGAAATTCGAAAAAAAAATCTCGGTCAAATTCGAAAAAAAAATGTTTCAAAACTCAAGTTCCGTAAGTTCCGTTTTAAGTTGCCTTAAAAATACGTTAAGTGGCCCCGTCTTCACCTACACAGGCGGCCGCGTCAATGTTATAAGTTATAAGCAGCTCGTTCAAATCGAGGACGACAACATCTTTCGGCGGCGGCTTTCGAACGGACAACGCAACGTTCGCCGGACACTTGGGCCGTCGTCTCCCTTGCAAAGGTAGCATAAAATTAAATGGATCGAGGAAAAAAATAAATGAAATCCGTATAAATTCAGCGAAGGGCCGGGTACCCTCCTAGGATGGACTCACCGGACATACGGGTGGGCTGGGTAGATATCGTGCGAGTACTCCACAAGGTACCGCGCTTATCGGTTAGGGACACGGCACGGCGGCTGCCGCTGCTGCAGATTGGTCGCGCATCGCCCCGCTGTTGGCCGTGTCCTTCGAGGGAATTGGACAGCCGCAGGTTGGACCTGATTGCACACTGTGACTGTGACTGGATATTAATAACAGCCGCTCTAGTGGGATATACATAGAGCCGGAGCGGCGTGGTGACATGATTTCTCAATGTCAGCTCATTTGCCATTACGATAACCGAGTGCATATGCAATATGCATATGGCGGGGACATGCTGGCGAAATGATACGGGCAAGCTGACCAGTTTTGATTTCGCGCATATGTTTTAATGGATGAATCAGTTGGACAAGGGTTATCTTAACGTGGGTATGAACAGGAAAAATGGGTTCAATATTCACAGGAAAAAGATTAAAAGCTATGTGAACATTTTATAATTTCGGTTATCGCAATTGTAGTTGGTTGACATGGGAAACATTAACATAACTTCATCATTGAGATATTCGTACGATTCCGGTGGTAGTAGTGTTACGATCGTGCGGTACTTAAAACGCTGTAATCAATTTCACCCGAAAACAAGCTCTCGCTTTCAATGCAAACACTTGTCGTGGACTCGATGATTTGAATCTAGCTACTAGTAGCTCCCTCCCGCCAGTGAGTCATGTCCCAAATAACCGAATTCCAACCTTCTCGTGTGATATTTTTCCCACGATCCACTCACCTAATGTCTGCCCGGTCATAATTTGACATTCATCATAGTGCTGCTGCTGCTGTCGGTTGCTATTCATAATGCCAAACCCACTCCATTGAACCGTCCTTCTGTGTGCGCGCGGGGTTGCCTCCGATGAGTCAACCTTTCCAGCTGACGGTGGCCCCAGCGCCAGCCCCACAAAATTTTGCATCAATAGAATGCTCCAACTCCAAGTACTTTATTTATCTTTTCCGATGAATCAAAACCCGTTTTTTTTCTGTATTTCGGGTAGGCCCAATTCGCGCTTAGATAGTGAAATGGTTGGTAGCCCGGTTCGTGCGTTGTTGTCGTTTTTGGCGTCGTCATCGGGCCCAGCCTGGTGCGGCGGCATAAAAAGTACCACCGGAGCAAAACAAGAAACACGCAACATTTACCGACTTTTTCCGCTGCTTTTAAAGAGACGACGGCAACGCACAAAAACAACCTGCGTTTTCCGATGACGTTGGTATTTGTACGTGCGTTGCTGCCGTTGTTGGTTGGTGGCGACGGCTTTTAAATAAAAGTGCGTGAAATTGTTGAAATTCCTTTTCGGCTGTTGTTGCCGGCCTAGCAAACACACGGTCTCTTTCTCCCGCACAAATCTCGCGTCCGTTTTGGATGCTACACGAATCGGACACATTCCGACAGCAATCGTTTTGGTGCCCGTCACTGTAGGATATTTCGATTGGACAGAAGTGGAAATTGCGATGCAAAACAAATTCGCTATCAAAACAAAAGCCTTACTGGAGGAAGTTATGAAAGTTCAACAACATATCCAGAAATTTAATTGAACATACTATTAGGTTTGTTTAAATTTGACATGGTTATGTAAAGCTTAATCAGGAAACTATTGAGATATAGAAAGTTAAGAGTAGGAACTGAGCAAACCATCTGCATTGGGAGAAATATCGAAGTAAAGAACATAGTATTTTTTTATGTTGTTTTGTAACAAATTTAAGAGACGTCAAGGCCAAAACAACAAAAAGTCTACAGTTCACGTCGAAATACGCAACGAGTTTCCCATAGTGAAGGTGTTCAGTCTGACGCTGCCATAGAACAGCTACAGGAATGTCGGCGGATTTTTCTCGACTATGAAGTGCTTGAGCCGCCAGTGATGAATCGATAGGCAGAGGCATGCTGTGAAGACCTCAGCAAAGTGCATTTGTTTGGCCGTCGTCGCGGGCTTCGTTTTTGCCTTACTTTTTGCCGTTCTCTGCTTTCGATTGTTTTGTGCAGCTATTTTTGGGAGGATGTGCTCCGAAATAGCCGACGGGGGAATGCCGAAACTTTCTACGGTTTCGGTCTTGTGCTGAGTTGTTTACAGAAGCGTGAAAAGCTTAGGGTTGAAGTCAATTGAATTAAATTAGATTTTTTTTTGGAAGCTGATTGATTGCAAATTCAGCTCTTATTGTTTCGTAATTCTATTGAATGTAACACTTTGGCTTTGTAGCAGGCTAACGTATTAACTGTAACTACTTATATGCAGCAAATACTCAATTTAAGACACAATTCTTAGTCTCTCTCACACACAATAGAAGCATAGTAAACGTTTTGAAGAAGAACAAATCCCAATCCTAAGCACACCGGCGTCGCATTTCGGAAAATTCGAAAGCATAACAGCGTGACACAGATTATCGAGTATAGGGAAAGCTATTTTCGACTTTGCTCTCGCTTAGCAAATGCCTACGAGCGTCGCAGTGCCAGGCAACGAGGGGGGACACCCGTTTGTGACAATACCGAACGATGGCGGCACAGCAACACATCCGTACCGCGTCGTACAACTCAGACTCGGTTGTTCGGCATTAAATTTAGCGCACTATCTAGACTAGAAGAAAACCGATACCGTCTCAAGATCCTAACCTAGATTCCATCGCTAATTTCGGTCTTGTTTGTTCTCTTCCCGCGACGATACAGATACTGCCAGGTCACCTCCGAGGACGGAGGGGGTGGCGGTGGCGGCGGCGGCGGCGGTGGTGACGGTAGCAGCAATTCGGCCGTCCGCGGCATCGTGATGGACAAGGACGAGAAACGGATGCGCCGGGAGATTGCCAACAGCAACGAACGACGACGCATGCAGAGCATAAACGCCGGCTTCCAGAGTCTCCGGCAGATGCTGCCGCATCACGAGGGGGAGAAGCTAAGCAAGGTGAGTTTTCTTCTGGGAATGTTTTTCTTTACGCGGGAAATTCGTCAAATGTCAAACATGGTCGTTAAATGTTGCAAACATAACATCCTCTGGAGCAGAGGAGTAAAGTAGAGGCAGCGTTGTGTTATAATGACAGGCCTGGTAGAGGGTCACTTTTTTCGGGTCAGTCACTAAAAAGTCTCTTTTTTCGACCTCAAGTCACTAAAGTCACTTTTTCTCGGAAAAAGTCACTATTTTCAACTATTTTGAAACTATTGACCAGGTTTCGTTAAGAGCTTAAGAGTTTTATCCGTCGGAAGATGCTTTATTCGTAACAGATATGAAATGACGGATTTAAAAAAAATACCACTTAGTACTTTTTGGCTGAAAATCTGTTCGCAACTTCTTAGTGACTCCCAATTCGATACGAATATCGGTGTTCTTATTAGATTTACAACAGCGATTGATTGAAGGGATTTTGTGTCACAGTTTATGATTGAGAATCTAAATATATTTACAAGGCTAATAGCAGGCCCTGCTTATTGAACCTTTTTGAAAAATTTTAGATACATTTCCTGACATTTTAACCATCCGAAACTGCATAAACTTCCATCAAGAAAAATCGTTAATTTTTAAAGATTTTTATTTCTTTGAATTTGATTGACGACTGGTTGGTCGCTCGAACTTTTATTATTGTTATTGTTAACGAGACTTTCGGCCCTGGGCAGGCTCATCTCGTATCTCGAATTTCTTGTTTAGGCTTTTTGAAATCCTTAACTATTTTTTCAGGTTAAACCAGGGATTGAATTCTAAAGAGAAAGAGCGAGTCTTTCACTTATCATCTCTGTATACGTATACGATATGTAGCATACCGCGAGAATTTTTTTTTCGCAAGCTGTCATGATAGAGAACTGATTCGGGATGTTATACCCCATGATAAATTTCTTTTAGAAAGCTCCAAATGCGGGGAGCACTGGCTCTGATGATGCATTTCAACTTGTTCTACACAGCTGTACACCAACCAACACGAAAGGAGCGAAAACAAAGCGAGAATCATTATTTTTCTGTGCGGGCTGCCTATCCGATTCTGTTTTTTCGCACTTGTATACAAGTTTGATAAATTTGTTATCATGGCTTGTTATGATTCTGAACAGTTTTTGCCTCTCTTTTATCGTTGTTCGTTATCTATTGAGAGCGATTCCGCAAACCCTGATCTAAACAGATAACACTGAATCAACAATTTGACGCTACAATACACGGTTCGAGGCCGCATTTCTCTATCCTCGAATAAGCCCCACGCTCGCCAAGTCGTTTTACATCTGGTCTACCCATCTCTCTCGCTGCGCTCCACGCCGTCTCGTACCTGCCGGATCGGAAGCGAACACCATCTCTGCAGGGTTGCTGTCCGACATTCTTGCAACATGCCCTGCCTATCGTACCCTTCCGGCTTTAGCTACCTTCTGTATACTGGGTTCGCCGTAGAGTTGGATAACCTCGTGGTTCATTTTTCGCCACACACCGTCTTCTTGCACAACGCCGAAAAATAATCCTAAGCACCCTTCTCTCGAATACTCCGAGTACTTGCAAGTCCTCCTCGAGCATTGTCCATGTTTCATGTCCGTAGAGGACTACCGATCTTATTAGCGTCTTGTATATGACACATTTGGTGTGGTGGCGAATATTTTTTGACCGCAGTTTCTTCTGGAGCCCGTAGTAGGTTCGACTTCCACAGATGATGCGCCTTCGTATTTCACTACTAACATTGTTATTAGCCGCTAGCAAGGATCCGAGGTAGACGAATTCCTCGACCACCTCGAAGGTATCCCCATCTATCGTAACACTGCTTCCCAGGTGGGCCCTGTCGCGCTCGGTTCCGCCCACAAGCATGTACTTTGTCTTTGACGCATTCACCACCAGTCCAACTTTTGTTGCTTTACGTTTCAGGCGGGTGTATAATTCTGCCACCTTTGCAAATGTCCGGCCGATAATGTCCATGTCATCCGCGAAACAAATAAATTGACTGGATCTGTTGAAAATCGTACCCCGGCTCTCCGCATGACACGCTAGAAGGCAATGTTGAACAACAGGCACGAAAGTCCATCACCTTGTCTTAGTCCCCGGCGCGATTCGAACGAACTGGGGTGTTCGCCCGAAATCTTCACACGGTTTTGCACACCATCCACCGTTGCTTTGATCAGTCTGGTAAGCTTCACAGGGAAGCTGTTCTCGTCCATAATTTTCCATAGCTCTACGCGGTCTATACTGTCGTATGCCGCCTTGAAATCAACGAACATATGGTGCGTTGGAACCTGGTATTCACGGCATTTTTGAAGGATTTGCCGTACAGTAAAGATCTGGTCCGTTGTCGAGCGGCTGTCAACGAAGCCGGCTTGATAACTTCCCACGAACTAATTCACTAATGGTGACAGATGACGGAAGATGATCTGGGACATCACTTTGTAGGCGGCATTAAGGATGGTGATCGCTCGAAAGTTCACACTCCAGCTTGTCGCCTTTCTTGTAGATGGGACATATAAACCCTTCCTTCCACTCATCTCCGGTAGCTGTTCAATTTCCCAGATTCTGACTATCAATTTGTGCAGGCTAGCTCTTCCGGGCCCATCATGATGAGCTCAGCTCCGATACCATCCTTAAAAGCTGCTTTATTGGTCTTTAGCTGTTGTATGGTATCCTTAACTTCCCTCAAGATGGGGGCTGGTTGGCTTTCATCGTCCGCTGAACTGACGTAGTCATCTCCTCCGCTGCCTTGACTTTCACTACCTGTACTCTCAGCGCCATTCAAATGTTCCTCGTAGTGCTGCTTCCACCTTTCGATCACCACACGTTCGTCCGTCAAGATGCTTCCATCCTTATCCCGGTACATTTCGGCTCGCGGCACGAAGCCTTTGCGGGATGCGTTGAGCTTCTGATAGAACTTGCGTGTTTCTTGAGAACGGCACAGCTGTTCCATCTCCTCGCACTCGGCTTCTTCCAGGCGGCGTTTCCTCTCCTGAAAAAGGCGGGTCTGCTGTCTCCGCTTCCGTCTATAACGTTCCAGGTGCGTCCTTCTCCTCCAGAATCTGTCTGCACTCTTCGTCGAACCAATCGTTCCGTCGACTTCGTCCCATATACCCGACGTTGTTCTCCGCTGCGTCGTTAATGGCTGCTTTAACTGTATTCCAGTAGTCTTCAAGAGGGGCCCCATCGAGCTCACCCTCTTCCGGCAGCGCTGCCTCGAGATACTACGCGTATCTCGATCCTTTCGAAAAAAAAACGACTTCAAGAAGCAAATAATATTCATTTTTTTCTCGGAAGGTAGAGCACCCTTTTGGAATATATGATCGCCGAGTCCGAGAAGAAGGGTTCGCTGGCGGTTGAAGTCGGCTTGACTGTTTGCATTGTTTTGAATATGCATTGGGTTTAGACAGTTGCTGGGATTGCATTCAATACCCTAGTGACAAAAGATGGAAGATAGTAGAATCGATAATTATCGATAAATCAACGAGTACTCGATAACGATAACGTTAAATCAACACTCGCTTTATCGTCAACGAAACATCATCGTACAACCGTTATCGTTATCGAAGTAGGCGTTAAATTAACGACGATAATTTATCGATTAACAACCTCACACTTAATTTCTTTTACCGGGATCTCAGCCGTGCCCCAGTAAACATGTTTTTTGCCGAGATTTCTGTCAAAATTGCTGATAATCAGCAAATAATTTGCCGAAAATCAGCTAACAAACGCTATTTTTGCCGGAATATCAGTTATTTATTTTGCAGGCGCACGGCTGTGCGGATTTTTGCCGAGCTGCAGAAATAAAAACTGAGTGTGCTGGAACAGATTATGGTCCAGGAAGATTTCGGATCTTAAACATAGTGTCGATGGATTATCTACAGAAACGTAATCACAATCCGGGATCCATGGATCGGGCGCATAAGTCTCGTGGCATTGTGGGATCATGCATTGGCTGCGAAAGTCATAGGTAGCGCCGTACAGAATTTAGTGGGAGGTTCGAACTTTCGGTAGCTTTCTAGTTGGGTAGTAGAAGTCCAACCGATGCTTTGGTCAGGAGCTGGTCAGCAGCAAAAACCAAAAAAAAAATAGGTGGAGCTTCGGGGTCGGACTACTTGTACTTGCGCATGTGCTGGAAAGTTTGTTGTACGAATGTCGATTGGAAGGACATGAATTGGATCAAGAATTGTTTTGGAGGCTTAATGTTAAGTGGCGCGAGGAGATCAGCAAGGCGAATTTCAGCTAGTGTACACAACCTCGCTGTAGACGGGAGATGGGTAGGAAGCAGGCGCCAAATAGACGTAGCTGATCTTGTACTGTAGATACTTGTCGTTTAATTAATAGAGAGCTGTAGCTGCTGGAAATAGTATCAGTCAGTAGCCCTCCATTGAGTGGTATAGGGGAATCTAATGTTTTTTGTGAAGGTGTTCTATGACCTTTTTTATTCATATATTTATTTGGTTAGGCACTCTGTGTTCTTGACCGCTACTATGGTATTCTGCTGTACAGAATCCACACAGAATCTATTTTTAGATATCCATTATTCGTTATTGTTGTCGTTGCCAGTTCATCTTGTCGTGAGTCCATTGTGTCCGTTTGTCCATGTCGTCTAT
This sequence comes from Armigeres subalbatus, assembly GCF_024139115.2. Taxonomy (NCBI): domain Eukaryota; kingdom Metazoa; phylum Arthropoda; class Insecta; order Diptera; family Culicidae; genus Armigeres; species Armigeres subalbatus. The sequence goes on along the minus strand of NC_085140.1, from coordinate 294,103,851 downwards.
CCAATGATCGTTGCATTGTTTGGTTGCCATTTAATCCGGGTAACGTTGGAGGAATGCCTCCGAGAAGAACAAGTTGTCAGTCGTCATCAGGCAGCCGCGACGGTAAGGCGCGTTCCCCAAAACGCCATCGTATGGCATGCGGATCCGGCGACTGACGAGGGTTTGGTGGAGGGGCTGGGAATCGAACCCATGACCATTCGCTTATAAGGCGAACGTGTAGCCAACTACGCTACGGGACCCCCCGACGTTCTATGACCTATCTCCGATATTTTCATGTCTGTTCCTCTCTTACTAATTTAATAATAAGATAATATCGATTGTGCATCACAAAAGAACCTTGGCTCCGTATACATGCCTGAGCCTACCAAATAAACGAACTTGGAAAAAAAATCATGTCTGATGGGAGGTATAAAAGTATTATAAGAGCTTATCACCTAAGTTGGGTTTCGCGTTCAAAATAAATAACTTTTGAGCTAGAGCTTGATTGACTGCTCGTAGTTGCTACTCCATTATGACTAGATCAGCTGTTCTTGCACACGGAACCAACATATGTTTTCTTGGGACTAGCTCACATCTTCAATGTACAAGTACTGGTGATCTCATTTGTTAGGTCATACTGGCGCCTGCCACGTCAGAATGCAAGTCAATGTAGGGAAGGGGGAGGAAATGATGATGCAATCACTCGCCCACTGCAAGCCGAATATACCTCTGCACTTGCCACGAGTTCATGCGGAATTTGTTGGAATTTTTGGGTTAGGTTCAAGAGGCAGAGGTCCGTCTTGGTTAACGAGCTGCCAATGTGATAGATAGGAGAAAGCAACTGATGGAATTTCTAATTGGATGTTTGGAAACGCGCTTTATAGTTCATTTCCAATTCTAGCAGATTACTGTTAGAATATTCCTGTTGAAGGTATAGGAATTGAGATGGCAACGGTATGGAAGTCCATTTCCAGTTCTAGCGATTGCTAGAACATGAGAAATATAGAGAAAGATACAAAGTAGGAGAATGGAGCGGACCTGGGATTGAACCCACGACCTCCTGCGTATGAGGCAGAAGCAGTAGCCATATGGCTACCAAGCCCGCTATGTTCAAAATAAATAACTTTTGTAAGAAGAAAAACTACACTGTTGGCAAACCGGAAGTGAAACAGTATTTTTTGTCCCGGGTATCCCGGGATTTTCGGGATTTCAAAAATAATATCCCGGGAATCGGGAAATCCCGAATTTTCCTAAGTCCCGGGATGGAAACTCTAGTTTTGGGCGCAGTTTAACCATCACCAGAGTGGTCAGAGTCGATGTTAGCGACACGATATGTCTTGCCGTCGATAATGTCGGAGAAGTGCCGTCCATGAATCAGAACGTGGTCGGTTTGTGATTCTGTCTGCAGTGGTGATCTCCAGGTGTACCGATACGAAATAAATAACCCTAGTAAAGGCGCAATAAGTCAAATTTGCTGAAATTTCGAATGGTTGATACGTCAACTATGAAATCGTGGGCAGTATGGGAACCCACGTTTGGTGGCACAACCGACGATGCACTTACTGCTCGTGATAGACGGTGTAATCCCTTCTACTGGGAACTTGTTTGTTCTTAGGTGGTAGAATCGAGCAATTCCTGCGTTCCCCTTCCGATCCGATTTGAACTGCGCAGTGTCATTACCACATCGTGGACAAAAAACATTTTGTCCAGTTTGTTCGACAATCCACGGACTGTCGTTTGCTGTGATTTTACCTTTTACTGCGTAACTAACGACTCTATATCGCACTTCACCGTTGGACAAAGACACTCAGGTTTATATTTATTCTGTGGAGAACCATTAAGAAGAGTCGTCTTAGAACTTGTTTTGGCACCCCAGCGCCTCCAGGATCCGTCTATCATAATGGAAGATCTGCCAAAAAGCTTGATTCAAATGAACTTGAGGCCTAACTCATTTTAAAACTATCGATCAAAACCGAATCTAAACAAATGGCCAAATCTCACTTGATCCTGGTCCGATTTCAAATTCCAATATATGGTTGCAACTAGCAATTTGTGGTTACTAATATTGATCTGTTTTTAACCACAACTTTTCTTAATCATACCTACCACAAAGTTACGGTTCTGAACCTAGCTTCGAAAAAACCGGAATATCTCCGATATCCGATGGCCACGGTCGGTTATATGAACAAACCATGAATTTTCCTATTCCTGTTATTTTGGGCATCCCCTGTATATGTTGGCGGCGAAGTGATGCCAACAATTCCTTGGCGAAAATACGGTTCCTGATCAAATTGCATGGAATTGAGCAAAGTAGGACATGTGAATTTAGTTTACAATCAATTAAGTGATTTTAGACACAATTAGTAGTTGCAGATTTGGCTCGCAAGCAATAATTAAATACATATGAAAGGCACAATATGCTTAGAATCGCTGTTTGCCACAAAAGCAAACTTATCTAAACCTGAAGATGTGAACAAAATGGACATTTGTGTAGCAGTTGAAGTTCACTGCTCTCCAAATCACGTTTGTAATAATTCGACTATTCTATACAGCATGCACTCTGAACTGCAGCTGCAGGCTCGTTAATCACTGGGGGCAGTTTGAGGCTAAATCCATTAACGGTCGCATCGAATCTACTTTGGTACTCGCAATGCAGTACACCCACCAAGCACATGAACGTCATCGATTGATCGGAACAAGTTGTTCATCAGAGATCGATATGATGGGGCTGCGTGGGGTATAATTTTCTCGATATGAATTCTTCACTAGTGGAATCTACAGGCATTAAGTTTATGTGGAATAAGATGCATTTACTTATTGCGAATTTTGTTTTAATAATATTTGTTTTTTATACTTTTTATTTTTCAATCTGTTTTTTTCATTTTCAATTGTGAGTTTTAAAATTACTAATTAGTTTTTTTTTATCTTTGGTAATTTTGTGAGGAAAGAAAAGCTACGCAGTTTTATGAAAATTTTGCGTTGGCGCAAGCAGACATGTTTACGCACGGCACGATATTACAATTCAAAAAAAAAAACATACCAATATACAAGTAAAACATCCGAATAAAATTATAAATTAAAATCTTATCAAGTTGAAATTCTGTTGCTACGTTTTAGTTCGAATATCTTATCTACTTTAATAATATCGTAATATTTATTATGGTATAATGCCTGGCTTGGGGTGTGAACGCTTATCTTCAAGAGCGTTATAAAACCTTAACTGTTACTTGGGTATATAATATATATACAACCGTGCATCGACCATTACTAGAGTATAGATGCAATACTCATCAGTTCTTCAGACTTCTCTGGTTGTTTCATAAATTTCTTATCTTACTTCTTCCTTTGAGAGAAAGAAATATTTATAAACAAATCCTTTCAAATCAAAACCTCATCCCTCACTCATGGATCATGTATCCTTAATCGATGTAAAACCTCGCATAAATAATCATTCTGTGTAAAGAAGAAAAACATTACCCACCTTCCACCTAACCGACGGACGTTGAATCGACGAGACGAACGATCAAGGTCGGTAGTCACGTCCGAACGCTTTTCGCGCCATTCAATCAGAATGATCAATCATGTTTTATGAGCCCCGCGCGGCACGGCGGCGTTCCTGAGAACTGACTCGACTCTCAGTCACAATCCATCCATGTGCTACGCTAGCAGCTGCTGCAGCCTGACATCCACGATGGGAAAGCGGGGTGCGGCCGTAACGAGAGTGGAGGACTTTTAAACTCGTTCCTAATAGCTCTATAGAGTGATTGGAGTGCGCCCGACGGCGCGGCGTCAAGAGGTTGCAACAATGTTGCAACGACCGTAGAAATTGTAGCGCCTGATAACATTTGCGCACTGATGGCATTCCCGCGAAAGCGGGGGTGGCTGATGGCAAGGATGGATTGCCTGGGCCTACCACACCCGTCCACCCACCTACTTGTCGCTGAATGCCATAAGAAAGGAATGTGTCGGTACTAATTAAGCACGCATTCTTTCCGGCTGGGTGCCTTTTCCTGCGCGCAAACTAAGGAACGCAGAGCTGCTGCAGCTAAGGAAGTGAGTCACATCGATTTGCTCTGAATCGTAAAGCGTGTGCACACAATGCTGATTGTGCCGGGATTAATCAATTTGATTTGATCCCCGTTCCACTGTGGGGCATCCGCGGCATACGAGGAGCAAATTGTTTGATTACTGTAATTAGTTCGGGGGGTCCACACCGTCGTTACCTTGGCCGCCGCCGCCGTCGCTGTCACGGTGGGAATCGGACGTGGGCGACTCGTTAGTAGATCGATGCATATCGATGTCCGAAGGAACAACCGAAACGACGGCATCCACATCGGTAGCAGGTATGGGTAATTGTGCTGATGCCGTTCAATTTGATGACGATTTGCAATGTCCTTTGGGAATGATGGAGACGAGAGGAGGCACCCTAACCGAAGGAATGACTATATGTACTGCCGGCTTGCATACCACCGCTTATGGGCAAACTAATCAAGCTTGACGTTCAACGGTGCAAGGTCGGACGAGTGGGTATGCTAATTAAAAATAATTGACAGTCGTAAACAGCAATCCCGGTGCGCTGATTAGTTTTCCAGTGCGGTCTTGCGTCGGCATCATCTTTAGAGAACTGCCGGAGATTGCTATGTTGGATTCAATTTGTTACTGGATTATTAATAACTAGCTGTATGTACCCGGCCTTACCGGTTAGGCGCTAAGACCTACCGGTTGTGCGCTGTGTAGGCATTTTCATTGGATTGTGATTTGTGTGTAATACATTTACCATTTTCAATATCTGAGCTCTGGATCAATATTGGAAGGATTGTGTTAAGTGTCTTAGACAAACATCAATCACTTCAATGAATGCTTTAAAATTTATTTTTATAATCTCTATACAGTTTAAGCATCGGCTCAAATGAATCGATAGCATCGATAGTTACCGTGGGGCATCGAAATCCGTACACTTAAGCACCTTAGTACATAAAAAAGTCATTAGAAAACAGGAATCGAACGTAAATAAAACGTTTGTCATTGGCACAGGAGCATGAAGACTTCTGCTTTTGAAGTGTTTCACATTTACTCATTAAAAACGTTGAAAAACATGATAAAATAATGAAAAAAATCAACTACTGCTGACTCGAAATCCGTCCACCGTGGACGGATTTCGAATCAAAGGATCAAAATCCGTACAGCTATTTTTAAACTAAATATTTAAATTGAAGCATTCTGATTGACTAAACTACCACTGTAAATAGTTCGATACGCACCTTGAGAAGCGATCCCTTCGATTTGTATTCCGCTTATCTTATGTAATGATTCGCAATTAGCAATTAAAACACAGTTACTTTTGGTTCAATTATGCTCTACACGAAAACAAAATGGCGGCCAAAACTGCGCGTTTGGTGGGTGGCGATTTGTTTTTGATTTTTGTTGTTTTAATTTCAAAGGCTTCTTTCCATTTCTATGCCGTAAAAGCTTACTGCCAAGTATCTGAACAGGATAAGATAAATTATTTCTTCATGATTCACCTTCAACCCCCTTTAATCTATTGATATCCCATGAGGTGGACGGGTTTCGGTGCTGTACGGATTTCGGTCCCGCACGGTATTCATGGTTTGTAGAAACATGTTTTTTTTTGCATGCAAATTTACTGTTTTTATGTTATTTATGTTATTTATAGGAGAACACTACTGCCGTTCTACGCATGCTTGTATCAAATTCAAAAAACGACAAATGAGAAAATAGAATTTTAAATTGAACCCTGATTTTCATTGCTGATGTATAACCTGAACGAAACATTTATAAGATTTTTCGTGAATGACTACTGCGATTGACATATGTCTCCACATGCTTTATCCATGGAAGTGAACCATCCACGTGGTTGAAGTGATTATGTCGCGTATTGTACAAAGTGTGAGTATTGTACAAATTTCCCCCATTAAACCAGTGGAACAGGCTAATATTGGAAGATCTATACAGAAAATGGTATTTCAATGTGTGTTGCTCCATAAAATAACAGAATCCGCCATAATGATGAATTTAATCACCGCGAGACAATTATACGTAGTAATAAGGTAATGGGACAAATAGACTTGATGTTGTTTCCAATGATTTTCCGAACCAAGTTCGAAATCTGTAAGAGTTTTTTAAAAGCATACGTCAAAATAGACTGCTCTATGGTGAAAAGTCAAAATCCACGAAAATTGACATGGGACAACTATGCGTAGAAGGCCAGACTATGAGGTCCTCCAACGTGTATGGGTGCGCTTATTCCAACAAAATGATAATTAACATATCTATCTTGTAACAAAAAATATCTTTTTTCAAAACAAAATGTTAAAATAATATTTCGGCTTGACACTGAAATGGAATTTAGCGACGATACATTAATTATGTAAAGGATTATTCTGTAAGGAGCTTAAAAAAACGAAAGGTCCCTTTTTTCGACATCCACTCCCGGACAGAAGCCATGAACAGAATAACAAAACATGATATGGACTTGATTGATATAAGAGATAAAAGAACAGGCAACAATATCAAAAATATGCACCGAAATATCATTTAGATATCAATATATGCTATGAATAAGAACAGACTAATGGCACATGATATTGATCACTTATTACAAATAGCATAACTTGATCTTCCTATGATATTTTAGTGCAAAATTTTGATATTTTATTTATTTTCGTCTACTCGGGCTCCGATCAATGCTTGTGAACTTTCAAAATATACTCAGTGATATTTTGAGGATTTGAAGTTGTATAAATTTTGGAGATTCCAATAGGAAAATCATGAATTTTTGAAGTTATTATTATTATGCCACTGCGACCAGTTATTAGATCTATTGTAGCGTAAGTTATTTTTATTACTGTCTTTATCAACGAGACTTCCGGCCCTTGGCCGGCTTATCAGTAGGTTTTCAAAGTTGTTGATAATTTTGAATTTGACTTTTGATATTCCCAACTAACTTCTCTTGTTTAGGCATTTTGAACAAATTCTACAGGATTTGAAATAATTTTTAAGCCTCTGACAAGAGTCTTGTTCTATGCAGGGATTGAATCCAAAAGATAATGTTTGTGCTGAACTCTTAATTCTCGCGATTCCTATTCCAACAAGACAACCATATTCATTTTATATTATTTTAAGAATCTTTGAAAAAATATGACCATTACATACCTTCTCTAGACCAAATTGTCCGTATCAAAAACGTGCGTTTACATCAAACAATTTTGCATGCAATTTAAGTTTCAGTTAATATGATCATAAACGTCTTAGGAACAAAATTCTTAAAACATTCCCATTTTTTTCATGAATTTAACCAATTTTTGTCAAATCATGAAGCTTGTGTGAGTTCCCTTAATGTTTTTGCTGGTTGAATAAAAAAACAGAATAAAAAAATTGGCGGATTTATAAAAATTATTTTTCATTTATTTTGTTTTCGAAATTAATTTATTGCTTCCTCAAATTGGCATTTTCAGCCAAAAAAAAAGTGGGTTGGCGAATGATTGGCGAATCTGCCTTATTAACTTCATATGGTCGGGGTTCTGCCAAATTCAAACGCCACCAAAAAATGACTCATTTTTCTGCCCAAATTTTCCTTCAGCAGAATTAATTGATCATAAAAATCGTACCGGATATCCCTCAACTCCATAACTAAAGCCGCTTGGTGTGATATTTCAGACCCCCGACCATATAATAGCCAGTTTTACTAAATGTAACTGATACTGGAAGTCACTATTTTGTCACTTGCAGTTGCAAAAACTGAAAGTCCCTTTTTGGTTCCTTTTTTCGTTAACTTTGGTCACTGAAGTCACTATTTTGGGCGGTTTTGATCGCTACCAAGGGTTTTTCATTTTTCTGTTAAGGATTTCATTGAGCACTGAATCGTTATAGCAGGTCTGGTAGCGAGTCACTTTTTAGTGACTTGGTCACTATTTTGAGTCTAGTCACTAAGAAGTCACTATTTGCATCTGAAAGTCACTAAAGTCACTATTTTTCGGAAAATGGTTACTAAAGTCACTATTTTGGCATTGCATATTGTAATAAAGTTCGAGACAAAAATCATTTGTACCTACAACTATTATTAACCAAATCAAATATAAATCTGGCAGCAATATATAAAATTTGAGAAATATGCACCATAGAAGTTCCAAGTGTTTTGTGAGGTTGACGACTATGATCTTTTACTTCACGAATGGAATTTGTTGTGGTCGACCTCGAGTATAGAGTACAGAATTGAGGAGCATTGGAACTAGAACCACGTCTGTTGATGCATGGTGGCAAAGATGGTGAACAGCCTAAGTCTCATCACATGACAATGATGTTTGATGTTTCTCAACGTTAAGGACAATAATAAGCGATAAAAGCGTCGATGACAGAAAGTATATAGGTATATAATAATTGTTGAATCCGCCTTGCGACCCTTCGGGATAAGTCTCGAAAAAGAAATTGTACAGCAGTCAGAAGTAATTCTGGCACAAGCTCAGGCTAGATGGTGTTTTGACCGTGCGTAGAAACAGGATTTGCGAAAATGAGTCGTGATCGAAAAAAATGCTTGATTAATGACTTCTTAAAAAAACAACAAAATGACATGACGCTGCTATTTTTGCTACCTAAGGGAGTTTATTTTTACTATAATTTAGTGCTCCTAACTCCGCTGAAATTTATAAAGAACATGTGCGTTGATCATGTTATTTATTGGTGAATAATCTGATTGCCGGGGAGTAATGAATTATCTCCCATTCCAAGCCTGCACGGTGGGCGTGGCCGTTTTAATATTTGTGCCCTTTCTATGATAGACTGCAAATATTAATGCAGACAAGAAAATGCTCGGAAATACAACCGACATTTGAAGGATGCTTTTCAATACTGGCTGTGCATGTGCTAAGACAAGACAAGACAAGAACATGTGCGTATGAAAAAAGCTCGCGAATAATATCGCTTTAAAATGATCATCGTGTAATTTAAAACTTTTTGATTGAATTTTTTTAGAAATATCACATTTTTATAAAAAAAAAAAGATCAACAATTAAGAATAGATACCTAAAAACAAGTGTGGAGGTGAATTGTAATAATTAATAAATAAATATAAAATAATTATACTTAAATTTTTTTTAACTCGAGTTTTTTTACCCACCCATGTTTTATTAAATTTAATTTGTGTATTTCTAATTAGAGACCATAGTTTTATTGGATTTTCATAATTTTCAAATTCCCAAAATCTTCCTTTAAATTTGTTATTAAATCATAGTTTAATAAAAGGTAGGGTAAAACGACCTATTATGGAGGGGTTAAGCACCGTGTCAAAACAGAATTGATTACAAAAATTCTTCAAAAATTACCTGTTGGTCGATTTCCACATTGTAGTAGTTGAATAGGATGCTCGTTAACTATAGTTTCGTAAATATTACGTCAATTGTGCTGTACTTATGTTGTTTTGTTTTTATCACAATAAAAACAAACTACCGCAATAATAGGACGCAGTTGCCTATGGTTGCGATATTTTTTGAAGGTCAGTTCTATTGTTGCGGTATTGCATGTAATTCTTATGGGGAGCGATACCGCAACAATAGGACCTTAGCACTACCGCAATAATAGGCTCAAAGGATTCAAATTTTTAACGGAAAATGTTGATTTTTTATCATTTTGAACGGAATTTTTTCAAACAAAAGCTGTTCTAGTCGCTAATCCGAAGAGTTTTAGCGTACCCACAATTGTTTTCAATGGTATTATATCCAGAATGGACTACTTTAACACTACCGCAACATTAGGGCATACCACAACGATAGGACGTTTTACCCTAAAATCGTAATTTTAATTTTTTTTCTTTATTTATTTAAAATACTTTATTTTTCACAAGCCAATGGTCCTACCAAAGATTTATATGCTTTGTGAGTCCAAATAGTTCACCGTCTAGGAATCAATTAGATAATTTTATATCATTTCTTGCTGTTAGAAAGCTTCGAGCTCATATTAAACAAAAAATGTTGTAATTAAATAATGTTGTGTATCAACTTGTACCGTTTCAGTGAGGCCGGATAGATACCTTCTCTTAGTGTGTTGCTTAATATGATGCTTTCTCAATATGATAACTTGGTCACATTGCTGGTGTCTGGCTGATCCAACGAATACCATCCTCAATAACCATCTCCGTGGTACTTATGAGAGTGTCGTAATCACTGGTCTCTTGCTTCTATCCTTCCCTCCTTGTTGTGAAGATAAGCGTGGCCAGTAGCAGTAATCTTTATGCTTTTGTTGTTTTTGCCTTTTCTTTATTTCTGCTAGCATTCTAGAAAAGGTTTTTAAAAATAAAACACTAGTTTGCTATCTACGAATTATATCATAACAATGCTAATGCAACTTGTAGCTATATTCCCGGTTCATACAAAAGTCACTATTTGGTCACTATTTCGTCATAGTTGGTCACTAAAGCCACTATTTTGAACGGCATTCATCACTACCATCCCTGTTATAGCTTCAAATTTGTAAAAAGGCTCATATGTCACTTTGTCAGATTACCGCACTGTGGTTAACTTGCTTCTTAGATATTTGGCAACCTGTTTGTTAGGTTGTTCAGCACCTGCTTGGCCAGTCATCCTCTAGGTTCAGGTAATTTCCCATTGTAAATTTGGAATTACTTTGGAATTTGGGGGAAATTTCCCTTGAGAACTGGAGAGTTTTTTCTTGGATTCTGGGGAATTTTCCCCCGCATTTCTCAGGAAATCCTGGAGAAATTCGTCTTGAAATTTCTAAGGATTGTTCCCTTAAAAATTTGGAGAATTGATCCTTGGAAATTTAGAGGAAATTCCTCTCAAAATTTTGGGAAATTGCTCTATGCAATTCGGAAGTAATTTGGAAATTTGATAAAATTTTCCCCTTAAAATTTGAGGAAAGTTCAATTAAAAACTATTGATGGAACTTTCCTCGGAAATTAGAAAGAATTTCCCTTTGCAAACTCGTAGTGAATCCACCTCGGAAATTTGGGAAAATTTGTTTCCGTAATTCGGGAGAATTTCCCTTGAAAACTAGGCGGAATGTCCCCTGGATATTAGGGAGAAAATCCCCTTGAAATTCGGGAGAAATTTCCGCAAGGAAATTTTGGGTGAAATTTTGATGACCATTTTGATGGACCTCAGAATGGCCACCGGAGTTCCTCCAGAAAATCCGGAACGTCCGTAAAAATGGTCAATTCATGAAACTTATAAAAGAAGAGCGCGTTTTTTTCCAAAGCTTTTCATTATCGAACCCTGAGTAATTTGTTGATTTTGGTAACCCAATGTGATGAACTTGAGTGGCCACCGGAGGTCCTCCATAGCATCCGGAACATCCGTAGAAGTGGTCAATTTATGAAACTCATTATAAAAGAGTGCGGTTTTTTTTTCCAAAGCTTTTCATTATCGATGAGTAACAAATGATTATGGTGACCCATTTTAATGGCCACCGGAGGTCCTCCAGGAGATCCGTAACGTCCGTAAAAGTGGTCAATTCATGAAATTCATTATAAAAGAGCGTGGCCGAACGCCGAGGAACAAATGCTTGTGGTGACCATTTTGATGGATCTCATCACAAAAGAGCGCAGTTTCTTCCTAGCTCTTCATTATCGTACTCTGAATAATAAAATATCCCATGAAGTGATCAATTTTTGAACAATCACCGGGGCTTCCAGAAGATCCGGAACATCCACAAAAGTTGTCAATTCATAAAATTCATCCCAGAAAAAAGCATTTAAAAAAATCTTTGAATGATCGAACTCTGAGCAAGTCACGAAGGAATGTCGTGACCCGTTCCCATTTACCAAAGTGACTATCGGAGGTCTTACGGAAGATCCGGAGCATCGGATAAAGTGGTTAATTGATGTAACACATACTAGAAGAGCCCATTTTTCTAAATTTCCTTGTCGTACTCTGAATATGAAATTATTGCCGTGACCTTTTCTCACGGATATGAGTAGCAACCAGAGGCCCTTCGGAAGATCCGTATCACATGTAAAAGTGATCAATTCATAAAACCCACGTTAGAAAAACACGCCATAGAATCCATTAACCTTTTTATTTTCCTACTTTTAGTAACAAATGATCGTAACCAATTCTCACGGATTGCCCACTGTATGTCTTCAGGTGGATTCAGATCATCCGTAAAATCGGTCAATTCATGAAACTTGTCATAGTCTTCCTATTATCGTATCCTGAGTAATGAATGATCGTCGTAACCCATTCTCAGGAACGTGTGTAGTCACCAATGAAACCAATGAATGGACCATCACATTAACCCAGAAAATATTTTCAAATATGGCATAATAAGCTTCCATGAGACGATAACACTATCAAACAAAATTGAACTTTTTTTTAGCTCGCTTCAACCATCTTCAATGTACTCAATAGATTTTTTTTCGTTGAATTCAGATACGTGTTCAGATTTTCTGTAACACGTCCTGTTTTTGAGATAAACGGATTTCAATTCACCAAAGCAAGTATTTTCATAGAAATTTGGTTTCTCTCCTCTGCAAAGCTGAATTTCGGCTTCTCACTTTGAGAATACAATTTTAATTTTGTAAAATAGGCCTTGTAGAATGCTTGTGGGTTGTTGGATTTTATTTGGCACGTTCATTTGTTGTGAAAAACGGATTTTTTTGGGTTTGCAGAACAGAGAAACCAAATTTCTGAAAATACATACTTATGTTAATCAAATTCCGTTTTTCGCAACAAATGTACGTGCCAAATAAAATCCAGCAAACCATATTCATTCTGCAAGGCCTATTCTACGATATTCAAAGTTTTTTCTCAAAGTGCGAAGCCGAAATACTGCTTGGCAGAATAGAGAAACCAATTTCTATGAAAATACGTACTTTCCGTTTTCACAACAAATGAACTTGTCAAATAAGATTCAACAACTTACATCGATAATGTACAAATCTTCTATATAATTCAAACCTCATTCTCAAAGTTAGAAGCCGAAAACCAGCTTTACAGAACAGAGAAACTAAATTTCTATAAGAATACTCGATTTTGTGAATTTTAACACGTTTTTCTCAAAAACTGGACGTGTTACAAAAAATCTAAATACTAGACTGAATTCTGCGAAGAAAAATATTTCAAGTACACTGGAAATGGATGAAGGGAGTAAAACACTGTTAACTAATTGATATGTTGTAAATGCAAATGATTAATTAATAACAAACTTTGTTATGGTTGCAAAATGTGTTCTTCGTTTATTGTTCTAGTATTCCTTACAATGACATATAAATAACAAAATTTACTATTATAACAAAACTTGTTATTGGGATGCTTTTTTATATTGTTCAGAAATAACATAAAAATAACAAAACCTGATATCACAACAAAATTTGTTATTATTATGTTAATTGTTTGTTTTTCACCTCTACCTGGATTACTCTTCCTCACAATTACATATAAATAACCCATTTTGCTATCATATGAAAATGTGTGGTTGATATCATAGCAAAATTTGTTGTCATTGTGTTATTAGTTTGCTTTTCACCCGGGTTCGCCGCCATGAACCTCTTGATTCGCGTCGTATTATGCTTCGTGTTGAAGCGTGTGTACAATTGACCTCTGCCGCAAAAAATGTTCATTTGTTTAATCGCTTCTTTCATTTTTGACGCCTTCTACTGTTTTCAAAATTGAAGACAGAAAAATTGCGACCTGATATTTGCTCAGTTTTGGATAAACATGAGGCTAATTTTTTGACCGGTTTACATTGCAGCATTGGCGATAATTCATTGGGAAAGTTCGACTTTAAAAAAATTAAAAAATGTCGACTGTTGTAATAAAACGAGAAAAAAGTGTTGACATGGAAGGTCAATACATTCTCTGTTGAATTTCCCTTGTCTGGTGCTATTTAACAGGGCATCTCTAGTATCATAATACATAAGTCTATCAAATATTTCCAACACACAAGGTATCAACAACCGAATGGAATGCTGTTCGATTCCTATCGCAAAATGCTGTTTGTATCCGCACTCCCTGCATCAATTCAACCTCACTAGTCAGCAACGCCGGGTTTACCATTCAAGTGGTTCAAAGAACCGGTCAGAACGAACCTGTGAAAACAAACCGACAACAACGGATGCATGTCGACTAACCGGTAAAAGGAATTATAGAAATGAACTATACGTAAACAACCGCGCGACAGATTAAAATTTACAACTTACTCTTGACGGTTTTGTAGTAAACGCAATTGTAATAGCTTTGGGATTGTAAATGCCAGCGACGCGTCCCGATTACAAGTGGCGTCCGCATTAAGGTTGAGTGTCCATTCGACACACTTGATAAAAGGAAGAAAATCTTTCATAGTTATACGAAAAAAAAATGTTTTGGTCAAAATGAAGAATTTCGAAACAAAAGTTGATTTTTGTATTTCGTCTCTTGCTAACAGTTTTGTTATTGATTTGGATGATTCCTCAGGAAATAACCTACCCTACATAACGACTCCCTTAATAACTAGAGACCAACCCTTCTCCCCTACTTGCATATCGTTCAACGCTGAACTTGAACGATTATGAGAAACTCCGTTTTCGTGTTTAATTACTTTATAGATTTATTAGTGCCCATAAAAAGGTACCCACTGCTTACGATGCCGACGACGACGTCTTTGACGATCGTAGGGCCCCCAGCAGCGGCTCCATTGGATTGTCCGGGCATTTAAACTTCTTGCGCTAGGACGAACGACGGCTTGTTTACGATCTGTGAAGGCGGCAGGCAGGGCGATGATCGGATTACCTGTGCAGATGCTGCTGGCCACTGGCCGCGGTGCGACGCCAAACGTGCAATGGCTGGGCGAAGGATTCATATTGACTGCAATAAATATCCCCCTCCTATAAATAGCTATTGCGAAGAGGAGCCACCATTCCCCGCAGCTGTGTCGTTCGGGTGACGCTGGTGAAGGGTCCTCCGAAACGTGCCGCCAGAGCTCCCGAAGGAGAACGGATAGGTAATTAAAAATTGAAATAAATGTGCCTGTCGGCGGGAGGTCTCTGTACCCTGACCTAACTCAATTCGAAGTGGGTTGGCTTACTACGGTGGGATAAACGACCGCTCAGGAGTAAGTTTTGCTAAGATCGAAATGGTGACCCTGGCTGGAATCAGCCACCATCCATGATGCAACCCCCTTTGAGTATTAATTGGTCGTGAATAATTGAAATTGAAATTCCTCGCGCGAGAACTGGCTAGGAGTGAGACGAAGAAAACCCGGACGGACCGAACAAGCTTTTTTAATGTTGTTGTTATGCGGAGCAATGCTCCAGTCCTGCCGAACTCACGAAAGAAAGTAGTGTCTACGGGATTAGAAATTCCTTTGGTGCGCATAATTCGACCCATGTGTTTATGTAGGTATGTATGAATGTGCAATAGCAAGATCTGGAATTTCTAGCAGCCAATTACAATGCGCTGGCCCAACTCCGACCAGTCTGCATTGCGAATTTGTCTGTTCGATGCAAATGGATGTACCACCTCTAGTGCAGATCTGGTAGTCCCTGGAACTGGCGACGATGGTGGCGGACCAGTGCAGTCGTCGGTCCGTGGTGGTACCCAGAATGCAGAAGGAATTTCCAATGAACCACGCATGCCAAGGATGGTACATGCAATTCAATTTCCCGGATACAAATTAGATGAAGTAAACATTGTTTCTAGGGCTTCAGTGGAATACCTGAGTGGATTCAAATCGGAATTGCAAAACGAAATTATTTGTATCGTGTGACCTTGAATGGAATATCTTGTGGAATATCTTAGATAACCGATTTGCGTTGCTAGATGAAGTTGATGGCGAAAAATACATTCCGCAATTCCGAGATTATTAGACACTGCAATAATAAAATTTCATGAACAATAAAGAATATTCCGTAAATTCCTTTAAACGCATATTCGCGTCTATACATGTAACGAACGGAATTAGAAAACACCACTGCCGTAATCTGAAAAAGTGACGTATACGCCATTTTCCAAAAATAGTGTTAACGAGTAGTACTCATCGAGCTCTTTAACAGAAAAATGGCAAACATGCATGTTGTAAATTGGCTGTTACGTCACTTTCTCAGATTACGGCAGACCAGGAAGTAGACCTAAAAGTTCAAAAAAAAAAAATTGATTGGGTTAAGGGAACAGCACATGAGTGTTCGTGAATTAATTTAAGCTTCTATTGTGAAAGTTGAATCCTTATTGAAAATGCTTTGAATGCTGCTTTGCAGTGTCTTAAAATAATGCGCATTATCAACATCGCAAACAGAGTTCAGCCAACACCTTCAGTAAATGCAATCAGCTGCTGTAGCCGATCCACCATAGCCAGCTGACGTGATAGCTATCTGCTGTTCGAGCACTGCTACGCGAGAATGGCTCTTGATAAATTATCATGATAAAATTGCTCTGACACCTATTGGCATCGATGTTCCCCGCCGTTGTTGCCGGTGTCCTCTCCTCTGTGATTCTTCACCATTCCGACCTACATGCACATTAGGGTGGATTGAAAATCTTTCCGCATTTATTCTTCCATCCTCAACAGTGTTCTCTGAAAAAAAAAAAACTTTTCCTTTCTGTTTGGCAATAATATTATAACAAGAAAAAAACAGTTAATCAATTTTAATACAAACTGTCTAACTTTTTCGGGGGTATTTTACCGAAAGTCGAACGAAGTTTACTCCTTCGAACCGCCCTAACACTTGGGCATTCATATCAGATTTGTCGGTCCCGTATCACAATTGTGTGCTGTATGACAATCAGTGGGTGCCTCCCTCGACAAACAACGCAAAACACCCAACACCGCCGCCGGTCATAGATACAAAGATACAGAGAGAGCGAGCGCCATCTGCGTGGATTGTCCGTCCGAACCGCTGCAACAGTGTTGCAAATCGAATCTCACTTGCAAATACTACACAGTGCACAAATACACACGGCCCGGGCGAAACAGATGATAATCAAGTGACTAACTTGCGTCTATACCTACATAGGTGTATCATTTTTTCCTTCGCGATATTCTACACTCAAGTAAAAAAGCCCCTCAGATTCATGTGCCGACCCACATGGATTTTTGCAATGGGGTTTGACCAATGAAAAGTATGTGTAAAGTTAATGGATTTTCTCCAATGTTCAATTCGATCCAAATCATAATTGCATAACATGGAATCCATAAAACTGACACATACTTATAATAATAACCATCGATGAAATCTATGCATACAGCAAATGGTTTTAATCGCTAGTTTCCCCGAATACTTTTTCTTCCTTTTTATTTTTTATGAATAAATAAAACATTTTAAATATAGCAGGTTATATGGATGCAAAAGCATATTTTATTCTTTGATTGCAACATAAACTCGATTCAATTGAAATCTGAAAACGTCGATCAGCGAATCTGGATTCTCTCTCGTTCCGTGCACTAAACCTAACTTTGTCATCCGTGTTGTTCCATTTTGTGACGTCCATTTCCATCGACGTTGGTTTTGAACTGCAAATCGGAAGAAAATCGGACAGCGCAAGTCAATGTTGTCAAATTTTATACAGTTGAATTGCTACAACAGTAAATTTTCTGATCTGAAGCCGTGATCGTTCGCTTCGCTGTACTACGGCATTTGCTGGTGCTAGGCCCCGGGTTCGGACATTATTTGTAACGCACAGCTGTCGAAAGTAGAGCGTCGAACACGGAAGCTTAGAACGATATGCAACGATAGTACCTTGTATGTCCGTCTGCGGATAGTGGATGCACTTTTGTTTTCAGTTTCCGCTGGAGCAGGAGATTCGGATGATGGTTTCGGACGATGTATGTGGAACCTACGTTAAGAGTTTCTTTCTTGTATTTTAGTGTAACCTTTTCATACGTTATAGTTAAAATACTTACCGACTCATGTGGCTCGGAACTCGAAACTTAAAACAGTACCGTGAGCTAACCATCGTACTAAAAAAATTCACTACGGCTTCCGAGAGAAAATTTTTTCACGTTCGCCATGTTTTTTCTTAACCACCGTCATCAACTTTGTGAGCAAATCCATTGGTCGGTGAATGCAGAAAGTGCGTTCAATAAGTCATCAATTCCAATGTTTGATCAAATTAAAGGTATGTGTCGCAAGTATGATGGTCATGAGAGTAAAATAAAATTGATGAGAATGGGAATTTTGGTAAAGTATGAGAAACTACACATACATTTGATGGGTGAATTTATTTGAGTGTAGCACTGACTGGACCTACTGGACTAGAATCGCCGAAGGAAGCGATAGCGGGCGCCTCGGATGGGGGTTCACAGGGGTTAAACGGTTGGGGCGGATAATTACGGCGCTCGGCGATCGTCATCGTAATCGCGCCTAATGGCGGGAAAATTTATGATTATTCAAAACTCGTGCAGTGCGTTTTATCAAGTGGGCGCTCGCATGTGCCCGGTGCGCATTAGACTGGTTGGAGTGGCATATTTTTTTTTTGTTAGATGACGAAAAAAGAGGTGTGATGTTTTAATGACGAAAGCGACTAAATTCAAAGGTGGCCATCGCAATAGCCGATCGGCTCTCGCATTAGTTTTTAATAGCGTTTTTAATCTTAACTAATAGTTGATTTAAACAATTAGAGTTTTGAAATCGTATTTTTTTCGTAATTTTTTTTGCCTTTCTCGTATACTAAGTATACGGTAAAGGCTATATGATCGCTCCAAAAACAAACTTTTTATAGAAGGCCCGGAGACCCATAGTGTTATATACCAATCGACTCAGTTCGACGAATTGAGGTGATGTCTGTGTGTGTGTGTGTGTGTGTGTGTGTGTGTGTGTGTGTGTGTGTGTGTGTGTGTGTGTGTGTGTGTGTATGTGTGTGTGTGTGTGTGTGTGTGTGTGCGCAAAACTACTCAACAAAATGTCACTCATTTTTCGGGCACTTATCCTTAACCGATTTGCTCGCAACAAGTTGCATTCGACGCAGAATCCTGTCCCATTGTTTCCTATTTGAAATTGGCCAGATCGGACTATGGGATCGAGAGTTATGGCCAAAATACAAATTCATACGAAAAAATCGCGTAAAAAATGTCACTCATTTTTCGGACACTTATCCTCAACCGATTTGCTCGCAACAAGTTGCTTTTGACGCAGAATCCTGTCCCATTGATTCCTATTTTAAATTGGCCAGATCGAACTATGGGATCGAAAGTTATGGCCAAAATACAAAATCATACGAAAAAATCGCGTAAAAAATGTCACTCATTTTTCGGGCACTAATCCTCAACCGATTTGCTCGCAACAAGTTGCATTCGACGCAGAATCCTGTCCCATTGTTTCCTATTCGAAATTGGCCAGATCGGACTATGGGATCAAAAGTTATGGCCAAAACACAAAATCATACAAAAACATCGTGTAAAAAATGTCACTCATTTTTCGGGCACTAATCCTCAACCGATTTGCTCGCAACAAGTTGCTTTCGACGCAGAATCCTGTCCCATTGTTTCCTATTTGAAATTGGCCAGATCGGACTATGGGATCGAAAGTTATGGCCAAAATACAAAATCCTACGAAAAAATCGCGTAAAAAATGTCACTCATTTTTCGGGCACTTATCCTCGACCGATTTGCTCGCAACAAATTGCATTCGACGCACATTGTTTCCTATTCGAAATTGGCCAGATCGGACTATGGGATCAAAAGTTATGGCCAAAACACAAAATCATACAAAAACATCGTGTAAAAAATGTCACTCATTTTTCGGGCACTAATCCTCAACCGATTTGCGCGCCTCAAGTTGCATTCGACGCTGAATCCTGTCCCACTGTCTCCTTTTTTAAATTGGCCAGATCGAACTATGGGATCGAAAGTTATGGCCAAAATACAAAATCATACGAAAAAATCGCGTAAAAAATGTCACTCATTTTTCGGGTACTTATCCTCAACCGATTTGCTCGCAACAAGTTGCTTTCGACGCAGAATCCTGTCCCATTGTTTCCTATTTGAAATTGGCCAGATCGGACTATGGGATCGAAAATTATGACCAAAATACAAAATCCTACGAAAAAATCGCGTAAAAAATGTCACTCATTTTTCGGGCACTAATCCTCAACCGATTTGCTCGCAACAAGTTGCTTTCGACGCAGAATCCTGTCCCATTGTTTCCTATTTGAAATTGGCCAGATCGGACTATGGGATCGAAAGTTATGGCCAAAATACAAAATCCTACGAAAAAATCGCGTAAAAAATGTCACTCATTTTTCGGGCACTTATCCTCAACCGATTTGCTCACAACAAGATGCATTCGACGTAGAATCCTGTCCCGTTGTTTCCTATTGAAAATTGGCCATATCGGACTATGGGATCGAAAATATTACCATTTTTTGCCTTTCTCGTATACTAAGTATACGTAAAGGCTATATGATCGCTCCAAAAATAAACTTTTTATAGAAGGCCCGGAGACCCATAGTGTTATATACCGATCGACTCAGCTCGACGAATTGAGGTGATGTCTGTGTGTATGTGTGTGTGTGTGTGTGTGTGTGTGTGTGTGTGTGTGTGTGTGTGTGTGTGTGTGTGTGTGTGTGTGTGTGTGTGTGTGTGCGTCTGTGCGCACCCACCCAAAAAAAATGTCACTCATTTTTCAGGTACTTATCCTTAACCGATTTACTCGCAACAAGTTGCATTCCACGCAGGACATTCTGCCATTGTTTCCTATTGAAAATTGGTCAGATCGGACTATGGGCTCGGAAGTTATGGCCAAAATACCATTTTTTTACAGAAAAAAATGTCACTCATTTTTCAGGGACTTATCCTTAGCCGATTTGCTCGCAACAAGTTGCATTCGACGCAGGATACTCTGCCATTGTTTCCTATTGAAAATTGGTCAGATCGGACTATGGGCTCGGAAGTTATGGCCAAAATACTACATTTTTATAGAAAAATTGAGTAAAAAAATGTCACTCATTTTTCAGGCACTTATCCTTAACCGATTTACTCGCAACAAGTTACATTCGACGCAGAATACTCTCCCATTGTTTCCTATAGAAAATTGGTCAGATCGGACTATGGGCTCAAGAGTAATGGCCAAAATACTATTTTTATAATGCACGAGAAAGGCACCATCACCGCTAGGTGGATTAATCAGGGTTTTTAATCGTAATTTCGAAAGTCCAATGCATTTATCATTTGAATAACGGCAAAGTTCTCACGATGAACGAGAAAGTGAGAGATTGTTAGTTCGACTTACCTCGCTAGATAGAGTACAGATAGAGTACGCCTCTGCTTTCCCACGATTGTCCCAGGATGAATATGCTAGTGAGAAGGCATTTGTTATCTGCACGAGAATAAACGGGAAATTTTTCAGAATTTCCACGGATTTTTTTTTATTTTCTTGTTTTTTTTTGGAATTCACATTTTTTTTAACTTTCGCGGATTTTTTTTCGCAGGAAATTCTTCGGAATTTTCTCGGATTTTTTTGGAGAATTCTTTAGAACATTCTCGGAAACATTTTCAAAATTTACTCGGATTTTTGGTTAGAATTTCCGCGGAAAATTCTTCCGATTTTCCTCAGAAAATTCTTCGTTATTTCGTCTTGGAATGCTTTGGAGTTTCCTGCAAAAAAACTTCGGAATTTCTCCTGCATTTTTTTTTGTCTTCCGCTAGGAAATTATTCGGATTTTCCTCGGATATTTGTTTGGAATTTCGTTGGGAAATTCTTCGGGATTTCCTTGGAAAATTCTTTAATTTTTCTTCGAGAATTTCTCCGGAATTTCTAACAAAAATTGTTCGATTTTTTTAAATCTTTTAATCTTTTCAGAAAATGTTCGGAATTTCCTCGTGAAATTATTTGAGATGAAAAATCATTTCCTCGGTAAACGTTGGAAGGTTCTATGGAATTTCTTCGGGATTTTTTTCCTCGAATTTTCCACATGGAAATTTTTGGAATCTACTCAATAAATTCTTTGGAATTCTCTCAAAAAACTCAAAGGTGCAGTTCCGGTTGTACGCAAAGGTGACGTAGGACCACGTAGCCATACGAAATGGATGGTATTTGTCATCATAGTTTGTGTCTCTTTATCAACATTGATATTTCACTCTTTCGAAAATCTCAGTATAAACTCTTTCTTTCTCAGCCATGTGTTGGAAACACTTCCTAGTAGAGATGTCGCAAATTAATCGATTACTTCGATTAATCGATTCATCGTTATAATAATCGATTAATTTTGAATCGATTACTACCCAATGATTAATCGATTCAATAATCGAGAAGAATCGAGAGAAACCGATTAGTTACTAATCGATTAATTTGGATTTTACGACATCATAAGAATGTCGATTACTTCGATTAATCGATTCACCGTTGAGATAATCGATTAATTTTGAATCGAATTCTACCCAACGATTAATCGATTCTATAATCGACAAGAATCGAGAGTAATCTATTAGTTACTAATCGATGAATCGGGATTTACGACATCTCCACTTCCTAGCAATGATGGAATTTGAAGAGAAAGCTTCCAATGATTATCAGGTGGTATAAGAAATTGATGTCTGTGCTAGGAAAGTATATAGTGGGATTAGTGCTTATTCATAGTTACTCGATTGCATACCCAGCATATAATGGGCGGGGCTGTCTGGGTTAACAAATGCTTACAATGACAGCTGTCAGATGCAATTGTTATATCATTCATGATCGATCAGTCGTCGATGAAATCGAAAAGCCGAGTAGCAGCTTCCAGTTGGATGGACTTTAAGTCCCCAACCATGGAAAAGGTATAAACACGATTGATCGGCCGCATCGCCGCTGAAACCATTAGTCTAGCTTTCAGTACAGAAAATCGGAATCCCAGGAGTCACCATCATTAAAAATGTAAAAAAAAGGAAAAATAAGCCAAATTGGAGTGGCGACGAACCAAATGAAAATATATTTATTTGCAACGTTCGGTTTCCGTCCGCGGTGGAGGCATACGTGTATCGATCTCTATGGCCCCGGTGGAAAAGTGCGGGGAAGTTCAAGAATTGATTGCAAACAGTCCTTTTCAGGACTTAAACTGTTTATCCAGGAAGAGGAATTGACCGTTGGATTCACCCAGTCAAACAGACTATCCAGCTTAAGTTTTCGTACTTTCTCCGTTTAAACAACATTGACGATTCCTCATTTTCCACTAAGGTGGCGCCTTTATCGCAAGATTCTTTGGGTTTGTTTCTGTTAAAGATAGGAAATTAAATCGTTTTTTCCCGGGACACCATTAGATACCAAGAAGTTTGATCCTAGATAAATTTTCTTCAAAGTGCAAAATTAATCATTTGGTGACGACAGAAAGTTGCCCTTCGGTAGCAGTATCACAAGCGCGTGTCGGAGGGAGATGATGCAATAAATTTGTTTGAATGAATAACTAACTGCATCCAAACGCTTGTCGGAACCTTGCGTTGAAATTGTCCGACAGCCACTCGATGATTTTTCGCTAGGACGCCACCATTTGAAATGAATTTTCAGCATTGCCACTGGTGCTACCCGCGCCTTCGTCCTGCTGTGTCCGCTCAGCTGCCTCAAATCTTGTTAAACCGCTCTTTGCGGAATCCTGATCAAAATGGCTCGCGCGCCGGAAAGCAGCTTTCTTGTATTCAATAAATTAAGCCCAATAGCCCCGCCCCTTTGTGATCTGATATGGATGTAAAAATAATGTGCACTCATAACGATTAATGAACGGGCGGAGCTAATGGTATTAGTTCATTAGATACAAGAAAGCTGCTTTCCGAAGCGCGAGAGCCATTTTCATCGGAAATCCGCAGAGAGCAACCGCTCTCTCGAAGCATCGGAAAGAATGACTAATTCAAGCATCCTATGAAATTTTCTCGCAAAATTCTGAATTTTGTTATGAGTTGTTGGTTATTTAAGATGCGTAACAACAGAAATTTGACTCAAGACGAAGTTTCTTTAATCAACAAAACATTACCTCTTGGCATCTGTCGGTCCGTGCGACGATCGCCGATGGGTGTTTGCTGTAGATAGTTTCCATTAAGGGTCTTCATCAATTTTAAATAAAAGAAGGTTGATCCGACTATCGAGATGATGAACTCCCTTCAAAGTGCAAAACTCAATCGAAACTAGCAAATTCGATATCGAGTTGGAAGGAGATAATGCAATAAATTTGAATGGACTGACAGCAATCATGCTACCACGCCAAACCCGATGCCACCGGAACAATCCAGGGCAGGGCTAATGGGATTTCTTCAATAGATACAAAAAAGCTGTTCTCCGGCGCGCGCGAGCCGTTATGATCGGGATTCCGCAGTGAGCGAACCAATTCTGAACTTGGTTATGAGCTGTAAGTTACGGTCTGTTCGAATATTACGTAACGCAGTAGGGGGTGGGGGTCTTTTGAGATATTATTAAGCGTAACAAATTGTTTGCATGGAAAAAAATAGAAGTTAAAAAAAATGTTTATCTTTCAAATAGCATAAAATATACAATACTCAATAATTTATTCTGTCGTGTTTCAAATTCTACCAAAAACAAGATTTTTTTTCAGAAAACTGTATTTGTTACGCGTTACGGATAGGGGTGGGGGTAGTTCTTTAATTTGCTACAGATTGTTACGAGGGGGTGGGAAGTGGTATCTGTTGGTTCGGGAGACGGTCACCGATGGGTGATTGTTTTAAATATTTTTTACTAAGATGGTGTCTTCATCGATTTGGCAGTCGTCGGCGGAAAGTGAACTTTTTGGCAAGATCCTTTGGTATTGTTTCTATTAGTCTTTGTAAATGAAATCGATTTATTCAGGTCCACCATTTTATACAAAAGAAAGTTAATTCAAGACGAACTTTCTTCAAAGTACAAACCTTAATCATTTGGTGACATCGGAGAGTAATGATGCAATAAATTTGAATGGATGGAATCACTAACTGAAACCAAGCTACCACGCCACGCCAAACGCCGATGCCACCGAAACAGTCCATTTTCGTTTCGCAATTAACCCTTTCTTTCCAGAAAATGCTACTCCTGAGAAGAATCAATTTTCTTTCCCCAGTGCGCTTTTCGAATAACTAACTGATGCCACAATTTGTAGTAAATTTTCAGCATAGACACCGGTGGCGCGGCATCACAGCAGTACTATTTTTCTACTCAACCGTTTCTTGATATAAGATGTTGAGGTTGAATGATCTGCAGTAACACGCCTACGACCACCACCAATGTGATGGTTTTCCGTTGAAAATGTTACCAGCGCCTCCGTGCAGCTGTGTCCGCCTCCGCTCCGACACGTCCGCTCTTCATGAAATATTGTTCAAACTGAGGATTAGATTCAAACCCGCATGTTGCTTAATTTTGATGTCTGTGTTTGTGATGCATGTACGTGATTGGTTGGTTTACCTATTTCTAAACTTTTTATCAATTATCGATAATAATTAGTTGAAAATCTGTATTTTCATATAAATGCAAAGAAGCGTTGATCTAAAAGTAAAAAAAAAAATGAAAAATCGTCGAAAAACGGCTGAGATATTAAAGTTTAAAGTCTGTCATATTTTCGTGACGGTCTCCGCTTTTCGCAATCGCAAAGTGTACCTCAATATAGAAAAGACAGACGTAGACGTAGATCACGACTAGAAACTACGGAGCGTACAGTCAATCTAACTAAGGCAAGTTTGCTACTCTTAGGAGAAGTGGGGAGACTTGATGCCTTGGGGGAGACTTGATCACCCCCTTCTCCCTGTTTTATCGAGAACCAAAGTAGTTTTGTTCTAGCATATTTTTTAGTATAAATTCTTTGGATAAATGATCGTTAAGTGCTGAGTTGTTTTTTGGATTGAGAACCATATTTATTCTGCAGGACAGTTTGTGTGTTTTGACCCTCTTAGAGATTTTTTTATTGGCCACGCAAAAGTGGAACAGCTTGTCCTAACAATGATCAAATACTATCATTTGTGTACTGACTATCTGCAGTAAGAACTGATAAAAATGTGAGTACATTAGTACATAATGTACTGATAAAAATGTCAACATTTCATCACAATTTTAGGATATTTGGATTTTAAGTTGTTTCCTCAATATGGGGATCCTTGATCCCTCATTAGTTACCCATACACCAATTTGGTGATAAACAAAGAAACATGTTGTAAAAATTGTGATGGTAAATTAAAGCCATACGGTCAAAATACAACCGAAAAAAATCGTGTACAAACAGAATGCTGTGTATCTCATATTCCAAAAGTTATTTGAAGATTGCGGATCGAATGATGATCATTTTAGGCCCTATCACCGGTCAGTTGATTACGAGCTTGGTAGTCATACGGCTACTGCCTCATGCGCAGGAGGTCGTGGGTTCAAACCCAGGTCCGTTCCAGACCTTTCAGATTTAATATTATAGCGGTAACTGGTATAATGGGAAATGAACGAAAAAAAAAAACTCGTTTCCTACATGCAATTAGAAAAGTCATCAATTGCTTTTTCATATCTATCACATTGGCAGCTCATTAACCAAGACAAACCTCTGCCCCTCGAACCTTACCTAGAAATTCCAATAAACTTCGAATAAGCTCGTGGCAAGTGCAGAGGTATATTCGGCTTGCAGTGATTACATCATCATTTCACTCCCCTTCCCTACATTGACTTGCATTCTGACGCGCAAGGCGCAAGTGTAACCTAATAAATAAGATCATCAGTACTTGTGCAATGTACATTGAAGATGAGTGCTAGTCCCAAGCAAACATCTGATGCTTCTCTGTGTAAGGACAGCTGGTCTGGTCATAATGAAGTAGGGACTACGGACAGTCATTCAAGCTTAAGCTCCCTGCTTATTTTATCGCTAGAAACAGTATTCAAATGAATTTCCTGTCGAGAACATTTCCATACTCCAGTTGACATAATTCTGGGAATCATAAATCTATTCCGTATTTCTATACAAATTCGCTCGTTCTAAATCTTATCTATTTACATTTGTATGTGGAATGTCGGCTAAAAGATAAATCCCTTCGAGCATTTGGAATTAAAGGTTTCAGCCGATATTTTGTTATTGCTTTTTGAAAAATCGGGACAAGTTTATATAGAATGTTAGAATATGTATAAAAACATCTTAAGCTTCGAATTCCATATTTCTCCAAGTTCTTCTTTAGATTTTTATCCCTAATCGGTATACCAGCCAATATTTTCTACAAGTTTCAGTTAGAATCCTTATTTAATACCCGTCATTCTGGACAAGACTGTAATAATATTTTTATTTGAATTGCAGTCGAAAGATTCTTCTTGGTTTTGGAACCATCTCCAAACACTAGGCGAGTTTTTTTTATTTGTTTGCAATTTCAAAATGAACCATTCGATTAGAACTATGAACCAGTCTTTTGCGCAGATCTGGACAACCTTGGCTTTGATCGCACTGCAATGATCCTAAGGCAATACCGCAAGACTCCACGATGCAGCTGAGTCGTCATACACCGAGTTCGGTAGAAGCGCTTCTCACCGCTCGCTCAAACTGAGTTCCCATCACAGCCCAAAGAAAGCTCTCGCAATCAAATTTATATGCAAAATAGTTGCACGCGAAAGCAATTTACACCCCTTTCGATAAGTTCGACCCGTTCGAAGGAGAAGCGCTGCGCTGCAGGGACATTGATTTTGCCAGGTGTTTGACGACACGCGCGACCATCGCCGGAATCATAAATCGTCCCCAGCAGCGCCCGCAACTCGCTCTTAAGCCGCTCTTTCATCATCGTCATCCGTCCCACCGCCCAGCCCGAAGGGTTCTGCTTCTGCGGGGTGCAATTGCAGTTGGTCGTCCTCCAACCAATATCCATTCGTCGGAGGTGGCTACAATGTTGGGCCGGGGATTTGATTGGAGAAGCCCCGTATGAAAAATAAAACCAGCTCCCATATATATTAATCAAGAAGTTGTGGCTCCACAGTCACGGCGGCCAAGGTCCTCTCGTGTCTCGAGTGCGGTACGTACGTACGTACCCAGCCAGCCTGCCAGCCAAGTGCTCCGTCCTCTATAGTATACAAGGGGCTGCTAGGGCGGTTTTGCGCTGATAAGATGCTGAGATCGCTGCACAGCGACACCGGTGGGGACTGGTTCAATAGTTGCAACTTTGTTGCGAATTGGATTCTACCGCGGGGTTGAGACTGTAGAAGTGCAGCTTAGTGAATAATCGAGGAAACTTCTTTGGTTTGCCGGTTATGCGATATGGGGATACGTAAAATGCAATGTTTGTGCGCACAAATTGTTATTGTTGGTCATGAATTCTAGCTGAGACAGCTTTACTGGAAAGTATGGGGGTGGAATCATATTGCTCTTTTTGAAAGTGGAATAAGTTTTCAGTTCAACTGATTTTGTTCCTGCGTTACATGTATGTGTGTATGTTAGTTGTGATGTCAACCTCCGCCATATTTGGATTTTAAAGCAATCACGAAGAGCAAATCGTGCCTTTCAAGACCGTTATGAAACAGAAAAGGTTTGTTGTTAAACTATTGACGAGGTATCCAAGATTGAGCAATTCGAAAGAATTAAATATTTGAGAATCATGAATTCCTTCGTTGGTTTGGAAAAGAAATCCAATTGGCGACTTATTGTCATTTTCCTCGCAGTAACGAACGGTAGTTCGTTATCCAAAATGATTCATAGATCTCGTACTGATAAAAGTCCATTCGAGTTGCTAACAAAAACAATACATCAGCGTAAAAAAACATCAATACATACTACTATTAGTTTGCAGCATGCGTTAGACTGCAGTTATGAATGAAATCGCCAGTGAGAGGAAATAGCAAGCAGAAAAATATGTACTGCTATGTTGGACTTTACTTTCCCCTGACCGATCCATGTATGGCCGAACGCGTCAAAAAACACTATGAGTAAAATCGAAAGGTGCAAGCTTCAAACCGGTAGTATAGTAGAAATGACGACGAGCGTGGATCGACGTGGACGGTCTGTATCAATGAAGGATGAAGCTGATGTTTGAGTTGAGGTCTATCGGTTGCCTGGCCGATTCAAAATCCAAGCATGTTCGTTCAATGGAATTCTTTGATTTATGAAACGACATGCGTCCAGCATTGTACCAAAGATGGTTATGCTGTGGTGCCGCTGCTGCAGCGTTGACCTACTTTCGATCGCAGGAATTCATAATGATTATGACTATGACGACCAGGGTCTGAAAATTGTGATGGATCGTTCGAAATTTAAAGCAGTTGTTTAATCTGCGTTTTAAACAGAGCCCGCGCCTCATGGCAACAATGTTGTGCCGAGCTGACAGTCAATCAACAACAACAACATCGTGAAAAACCGAATGGGTCCCATCTGTGCAAATAGCAGAACAAAACCCCTGAATGCAAATAGGTATTCATCATCTTCATCATCATCTGACGAGGCGACGACGGCGACGACGACGCCTTCCATTGACGGGTGGCACTAATCCGCCGCCCGTACGATAACGAACCGTTCTTAAAGCATTCTCTCACGTAGGACCCGGGCCGACAGCCGTCTCGCTCTTCTGTGCCCACTTGTCATCCGAGTGGAAAATGCGTGCTGACAGTATTGGGCGACTTTTAATCAATCTTGGTTTAGGAGTTTTTATATAGAAATTAGAATGTAGAATTCTGTTTAAATACTTTTCAAATATCAACTTTTTTGCTAAAATTTCAAATCTGCTTTATTGACACTTTGAAACTGTTTGCAATTTTAGTCATACTTATTAACATTTTAGTATTGTAATAGAATCAATTTTTTGGTTCACTGTTATCAAAGTTGACTGATACTTTCTAAATATTTGTAATTTTGTTCCAGTGCCAAATCTTACACAATCTTAAAATTCCAATTGGATCAGATAACTTCTTCAGATGATAGTCGATATGATAGACATTTTCTTGTAGGATAGTGAACCCTTTTGGGTACTAACAATTCTTGGATTTGCAAATAAATTCCTCTTGAGAGAACCTTCCTAATATTCACAGAGCTCCTTTGAAAATCGAAGACAATATTTTCATGGAATTTTAATTGAGGAGGGTCAAAATGCAAAAAAATGTGCAAATCTATGAGTTCTCGTTAGGAATTCAGTCACAAAGCTAATCAAAATCTACGCCTTGGCCGTCCAGTTTGTGTCATTGTGGAATTCCTGTCAGATTACTCTTATACATATATCCAAAAATAATTTTTGCTAAGGTCTAGTCGTGGAATGCTATTGCTATTCGATTGGTAGAATACTGTTCTAATGTCAGTTTGATTCCAGCCGGAATTCTCTTTGGGTTCCAGTAGAATTGTGTTGGCATTAAATTGCAATCCTGAGATTTCAACCAAAGTCCTCCTGAGATTGTAGTCACAGTCGACTTGTGACCAAGTTTTCATTAGATATTTTTTAGTGTGTAAATAAATAATAAATGTAGCAGTACTGTAAGAGATCGTGATCGTCATAAGACAGAGAGTAAAGCGTCTTTTTCTATCTCACATAACCAAATGAAAATATCGTAGGCTCTTTGATCATTTTCGCATTAAAGGCACTAATGAAAAGAATTTGTGTTTTGTTTTGAAATTAGTATTTCTGAAGTATTGAAATAGATAAATGCAAAGAACAATAACGACTCGATAAATTCCGAGCATCTGGAAATGAGCCTCTTGAATAGAAGCTTTCGAGCCTCTTGAAAGGAGGCTTCCAAACCTCTTGAAAGGAGGCTTCTGAGCGTCTTGAAATGAGCCTCTTAAAAGGAAGCTTTCTAGTCTCTTGAAAGGAGGCTTCCAAACCTTTTGAAACTTCCGAGCATCTTGAAAGGAGGCTTCCGAGCTTCTTGGAAGGAGGCTTCCGAGCCTCTTGAAAAAAGGCTTCCGAGCCTCTTGGAAGGAGGCTTCCGAGCCTCTTGGAAGGAGGCTTCCGAGCCTCTTGGAAGGAGGCTTCCGAGCCTCTTGGAAGGAGGCTTCCGAGCCTCTTGGAAGGAGGCTTCCGAGTCTCTTGAAAGGAGGCTTCCAAACCTTTTGAAACTTCCGAGCCTCTTGGAAGGAGGCTTCCGAGCCTCTTGGAAGGAGGCTTCCTAACCTCTTGGAATGAGGCTTCCGAGCCTCTTGGAATGAGGCTTCCGAGCCTCTTGGGAGGAGGCTTCCGAGCCTCTTGGAAGGAGGCTTCCGAGCCTCTTGGAAGGAGACTTCCGAGCCTCTTGGAAGGAGGCTTCCGAGCCTCTTGGAAGGAGGCTTCCGAGCCTCTTGGAAGGAGGCTTCCGAGCCTCTTGGAAGGAGGCTTCCGAGCCTCTTGGAAGGAGGCTCCTGAGCCTCTTGGAAGGAGGCCTCTTGGAAGGAGGCTTCCAAGCCTCTTGGAAGGAGGCTTCCAAGCCTCTTGGAAGGAGGCTTCTGAGCCTCTTGGAAGGAGGCTTCTGAGCCTCTTGGAAGGAGGCTTCTGAGCCTCTTGGAAGGAGGCTTCTGAGCCTCTTGGAAGGAGGCTTCTGAGCCTCTTGGAAGGAGGCTTCGAGCCTCTTGGAAGGAGGCTTCCGAGCCTCTTGGAAGGAGGCTTCCAGAGCCTCTTGGAAGGAGGCTTCCGAGCCTCTTGGAAGGAGGCTTGAGCCTCTTGGAAGGAGGCCTGAGCCTCTTGGAGGAGGCTTCTGAGCCTCTTGGAAGGAGGCTTCCAGGCCTCTTGGAAGGAGGCTTCCGAGCCTCTTGGAAGGAGGCTTCTGAGCCTCTTGGAAGGAGGCTCTGAGCCTCTTGGAAGGAGGCTTCCAAGCCTCTTGGAAGGAGGCTTCCGGAGCCTCTTGGAAGGAGGCTTCCAGAGCCTCTTGGAAGGAGGCTCTGAGCCTCTTGGAAGGAGGCTTCTGAGCCTCTTGGAAGGAGGCTCTGAGCCTCTTGGAAGGAGGCTTCCTGAGCCTCTTGGAAGGAGGCTTCTGAGCCTCTTGGAAGGAGGCTTCTGAGCCTCTTGGAAGGAGGCTTCTGAGCCTCTTGGAAGGAGGCTCTGAGCCTCTTGGAAGGAGGCTTCCTGAGCCTCTTGGAAGGAGGCTTCCTGAGCCTCTTGGAAGGAGGCTTCTGAGCCTCTTGGAAGGAGGCTTGAGCCTCTTGGAAGGAGGCTTCCGAGCCTCTTGGAAGGAGGCTTCCAGGCCTCTTGGAAGGAGGCTTCCGAGCCTCTTGGAAGGAGGCTTCCGAACCTCTTGGAAGGAGGCTTCCGAGCGGCTCGGAAGCCTGGACGGAGGCTTCCGAGCCCCTTGAAAGGAGGCTTCCGAGCCTCTTGAAATGGGGCTTCCGAGCCTCTTGAAAGAAGGCTTCCGAGCCTCTTGAAAGAAGGCTTCAGAGCCTCTTGGAAGGAGGCTTCCGAGACTTTGGAAAGAAGGCTTCCCAGCCTTTTGAAAGGAGGCTTCCGAGCCTCTTGGAAGGAGGCTTCCGAGCCTCTTGGAAGGATGCTTCCGAGCCTCTTGAAAGGAGGCTTCCGAGCCTCTTGAAATGAGGCTTCCGAGCCTCTTGAAATGAGGCTTCCGAGCCTCTTTAACGGAGGCTTCCGAGCCTCTTTAAAGGAGGCTTCCGAGCCTCTTAAAAAGAGGCTTCCGAGCCTCTTGAAAAGAGGCTTCCGAGCCCCTTGAAAGGTGGCTTCCGAGTCCCTTGAAAGGTGGCTTCCGGGCCCCATGAAAGGAGGCTTCGGAGCCTCTTGGAAGGAGGCTTCCGAGCCTCTTGGAAGGAGGCTTCCGAGCCTCTTGGAAGGAGGCTTCCGAGCCTCTTGGAAGGAGGCTTCCCAGCCTCTTGGAAGGAGGCTTCCGAGCCTCTTGGAAGGAGGCTTCCGAGCCTCTTGGAAGGAGGCTTCCGAGCCTCTTGAAAGGAGGCTTCCGAGCCTCTTGGAAGGATGCTTCCGAGCCTCTTGAAAGGAGGCTTCCGAGCCTCTTGAAATGAGGCTTCCGAGCCTCTTTAACGGAGGCTTCCGAGCCTCTTTAAAGGAGGCTTCCGAGCCTCTTAAAAAGAGGCTTCCGAGCCTCTTGAAAAGAGGCTTCCGAGCCCCTTGAAAGGTGGCTTCCGAGTCCTTTGAAAGGTGGCTTCCGGGCCCCATGAAAGGAGGCTTCGGAGCCTCTTGGAAGGAGGCTTCCGAGCCTCTTGGAAGGAGGCTTCCGAGCCTCTTGGAAGGGGGCTTCCGAGTCTCTTGAAAGGAGGCCTCCGAGCCTTTTGGAAGGGGGCTTTTCCCAGCCTCTTGGAAGGGGGCTTTTCCCAGCCCCTTGGAAGGGAACTTTTCCCAGCCCCTTGGAAAGTGGCTTTTCCCAGCCTCTTGGAAGGAGGCTTCCGAGCCTATTGAAAGGATGCTCTGAGCCTCTTGGAAGGAGGCTTCCAGGCCTTTGGAAGGAGGCTTCCGAGCCTCTTGGAAGGAGGCTTCCAGGCCTCTTGGAAGGAGGCTCTGAGCCTCTTGGAAGGAGGCTTCTGAGCCTCTTGGAAGGAGGCTTCTGAGCCTCTTGGAAGGAGGCTTCCTGAGCCTCTTGGAAGGAGGCTCTGAGCCTCTTGGAAGGAGGCTTCTGAGCCTCTTGGAAGGAGGCTTCCGAGCCTCTTGGAAGGAGGCTTCCTGAGCCTCTTGGAAGGAGGCTTCTGAGCCTCTTGGAAGGAGGCTTCCTGAGCCTCTTGGAAGGAGGCTTCTGAGCCTCTTGAAGGAGGCTTCCAGGCCTCTTGGAAGGAGGCTTGAGCCTCTTGGAAGGAGGCTTCCTGAGCCTCTTGGAAGGAGGCTTCCGAGCCTCTTGGAAGGAGGCTTCCGAGCCTCTTGGAAGGAGGCTTCCAGAGCCTCTTGGAAGGATGCTTCTGAGCCTCTTGAAAGGAGGCTCTGAGCCTCTTTAACGGAGGCTTCCGAGCCTCTTGAAATGAGGCTTCCGAGCCTCTTTAACGGAGGCTTCCGAGCCTCTTTAAAGGAGGCTTCCGAGCCTCTTAAAAAGAGGCTTCCGAGCCTCTTGAAAAGAGGCTTCCGAGCCCCTTGAAAGGTGGCTTCCGAGTCCCTTGAAAGGTGGCTTCCGGGCCCCATGAAAGGAGGCTTCGGAGCCTCTTGGAAGGAGGCTTCGGAGCCTCTTGGAAGGAGGCTTCCGAGCCTCTTGGAAGGAGGCTTCCGAGCCTCTTGGAAGGAGGCTTCCCAGCCTCTTGGAAGGAGGCTTCCGAGCCTCTTGGAAGGAGGCTTCCAGGCCTCTTGAAGGAGGCTTCTGAGCCTCTTGAAAGGAGGCTTCTGAGCCTCTTGGAAGGATGCTTCCGAGCCTCTTGAAAGGGAGGCCTGAGCCTCTTGAAATGAGGCCTGAGCCTCTTTAAAGGAGGCTTCCGAGCCTCTCAAAAGGAGGCTTCCGAGCCTCTTAAAAAGAGGCTTCCGAGCCTCTTGAAAAGAGGCTTCCGAGCCCCTTGAAAGGTGGCTTCCGAGTCCCTTGAAAGGTGGCTTCCGGGCCCCATGAAAGGAGGCTTCGGAGCCTCTTGGAAGGAGGCTTCCGAGCCTCTTGGAAGGAGGCTTCCGAGCCTCTTGGAAGGAGGCTTCCGAGCCTCTTGGAAGGAGGCTTCCGAGCCTCTTGGAAGGAGGCTTCCCAGCCTCTTGGAAGGAGGCTTCCCAGCCTCTTGGAAGGAGGCTTCCCAGCCTCTTGGAAGGAGGCTTCCCAGCCTCTTGGAAGGAGGCTTCCCAGCCTCTTGGAAGGAGGCTTCCGAGCCTCTTGGAAGGAGGCTTCCGAGCCTTTTGGAAGGAGGCTTCCGAGCCTCTTGGAAGGAGGCTTCCGAGCCTCTTGGAAGGAGGCTTCCAGAGCCTCTTGGAAGGAGGCTTCCGAGCCTCTTGGAGGAGGCTCCCCGGCCTCTTGGAAGGAGGCTTCTGAGCCTCTTGGAAGGAGGCTTCCGAGCCTCTTGGAAGGAGGCTTCCGAGCCTCTTGGAAGGAGGCTTCCGAGCCTCTTGGAAGGAGGCTTCCGAGCCTCTTGGAAGGAGGCTTCCGAGCCTCTTGGAAGGAGGCTTCCGAGCCTCTTGGAAGGAGGCTTCCGAGCCCCTTGAAAGGTGGCTTCCGAGTCCCTTGAAAGGTGGCTTCCGAGTCCCTTGAAAGGTGGCTTCCGAGTCCCTTGAAAGGTGGCTTCCGGGCCCCTTGAAAGGAGGCTTCCGAGCCTCTTGGAAGGAGGCTTCCGAGCTTCTTGGAAGGAGGCTTCCGAGCCTCTTGGAAGGAGGCTTCCGAGCCTCTTGGAAGGAGGCTTCCGAGCCACTCTGAAGGGGGCTTCCGAGCCTCTCGAAAGGAGGCTTCCGAGCCTCTTGGAAGGAGGCTTCCAGGCCTCTTGGAAGGAGGCTTCCTGAGCCTCTTGGAAGGAGGCTTCCGAGCCTCTTGGAAGGAGGCTTCCGAGCCTCTTGAAGGAGGCTTCCGAGCCTCTTGGAAGGAGGCTTCTGAGCCTCTTGGAAGGAGGCTTCTGAGCCTCTTGGAAGGAGGCTTCCAGGCCTCTTGGAAGGAGGCTTCCTGAGCCTCTTGGAAGGAGGCTTCCGAGCCTCTTGAAGGAGGCTTCGAGCCTCTTGGAAGGAGGCTTCGAGCCTCTTGGAAGGAGGCTTCCGAGCCTCTTGGAAGGAGGCTTCCGAGCCTCTTGGAAGGAGGCTTCCGAGCCTCTTGGAAGGAGGCTTCCGAGCCTCTTGCAAGGAGGCTTCCGAGCCTCTTGGAAGGAGGCTTCCGAGCCTCTTGAAAGGAGGCTTCCGAGCCTCTTGAAAGGAGGCTTCCGAGCCTCTTGAAAGGAGGCTTCCGAGCCTCTTGAAAGGAGGCTTCCGAGCCTCTTGAAAGGAGGCTTCCGAGCCTCTTGAAAGGAGGCTTCCGAGCCTCTTGAAAGGAGGCTTCCGAGCCTCTTGAAAGGAGGCTTCCGAGCCTCTTGAAAGGAGGCTTCCGAGCCTCTTGAAATGAGCCTCTTGAAAGGAAGCTTCCGAGCCTCTTTAAAGGAGGCTTCCGAGCCTCTTGAAAGGAGGTTTCCGAGCCTCTTGGAAGGAGGCTTCCGAGCCTCTTGGAAGGAGGCTTCCGAGCCTCTTGGAAGGAGGCTTCCGAGCCTCTTGGAAGGAGGCTTCCGAGCCCCTTGGAAGGAGGCTTCCGAGCCCCTTGGAAGGAGGCTTCCGAGCCCCTTTGGAAGGAGGCTTCCTGAGCCCCTTGGAAGGAGGCCTTCTGAGCCCCTGGAAGGAGGCTTCCAGGCCCCTTGGAAGGAGGCTTCTGAGCCTCTTGGAAGGAGACTTCTGAGCCTCTTGGATGGAGACTTCCGAGCCTCTTGGAAGGAGACTTCCAGGCCTCTTGGAAGGAGGCTTCCAGAGCCTCTTGGAAGGAGGCTTCCAGGCCTCTTGAAAGGAGGCTTCCAGGCCTCTTGAAAGGAGGCTTCTGAGCCTCTTGAAAGGAGGCTTCTGAGCCTCTTGAAAGGAGGCTTCTGAGCCTCTTGAAAGGAGGCTTCTGAGGCCTCTTGAAAGGAGGCTTCTGAGCCTCTTGAAAGGAGGCTTCCTGAGCCTCTTGAAAGGAGGCTTCCAGGCCTCTTGAAAGGAGGCTTCTGAGGCCTCTTAAAATGAGCCTCTTGAAAGGAAGCTTCCAGGCCTCTTTAAAGGAGACTTGAGCCTCTTGAAAGGAGGTTTCTGAGCCTCTTGAAAGGAGGCTCTGAGCCTCTTGAAGGAGGCTTCCGAGGCCTCTTGAAAGGAGGCTTCCGAGCCTCTTGAAAGGAGGCTTCCTGAGCCTCTTGAAAGGAGGCTTGAGCCTCTTGAAAGGAGGCTTCTGAGCCTCTTGAAAGGAGGCTTCTGAGCCTCTTGAAAGGAGGCTTCTGAGCCTCTTGAAAGGAGGCTTCTGAGCCTCTTGAAAGGAGGCTTCTGAGCCTCTTGAAAGGAGGCCTGAGCCTCTTGAAAGGAGGCTTCCTGAGCCTCTTGAAAGGAGGCTTCTGAGCCTTGAAAGGAGGCTTCTGAGCCTCTTGAAAGGAGGCTTCTGAGCCTCTTGAAAGGAGGCTTCTGAGCCTCTTGAAGGAGGCTTGAGCCTCTTGAAAGGAGGCTTCCTGAGCCTCTTGAAAGGAGGCTCTGAAGTTTTGAAAGGAGGCTTGGAGCCTCTTGAAAGAAGGCTTCTGAGCCTCTTGAAAGGAGGCTTCTGAGCCTCTTGAAGGAGGCTTCCAGCCTCTTGAAAGGAGGCTTCTGAGCCTCTTGAAAGGAGGCTTCCAGCCTCTTGAAAGGAGGCTTCCAGAGCCTCTTGAAAGGAGGCTTGAGCCTCTTGAAATGAGCCTCTTGAAAGGAAGCCTGAGCCTCTTTAAAGGAGGCTTCCAGCCTCTTAAAGGAGACTTCGAGCCTCTTGAAAGGAGGCTCTGAGGCCTCTTGGAAGGAGGCTTCCGAGCCTCTTGGAAGGAGGCTTCCGAGCCTCTTGGAAGGAGGCTCTGAGCCTCTTGGAAGGAGGCTTCTGAGCCCCTTGGAGGAGGCTTCCGAGCCCTTGAAGGAGGCTTCCTGAGCCCCTTGAAGGAGGCTTCTGAGCCCCTTGGAAGGAGGCTCTGAGCCCCTTGGAAGGAGGCTTCCTGAGCCCCTTGGAAGGAGGCTCTGAGCCCCTTGAAGGAGGCTTCCTGAGCCTCTTGGAAGGAGACTTCCGAGCCTCTTGGATGGAGACTCTGAGCCTCTTGGAAGGAGACTTCCAGCCTCTTGGAAGGAGGCTTCCGAGCCTCTTGGAAGGAGGCTTCCGAGCCTCTTGGAAGGAGGCTCTGAGCCTCTTGGAAGGAGGCTTCGAGCCTCTTGGAAGGAGGCTTCCTGAGCCTCTTGAAAGGAGGCTTCTGAGCCTCTTGAAAGGAGGCTTTGGAGCCTCTTGAAAGGAGGCTTCCGAGCCTCTTGAAAGGAGGCTTCCGAGCCTCTTGAAAGGAGGCTTCCGAGCCTCTTGAAAGGAGGCTTCCGAGCCTCTTGAAAGGAGGCTTCCGAGCCTCTTGAAAGGAGGCTTCCGAGCCTCTTAAAATGAGCCTCTTGAAGGAAGCCTGAGCCTCTTAAAGGAGGCTTGAGCCTCTTAAAGGAGACTTCTGAGCCTCTTGAAAGGAGGTTTCTGAGCTCTTGAAAGGAGGCTTCTGAGCCTCTTGAAAGGAGGCTTCCTGAGCTCTTGAAAGGAGGCTCTGAGCCTCTTGAAAGGAGGCTTCTGAGCCTCTTGAAAGGAGGCTTCTGAGCCTCTTGAAAGGAGGCTTCTGAGCCTCTTGAAAGGAGGCTTCTGAGCCTCTTGAAAGGAGGCTTCTGAGCCTCTTGAAAGGAGGCTTCTGAGCCTCTTGAAGGAGGCTTCCGAGCCTCTTGAAAGGAGGCTTCTGAGCCTCTTGGAAAGGAGGCTCTGAGCCTCTTGAAAGGAGGCTTCCTGAGCCTCTTGAAAGGAGGCTTCTGAGCCTCTTGAAAGGAGGCTTCTGAGCCTCTTGAAAGGAGGCTCTGAGCCTCTTAAAAGGAGGCTTCCGAGCCTCTTGAAAGGAGGCTTGTGAGCCTCTTGAAAGGAGGCTTCCGAGCCTCTTGAAAGGAGGCTTCCGAGCCTCTTGAAAGGAGGCTTGCGAGCCTCTTGAAAGGAGGCTTCCGAGCCTCTTGAAAGGAGGCTTCCGAAGCTTTTGAAAGGAGGCTTCCGATCCTCTTAAAAGGAGGCTTCCGAGCCTCTTGAAAGAAGGCTTCCGAGCCTCTTGAAAGGAGGCTTCCGAGCCTCTTGAAAGGAGGCTTCCGAGCCTCTTGAAAGGAGGGATTCTGGGAAGCTGCTTCCAGTATCAGTCCTGATGGGATTGCAATCAGCACATTGTTTTAACATCTCTAAATCTTTTTTTCCCATGACAATCAGTGAAAAGTAAATTTTTGTGATTTCATATCAAACTACAATTAGCTTAACTTCATCGTCTTGGACTATCATTTAGAATGTGTAATTGGCTGGAATCGTGGAAATATGAGTCTCTGCGTAAAGTTCGGTTCAATAGAATCACAGCCCTTCACATCAGTCTCCGGATCTTTGTTGTTCTTGTTATTTTTTAACGGTGTGACTTAATCCTGTCTCCTGAGATATGCAAAGTTTATCCCTCTCGTCAGACCTATACCGGATAAGGGTTGATGAGCAAGAAAGAGTGACTTTAAATCCCTTTTTAACTCAACTTGAACTTTGATAGAAATCGATAGCTTCGTTGTGATAAACTGCAAAATGAAGCTATCGATCTCTATCAGAGTTCAAGTTGAGTTAAAAAGGGATTTAAACTCGATTAGTATCGAGTATCGATAAATTGTTTCCCTAACCTCAATATTGCTATACACTGGATTTATCTTTAAGGAATTGGTGGGCATAGACTTGAGTTTGATTAGCTAAAACTACGCTGATGATTTTATTTGTGCCGTTAAAATAACAATACTTTAAATTTTTGTTTCAGTGCATAAAAAAATCAAATTGCGCGACCCCACTAAATAGATTACTTTTTAGAGCATGGTTAGCATAAACTTAGCAAACATGAACAATTATTTGTTTGTATGCTATTACATGTTTGGTCTACTTCTGGATGTGGATTCTATACGTGTTCCACGTCTTATCAAGGCACCGCCGATTTTAACCGAGATTTTGGTATTATTTTTTGGTATATTACCTCTTAAGCACACCAAGTTTATACCAACTGAACTGCTGTTTTCTATGTCGTTGCTTTTGCGTCTGCTCGGGATAGTTCAATCTGCCCCAACAGAATCGCCCAGTACTGCAGTGCCAGAAGCATCGCCATGCCTGATTCCAACCAAGAGCGTTCCCGGCTTTGGTTTGATGTTGACGGCTAGGAGTTCAATAACAATAACCATCTTCTTTCTCCCTTTTCCCCCGCGGTGCCCACCACCCACATAATATTTGCTCGCCCCAGCAACAGCCAACTCCTCTCAACCGGAGAGAAACAGCATGGCTGGTTCCAATAGGACCAACCTCAGAAGCAAGTGTGCAGCTGCATTCGGCAAGTAATAACTTCTGAACAACAATCGTAAAAAAGGCATACCATCACCATCGAACGACGCCTTTGACGACTGCGGGGATGATGGTGATGGTAAATTTCCCATTACATTGTTGTTGATTTGCAGCGGCGTCGATGTTATGGTTACAGTCTCGCAACATTGTTGCAGCGAACTTTTGCGGACTGATGGACGGGTTGTATTGTGCTGCTTGTTAAGAGAAATGATAAGCCCTAATGCTCTTATGACAACAGACGGACGGAACTGCCAGCGCTGCGCAGTTCTTCGCATCCGACTGACAAATTATTAGGTGTCTCGGCGAGAAAGTGTGAACGACGTTGCGGGTAAATTGGCCGGAACGGGGAAACATGGCCCCGTGCCAGATAACTGCGCGGTGATTGACCGTATCGGACTGGCTGGTTTACGACATTCGACCGGGAGTACTTTTTGGGGGACGCGGCGAAAGACTCTTGACCGAATGTTGCGGGTAATTATGCTTTACTAAGTTGACTTTGTGTAGAAGGCGAAAGGCACTGATTGTGAAAATAAATCTTAATGACCAGACTAATAAATTAGACGCGTTTTTTATATGTTACTCTTTGTGATATGCGTTAACTAGTCGCAATTTAATTCTAATGATTTGCTTATATTATATGAGGTACACCTACTATTGTAAATAAAAACTAAGTTTTCTCTTCGTTCTGCAATATTTATTTACTCAGTAAAAATACGTCAGCGAAAAACCCGTGGAATGTTCAACTAATGTGGCTGGGTATCTAGTTTTTATTTTAGTTTCAAATTAAATAGTTAGGATCCACATTCAGCCGCATTGGTTGTCTTAATAAAGACATGCAGTAACGTGTGTTTTACATGAACACGGTAAAATCAAACGAACTGTTTTATATTCCCACCAAACAATTCAATTAACTTCAGGCCCCAGCAACTTCCAATTAAGAAAAAGATTCTCTCTCCCTACCCGTTACGATTCACTGGCGGACGACATAAACAGGCCCATTTTACGAGCTTGGTTTCGGTTTGGTATCAGCATAGCCCAGCTTCAACCCAGGAAGAAAGCAGCTCGTCCCAATCGTAACCATTCGTTAAAAGCGATTATCGGCATCTTTGAAGCTTTCGAAACACATTTTGAAGGGAGTCCATGACCAATTCAATTTGATACCCAATCAGCACAAGCAAAAAAAAAACAGGAATAATAAATTAAGTTACAGAACATAAGTAGCTAACGTAGTGATGGTGGTAATTTTCACCGTATCAGAAGAAGATCTAAGTTTTCAAATTCATCATCCTACTTAAAATACGCTTCTTCAGATAAATCTTGCTGGTGCCAACTGTGAATCCTATTATTTGCAGGCGACGTGGTGTAGCCAACTTTTTACTTCCCTAACCTTCTCAATCCCACTAGCAAGCTGTTTCGTTGCGATAGGTCAGTTCGGTTGATTAATTCATCGGCTCACGCTCCTTCTCACGTTCCTAGAGCGAGTGTTGCGTACTCAACGATTATATTTACAATCGGGTTCTAGACCTTCGCCCTGTGTACGGCCGACCAGTGTCTGGAGGTTGCTCGTGAAACCGATAGAGTTCCACGGTCGGTCGCCATCGATGTCTGCTGATCGCTGATCAATCGAACGCCCCCGCCGAAATTTAAGTCCCGGTTGGTTGCCGCCGACGCGTTGGCACAGTTCAATACGCTTAGATTTCCCAGCGTATAGTGCAGCAACGTACGAACCATCTGTACGGCACTCGTCGTCGTGTCGAGACTTGTTTGCACCCACGCATAATCGACGCCGGCGGAGACTTGACAGACAACTTTACGAGGCGCATTTCCGATGCTCTCCTCTTTCAACCAATTTGAATTAATTTAGACGATAAATCGTAAATTGCTGGAAAGTACTCCTCCGCAATGGCCGCGCCTGCCCCCCACTTCCTCCCGAACAATGTGTGTAACTAGACCAAAAAGCAGCTCTCCTTCGCCGTTTAAATTCAAAGCTTAGTCAAGCCGACGTCGTCGTCGCCGGTTGCACACTCCCTAATTGTGTAGAGTAGTGCACCGAACGAACGAACGGCTGTTCAAAACAACGCTACACATCACAACAAATGCCTCGTCGCCGTAGTCGTCGCTGGCCTTTTTCAACGATTCATTCATAACATTTCCCCGCGACACGGTGGGGCATCACCTCGGTCCGGCTGGCTGGAATTCATTTTTCGGAAAAGTCAAATGTTCACAAAACTTTCTAAAAGAAACAAAAAACCCATAGAGACAAGGATTTTTTTTTTATTTTTCAAATAATTTGTGATTAACAATCTGATTAAGGGGGTAATACACTCTTGGAGCGCTGCGACACTTTCGGTTTTCGGCCTGTAACTTTGGAACGGAGTGTTTTATGAACATCGGTTAAAGTTTACCATAAAGTACATACTCCAAAGGCAAAAAATCTATATTTTTTAAGCTTGCAGAGTGTATATATCCCTTACTACATTTCCCAATAGTTGACCTATGGAACATACATATAGGGAGCGGGTTTCAATTTATAATTACTCACCGTTTCAGAGAGCGTGTAGTGGCGAATAAGTTTAGGCTAATAAGCTTGGGCAAGTCTATTACTTTATACAACCCCAGGAGTTTTAATGCCCAAGAAAACGAAGCGTAAATAAATTTCTTACTATGATTACTCCCAGCATCTTTTCAAATATATTATGTAATCAATTACTTATAATGATAATCCCAAACTATATTCCCTACCAATCATCCATATTATTGTGTTAAATGTTTTGTACCTTCATGTTTTTGTTTGTATACCTTCAAAGAGTGAAATATTTGTGTTTAGTATTTTTCCAAATCTAACTTAATAGAATTTAGATGGTGATACACTCTAAAATATTTCTCTAACTTCCAACACGAAAAATAAAAAACAAATGCTAAAATTTAAAAAAAAATCACTTTAAAAAAGCATTCAGTGTTGAATGATTACAGATTTGAGAAACAATTTTATTGAATTAGGACTGTAAAAATAAAATTATTCAAATTCAAAATGTGAAATTGATGATATCACGGATTAAAAATGTTATTTGCCTAAATTGTGTTTAGATTGATTTAAGAAAGCACATTTTTTTAATCTTTATTACAATGATTTTTCAAAACATAGATTGAGTTCATCACTTCAGAAAGCTCAATTTGGGTCCAGATGATTGAACAACATTCTTCGCGGAATGAAATTGTGCTGCGAGATATTCAATTACTACATTTAAAGCTAACTATCATTTTAACATATATTTTGTGCGCAGTCATATTTTTTGTATTGTTTGGCAAAAAGAACTCAAATACACTCTCACTAAATTTATATAAAAAGCGATAGATTCTTGTTAATGATAAAATTTTCAGACAGATTTCGTATCGTTTCCACGAACACCAGTTGGCTTGCTCACACATTTGTAAAAAACATGTTTCGTAGTCGTTGAACCTCATTATCCAGAATGACTCACAGTGGCGTTCCTTGCAGTAAAATGTGCGACTACCGGAGATGCATCCTGAACAGAACATGAGCCAAGAGCGTGTCTTTGTGTTCTTAGCGATCATGGAAATTAAGGTTCCTTAGCGTTGGAACTATGCAAAAACATAGGAGCATGCTTGATTTCTATCCGCTAGATGCCCACGTGTTCCATTACTAGCCGAAAAATGTGTAACATGCCGTCGCTTGAATTTGTTTTCCTAGGATTCAAGTTGCTATGTTAGGTCAGAGCTCTTGAACAGTGTGCTGTGTTCAGAATGTTTTGAACACGAACACACATTTTCGTGTTCAGAATGCATCTCTGGACTTCAAAGCAAGACCAGACTGAATATTTCATTCTGCTTATGCCGCTATGTTAATAATTAATTATTATAATAAACAAGTAAACACCGGATTTATCATCCACAGATTAATCAAATCCAGGATGTTTTCAAACTCGAAAAAGTTTACTCCATGCTCCAAAAATCGAGAGATCCACATTTTGCTTGATATGTTATCGTGGTAAAAAATTAATGAATAATGCTGCATTTCGTTATTTGATCATGCAAAAAAAAAGTGTTTCAAATCTGTTATGATACAACACTGTAACGTGAAAATTAGGTAAGAAAAAGGCGGAAAGAATTAAAGCAATCTCCTACTCCAATAAAGTCACACTCTGTCTAATCACGCTGGAAATCTTAAGGACGTAACTGCAGAAATCGATGTTCCTTCATTATCTCTTTCCTTTCGTTTCAATACAGCAAGCGATTGTGTCTAACATATGTTCGCGCTATATGTAGTGTGATGATCAATTATTGAATCTTGCGCCAGGAATGATAAGCATAGATGGAAATAATAAATTTCCTTCTAAGCTATGAATTTCTGTTTCCTTCAAAAACCTTTCGTAAGCTCATCCAGGTATTGTTCCAGTAATTCCCTCTGAATTATTTTATGATTTTATCGGGAACTCATCCGGCAATTCCTTCGGAAATTTGTTTTTCCGCGAACTCATCTGGGAATTCCTGTTTTAACACCTTCGAGAATTCTGTTTTTTTTTCGGCATACTTACATGAATTTCTTTGGCATTTTTTCGGGATTTCCTTTGAAAATACGTTTAGGAA
Source organism: Armigeres subalbatus (assembly GCF_024139115.2). Lineage (NCBI taxonomy): Eukaryota > Metazoa > Arthropoda > Insecta > Diptera > Culicidae > Armigeres > Armigeres subalbatus. The sequence goes on along the minus strand of NC_085140.1, from coordinate 294,059,528 downwards.
TCCGCTGGGAATTCCTAACAAATTGTTTTAAAAATTATCATTTTTTTGGGAAACGACTGTGGGGTTTAATCATAGATCATGAATTAACGGCTACGCAGTCTCATATGATTAAAACGAGTTTTTATTCGTCCGACGTTTCGACACGGGACACACACACAAGAAGACACTAATCCCGTGTCGAAACGTCAGACGAATAAAAACTCGTTTTAATCATATGAGACTGCGTTGCCGTTAATTAATGATCTATGTTTAAAAATTATCTTTGACAATTCATCCGAAATTTCTTCTGGAAATACCCACGGGACTTTCTCTGGGAATTCCTCTTGGCATTCCTTCGGGAATAGGAAGGAATTGTACCCGATTTTGCGTAAGAATTCGCAATGGATTCAATGAATGAATTCCCAAAAGATTTCCCGAAGGAATTCACAATGAAATTTCTTGGAGAAATTACCAGAGGCATTCCTGGACCTATTCCTGAAACAACTCTCCGACAAAAAGCGAAAGAATTTCCTAACGAATTCAGGAAGAAATCGCTGAATATGCTCCCGGAAGGTTTCTCAAAAATATTCCCGGAGGAGTTTGCGAAGGAATTCTTGAAGGAATTTTCGAAGGAACTTTGATGGGTGTACCAATCGCCGCTATAGTTAAGAACAACTATTTTTCAAAATATAAATAAAAGGCATGTTGGGTGGTTGGTGTTGATATGCCAAGCGAAAGGTTTCCCTTACTGTTCCTTAGAACTAATGTGAAAACCGCATTAAATGTTGTGATAGTACCCAAAATTGCTTAATCCATAATAGAAACGCATCTATTTTTAATTTTGGTTCCTATTATGGCAAATCCCATTGTTTTCTTATGGGATTGACCATAATGGGACCACTAGTGTAACAACTGGTGCAAAGTACGAAAAAAATAAGCAAAATCATTTTCTACAATTGGGTTGTTTAGGGGTATCGATGTTTTTACATATATGTAAATATTCTTCATATATGAATATATTCTGAATCTGAGCCGAACTACAATTTTTCAGAATTTTTGGAGCCCTGGAACTGTTTTTAATTTGCATCTTAAATTCATATGGGACTAAAAATTTGTTCTTATGCTGCATGGGCCAACTGTCATTCTATGAATGCTAGTTCTATCGACTGAAATGGCTTATTGTTTTGCTGTATAGAAATGTAAATAAAAGGTTTACAAACAAAATGAAAAAATGTTGGAGATCAGAAGCAGAAAAGCAACCTCATATTTTTCTTTGCTAAACAACCCAATTGTATTTTGTTTGATTTGGAGGAGATTAAATGTGTTATCGTGTCATACGAATATGGTTCACTGATCAGGAAACATTTTGTGGTGATATGATGTGTCCCTTGGTGTATAATTGTGTAGAATTGATTTTCCGGAGGATTTCCTCGTGGAACTCCCGTAGAAATTTTCAGAGGAAGTGAACGGCTTCACCTTGTGCTTACGAGTGCAAAATTTGGTCATCTGGAAACTCCTTCAGGAATTCCTTCGAAAATTTTCTCTTCGAACTCCTCCGGAGATAACTCCGAATTATTTTCCAAGAATTCCTCCATAAACTTTCCCGTGAACTCCGGGGAAATTCGCAAAGAAGTTACTGAAATAATTCTTGGGCAAATTGCTAGAGTAATTCGCGAAACAGTTCCTAGAATAGTTCCCGAGGAACTGCGACGCTTTCTGGTAGCAATTCATGAAGAAAAATAGTAGGAAAATTCCATCAAAGTATTGAAAGAAATAGTAATATTTTCTTGGATTTTCTTGAAAATTGTTAAATTTTATAATTAGCCTGACTGTAAATATATTCCGAATTTCGACCTGGGTCTTGATCAGGTGAAACTTCATAATATTTCCGTGCTTTGCCATTAAAATGTTAAAAATGATTTTTTTTAGTTATAATAATTGACTAGAAGCTATAGGACGCGCCTCATTAGGTAACATTATCGGCCACCTTTTTCCTATTTCCATGTCGGAAACGATCGCCTGATTAGGCATTCGGGATCCGATAATTGCACCAGCTGGAGAACTTCAGCTGCCAGGAATAATACAAGTCAGCAAAGTACATACACCCAACCGGCAGTTGTTAGATTTTCTAACAATTCTGTTTAAGAATCTACCAAAACCTGTATAAGAACTGGGCATATGCGAAATTGTTAGACTGTTATACAAAATAATTTAAGCAAAACTTACAAAATTGTTAGATTCTTATACAATATTTCTTATACAGGTTTGGTAGATTCGTATAAAGAATTGTTGGAAAATCTAACAACCGCCGGTTGGGTGTAGGAGCTTCGGCATAAATGCGGGGTTCTCAAGCCAATAATGGTGCTAACGTAGCTGAAGGCTGCAAATTCACAAAACAAAAGATTTAATAATAACCCGAGTTCGTACTTTTCGTTTCGATAAGACAAGACAAAATCAAGCGATTTTCGGTTCAGAGGAGAGTCTTTTTCGGAGTTTGTAGAGCAAACCTAGAAGATAAGCGCAAACCGTGCCTACTTGATGAATATCTTTTTTCGTTCCATCACTTTTCTTCGCGAAAATTTTCGGCAAGCTATTACAAAAATGTTATGACCCCAACGGGATTCGAACCTAGAACATCGACAAAAATGACGATGGGATGCGGTCACTATATAGCCATCCAATCACATCGACCGCATGTAGGGATTAGGTTGTTTGTTCCATAAAGGCTACTCTTTTCGCAATTGGCTATGCCACGGAAAGGAAGCAAGAAGTGAGAAAATAAGCAAATCAACTTTTCGCGGCACTGGTGGTGAGGGAGAAATGATTATCTCTCATCAGACCTTTTTTCTTTTCCCGCCAACTTTTTTCTCGGTGAAAATCAGCGTGAGGGAGTATTCTATGCTAATGAGTGAGAACTACGATCCATAATAATAACAATACTGTTTTTCTCTTTTCAATTGATTTAAATACTAACTAGTGTTGAAATTTGATTACAAAAATGAAGCACTCCGACCAAATCGAAACAATACATTGATTGACAGTTCCGCTAGCCTTTGACTCATGCTTACTGAGCTTTCAGTTCACATCGTTTACACGAACACAAAAGCAAGAGGCTACGCCGCCGTGCCGCGGAAAATCTAAACCGACGACGACATTTTTTGATAACCCCGGTGTCGCCCAGGGCACGACTAGACTCAGAAATAGACCAAACCTGTAATAACATTCAAACAAATCACCATCGTAATTGTATTGCGTGTATAGTGTAAAACAATTTAACCTTCTTCGGATATTAGAAAAAACTTACGAATAAGATGTTGGGGTCATATTGACCCAGAAATGTAAATGCTTATAAAACAGTCAAATTATAACCGAATTGCAAAGTTTATATACCGTTCGAAAGATAAACTCATCAATTTTGTGGCTATGTGGTGATATGCTGGTTCTGGAGACAATGGCCACCGGGAAACGACTTCCACGGGGACCTTGTCGGTCATATAAGGGGAACATAAAAATCGCTCCATATATGCCATTCGATCGCTAATTCTTAATAGATTCTCTTAAAACGGTAATGTATGGTCCATGAGAGGGCTTCCGATGAATGTGGCCACTCCTGGTACATACAAGGTCCCCCCGGGGAACCCGCAGGAGGGGACATTTCCGTTTTAGCACCAAAATATGTCGTGCGGCGGCTCTTTCGTCATGATTTTCCACCAAACAGATGGCTATGCGCTTGAAATCGATAAGTGGCCACATTGGCCACTCCTGATACATGCAGGGTTCCCCCGGGGAACCCGCAGGAAGGGACATTTCCGTTTTAGCACAGAGCCGCCGCACGGTATCGTCATGATTTTCCACAAAATATATGATAATGCGCTTGAAATCGCTAAGTGACCACATTGGCCACTCTTGGAGCCTATGAGGTGCCCCCGTGGATCCCGTAAAAGGGGACATTTCCGTTTTAACACCAAAATATGTCGTGCGATAGCTCTTTCGTCATGATTTTCCACAAAATAGATGATTATGTGCTCGAAATCGATAATTGACCACATTGGCCACTCTTGGAACCTATGAGGTGCCCTTGGGGAACCCGTAGAAAGGAATATTTCCGTTTAAACTCCAAAATATGCCATGCGGTGGCTCATTCGTCATGATTTTTCACAAAATAGATGATTATGCGCTTGAAATCGATAATTGACCACATTGGCCACTCTTGGATCCTATGAGGTGCCCTCGGGAAACCCGTAAAAGGGGACATTTCCGTTTTAACACCAAAATATGTCGTGTGGCGGCTCTTTTGTCATAAATTTCCACCAAACAGATGGTCATGCGCTTGAAATCGATAAATGATCACATTGGCCACTCCTTGTATATGCAAGGTGCCCCCGGTGAACCCGTAGGAGAGGACATGTCCGTTCTGGCACCAAAATGTGCGGTGCTGCGGCTCTTTCATCATGATTTTCCACAAAATAGATGATTATGCGCTTGAAATCGATAAGTTACCACATTGGCCACTCTTGGAGCCTATGAGGTGCCTTCGGGGAATCCGTAAAAGAGGACATTTCCATTTCAACACTAAAATATGCCGTGCGGCAGCTCTTTCGTCATGATTTTGATGAAATAGATGATTATGCGCTTGAAATCGATAAGTGACCACATTGGCCACTCTTGGAACCAATGAGATGCCCACGGGGAACCCGTAGATGGTGACATTTCCGTTTTTATACCGAAATGAATAAGTGACCACATTTTCCATTTTGGAACCTATGAAGTCGCCGTGAAGCTCATAGGAGAGGACATTTCCGTTCTTACTCCTACTCTTACTTAGGGCCGATGCCCACGTAGCGTGTTTTCAAGCTGCGTGCACGCCGCGTCCACGCAAGGTATCCGGCATCAAATGTAGTCGTGCACACGTTTACGTGTGCATTACTCCATTTGATACTGGGTACCTTGCGTGAACGCGGCGTGCAAGCAGCGTGAAAAAACTTTACGTGGACATCGGCCTTTAAAGACATGCCGTGCAGCGACTCTTTCACTATAATTTTCCATCAAATAGTTGGTAATGCTCTTGAAATCTAAAATCAACCCGGAGGAACCCCAGGCCCAATTTCGGTAATTGTGGAGTGCCTTGAAGAATTCATTGAAAGTGTCTGTGCACACAAAATCTAACTCACTTTTGAGGAACTTTTCCTCAACCGAATTGCTCGCAGTAAATAGCATTCGACGAAAATCCTGCCCTATTGTTTCCTATTGAAAATTGGCCAGATCGGACTATGGGCTCCGAAGTTATGGCCAAAATACTAATTTCAGCAGCTACATGGGAAAATCACTTTTCTGGCACTTATGCTCATCCGATTGGCTTGCAATAAGTTGCGTTCAGCAGAAAGTTTTAGAATGCAAGTAAACAAATATGAAAAATAAGAGCTATCTACCTATTAGTGTTATATTAGACTTTTCTTATATATTTCTCAACCCTTTTGAACGAACGATAAAGGCACCATCACCACTAGGTAGATTATTCTTGTTTTTTTTTTCTATCAAATAGGTCATTCATTCCGAACTTAATATCTTCAACCTACAAGGTACCCGCAGGAGTCTCACAGAAAGAGAGATTTTTTTTTATATCAAAATGTTGCGTTTTCATATCATTGTACACGGCGATCGGTGAAAACCTCAAACTTCTATGAGTCGATATTGAAGGGACCATCGACTAATGATAATATCGAGATGCGGAATAGAAAATCCTGTCTCCTCCCCTTGGAGAGCTGTTCGAAGGAATCATCACTGTAGCCCAGAAACTATTTTTTAATTTGACTCAGTATACTCAATTTCAAATGAAGAACAATTTCAAGCGCATAACCAACTTTTTGAAGACTTGAGGCCAGGGTAGACAATAATAGACGAAGATAGAGCTGCCGTAAGCGGCACAGAAATTTGAAATAACCATGAAAATGTCCTCTCTTACGGGTTCGCAGGGCATCTCAAAGGTTCCAAGAGTAGACAATATCACTAATCAACTCCAAGCACATGACCATCTGTTTGGTAGAAAATAACAAAGAAAGAGCCATCGCACGGCATATTTTGGTGTTAAAATGGAAATGTACTCTTCTACGAGCTCCCGGGTTCACCTCATAGGTTCTAAGGGTGGACAATATGTCGATTTCGAGGGCACCTATTTGGAGGAAAATCACGACGAAAGAGCCGCCGCATGACATATGTTGGTGTAAAAATGGAAATGTCATTTTCTACGTGTTCTCCGAGGGAGCCTCATAGGTTTCAAATGTAGCCAATGTGGTCACTTATCGATTTCGAGCGCACGTCTATCTGTTCGATGGGAAAACACCAAAAGAGCCGCCGCACGGCTTATATTGGTGTCAAAATGAAAATGTCCACTTCTACGGGTTCCCTCATAGGTTCCAGGCGTTGCCAATGTGGTCACTTATCGATTTCAAGCGCATTATCATCTATTTTGTGGAGAATCATGACGAAAGAGACGCCGCACGGCATATTTTGGTGCTTAAACGGAAATGTCCTCTCATACGGAATACCCGGGGGCACCATGCATGTACCAGGAGTGGCCAATGTGGTCATTTATCGATTTCAAGCGCATAACCATCTGTTTGGTGGAAAATCATGACAAAAGAGCCACCGCACGGCATATTTTGGTGCTAAAACGGAAATGTCCCCTCCTGCGGGTTCTCCGGGGCGCCTTGCATGTACCAGGAGTGGCCAATGTGGTCATTTATCGATTTCAAGCGCATAACCAAACCATCTGTTTGGTGAAAAATCATGACAAAAGAGCCGCCGCACGGCATATTTTGGTGCTAAAACGAAAATGTCCCCTCCTGCGGGTTCCCCGGGGGCACCTTGCATGTACCAGGAGTGGCCAATGTGGTCTTTTATCGATTTCAAGCGCAATATCATCTATTTGGTGGAGAATCATGACAAAAGAGCCGCCGCACGGCATATTTTGGTGCTAAAACGGAAATGTCCCCTCCTGCGGTTTCCCCGGGGGCACCCAGCATGTACCAGGAGTGGCCAATGTGGTCTTTTATCGATTTCAAGCGCAATATCATCTATTTGGTGGAGAATCATGACAAAAGAGCCGCCGCACGGCATATTTTGGTGCTAAAACGGAAACGTCCCCTCCTGCGGGTACCCCGGGGCGCCTTGCATGTACCAGGAGTGGCCAATGTGATCACTTATCGATTTCAAGCGCATAACCATCTGATTGGTGGGAAATCATGACAAAAGAGCCGCCGCACGGCATATTTTGGTGCTAAAACGGAAATGTCCCCTCCTGCGGGTTCCCCGGGGGCATTTTGCATGTACCAGGAGTGGCCAATATGGTCATTCATTGATTTCAAGCGCATAACCATCTGTTTGGTGGAAAATCATGACAAAAGAGCCGCAGCACGGCATATTTTGGTGCTACAACGGAAATGTCCCCTCCTGCGGGTTCCTCGGGGCGCCTTGCATGTACCAGGAGTGGCCAATGTGGTCACTTATCGATTTCAAGCGCATAACCATCTGATTGGTGGAAAGTCATGACAAAAGAGCCGCCGCACGGCATATTTTGGTGCTAAAACGGAAATGTCCCCTCCTGCGGTTTCCCCGAGGGCACCCAGCATGTACCAGGAGTGGCCAATGTGGTCTTTTATCGATTTCGAGCGCAATATCATCTATTTGGTGGAGAATCATGACAAAAGAGCCGCCGCACGGCATATTTTGGTGCTAAAACGGAAACGTCCCCTCCTGCGGGTACCCCGGGGCGCCTTGCATGTACCAGGAGTGGCCAATGTGATCACTTATCGATTTCAAGCGCATAACCATCTATTTTGTGGAAAATCATGACGACAGAGCCGCCGCACGGTATATTTTGGTGCTAAAATGGGAATGTCCCCTCCTGCGGGTTCCCCGGGGGCACCTTGCATGTACCAGGAGTGGCCAATGTGGTCATTTATCGATTTCAAGCGCATGACCATCTGTTTGGTGGAAAATCATGACAAAAGAGCCGCCGCACGGCATATTTTGGTGCTAAAACGGAAATGTCCCCTCCTGCGGTTTCCCCGGGGGCACCCAGCATGTACCAGGAGTGGCCAATGTGGTATTTTATCGATTTCAAGCGCAATATCATCTATTTGGTGGAGAATCATGACAAAAGAGCCGCCGCACGGCATATTTTGGTGCTAAAACGGAAACGTCCCCTCCTGCGGGTACCCCGGGGCGCCTTGCATGTACCAGGAGTGGCCAATATGGTCATTCATTGATTTCAAGCGCATAACCATCTGTTTGGTGGAAAATCATGACAAAAGAGCCGCAGCACGGCATATTTTGGTGCTACAATGGAAATGTCCCCTCCTGCGGGTTCCCCGAGGCGCCTTGCATGTACCAGGAGTGGCCAATGTGGTCACTTATCGATTTCAAGCGCATAACCATCTGATTGGTGGAAAGTCATGACAAAAGAGCCGCCGCACGGCATATTTTGGTGCTAAAACGGAAATGTCCCCTCCTGCGGGTTCCCCGGGGGCACCTTGCATTTACCAGGAGTGGCCAATGTGATCATTTATCGATTTCAAGCGCATGACCATCTGTTTGGTGGAAAATCATGACAAAAGAGCCGCCGCACGGCATATTTTGGTGCTAAAACGGAAATGTCCCCTCCTGCGGGTTCCCCGGGGGCACCTTGTATGTACCAGGAGTGGCCAATGTGGTATTTTATCGATTTCAAGCGCATTATCATCTATTTTGTGGAAAATCATGACGACAGAGCCGCCGCACGGCATATTTTGGTGCTACAACGGAAATGTCCCCTCCTGCGGATTCCCCGGGGCACCATGCATGTACCAGGAGTGGTCAATGTGGTCACTTATCGATTTGAAGCGCATAACCATCTGATTGGTGGAAAATCATGACAAAAGAGCCACCGCACGGCATATTTTGGTGCTAAAACGGAAATGTCCCCTCCTGTGGGTTCCCCGGGGGCACCTTGCATGTACCAGGAGTGGCCACTTTCGTCGAAAGCCCTTTCATGGACCATACATTACCGTTTTAAGAGAATATATGAAGAATTAGCGATCGAATGGCATATATGGAGCGATTTTTATGCTCCCCTTATATGACCGACAAGGTCCCCGTGGAAGTTGTTTCCCGGTGGCCATTGTCTCCAGAACCAGCATATCACCACATAGCCACAAAATTGATGAGTTTATCTTTCGAACGGTATATAAACTTTGCAATTCGGTTATAATTTGACTGTTTTATAAGCATTTACATTTCTGGGTCAATATGACCCTAATATCTTATTCGTAACTTTTTTTGTGGGGTCGTTCCTGTTGCACCTTAAAATACTTTTTTCATGACAGATGCTTCATTTCCACAAAATATTAAAAGTCGAGAAATTTCAAAACGATCGTATTATCAGGTAAAAAGTTATTCTACTTTGAAGTTGCGTTTTGGGTCATATTGACCCCAACATCTTACTAAGGTTAAAAAAGAGCAATCATTATTTTTTACGGTAGTTTCAGTCTTTTACTCTGCTGAGCACAATGCTGTGCATAGTCCCGTTAGGTTGCAAAAAGCAAAAATGTGTCTGTAATACATACATTTCAATTTAATAAATGTTTTAAATAAAAGATCCGAGATATGGGCAGTGTTTTTGAAAAATCTGGATAATTTTTTAAGAACTAAAACACCGCTATTTTTAATCGTTTCAGAGATATTGAAATCAAAATAGAATTTACAATAAGTATCTTCCAAATTAACTATATGCAATAAGGAAGACATTTACGGAGCAATAGAAAACAATAAAATCGAGCAAGTTTGAGTAAGCACCCGTCTGTGCGCCAACTCGCCAAACAACAAGCCAGCCCGGCAGCAGCAAAGCTCCCCCGTCTCTCGGCTGGTTTTCATTCATCCGAATGCTCAAAAATGGTTTCATTCATAAAAAAATACCGTTATCTTCTCGCGCGCGGTGGTGGCCGCCGCGATGCGATGGAGGGCCGATGGCTTTCGTGTTGCTGTTGTGCCTCATGTCTACTGAATTTTATTCCACCAACTAAACCGAACCGAACTGCAGGCGGTGCGGTACGCGAAGGCATCCGACTGCACTTCGCGGGACCGCGACGGGGGCGTTGAGCCCTTTTGTTGAGACGCATATGAATCACCCGAGAATAATGCAACGCGAGAGGAGCTGGGGCCCAGCGGGGTCTTTAAATCAGATTCTAAAGGGGTCGCTAATTGGTCTCGAGTTTCGCTCAATAGATTAACCGGTCCCGGGATGCCGTCGAATGTTTCCTTGAGACGGCCGCCACGCCAACTCACTCAAGCCGCTAGGTGAGAGAGCAAGGAGGGTCTGGTCTGGGTCTGTGGGGCTCGCTTGCCCTTCGCCTCGGAGCTTGAGTTGACAGTGACAGAGAAATGACGAGCGCTGCCGTCGCCTGATTGATATGTATCTTTGCTAGACTGGGGGTTGAATACGGGATGGTGCACTTGGAAAATGGATAGAGCGCACTGCCGCGGAATTGAGCCGAACACGCCTCCGCTGATCCGAGGTGATGAGATAGCTTTGAGGCAGACACCATGAATTGTGCACCGTGATATCAAATTAAGATGATGCACGATCTCTGGCAAATAAGAGGTATGAATTTCGTAGAAGCATCCATCAGTTGTGTATTTGTCTCGCTCCCATATTTCCGGAGAATTTCTCTGTAAAGTTATCCTTAGCCTTTTGGAATTATTTGTAATTTGCTGAATCTTGTTGGCAAATGTGTAAACCACTTAATAAAATTCAGTTTGAATAATAAAATCAGTTGAAAGTTTACTTTTACCGAAGATTACAACAGACTAGGGATTCAAACTGAATTTCACACATTTTTTGCTCCTGGTAACTTATCTCATTTCTTCTAGTTCTTCTAGATGTTTTTTGAAAAAAAGAACTATCACATTTTCGGTCTGTCTTTGAATGTGTCAGTGGAGTAAATCACATTCTTTTCAACTGTTGCCCAACTATCCTTAACATAACCAACGGTGTGCATTCAAATGGCACCCATTAGCGTTGAAATGCTCCCATTCCAACTCGCGAAGTTAATGGGCAACTAATTACAGTCCTTCCTGAAGTGCCTTCTAATCAACAAAAACACCAACAACATTAGCCGCGTCATTAATTAACCACGCTGTGGTCAAGTCGGCTTTTAGGCAGCTAACTAGAAGCGATTAATGCGTAGTGGGGCACGATAACTATCATCGCCCTGTCTGCCGGTTGGCGTGAGAGCAGAACACATTTAGACAGAACAAATACGCATGGTTCTGGGGCTGGAAGCTCTTTCACGTGTCAGCCCGGGCACGGAGACGATGACGGGCTACCAGTGCTCTAATAGGAGTAATAAACGACCTTCTTCTCATGATCGCCGTCGCCGTCGTCATCCGCACGTCATTTAAACTGTGCGCTGATGAACCATTATGACTGTTATTATCAGCCATTCATCATCGCTCTCTTACCACTCGGCGGTAAACCTCGCCGTGCAAGTGGGCAGATGATCCAGTTTCGTGCTCATCTCACGCCCTACGCTGGCTGGCTCGACCACTTGACCGCGGACCTAGGCATGAGTATGAGAGTCCGCGGTGGGGCAGGAGGGGCCTCCAATTAATTTTTACGCGTAGAAACAACTGCAGTTGGCAGCCCCAAGGCTAGGAACCATGTCACCAAGCTCACAAGGGCAGCAGCACCGGGTCCGGATGATGCTCAGTGTGGTGGTCTGCTTGCTTGTGCGGCGAGATGGATTGAAGTAGATCACGCCGGGCCGCATGGTGGCTTGTGCACGATGCATAATTCATGAGGAAGATCTCGAAAACGAAGACTAAGGGCCGCTCCGGATCCGGACCAACCTTAATGCAACCGGATTTCCGATGTTGCACCCTGCTACTGGTGAGTAGAAGCACTCGCGAACGCGCGTGGTATGTCTTGTCGTCGGTGGTATGTAGGTGCTGCTGGTACTAATGAATGCAACAGGATGTGATTTTTCCTGGTCATACGCGGCACGTGGACTTTTCCCCGGTTGATTGCGGGTTTGTGAGACGATAATTGCACCGTTAATGGGGGTACAAATAGATGCTATCAGTTGCTAATCCAATCAAAATATTTGTCTAAGTACTGATTGAATTGGATCATGCGAGACATATAAGGCTAATTAATGACGATAGTAATTTAGAGGAGCCTTATCAAGGTGCTATTTTAGCGAATTTTTGCGTGAGGAAGGCAGGATTCCTAACCATTTTGAACCCAATGGGTATATGCAGATTGTGATGATTAGTGAAATCGTTATGAAAAACTCCTTAGTGAATAATAACGAAAATGAGAAACCGTAAACATTTTCGACTATTTCTTTACCTACAGAAATTAACAAAATTCTATTTTTTGAAGTAGGTACTGTCATCCAAAGTTCTAATCAACAGTTCTATAGGATAGATACGTCATCACTAGTGCGCGGGCGATAAATCTGGAGAAGCTTTTATCGCGAGTGTAGGTGGGATAAAGCTCAAATACCACAGGAAATATTTCAAAAACCACAGTGCAGTGCAACAATAATGAGACGTTTGAACCGTATACACAGCAAAAAATATATTAAAATGCCGCGACGTAACTTTCCGGGACGTACATGAAAAGTCTATGTAAAACATGATTTTGTGTAATTACACATTTGAATGACGTTTTATTACATCACTCACGGTAAAATCTAACCGGCGAAATTTTATTTTCTTTACATAAAAAAAGACGTGAATTCACCTACCAAATGGTGTCATATTACGTTAAAAAAGTGGCACATTATGATTACTGTAAATCAGATGTAATGTTACCTCCCGAAATATGCTCACAACGCATATCTAATGTAATTCTACCTAGCAACAACGCTCAACTGTCAGTCGGATGAAAATTTTCATCAGCTCATCAGTTGAAAACCTGCAATAACCTGTTCCAGTAGTCTTTCATTTGTTTCTCGAAAAAGTGTTTTCACCTCGCCAACCTTAAATATTTGGTGCTTTGAATGACAATCCGGAGTTTCGGAGAACATATTTGATGTTTGGCAAGTAAGTATTTAATCATCACGACGTCAATTTATGATTTCAGTGAAGACCAACTAGAAAAAATACTTTTTAATGCACTTTAATAGGCCAGCATCTTTATTCATAATCGGGAGTGCAGCGCTACTGTTTCGGATCGTTGATGATCATGCAGGTTCTCCATATTTATTACGCCGATTGATGATTTCTTGTGCCGGGGTTCCGGGAATCCCGCTGCCGGTGTGTCAAGCCGTGCGTCCAGATCGAAAATAGTTTGAAAGCAACCCTGGTCCGCCCGCAGATGAAGATTGTTAATGGGAATAACAAACACATCCGGCATCGGTTCAAGATTATGTGCAGTGGATTAAACAGGTGTGTTTCCGATAGGAGGTAATCTCCAATTCATTTTCCGAATCGCATTTATAGCCACAATATGATTTTTGTTGCGGCTCTTAAAAGTTTTGCCTTGAGAATGTGGCCCGACAATTCATTAGAATAATTATATTAGGCTGCCCTTTTCAAAAGACGTTTTTTCTTTCCAACTATTACCTTTGAATGGAAACAAGGACTATGAAATAAAACAGGGCGGTTCAATCAACAAACAACATAACCACCAAACGCAAAATGCGACTTAAAATAAAAATATGCCGTAAATAAACATTTCAAAATTCAAACTAAAAGTATCAAGCCTAAAATTTCAAACTCAAAATTAAATACGCCACAAATAAAAATTAATTTAAAATTTCGAATTTTTAAATTATGTTTTTAAATTTTAAATTAAAATTTTTAATTTTTAGTTTTCAATTTTTAATTTTTAATTTCTAATTATAAATAACAATTTTTAAATTTGGAATTTTGAATAACATTTTTTTAATTTTTGCATCAAATTTCTAATTTTCAATTTTAATTTTTTTATTTTTTATTTACATTTTTAATTTTTAATTTTGAAGTTTAAAATTTAAAATTAAAAATTTTCGAATTGAAAGTTTTATTATTTTCAAATTGAAAATTGAAAATTTAAAATTAAAAACTTAAAATTTGAAATGAAAACGCAAGTTATTAAACTTTTAAAAATTCCTAAATTGAAAGTTTGAAAAATCAAAGGTTATTTTTTTCCATAAAAATGAGAATTTAAAAACCCAATATTAAAAACCTTAAAAGTCTAAAAAAGTTTTTAAGTTTTATTGATTCTTTTTATATTCAAGGCTTAAATCACATTTTCTTTTTTTAATTTTTAATTTAGCTTTTTATTCTTTTTTGTAATATTAAAATAATTTTTTTTGAATTTTGAATTTCTTAATTTTTATGTTTTAAGACTTAATTTAAATTTTTAGGTGCTACAATTAGAATTTTTTTTATTTGTTTTGCTTTTTATTTTTTCCCCAGGAATTTCTTTCGAAATTCCTCAAGGCGATCTGTCGGAAATTTTTCCAGTAGTTCATCCGGAAATAAGTACTAAACTACTCCGGAAATGCCACCGCAAATTTTTCCCGGAAAATTGTTTTGAAAATCCCTCCAGGTTATCATACATAAATTTCTCCAAGAATACCTTCGGAAATTTCTCTAAAAATAATTCAGGAACTGCTTCGAAAACTCCCGAAAGATTTTTTTCGGTAATTCATTCAGGAATTCTTCCAGTGGTTCCTCCGATAAGTCATACGGGAGTTCCTCCAGAGAATTTATCCAAAAATTAAGCAAGGATTTCCTTCGCCAATTCCTTCGGAAGTACCTTTTGAAGTTTTTCCGGAAGTTCATGCAAAAATTCCTGCGCAAATTCGTCCAGGAGTGTCCTCTGGATAGTCCTCTAGGAGTTTCTTCAGGAGTTCCGTTGAAAATTCCTTCGGTAGTTCCTCCGCCAAATCCTCCAGGGGTTCCTTTTGGAATACCTTCAGAATTACCAGAAACGCAAAAAAAAAATCCGGCGCCTATACGTCCTATACCTCCAACTGTTCCTCCAGGAGATTTTCCGGAAGTTCCTCCCGACAATCCGTCAAGAATTTCTCTGGAGATTCCTCCAGGGGATCCTTCGGAAAATCCTCAAGGGTATCTACAAAAATTCATCCAGGAATTTCTTTGAACATTCATCCAGGATTTCCTTTGGAATTTCCCCCAAGAGCTCCTACGAAAAGTCCGCCTGGCATGCTTTCAGCAGATATCCTGAAAAATCTTTCAACAATTCCTTTGTAAATGTTTCCAGAATTTACTCCAATAGCGCTTTCGAAAATTCCTCTGCAAATACTCTGAGGAGTTTTGCCAAATATTCTTCTAATATTTCCTCCAGAAATGCCTCTGGACATTCCTCCAGGAGTTTGCCTTCAGATTTATTTTATAGGAATTCTTCCAGGAGTTCTGTGGAAACCCTTCCTGAAATACCTCCAAAAATCCTCCAGGAGTTTCTCTGCAAATTCCTCCATGGTTTCCTCAGGAAATTCTTCTAGGAGCTCCTCCAAAAGTAAAAACTTCTAAGAGAACTCCAGAAGGAATCTCCAGGAGTTCTTTTAGAAGTTCCTCCAGGAGTCTCCCCGAAAAAAATGTGTGTTTTGGGAGAAATTTCCGGAAGAACTCCTGAACGAATTTACTGGAGGAATTTTCTAAGGAAATTCTGGTTGAATTTTCGGAGGAATTTTTGACGGATCTTCTTGAAGTTCTTTTTAAAGAAACAGAGGAACTACCGAAGGATTCCTGTGAGAATTTGCGGGAGTAATTTCTGGAGGATCTCCTGAATAGAGAGATGAAATTTCAGGCGGTTCTTCTGGAGAAATTTACGGAGAAATTGGAGGAATTTCGGAATGATCTCCCGTTGTAGTTTCTATGGAAAATCCTCCAAAAGGTCCTTCGAGTAATACTTCAGGAGTTTCCCCTCAAGAGTTTCTAAGAAAAGTTTGCCTTTAGTACCTCCAGATATTTCTCTCGAAATTCCTTCAGGAGATCGTCCAAAAATTCCATCAGGAACTCCTTCGGAAATTTCTCCAGACATTCCTCCGTAAATTTCTCCAATAATACTTTCGGAAATTTTTCCGCACGTTCCTCCAGGAATTCTTCCGGAAGATCCTTCAAAAAGTCCTCCAGGAATAACTTAAAAAAAATGCTACTCCAGGAGGTTCTCCTGAATATCCTAAACGAGTTTCTCCGAGAATTCTTTCCAAAAGCTCCTCAAGGAATTCATTCGGAAATTTCTCCTGGAGTTCATCGAAATGTTTTCAAGGTGAAACTCTAGAAGAACTTTCGAATCCCTTTTCGAAGGAACTCTTGCACGAATTTTCTAAAGATGGCCCAGAGGAATTTTAGAAATTCATTTGCTTCAGAAATTCCTCAAGGGGTTCTTCCAGAAATGGAATTTTCGACGGTACTCCTGAAAAAAAAATTGGAGGAATTTCCATAGCTACTTCTCTAGAAATTTTTGGAGGAATTTCCAAAGAAACTTCTGGAGTAATTCGCGGGAGTATTTTCGAACCACTATTTGTAGTAATTTCCGGAAAAACTACTGAAGCTATTTTTTATGGAAACCCTGGCGGACTTTCCGAAGGAACTCTTGGTGGAATTTCAGAAGAAACTTCTGGATAACTCTGCCAGACTTTCCAGAGGAAATCTTGAAAGAATTTCCGGAGGAGTTATTCGGTTAATTTCCGAAAGAACTCCTGGAGGAATTTCTGGAGAAATTTCTGAAAGAACTCATAAAACACTTTCCGTAGGAACTCTTGGACGGATTTCCGGAAGAATTCCTGAATGAATATCCAAAAGAGTTTCTGAATGAATAGGGGAATTTACGAAGGAACTCCCGGAGGAAATCCTGCAAGAAATTGCGGAAATATTATCGAAGATTTTTTTTTGAATAATTTCCGGAGGAATTTCGGGCGGAATTTCTGAAGGAACTACTGAGTCCTGGCTGACTTACCTTATGAACTCTTATAGGAATTTTAGGAGAAATCCTTGGATTAATTTCTGAAGGAATTTCCGTAGGAACTCCTTGAAGAATGCTGGCAGATTTTCTGAAATACTTCCTGAAGGAGCGCCTGGAACAGTTTCCCGGAGAATTCGAGGTGGAATTTCCAAAGCAACTCCTTGAGGAAATTCCGGAAGAACTCTTAGAAGAATGTCCTTAGAGTTTCCAAAAGGAATTTCCAAAGGAAATGCTTGTGGAGTTTCCGTTGAGACTTCTTGAGGAATTTTGGAGTATATGCTGATGGGATTTCTGGAGGACTACTGCAAGAATATCCTGAAGAACTCATGGAGGGATTTCGGGATAAATTTCTGGAAAAACTCTGGGCTGACTTTCCGCAGAAACCCGTCAAGGATCTTCTAGATGAACTTTCGGTGTAACTCTTGGAGGAATTTGGAAATGGAAATGCTGACGGGTTTTTCGGAGGACTTCCTGGAGATGTTTCTGAAGGAACTCCTTGAGAAATTTGCGAAAGAACTCATGAAGGAATTTCCGGATGAACTCCTGGAAGAATTTTAGAAGAAATTTCTGTAAAAAAAACCTCAGGCGGACTATTCACAGAAGCTCTTGGAGGAATTTGGAATTTTCCTGGATGCACCGTAAGATAGCCTGTAGCAATTTTTGAAGGAACTCCTTGAAAAATTTCTGGAAGAACTCTAGGCGGAATTTCTGGATGAACTTTTGGAGGAATTCCCTAAAGAACTCTTGGAAGGATTCTTGGAGAAATTTCCGAAGCACATTCTGGAGTAATTTCCTAAGAAATTCCGGGAGGTATTTCCGAATCTACGCCGTCGCCATCGACTGGAATTGGTCGATTACCCTTTTGCCAACAATATTTTCATCGGCGCAAAGTTGTGCTAAAAGTTCAAAACTCTTTAAAGCCTGAAAACTGAAAATCTAAGAATAAAAACCCAGATTAATCCACCTAGCGGTGATGGTGCCTTTCTCGACCTTCGTAAAATGTGTGTGCTTGAAAAAAGATGAGCTAGTGGCTAGGAGTAAAAAAGACAAATTTCTTTGTCCGTTCTATGAAAATCAGATTATTTATGGCAAAGATATTGTAGATCCAGTTGAAAACCGAAAATCATATTTTGTCCCATTTCCGGATGTCGCAACTGCATCGCGAGTGGTGCCCGACTATGGCACAGTTGCGCACTACTCGCGATGCAGTTGCAACATCCGGAAATGCGAGAAAATGCGATTTCGCGGGACCTCGGTTCGGTTTTCAGCTTGATCTACAATATGCTAATAAGAATTTCGACATTTTTTTTCCTTTTCCAATCTTTTTGACGTACATAACCCTGTTTTATTTCACCCAGTCATATATTTTAAGGATATCACTTTTGGATGTTAGTTGAACTGAAGCTCCGACTACACAAAAAGAAAACGAAAATGTCATTCCCATCACGCGAGCGGAGGGCAACATTTGTTATGATATAAATCTCATGACCGTCTTTCTGCCAAACTCCCGTATGAAGTGGAGAGACAGAGACATCATCTCAGTTCGTCGAGCTGAATCGATTGGTATATAACACTATGGGTCTCCAGGCCTTCTGTAAAAGTTTGGTTTTTGGAGCGAACATACAGCCTTTTCGTATAAAAAGGCTAAAATGGTGTTTCGGCCATAACATCCGATCCCATAGTCCGATCTAGCCAATTTTCAATAGGAAACAATGGGACAGGATTCTGCGTCGAATGCAACTTGTTTCGTGTGAATCGATTAAGGTTAGGTGTCCGAAAAATAGGTCACATTTTTTGTGATTTTTATGAAAAAAGGTAACTTCCAATCCCATAGTCCGACCTGTCCAATTTTCAATAGGAAACAATGGGAAAGGATTTTGCGTCGAATGCAATTTGTTGCGAGCAAATCGGTTGAGAATAAGTGCCTGAAAAATGAGTGACATTTCTTACGCAATATTTTCGTATGAATTTGTATTTTGGCCATAACTCTCGATCCCATAGTCCGATCTGGCCAATTTCAAATAGGAAATAATGGGACAGGATTCTGCGTCGAATGCAACTTGTTGCGAGCAAATCGGTTGAGGATAAGTGTCCGAAAATGAGTGACATTTTTTACGCGATTTTTTGTATGAATTTGTATTTTGGCCATAACTTTCGATCCCATAGTCCGATCTGGCCAATTTCAAATAGGAAACAATGGGACAGGATTCTGCGTCGAATGCAACTTGTTGCGAGCAAATCGGTTGAGGATAAGTGCCCGAAAAATGAGTGACATTTTTTACGCGATTTTTTCGTATGATTTTGTATTTTGGCCATAACTTTCGATCCCATACTCCGATCTGGCCAATTTCAAATAGGAAATAATGGGACAGGATTCTGCGTCGAATGCAACTTGTTGCAAGCAAATCGGTTGAGGATAAGTGCCCGAAAAATGAGTGACATTTTTTACACGATTTTTTCGTATGATTTTGTGTTTTGGCCATAACTTTTGATCCCATAGTCCGATCTGGCCAATTTCAAATAGGAAACAATGGGACAGGATTTTGCGTCGAATCCAACTTGTTGCGAGCAAATCGGTTGAGGATAAGTGCCCGAAAAATGAGTGACATTTTTTACGCGATTTTTTCGTATGATTTTGTATTTTGGCCATAACTTTCGATCCCATAGTCCGATCTGGCCAATTTCAAATAGGAAACAATGGGACAGGATTCTGCGTCGAATGCAACTTGTTGCGAGCAAATCGGTTGAGGATAAGTGCCCGAAAAATGAGTGACATTTTTTACGCGATTTTTTCAAATGAATTTGTATTTTGGCCATAACTCTCGATCCCATAGTCCGATCTGGCCAATTTCAAATAGGAAACAATGGGACAGGATTCTGCGTCGAATGCAACTTGTTGCGAGCAAATCGGTTGAGGATAAGTGCTCGAAAAATGAGTGACATTTTGTTGAGTAGTTTTGCGCACACACACATACACACACATACACACACACACACACACACACACACACACACACACACACACACACAGACATCACCTCGATTCGTCGAACTGAGTCGATTGGTATATAACACTATGGGTCTCCGGGCCTTCTATAAAAAGTTTGTTTTTGAAGCGATCATATAGCCTTTACCGTATACTTAGTATACGAGAAAGGCAAAAATCTTGAGAATCTTATAACTAAAAACAAAATAATGCCAAATTTTTCATACTTTTATTACTTACAAACATTTTTTATTTCAAAATACTGTTAGTTGAAACAAAAATCAATAATTTGTTAGAATATTGTATATCGATGTGCAAATTTATGAGAAATAAAATGAAGTATAATATTTTTCTGAAATGTATTTTGGAAGCATGAAAGAAATTTCCAGAACACTCCTAAAGGCTACCTTACACCTCAGAGAAATTTTTCGAGGGATTTTGGTACCCGTGTATTTTGAATGGGCCGGGATTTTAATTTTCCATGTCCAAATCCCGAAAACATCGCATATGCAACAATACATTGGGGAAAAATCCACGGACCAAATTCCCGTGGGGCCTTAAGGGGCGGGCCGTACACTAATTACGTAAGCAAATTTTCTGGGTTTTTCAACACCTCCTTCCCTATGTAAGATTTTTTCCATACAAATATTTTTTTATTTATATGGAGCGTAAGAAAATGGCAGACCCCCCCTCCCCCATAAGTGCTTACGTATTTAATGTACGACCCCTAACCCAGCTGCCAAAAGCGAGGTTTCTTCTGGCTAGTTATTACGTCGCTTTGGTCATTACGTCAAACATATTACGTCTTACATTGTTTCATTTTGGCGAAAAAATGCCAATTACGTCACTTTTTGTAACACAAAACAGATGTAATAATACATGCGATTTACGACGGCGATGATGTGCATCAAATCCGATGTGATATTACAAAATTTTTTTTACTGTGATAGTGAGACGCCATTGTTAATTGACAACGTTATGTCAGACAGGACACACACATACACAACAAAACGTAGCCTCTAAATCCCTGAAGAAGGTGAAATATAAACCGAAACGTCGGAAAATAGATGCAATAACTTTATAGCTGCTTTATAAGACTGAAAGAGCCGATAATAGTCTAAGAGTTCAGTGCGTGATCTCTCTTGTTTCGGACAGCAGAACGATCGCGTGGTCGGACGAATTATTGTGTTCTGCATTGTGCGGCCGGTAATAAAATTAATCAGTTCAATGCGTGATCTCTCTTGTTTCGAAGCGGGCTTGGTAGTCATATGGCTACTGCTTCTGCCTCATACGCAGGAGGTCGTGGGATCAATCCCAGGTCCGTTCCATTCTCCTACTTTGTATCTTTCTCTTTATTTCTCATGTTCTAGCAATCGCTAGAACTGGAAATGGACTTCCATACCGTTTCCATTACTATTCCTATACCTTCAACTTGAGTATTCTAACAGTAATCTGCTAGAATTGGAAACGAACTATAGAGCTCATTTCCTACATCCAATTAGAAATTCCATCAGTTACCTTCTCCTATTTATCACATTGGCAGCTCGTTAACCAAGACGGACCTCTGCCTCTCCAACCTAACCCAGAAATTCCAACAAATTCCGCATGAACTCGTGGCAAGTGCAGAGGTATATTCGGCTTGCAGTGGGCGAGTGATTGCATCATCATTTCCTCCCCCTTCCCTACATTGACTTGCATACTGACGTGGCAGGCGTCAGTATGACCTAACAAATGAGATCACCAGTACTTGTACATTGAAGATGTGTGCTAGTCCCAAGCAAACATCTGTTGGTTCCCTGTGCAAGAACAGCTGATCTGGTCATAATGGAGTAGCAACTACGAGCAGTCAATCAAGCTCAAGCTCAAGCTAAAAGAGCCGATAATAGTCTAACAAAATTGAGCACAACAGTCGAAAGCATCCTTTAAAAAAAAAATATATATATATATACATATATATATATATATATATATTTTTTATTGTTGTTCAAAAATTCATTCATCATTCAACTATTCTCCTCGCTTTGACATTTTCAAAATGTTGACCTATAGTGAGGTAATAATTTCTTATGAAAAACCGAGAGTTTTAAAATAATAAAATTTTTTACGCTTTTTCTGTCCGTCAAGTTCTGAAGTCTAGGAGTTCATTTAGAATCATCACATTATTTTCTATACGAAAACTAACTCAACATTATTTACTATTTACAATTCTTAATTACCTTTTTTGTTGGTTACCTTGATAATGTTTCTCAAATAGTTAATTTGAATAATTGAGTCCCTAGTCTCTGATATGCAGCTTTGTCGGTCTTGAGTAAGGTTTCTCCGGTTTCCCCGATCGTTTAGGATCCCTATATCCAATTACACCCGATTCTGTTTTTACACGGATTTTTTTTACACGGCCGTGTAAAAAAAAATCCCATACTAAATTTTTGCAAAGTTGCTCCATTTTGCATGATTCGTCGAGAAATCATAACACTTTTTTTACACGGATTTTCAAATTTTGAACTGAAAACTTTTTTTACACGGAACGCATCACCCGTGTAAAAAAAAGGGTGTACTCCCCGTGTAGCCAGCCTACATCTTGTTCTTTGTTTAATATTTCTTCCTAATTCTTGTTCTTAAAAATTTGTAAAAGTTCGTCAGTATGTCTATTGCGACTCCAGCGAGTCAGTAATACACCAATGTTGGACACTCGGAACCCCATGTGATACATTGGATTAAAATTAAATCAGCATTAAATTTGGATTATAGATGTGTTGCATTTATATGGAATTTGTGTTTTTTAATTTTGATATAAGTTGAAACGAATCTGTCGTTTAGGGTCATTTGGCCGAATATTATTTATCTCAAAGGGTCATCTCGCCGAACGCCATTTAGCATAATCTTTTCCTCATTAATTATGTGAAACTGAAAAATAAGAAGTACAAAGTGAAAAATGAGAAAGATATTCGAAGTGAGTAGTGCTAAGTGGCAAACAAGAAGTGAGATGTGAGAAATTAGATGTACAAAATAAGTAGATAGTAGGGAGAAATTATGAGTGAGAGGTCAATAATGAGAAATAAAAAGTAAGAAGTGTGTAGTGAAAAATTAAAAAAAATGGGAGATGAGACTCGATATTCTCTATGTTGAAGTAATTTTTCAATACATTTTCACTTCGCTAACTTCATGTTGTCAGAAACAGTACATGCATTATATAGTTATAGGGTAGAGGATAAAAGAAAAGTGAGAAGTGAAAAATAAGAAGTTAGAAGTAAGAAATTTGAAGTGAGATATGAGAAGTAAGAAATAAAAAAAATCTGAGTGAGAAATGAAAAATTCGAAGTGCGAAGTAAGTAGTGAGAAGTGAAAAGTATGAAAGGAGAAGTGAAAAGTGAAACTTCAGAAGTTAGAAGTAAAATGTCATAAGTGAGAAATGAGAAGTCAGAAGTGACATATAAGAAATTATAAGTGAGAAGTGAGAAATGAAAAAAAGTGAGAAGTGCGAAGTGAGAAGTGAGAAATAAATAGTGAGAAGTGAAAAGCTAAAAGTGAGAAGTAAAAAATTCGAAGTAAGAAATGAGAAGTGCAAAGTAAGAAGTTAGAAGTGAGTAATAGGAGGTGAGAAATGAGAGTAATGCGAAGTAAGAAGTCAGAGACAAATAGTGTGAAGTGAAAATTTAAAAGTGAGAAGTAAGAAATGAGAAGTAAGAAGTAAGAAGCTTGAAGCGGTTTGTGAGAAGTGAATAGTTAGAAGAGAAAAGTGAGAACTGAAAAATTAGAAGTTAGAAGTGAATAGTGATGAGTAAGAAATAAGAAGTCAGAAGTGTGATATAAGAAGTCATAAGTGAGATATGAGAAGTGAAAAATGATAAATGAGATGTGCGAAGTGAGAAGTGAGTGAATAGTGATAGTGGGAAATAGAGTGGGAAAAATGAGGTGAGATGCGAGATGTGCGAGGAGAGAAGTAAGAAGTAATTAGTGAGAAGTTAAAAGTGAGAAATGAGAAGTGAGAAGTAAGTTGTGAGAAAGGAGTAGTAAGAAGGGAGAAGTGAGGGCCGAGGAACAAGGAGTAAGAAACGAGATTCCTCTTTCCTTCTTTGTTTTTTCTTCGTTCTTCTTCTTTCTGTTTTATATCTCTCCATTCACTTCTCAACATCTCGCTTCTCACTTCATAATTATCATCTCTTCTTCTCACACATTGCCTCTGTTTTTCACAATACTCACATCCTTCTTCTCACTTCGCAACTATCACATCTCACTTCTCACTTCTCGTTTCTCACTTTCCACTACTCACATGTTACTGCACACATCTCACTACTCTATAATCACTTCCGTTTCTCAGTACTCACTTTTCACTACTCAGTACTCATTTCGAAAATAGATATGCGAAAAGAGCTAACCGACACCGCGGTTAGCTCTTTTTTGCAAATTGAATATCTTTCGGATGCTTGATTTGTCCAATCTTCACATGTGCTTTACTGTTATTTTTTTATTAAGTTAAGTTAAGTTAAGTTTCTCACACTTTTCAATTCTAATGACTAATACTTTAATCCTACACACTTAACTTTTTTTCTCTCAGCAAAATGTTAAACTTTTACCGAGTTTCGCACAGCCGTGCCCCTGCAAACATGTTTTTGCCAAGATTTCTGTCAAGGTTGCTGAAAATCAACAAATAATTTGCCGAAAATCAGCTAACAAACGTCATTTTTGCCGGGATATTAGTTTTTATTTTATTCTTGGGCAGACGGCTGTGCGGATTTTTGCTGAACTGCAGAATTAAAAACTGAGTGTGTAATTCCTCACTTCTCCCTTCTAATTGTCTAATTTCTCACATATCTTTTTTTGAGCCTCATTTCTCACTTGTCACCTCCGACGTCTCACAACTTTCTTCTGTGGAGTGAGAAATTGTAAATGTAAATCCATTTCACACTTTCCTCACTTTTCACTTCTGACTACCCACAGTTTGATCCTATCTCCTCGCTTCTTACTTCTCACTTCTCATTTTTCACCACTCACTTTTTTCCCATTTCTCTTTTTTTTCAATTCTCATTTCTCACTAGTAACTTCCAACTTCTCACATCTTTTTTGTGGGTTTAAATTAATTGTATTCGACTTTGTTGGAATTTATTTTAAATTCTTTAAGATTGGATTTTGAACTGCACAAGCTTCAGTTGTGGATTGAATCTAAGTTGTATTGCGATCCGATTTGTATTGTATCAAAAACATATCGCACTAGCAAAAGAAACCCAGCTTTGCCCGGGTGTTGCAAATGTCACAATGAACTATTTACAGCACTGCACTCTAGATTAATTTCCGTGCGTTTGTTTTGTTTTCCTCAACAGCTGACCCAAAATTGTATTTTAATGATTTTTTACGTTTTCCCGTTAAATTCTTCAACTTTTTGTATATACAATCCTTGCGAATCCCAAAACGAATCGATTAGGGAAAAAAATTTGCAAATCGATCAACTCACTCGCGAGTTAAATCGTCAGGAAGAAAAACTCAACTCATTTTTATTATATAGAAGAAGAGAAGAAGAAGATTTGGAATACTATTTATATTTGATTAGGATTGAACTTGAATTGATTTTAAATGTGGATTTTTTGAGTGCGTATTGTTTTGCAAAAGAGTGTTTGCTGGAATATTATTGAATTGGATTTGCACTAGACTTGTATTAAATTAGTACTATTCCGTTTAATTCCTCCACGTTCTGTAATCTTTACATATACGTATTTCGACCTCAACTGTGAGGCCGTCTTCAGTGTCTCGTACAAACGCTAATGAAAGATCGGAAGAGAAAAGTACGCAAGGGAGCGCAAGACTGAAGCTATTAAGAAAATTCAGCTAGGGCCATATGATCAGTTAACAGTTAATTGACAAGTACTATCACGAATTTTGATGCGGATTTCACATTTGTTCTAAGGAGCAGGAAGGGAAACCTTTCACTTGACATATAAACACCACCCACATGCCTTTTATTTATATTTTCAAAAATAGTTGTTTTTAACTATGGCGACGATTAGTACACCCTCCCTAGTTACTAATCGATTATTCGGAATTTTACGACATCTCTAGTCACGTGCGCACGCGAACATCACCGTAATTTACATCAAACTGATGATAAGAAAATTATTTTGAGCTTTTTAGTGGAATGTTTTCACCTGTCATAAGACGAGTTTGAACAGTCCCATTGAATTCCACCACTTAATTGTATCCTGACAGATACGTATTTCGACCTCAACAGTAAGGCCGTCTTCAGTGTCTTGTACTTGACTCGACTTGAAGAAAATGATCGCAGCTTACACTATTTATACTATGCGTAGGTATAATAATTTATCTAGGTACTTATCTTACTACGGTGCTTATTTCTACTCGCTTGATGCGCTTAATGCTTAGGTATAAACTTGAAGAGCCAGGAGCTACCATTTCCTTGATCTTTATTCAACAACCGCGTTTGTACCTGTCGGTAGATTTCCAAGCTCTCAGCAACATCAAGTTTCCACGGAGAAGAGACATTTCTTAAAATTTTAATGTTTGATGTCGTAATTGAATGATTTTCCTGATATACATGTTCAGCTACCTTAGACCTAAACTCATAATTTAATCCCTTATCAGTTTCCTCTTAGCCTTACTTACTTCTGCAATATGTTCTTTGAACCTTACATCTAACGATCTTTTTGTTTGACCTACATATACTTTATCACACTGTGAACAATTAATTTGATAAACCCCGGCCTTATTTAACATTTCTACTCTATCCTTTGTGGAGCCCAACAGTGTCTTCAGTTGATTGCTTCTGCTGGAGAATACTAAATCGATGCCGAATTTCCTCAGTCGATGGCGTAGCTGGTGGGTGATGTGTCGATCATAGGGGACCGATACCCTCTTCAGCGGTTCATCGATCGGTGTTAGTGTTGTCAGTTCGTTTTTCCGTAGGTTCCTCTGCTTCTTGTTGATGATTGCTTGTATTGTTCTTTCCTTGTATCCATTGATCCTCGCTGTTTCAAGATGTGTTGTAGCTCCTTCGTTTTTCCTTCTTCGCTCAGGGGAATCGTCTGCATCCTGTGGATCATGTGATGAAAAGCTGCCATTTGTGCTGATACGAATGATTTGATGTGTATGGGATGACTCTCTCATGGTGTTGGTGGGCTTCCTGTAGATTTCGAAGTCTAATGTTGCATTTGTTCCCTTGATAACCAGTAGATCAAGAAAGGTAATTTACCTTCCTTTTCCTCCTCGTGGGTGAATTTGATGTCTTTATGCGTTGTTTATCGCTTCCAAAATCCTGGGTAGATCTTTCCGTTGATGATGCTGAAAATGTCGTCCACGTATCTCCACCACTTCTCAGGTAGTACTCCTTGTTCCTCTAGGTTGTCCTCCAAATTCGCCATGAATAATTCGCACAAAAACGGTGATAGCGGATTTCCCATAGGTGCACCCTTCGTTTGTTTGTAGAAGCTTCCACGGAATGTAAAGTAGTTCTCATTCATGCATAATCTTGCAAGCTTGAGATACATCTTTACCTTTCCTCGCCATGTTGTATCCGTCCGTTGTCCTAGTAGCCAATCCTCCAAAAGGTTCAGAGCATCCTTCACTGGAACGCTTGGGAACAATGCCGCTACGTCGAATGATACCATGATGTCCTCTTCTCCGATGTTTCCTGATTCCAATATCCTCTTGGTGAACTCCTGGGTGTTTACAACTGATCTTCACTGATTCATCAATGGGATCCCCTACACAAAACTTGGCCAAGTGGTTAGTCAAGGAGTTCCAAAGTATGCCGAAGCCGTTCCCCAGCAGATCAGTTGTAAACACCCAGGAGTTCACCAAGAGGATATTGGAATCAGGAAACATCGGAGAAGAGGACATCATGGTATCATTCGACGTAGCGGCATTGTTCCCAAGCGTTCCAGTGAAGGATGCTCTGAACCTTTTGGAGGATTGGCTACTAGGACAACGGACGGATACAACATGGCGAGGAAAGGTAAAGATGTATCTCAAGCTTGCAAGATTATGCATGAATGAGAACTACTTTACATTCCGTGGAAGCTTCTACAAACAAACGAAGGGTGCACCTATGGAAATCCGCTATCACCGTTTTTGTGCGAATTATTCATGGCGAATTTGGAGGACAACCTAGAGGAACAAGGAGTACTACCCGAGAAGTGGTGGAGATACGTGGACGACATTTTCAGCATCATCAACGGGAAAGATCTACCCAGGATTTTGGAAGCGATAAACAACGTGCATAAAGACATCAAATTCACCCACGAGGAGGAAAAGGAAGGTAAATTACCTTTCTTGGATCTACTGGTTATCAAGGGAACAAATGCAACATTAGACTTCGAAATCTACAGGAAGCCCACCAACACCATGAGAGTCATCCCATACACATCAAATCATTCGTATCAGCACAAAATGGCAGCTTTTCATCACATGATCCACAGGATGCAGACGATTCCCTGAGCGAAGAAGGAAAACGAAGGAGCTACAACACATCTTGGAAACAGCGAGGATCAATGGATACAAGGAAAGAACAATACAAGCAATCATCAACAAGAAGCAGAGGAACCTACGGAAAAACGAACTGACAACACTAACACCGATCGATGAACCGCTGAAGAGGGTATCGGTCCCCTATGATCGACACATCACCCACCAGCTACGCCATCGACTGAGGAAATTCGGCATCGATTTAGTATTCTCCAGCAGAAGCAATCAACTGAAGACACTGTTGGGCTCCACAAAGGATAGAGTAGAAATGTTAAATAAGGCCAGGTTTATCAAATTAATTGTTCACAGTGTGATAAAGTATATGTAGGTCAAACAAAAGATCGTTAGATGTAAGGTTCAAAGAACATATTGCAGAAGTAAGTAAGGCTAAGAGGGAAACTGATAAGGGATTAAATTATGAGTTTAGGTCTAAGGTAGCTGAACATGTATATCAGGAAAATCATTCAATTACGACATCAAACATTAAAATTTTAAGAAATGTCTCTTCTCCGTGGAAACTTGATGTTGCTGAGAGCTTGGAAATCTACCGACAGGTACAAACGCGGTTGTTGAATAAAGATCAAGGAAATGGTAGCTCCTGGCTCTTCAAGTTTATACCTAAGCATTAAGCGCATCAAGCGAGTAGAAATAAGCACCGTAGTAAGATAAGTACCTAGATAAATTATTATACCTACGCATAGTATAAATAGTGTAAGCTGCGATCATTTTCTTCAAGTCGAGTCAAGTACAAGACACTGAAGACGGCCTTACTGTTGAGGTCGAAATACGTATCTGTCAGGATACAATTAAGTGGTGGAATTCAATGGGACTGTTCAAACTCGTCTTATGACAGGTGATCAAACTGATGTCCGTGTTGGGGATGTATAATCTGGATAGGTTGGTTCTGAAATTTTTACTGGGTTTCTCAACAATTTTACGTTGATAGTCAAAAGTTTCAATAAAACTGGCAAATTGGTGGAGAGTTTTCGGGTCGATTGATTTATAAATCACAAAAATCCATCGAAAGATGGAGGCGCTATTAACGTTCAAAATCTTACATAATGTCGTGACGGTCCCCAATTTTGAAATTTTAATTTCACACTCTGTACCCGAGTGTTCCCTTTTGTCGTAGCTTACGTCAAAATTCCAACAATTCCATGAAAAAATTAAGCGCTTTGAAAAAGGAAGTAGGCATTCTTTGGAAACATGCTCATATTTGTTTTTTTAGAATTATTTTTTAGTGGAAATAGTCTTATTTAGAATAATTTTTTTCTTTTTTTTTGTATGTGTAAAATTGCCTTTATTGGAGACATTCGCCTTCTTTGCCGCTTCCTGGTTCGAACGGTTTGACCGACGCTGGAACAGACTTAACACCTTCCTGAACTTAATTGGAACTACTTTCCGCTTTCACACGTTTGAATAAATTCATTACCCGAAATATCGGCAAACAATTGTTTCCCAAGTTTTTTTTTTCTATTTGTGGGACGCAATCGACTTTACCACGTCCCATTGGCAAACATGATTTTTTGGCTCCTCCTTCGTAGTCATCTCTTCTTCGACAGATTATGACAGAATTCCACCAGCTAAATATTACACCCTCAGCTGGATTTAGTCAGAATTTAATCAACTGGAAAAGTTTGTAAATTTCATAAAATTTGGATTGGCTCTGAAAATTTCCTCAATTTAAGACAGATCGTAAATACAATAATCTCTCCTTTAGCAGTGGCATAAATTTAGTGCGAAGCGGAATTTCCAACGCTGTACCGTTACCGTCTACATCGGTAAGAAGCTTATGTCCTCCGCCCACCTGTTTGAAATTCATTGGCCGGTCTGATGGCTCTGTTGGGCGGTAGCCGGCGAAATCCACCGATACACAAATTATGTTCCACTTGCAGCAGCAGGAGCAGCAGCAGCGCACACAATAATCATAATGGCTAATAATGATAATCGCAAAAACAGGAAAATAATTGTTATTACCAGATGACATGATAGGTTGATTCGGTTGAGTTGCTCAACAAACAGCAGACTGCATAAAGTTGCCTGAGGGTCCGTAAGTTACCCAGGGCCTAGTGGCCCTTATGAGTCAATGATGGCAAGAAGGGAAAAATGTTTATAATTACCCTACGCCGTCATAAACGTTTTGCCTTTCTCGTGCACCGAAAGACACATGTTCACTGCATAAACTGGGTTTCGATATAAGGTCCAAATGTCATATACCTAATATTCGTGAATCGATTACTATATTTGTATTAGACAAATTGGGGTTATGCGTTGAAACCAGCTTTCTTGTTGGAACTGAGCTAAATAAACAAAGCTGCATTTGACGAAGAATGTTGTTCTACGTGAGAAAAGACATTGAACGCCATCGATGAGTTAATCCGGATTTTCATCCGGACAGCACTTTCGTAATAATCGAAGTGGTCAGACCCTGCGGGACCATTCTCAGTCCCAGTCCGCAACCAGTAGTGCACTGGCAGTAAGTCATTATTTTAAAGCTCTCTCCACTAGATTGGGGGTTATTGGTTTAATCGGTGCCTCCGATCCGAAACCACACGGGTACGGCACCGGTGGTGGACGGAATGCTCTTTAACTTTCAGTGCACACTAATTACATCCGAACTGTGTGGCGGCTTCATGTTCTGGATCAAATCACGTCATGATTAGGCACGTGCGCTGGCTGCCCCCACCACCCCCTGCAATGGCGTCCTTTTGGCTTGTGGAGTCTGAAAGTTCCGCTGGCTGTGGAATGTTTGCCCGCCGAACTGTGACGTTACGGCGGGTGGCTTCCCGTAGTTCAGCAGAAGCGCGGTGGAAACGTTCAGCAAAAATCAATTTTCGGAGTGTTTGCGGTCGGGTTGGGGCAACAATTATGCTGCTGTGTCGGTTCCAAAAAGTGTACTAATTATGTTATTTTCCTATCTCTTTTCAGGTAAGCACGATGATTTCAAAAGCATTATTTGTATGAGAATGTGGTTGGAGCACGTGCTGAAGCGTGTTCACTGTCCGGTAAGCACAAACATATTTAATAAAGCGAGTTTGAAAGTCATTATTTTCAGCACGGGATTGAATTTTGAACATATGAAAAATGAAGCAACATTGATTTGAAATCTACCTAAGGGTTGCCATTTTGCGGTTGCAGATTTTAGAGAGAATCAAAATTTGATTAAAAGTTTGAATTTATTTAAAAATAAATTCCCTAACTTTTGTAATATTGCACTCCATAGCCTGGGTTCTCATCATTTTGTTAATTAATTGTTGCATAAATATATTTCTTCTATGAAATACTTCCTAACCACAAGTATTCTTCAAGGCAGGCCATGTCGATGCTCATCAAGCCCTACTCAGGTTTCAAACATTAGTTCATCGCTTCAAGTCGACAACGCTCTTTTTTCTAGAATGCGAAACCTTACAGCAAGGACCGTACGCATAAATAAGGGCAACAACACTTGAATGGAGCACCGAGTGCAGAAAAGTAATCCAATAACCGCAACATTGTTGCATTTAAAGAAAGAAAAAAAATATCTGCGATATCGCAACGAAGAGTCAAGTGCCGGCGCAAACCACAAAGAATGAGTTGCTCATTCATGAAAGCCACTCACGACCAGGACGGTTAGTATATTCACTTCGCGTTTGTGGCGACGACGAGGACGGAAGATGGAATACGGAACCATCCAACTGGAAGACGAGACTGATGGAGCTTTCCGGCTCATTTCCATTTTTCGCGTGATGAGCGGCCGGATTCTCCCCGCCAAATTTTGCAAAACAAGTTGGATGGATAAAAGTTGGCCGTCGCCGGTTGGTGTGGTGCATTCGATTCAAAGAAAGTAATTCTCTACTTTGGCGACGTTGGAATGGAGCTCGGTCGACGACGAACGTCGTGCGCTCCAGTTACTGCACCAGTTTAATTTATGGCGTTGGCAGTAAGAACCTTCCCGCCAGCAGCAGTGGGAATGGTATGCGCATAATCGTTGGCATTATTCCAGTCTTAAGTCTGGTCGGTCGCTGTCGTTGGTTAGGGTGCTAACTGCAGTTGAACTTTGACTCCTGCTGCAATTGCGGAACTTGGGGTATTATTTAACTACGCACACTCCAGTCAGTGGCAGCTGGGCGATTAAATTGCTTTAATTAGGGTACGGGCTTGTACACGATTCGAATGGAATTGTGTCTAAATGAAGACATTTAACTTTTTAAAGTGATGTGCAAAATCTATCTGATTTAGATACTCCAAAGGCAAACAAATATGAA
This sequence comes from Armigeres subalbatus, assembly GCF_024139115.2. NCBI lineage: Eukaryota > Metazoa > Arthropoda > Insecta > Diptera > Culicidae > Armigeres > Armigeres subalbatus. Next base: position 294,026,893 of record NC_085140.1, on the reverse strand, counting down.
AATATTTGAAATTCAAAATTTTGCCAAAAGTAAAGACATTTTCGACCAATTTCATTCACTAGCGGAAAGTGATGATTTAATTGTCCATCCAACAACCTTACCATCTCTGGGGAATGATTTGTCGATTCTTGGATTCTTTCTTGGTGCCTGCACTGGTGCGGAACCACTACAGTGGAAAGAACGCTGAAGGTTCTGCTATTGACGGTATGGTTCTTCCTATTTTCTCTGCCAATCTCAGTCTTGCGGTGCATTCATTTCAACGAGCATGGTTTACTAGAAGTGTCACAGATACTCGTACGTCGTATTGCACAAATGTTATTAAAATCGTACAAAAACATCAATAATCGAGTCCTCACGCGCGATTGAACTCGTTTGCGATTTTTAAGGAAACGCCACTCTTGATTTTTTTTCGTGTTAAGTCACATCGTTTCACTCATTTGCCAAAAAATAATTTCGTACCAAAAAATGTTTAAAGTTAAATTGGTGGTAATTTATTGTTCACACACGCAAGAGTATCCATTGTTATATGCAACGATTGACGATTCATTGTTTTTATCGAGTTAACTATGAGTTTTTGAGTTGCTGAGTTGGGTGCCTGTTAACTCACGATTGCTTTACAACACTACGTTGCACTATGGATATTTGGAGGATCAAGAATGTCTTGAAGAACGTGAATCAAAGATTGTATTTGATCATGCGGGCAACTGTGACTATGAAAATCATTCAAAAGTCATCGGAAGTGCACAATGTTTTTTGGCGAATAAATTGAAAACTTTTCCTCGCATGGTATGAAGTGAGAAGAGAGTCTCACTTTATCTTTATCTATTTTCCATTTCTCGCTTTTCGTTTTTCACAGTAAGAAATGAGACATCTCACTGTTCCCTGAGAAGGAAAGGAAAAAGAAGTAAGAACAATGATGAAAGTTAGAAAGGAAAAACGAATAACTTACGATGAAAAAAAAAGAAAGTCAAAAATAATCATAACTAATCGAAGAAAAAAATGGAAAAAGAAGATTAAAGGAATGCATATAAAAGAAAAAAAGAAATGATTTCTAGAAATGGAAGTAAGAAGCGATAGATAGAAGGTAAAAAAATTAAAACAGGAAGAGAGAAGGAAAGTAGAAAATGAAAGAAATTATGATTTATGAAATTCAGGATACCTTCTGAGATACCATACCTAAAAGTAGAATATTTGTGGTATTCTGCCAAAAGACCAGTGCAATCATCGGAATTGACACGACCTTTTGTCTGTGGAACGAAGTACTACCGGGCTCTATTTACGAGGTTACTTGCTAATTTATTTATTTATTCAAAAGAGTTCCTTTTTCTTGCACTTCTGGCTGAATAGGTGCAGCTCCGGTGGACGAGGTGGTCGGTGCAAAGTTTCGCTGCTCATTTGAATGCTATTCAAGAGAAACGAGCGAGCAGGTACGGGCTGTGCAATCGTCTCGGTGCAACATAGTTGCATTCACCAACGACGACGACGGCCGCAGCTCAGCGTTGCATTGCATTACGTTGTTGGTTGGTTGGATGAGCAGAGTCGAGCTAAAAGAAATTGAGTGGAGTATGTGATGCGAAGAGGAATGTTCACCAAAGAGGAACGTCCCTGAAGTTTACGCCGCCCGGCTGCCGTCGCCGGGTCGCAGGCCCTTTTCTCCCCCGACATAACCCTTTTGAAGTAGCCAAACAAAACGTCTGAAATACTGATGCAATGCAATGCATCACACCGACTGCACAAACGCCTTGAGATGCTATACCTACATAGCTACGGACCGGACGGTATCAATGTTGAGTCGAAAATAAGACGTCGGCTCTTCAGAAATGAGCGACAACACAACAGCGCAGAAGCGGTTGTCGGAAGGCGTTGCGGACTGCGCGAAGATGATGCCAGAACAAATGATGCCATTTGTAGCCGCCATTGTAAACGATGTGTTAAAAGCTATTTTCTTAGACTGGTGGCGACGACGACGACTACGCATAACGAAGGTCTTGACTGGTACTTCATTATTGGGGTAGGACCTGGCCGAGCTGGAATCCGGAATTGTTCACTTCCTAGTCGTTTCAAGTTATGTGATTGTATACAAACCGATTAAGCTTGTTTGATTGAGCTTTCAACTTGATCATATACCTTTGAACTTGAAATGAAATAAACAGAAAATCATAAGAAATAATAAACACGAAGGAGGTTGGAAATATTGTGGTGAACTTCATCAATAAATAATTGCATGCTTCCACGTGTGTCTGCTGAGCTGCAAGTTCCTCCGTATTGATAAATATTTAATTTCTTCATATTCGATATCGAAGTTTCTTTACGGAAAAGTTTTGAGGCTTATCACTGATAATCGTTTCGAGGCAAAATTGTTCGCACGTGTGCTGTCTGTTGGTTTATTTACGATTAAACTTAGAAGTGAAGATGTCATTGGAGTTTAAACCGTCTAAGACGAATTAAGTACTGTCCATTTAATTCCACTGAATTAATTTTCGTAATCTTTGCAGATACGTATTTCGACCACAACTGTGTGGTCGTCTTCAGTGTCTTGTACTTGACTCGACTCAAGCACAAGACACTGAAGACGACACAGTTGTGATTTTCATATCTGCAAAGATTACGAAAATTAACTAGTGGAATTAAATGGACAGTACTTAATTCGTCTTAGACGGTTTAATACATTCCACTAAAAGAGCTTAATATATTTTTCTGAGATTGGGAGTTTGTTCTGTCTGAAATCGCATATTTGTACTATAGAGTTGCAGTGGACAGGAAATCCAGTAATGATACAACATTCCATTATAGAGACATTCTAAGTTGTTCAAACAATGACACATTTTTACTCCCATTTGGTCCATTATGACGGTAATTGAATTGCTCAAAAATAATGTTTATATATGTTAGCTTTTGCAAGAAATTGTAGGAACTCACAAAGGATGATACTGCCTACAATCGTATATCAGTCCCATTAGCATTAGCATTGCATTAGGCCACGAAGGATTTGGACACTTACTTAAGAAAGATGCATACGACCATGGTGCCATGGTGCCGCTACTTTTTATCGTGGACTAATTCGTGCTTTAGAAAGAAAATTTATGGTATATGTAGTGAGATGCATTTTACGCCAAAACTATACTGAAAAAAAAAAAAAATTGTTCTGGTGACGGGTCGTTGACTAAATTACGGTAGGCAAAATAGGTAAACAGATCGTACAGTAACCTGCTGTCGATGATTGTTTGACTGACCTGAAGACAGAGTTCTCTGTTGCTAGTCCTGTGAGGCCTTGAGAGCGTCTGGCCTGGATTGGGTTTGCTCTAATACTTGATACTTGATGGGCTACAGCTCTTCGATAAACCTACGCCGAATGTAGTATCCTTCTCCACTGGACTCGATCCTGGGCCAATCGCTTCCAGTCGCCCTGAACATTGAGCGTCCTAAGGTCCTCTTCAACTACAAAAAGCCATCGTGTACGCGGCCTTCCACGTAGCCTGCGGCCTCTTCCGGGTTCTCTACTTAATATTATCTTCGCTTCTTCCGGCATACGAACAACGTGACCAGCCCACCGTAGTCTGCCGTGTTGAATAAGCCTAATAATATCCAGCCCTTTATACACCTGATACAACTCGTGATTCATGCGACGCCGTCAGATACTGTTTGCCGCCGAGTATTGTCCGCAGCACCTTACGCTCAAATACTCCGAAAGCTCTCCGATCAGCCTCCTTTAACGTCCATGTTTCATGGCCGTATAAAGCCACCGGAAGAATCAGAGTAATATACAGCGCGAGTTTTATTTTCGTTTGCAGACTACGGGACTTAAGCTGGTTACGAAGTCCGTAATAAGCCCTATTTGCAGCTGCAATATGCCTTTTCACCTCGCGGGTAGCATCATTATCGCACGTCACTAATGTTCCAAGATACACAAATTTTTCTATCACTTTAAATTTTTCACCATCCAGCACCATTTCGCTGCCACCACCACCACTAATGATCCCATGTTGATTGAAAGCGACCATGTTCTTCGGTTTGCTGGTATTGATCGTGAGTCCAATCCTCGCTGTCTCCTTCTTAAAAGGCACAAAAGCCTCTTCCACGGCACGGACATCAATCTCAATAATATCCATATCGTTCGCAAATCCCACGAGCATATGCGATCTTGTGATAATGGTACCACTTCTTTGCACACCAGCTCTTCCAATCGCACCATCGAGCGCTATATCGAACAGTAGATTAATCAATCTAAGGTAACAAATGACGTCGATATTTCATCAGCAACCCTTACACTTCATTTCGATCCGTCCAACGTTATACGAATCAGCCGTATCAGTTTCGCCGGAAAATCATGTTCAAGCATAATTTGCCATAATTCATTCCGTTTCACTGAATCGTACGCCGCCTTGAAATCAATAAACAGATGATGTGTCTGCAAGTTGTACTCCCGAGATTTTTAACCTCATCTAGTGTAGGCGACTCCACAGCTTGTCCATCGTCGCTAATATTTATTCTGCTCATCGATGCACCGTCACTTCCACTATTCAACAAAGTCTCGAAGTGTTGCTTCCACCTGGCAGCCACTTCGGTTTTATTTGTCAGCGAATTCCCTAGTTGGTCGTTGCACATGACGGGAGATGGCACGCCATTGATAGACTCATAGTACCACCGCATATCGTTCTGCTCCATTTTTTCCTGCGCCTCGCTAATCACTAGTTCTTCGTATTCTTTCTTCTTCCTGCGGTGGGTTCGTTTTTCGGCTGCTCTTGCTTCCTTGTACCAAGGTTGGCTCTAATACGATATTTCTAATTGACCAAAAGTAAAGGCCAATGGACATTCCTAAACCCTGAACAATCTTCCGGTTGAGAATAGGATGGTCGCTTTGTTTAAGACTCGGCCCTGACAGCACTACAGATGTGGCCACAGATGTGTCAATGTAAACCTAATTAAGGTGGCCCAATGGTGTACGGCACTGATTGCCGATTGAGTTTTGATTCTGGTGCGACAAGGGTATCCCCGATGACCACCAACAGGACGTCATCGGCTTAGACGAATATGTAGCTGTTGGCCGGCCGATGGCGGACGACTCTGTTCATGGCGACCAATAGGAGTGTCATCGCCAGGGTGCTCCGCTGGAGTACACCTGATTACTCTTGGACAAAATTTTATGTGTCATGTGCCGATGAGAACTCTAAAGCAGCGCTCTGTTAGAAAATTTCAAATAACGGTGAGGATATTATCGGCAAATCCCCATTTGGCGAGCTGATATAGTATTAGGCGCATCCAGGTGCAATAGAACGCGTTCGAGATGTCTAGGGAGACTAGGTTCGTATGCTTACTTTGTTCGAAGGCGTCCTAAAAGGCATTCCCAAGCCGAGTGTTCCGTCAGTTCAGTTTCCAACTTTTCCGCGTAGCCGTCGATTCACCAGTCTCTTCATGACCTTGCAGGAACAGAAGTTAGGAGAAATAGTTCTTTATCTTTCTCCATTCTTCCGGTCACGCCACATTTCATTCATCAAGTCCAGGAACCAGGACCTTGTTAATAGCGGAAGGGCATTTTATCCCATCCGGTCCTTAAAATTTTCGCAGCTGGATAAGGCCAATGTCAGATCTGCAGCGGAAAAGGGCTGCTTCAGTGAGGAGCCAGGGTCATCTGGGGAATCGCGAAATTCGCCGAGACCAAGAAGGATCGACAACTTTGGGAAGGTTCGAATTAGTGCGGTTTTGCTGGTCAAGGTTTTTTTTTTCTTTTCATTGCGCGGGCTTTACGGAGTCGAAACGAGTGTCGGGCGAAATCACAGCGTATGGAATACTCCGGGAAAGAGGCGAGAACATATGTGTCATACTGGTAATCGGAAGAATGTCCCAAAAAAAATTCGGGAGAATTTCCTAGATGAAATTTTGAAGAATTTCCTGGAGGAAATCTGGAAGATATTCCGAAGAATACTCCGGAAGAAGTTTTCGAACATTTCTGGAAATTTCCGGAGAGGGGTGATTCAGCTATGACGCTTTTGTATATACCTTGTACATGTACTGATAAAATCTTAGACCCCCTCCCCCCTAAACCATATGACGTCATTATTGAACGACCTCAGAGAATATGAACAAAATACTCCAGATGAAATTTGGAAATATTTCATGGAGGTAATTTGAGAGAATTTCGTGGAGAAAATTTAAAAGGTTTTCCTAAAGCAAATTTCGAAAAATATTACAAAGCAAATTCGGAAAAATGTCACAGCTGAAGAAAATGTGGAAAAATTTCCCTCAGGAGATTTGAAAGATCTTTTCGGAGGAAATTCGGAAGAATTTTCTGGATTAAATACGAAAAAATTGTCTAAGACAATTCGAAAAAAAAACCAGAACAAAAAAATATATGAAGAAATTCGGAAGATTTTTCGGAGGTAATTTTTGTAAGCTTTTCTCCGAGCAAAACCAAAAAAAATGCTTGAAGAAACGAGAAAAAATTTTGCAGAGAAAATTGTAATGAATTTTGCGAAGAAATTTCTTGGGAGTCTCCTTGAGCCAAATCCAAATAATTTCACGAAGTGAATTTCAAAAAAATCCCATAGGATATTTGGAAAAAAATTCCTGCAGAAATTCGGAATAATTTCCCGGAGAATATTCGCAAAAATTTTCGAATGCATTCCGAACGGATTTTTCAAAGGAAATTCGGAAAAAGATTTTCCTAAAGAAAATTTGTAAGAATTTCGAAGAATAGGAAAATCGTAAGAATTTCCCGAAGAAAATTCCGAAAAATTTCCCGCAAAAAAATACAGAAAAATGTTCCGGGGTAAATTCGGAAGAATTTCATGGACGAAGGAAAAATCTCAGGAAGGAAATGTGGAAGACTTTTGCAGAGAAAATTCGAAAGAATTTCCCGGATAAAATTCGGAAGTATCTCCCGGAGAAAATTCCGAAGAATGTGCCAGGGAAAATTTTGAGGAATTTTCAGAAAGAAATTTAAAAAATATCCCCGGAGGAAATTTGCAAGAATCTCTCGGAAGAAATTCGACAGAACAGTCAGGATGGTCATTGAAGAAAAATTCCCGTAGAAAATTCGGAAGATTTTCCCGGGGAAAGTTTCGAGGAATATTACCAAGGAAATTCGGAAAAAAGTCCCGGAGGAAAGTCACAAGAACTTTCCGGAGAATATTCGAAAAAAATCCGGATTAAATGTGAAGGTTTTTTTTGGAAAAAAATGTGGTAGAATCTCCCACAAGATATTCGGGAGAACTGCCGGAGGTAATTTCGAAGAATTTCTCGCAGAAAATTTGAGAGAGTTTTCTGCACAAAAAAATGTAAGAACCTTCCGGAGGAAATTCGTAAGAATTTCTTGGAGAAAAATCCACATGATTTCCCGGAGGAAATGTGGTGGAAATTTTAAGAGAAAATACCTACAAAAGAATTTTACGTAGAAAACTCAAAATGATTTCTTGAAGGACATTCGAGAGGATTTCATAGAGGAAATTTAGAAAAAAAAATTGGGAGAAATTCGGAAGAATCTTCCTGAGCGAATTGCAAAGAATTTTTCGGAGGAAATTAAAAAGCAAATTCGCTGGAAATTTCGAAAAATCCAAAAGATATTCGGAAGAAGTTCTTCCAGGAGAAAATTTGGAAGAATTTTCCGGAGGAAATTCAGAAAAAAAAATTGCCGGTGAAAATTATGAAAAAAAATATATTTTTTCGAGGAAATTTGAGAGAATTTTCCGAAGGAGTGTGGATGAAATTTGGAAGAATTTTCTAGAGGAAATGTGGAATAATTAATCGAAGAAAATTCCTAAGAATTTCCAGGAATATATTTCAAAAATTTCCCAAATGAAATTCCGAAAAAAAATTCGAAAAAAAAATCCCGAACCAAGTTCTGAAAATTTTTCCGAAGGAAAGAAATCCATGAGTAATTTAGAAGAAATCCTTGGGTGAAATTTAGAAAACTCCGGGAGGAAATAGTCAATAATTTGTCTAGGAAATGTGGAAGAATTCTTTCAAGCAAATTCCAAAAAATGTCCCTGGGGAAATTTGTAAGAATTTTCCGAAGGAAATTCGGAATATTTCCCCGGAGAAAATTCGGAAAAAACATTTTTTGGAGATATTGGAAAGATTTCCTCGGAGCAGGTTTGGAAGAATTTCATGAAAGCAATTCGGAAAAATCTTCTAGAGGAAATTCGAAATTATTTTCCGGAGGTAATACGAAAAACTTTCCGGATGAAAGGTGAAAGAATTCTCTGGATATTCGGAAGAATTCCCCGGATAAAATTTGGCAGAAGCTTTTGAAAGAAATTCGGAAGAATCTCCCAGAGGAAGCTTGGAATAATTTCCTGGAGAAAAATCGGAAAAAAAATCCCGGAGGAATTTCGGAAAAATTCTGTGGAGGAAACTCGTAGGAATTTTCTTGGATGAAATTTAGAGAATTTCCCGGAGCAAATTTCAAAAATTTCCCCAAAGGAAATGTTGCACAATTTCTCAGAGAAAGTTCAAAAGATTTTCATTTAGGAAATTCAGAATAATCTAAATAAGAAAGTAAATTCTAAAAAATATTTCTATGGAAATTTCAAAAAAGAAAAAAGAGTTTTCCGGAGGAAATTTAGAAGAATTTGCTTTGGGAAACGTGGAAGAATTTTGCATACAAAATTTGGAAGAATATCCCTGAAGAAATTTGGAAGAATTCCATGGAGAAAATTTTGTAAAATTTCGCGAAGGAAATTCGGCAGAATTTTTTTGGACGATTTCGTTGCTTAAATAAAAATTCCCTCTCAAAAAATAGAAATTTTCTATTAAAAAAATAGGAAATTGCCAATATTGATTTTTTTGTGGAAAATTTATTTTTTTTTTTGGGAAAAATATTTGTGTTGTGGAAAATTTTGTAATTGTTTATTTCTAATATTAAGGAAATTTTATATTTTCTCCATGGAACACTTTGATTTTTTTTTTTTTTTTGAAAATTCTTCTACATTGCAATTTTTGATTTTAAAAGTGCAAATTTATTTGTGTTTTGTGGAAAACTTTCATTTGTTTATAGAAAATGTGCATTATTTGTGGAAATTTTATATTTATTTATTGCTCATACCCTGATTTCTTTATTGGCAATTTTTATTTTTTAGAGAAAAATTTCTAATTTTCCATAAAAATCTGATTTTGCTCGAAATTCCATTATTTTTTTTCGCGCCTAAACATTGACTAAGCGAAAAATAGAAGCGGAATCATTAAAAATGCTTTCTCCTTATTGATCAAAAGAATCTCCTTCACTAGTTACTAACCTTTTCGATTTGTTTTGTCACAGGCTTCTTAATGCCTACATTGTACGCTGAATAGCACCTTTCTCCGCAATGTTTTACAACCAATTGCCCTTTCTCCAAACATTTGTCTTACCCACCATTTGCCCCGCGCGAAGTGCAGACATTACGTCGCTGAAAACGAATGCCTATGATATGCAAATGGAACGGGCATGGGAGTCTTCCGCCTGTCTCTATCGTTGTCAGGCTACCCTGTCAGTCTGTCTGTGATCAGACGATGATGATAGGACACAAACGAGTCGTTTGTTCCAACTTGGTAGTAGCCGACAGCAATTGAGCTGTCAGCGATGTGCAATTTCTTGAAAAATGACTCGGCCTCGGATCCATTTCTCTCTTGCACGGAACACGGACAAGGATCCGTCCGCACATATGTACGCGCCGAGTCAGTCAATGTCGGTGGCATAGAAGGCGACGCGACGTTCCTTGAGTCGCTCACCAGCCGGATTCACCTCACTACCCGCGTTGATTAGACTTTTCAACGGTTGGACGCGTCCGTGCGTTTAGTCCGATCATCGTTGTGGCCTAATTCCTGGCCAGGGACAACGGCCGGGAGGAACGTGATCTCCCACAGCGAGTTGTTGTCATCATCGTCATCGGATTACGAACGACGGCCGTTGACTAGGTCAACCGAACTTGTATAAACAGTTCTCTCTCGCTGTCGACCGACAATGACTGCGATGAAGGTTTGCATCGGTAACTAATCGCACAACAATGCACTATGCCCATATTAGAAGATTGTATGGCACGGGCACGGCAAACACACCACCAGCAGATAAATCGTGCACAAATGTGTGCAATCGGTTGTCGGACTGTCACAGGGCGCGCTAGAAAGTGATTAATCTCCACAATGTTCTACACAGTGAGTCGCAGCAGCAGCAGCAGCTGATTCCGGTGCAGCACCGAGTCGTCGTTAAAATCTAGGTCTCCAGTCAACGACGACGACGACGACCGGCAGTGTGGAATCACGTCATCCGTTCTGCTGCGCGCGCCTGCCCAACAACATGGACCTGATAGAGCAATCTTGGCATTTTGTTTGTGGGGAAAATCACGCCAACCGATTGTAAACAAATGAAGTTGCAGCAATCGAGCCAACATGTGGTCCCCTTGCGCTGGCTGACCTAATGCTGATTCGGTTTTGCGATGACATCAGTCCACCACACAACAGCCGTGTCCGTCAACGCGCCATGGATGGATGGACGAAGTCGTTTGGTCGGCCGTCCGGTTCGCCGGTAGCCTCCAAGGTCCAACTGTTTCTTGTGTGTGATACGTCTTTTGAAGTCGCTGTCGTCGGACGATCGGACGATTGATTGCCGGTTGTTTCTCCGGCAGTTTAGCAGCCAGACATGGGGGGCACATTCAATAAGCAATAAATTTAAAAAACTGCGCGGAGACCCTGTTCCTTCCGTAGGTACTGGGCCTGCGCGTGTCAGCAGAGTATCGGAGAGGTACGTATTGTATGCAAACGGACGGATTGAATATTAATGATTGCGGTCGCTTGTTCAAAAGTGCAATACACTTCCTCCTGGCCTGTCCTGTGTCCACGTCTTCGGCGTTGTCTTTGCTGTCCTTTCCGTCTGTCACTGACGAAAGTTCCGCTAACACAGTCTGGTTGAGCACGCGCGTGTGTATCTTTTCGATTTTATCGAGCACGTTTTGGGATTTTCCGAAAGGCCAGCTGTGTTATTTGTCATTCGCTTGAATAGGACTGCGTTTCGTAACTCGCTTATGGAAACAATAGTCGTGTACGATACAGTTGCTGGGCTGCATACAATTTCCCGAAATAGCTTTTTTTTAATGTATATTTTGAAATGGTCATAAAACTGGATTGCAGACATAGTCGGTGATACATTAATTTAAACGCTGAATAAAAAATAACAAACTTAGATAGAATAAAGCTTATATGACTACACCCAATGAGCGACAAGAGATTTTCTTACAATTACAGTATAAGAACCTATCAATATCTGTATAAGAACGAAACTACTGCATTCTTATACTCAAAAATGTGGGGTATTATATGCTTAGTTCTTATTCAATTTTTGATAGGTTCTTATACAGACTTCGAACTAAAAAAAATCTTATATCTCGAAAAGTAAAATCAGAAACAAAAGATCCAAATTTTCGGATCGAAACGTTGGTCATGATTTAAAATGATCAACAATTTCATGTGATGGAATGCCGAAAATCCTGATTATTATGTTTATAAAGTTAAAAAAAATGGTTCCTTTTCAACTTCATCGTTTCCTTTGCGATAATCACCCAGACACCACTTTTTATAGGACTTTATGAGTAAGTCTACATGTTCAGAAACCTTCATTGAAATCTGAAAGGGTGCCGCCAGCTTAGAATATGATTTGGCGTGAAATGCTTCTATTGAAACCAGTGGTGCGAATTCGCAGTCTCAGTGAGTGAGATGTGTATGATATTGATACCACTGTCTGTTCACATCAACTTCCGAGCAATGAAAACAGGAAACGCTTAACAGCAACAATCAAAGACAAATTAAACAGACGGCATTGTGCTTTCGTGCTATGCGGTTCTTTTCTCTCTTTGCTGAAGGAAGTTTTTAATACTACCCGAAGCTATTTTAATTTCAACAGTGCTTCTCAGCGCTATTTGTAAATTCCACTGATCCCGTTACGATCTTTGCATGGACCCGTGCCTTCGTTTTACATTGGACCCGTTTGTGAAAATAAAATTCCGACAAGCGGAGGTAATTCTGCAGGGACACCGATCTGGAAAAAAAGCCTCTTAGAAGGTCACGTCTCCACGCCTTCTAAGACACAAGGTTTCAAGACCGTCCTGCCAAAGCGCGAAAAAAAAAAAAGAAGATATTCCTTCTAACTCTAATATCGGAATTAACTCTTCTCCTATCGAATTGAGCAATCATGCGAAAAAGCAAATGATTCCGCCAATTGTGGTATCTGTTGTCGAGTTTTCTGGCTTTAGGAATGAGATTTTGAGTAACCTTCAGGAGATCAAGGTTTCATTTCAGATTGCCAGAAAGGGTGACTGCCGCGTCTTGCCGGGATCCTTTGACGATTGTAAACGTCTTCTTCTGAAATGTATTTAACTGAGAAGCGCCATAAATTCTTCACATAGGACGACAAACTGAGCAGATTGTTCAAAGAGGAGAAGTCGTCTTTGAAAGGTCTCCCAGTGATGATGGAAATCACTGGATGAGATTAAAATTGAAATTACTGAATTACCAGCCCAAGTAATTAAGATAAGAAAGAAATCTCGCTCTGGTACTTCACAGAGGGGTATTTCTCAAGAATTCTATTTAGTTCACTTTAACAAAAGTGAACTAAATAATATGAAAAGTTTGAAAAAGGCCTGTATTATATCCCATGTCGTTACATGGGAACATTTCCCGCAGGCCTGAGGAAATTTCCAAAACCCCACTAAGTGCCATAAGTGCCAAAAGGGGGTCATGGAACCAAACATTGGCACTTGGATGCTAAATGCATGATTTGTTGTGGAACCTCTCACGCCAAGGACGCCTGTCCTGTGAGAGAGATTCCAATAAATTTAAATGTGTCAATTGTGGGGACAATCATTAATCCAATTTCTGGGAATACCCTTCAGGCAAAAATTTTTTTTGATTTCCCATTACCCAAAATTGATGACAGGAAATTCAATACGGATCCCTTATTCGCCGGGTAAACATATTTCAAACGCTCAAAATCCGCAATCATTTGCCGATCGAGCAATTCATACTCCACTCCACAATCAACGAACAAATTTTGCTCCTACCTCACAACAGGTAACGAGAGCAGTTCGTCGAATTCCTAATTTTCTAAAACACGCCCACCTATGCGTTATCAAAAAGCATCGCAGCAGGCAGGAAAATTTTCTATTTATGAAAATTTCACCAAGCGATGAATGATTTTCACACCCATTCTTCAACGGAAAAAAACGTTCGTTCTGATAGCAGCTCAGGTAGCATGTCTGCTTCCGACTTTGATTATCTAAAATAACAATTGCATAACATGATTCATGCAATGTTCAAATCAAATACCAAAACTGAAACCGTTCAGCTTGGTATCAAATTTGCTTAAAAAATTGTTATTGAACTTCGTTTTAATGGATCCAAATAATTCTTTGAAAAATTCAAATTTGAATGCCCTGATCTCTTTTAAAAGAGTAAGGAAGATGATTTATTCAACTTCCTATCAGTTCACTAATGTGCACATTGCCATTATAACTGAAACATATTTAAACCCTGGTCTTTTTCATCATCAAAAGAGATCCAAATTATTTTTTATTTATCGAAATGACTCGTCTTGGATACAGCGTACCTGTAGTGGGGTCGCCATTGTCCTTAATGGACGTATCAAACATAAATTATATTCTTCGTTTGAAACCAAAGTTTTCGAAACCTTGGGAGTTTCTGTTGAAACAAATTTTGGACAATCCTCCTTTTATAGCTGCCTACTTGCCTTTCCAGTGCAATGGGCAGCAAAGGAATTTGTTCAGAGCTGATCTTCAAATTCTGACTCGCAACAAATTCAAAGTTTTCATAATTGGTGACTTCCAATGCCAAACACCGTTCATGGAATAATGCTCAAAGCAATTCTAATGGTAAAATTTTATTTGAAGATTGTTCTGCGGGATATTATACTATTTAATATCCTAATGGACCAACTTCCGTTTTTCTTCCAGTCGGAATCCTTCTACTATTGATTTAGTTTTAACGGATTCAAGTCAACTGTGTGGCCAATTGGTAACTCATGCTGACTTTCACTCTGATCACCTTCCTGTGACATTTAAAATCTCACAAGAAGTCATTTATAATCAGCTCTATTTTTAATTATCATAGAGCTGATTGGGATTTATATTAAACATATATCGATAGGCATTTTGATCAACATTCCTCTCGATACCAAAAGTGACATTGATAATTCTCTCGTATCTTTGACAAATTCCCAATCATTATTTCTCAGAAGCCAGAGGCATTGCAAATCCTAAATATGAAATTAAATTCAACTCCATAATTTTGACGATGATCTTCAGCTGCTGATCCGTCTCAAAATTTGAAGTGATCTAACTACTCGTGATCTCGCTTTGAAAGTTATTCGAAAGCTATTCTGAGAAATATCAACTTTGAGAATATTGTCTCAAAGTTGGATCCCAGTTAAAAACCCTTTTGGAAATTAATGAAAATTCTTTTAAAAAAAACCTGGAAAGCAAATTCCGCTTAAAAAGGGAAATAATATTTTATTAACAAATGGCGATAAGGCTCAAAAACTTGCTCAGCAGTTTGAAAGTGCCTATAATTTTAGTCTAGGTCTCACTAGTCCAATTGAGGATCAGGTTACACGAAGCTTCGAAGACATTATTAATCAAGAGAAGATGTTTTTGACCCTTCGTTGGGAACTAATTTGAATGAAGTGAGATCTATTACTAGAAAATTTAAAATATAGAAAGCTCCAGGTGATGATGGTCTTTTCTACATACTTATCAAAAAAACTCCATTGAGAGCTCTTTATCCTTTTTTGGTTAATTCTATTTTAACAAATGTTTTCAATTGGCATGTTTTCCAGATAAATGGAAAAAACTCCACAAAGTTGTTCCAATTTTGAAGCCGGACAAAAACCCAGCGCTGGGAGGCTTCTAAGTTATCGCTCATTTAGGTTTGCTTTCTTCAATAAAGCAAACTGTTTGAAAAGATTATTAGAAAATTATTTTGAGCTTTTAGTGGAATGTCTTCACTTGTCCATAAGACAGAGTTTAGCATACAATCCATTTGAAATTTCACCCACTTAATTGTATGTGATAGATACGTATTTCGACCTCAACAGTAAGGACGTCTCCAGTGTCTCTACCGTCCCGTCTTCAGTCAAGTCAAGTACGAGAGACACTGAAGACGGCCTTACTGTTGAGGTCGAAATACATATCTGTCAAGATACAATTAAGTGGTGGAATTTCAATGGGATTGTACAAACTCGTCTTATGACAAGTGTTTGAAAAGATTATTTTAAATAGAATGATGGTTTCTATTGATGACATTTCTATTTTTGCTGATGAGCAATTTGGTTTTCGCCATGTGCATTCAACCACCTATCAGTTATTAAGAGTTATACTTAAATTTAATTCAGCTCCAACAAATCTTTAAGGATATTCAACTGGGTTGTTCTTCTTGATAGAGAGAAAGCATTTGATGATGTGTTTTTGGTATGAAGGTTTGATTGTAAAATTGATGAATTTTAATTTTCCTCTGTACATCATTAAACGGGTCCAAAATTATTTATCAGATCGTTTCAATTTAGGAGGTAAACTGAATCAAGAATTCTAAGTTTGATAGGATTACCTGGTAAGAGCTGGTGTTCCCCAAAAGGCAGCATACTGAGGCTTCCATATTGTATAACATTTTTACTTCTGATTAACTTGAGTGTGTGGTAGAAAAATGTTTGTTTGCATAGATGAACCACGGGCCTTCTCAGCCAAAGGGCGAAGCCTTCGTGTCATTTGTAGTAGATTGCAAAAAAGTTTGGATATTTTCTCTACTTACTTGCGAAAATGAGAGCTTCTTATTCGAAACCTTCTAGCAGACATATTGTCACTATGAATGGGGTTTCAATTAATTGGTCTAGCGAAGCTAAATATTTGGGAATTATGCTAGATCAAAAAATAACTTTTAAAACTGACATAGAAGACATTCAAGCCAAATGTACCGACGTCCTAAGCCATCCAAACATTCCTTGAGTTTAGGACTTGAAATCTACAGCTGTTAGAAAATCGTTTTTCAGTACTGAAAGCTTCAATATGCATTCAATTATACCCATTACACCTCCCGAGAGGTCAACAGATATGGTAAGATAGTTATGAGACATTATGAGCAATCCAAATTGTCCTTGAGTTCGGGACTTGAGATCTACAGCTGCTTAGAAGCTCTTTTCGATACTCAAATCTTCAACATCCGTTCAATTATATTTATTACACCTCCCGGAAGGTCGACGGATATGGTAAGATAGTTATGAGATATTCTGGGCAATTCAAACTGTCCTTGAGTTCAGTACTCCAGATCTACAGCTTTTTAGAAATTCTTTCCGTTATTCAAAGTCTTAATATGAATTCCATTACATCCATTACACTTCCCGTGAGGTCAACGGATATCGTAATTTTGAAATATTCTTGACAATCCAAACTGTACTTGGAGATCTACAGCTGCAAAAAAAAATCTTTTGAAATGTTGGTGCTGGTATATTAAATTGTAATAATCACATACATATCGTAACTTTGAGAAAGTCTGATATGTTGGTGCCGATATATTGGAGCTTTAAGTGACGGAAACCCATAGTAACCATTGGCACTATATTTTGCCTTTTGGGCAATATAAAGCCATATAAGCTAGGCTCTTTAAGCCAATATAAAGCATGTTTGAACTGTGACAGCGTTATGGTCGCACGCACGGATTTTTTAAATGCTTACGGTTAGGGGACTTCAGGGGAGCAACTCTCGACTTTGCATAGACCAAGGCCACATACGAATTACCGTCCCGACGATGAACCATGTAAATCGCGCAAGCGGAAGGCCTTGTCACTGCGTCAGAGAAAGCATGCAGTTCGGCATTGGAAAAACGATGGTAGCTCAGGGAAATGGTACAGCTTGAGACACGAACACTTTCCAGCTTCGCAGTTTCACGCAACCACTCATTCCATCTCGAAGCCAAACCATCCGGAATCTCAGTCGTCCCAGCTTCATCTGCAGACCTAACCATGAGTCTCTAATCTTCAACAACTGTATTGTGATTAAAGCTAAGCAGACACAATGGATCAGAAAATGCCCATCATGAACTTTAATAACTGCTCGTTTTGTAGGAATACTCTCACCGGTTCAGGAAACATACAATTAAGCTTTGGGAATTCCAACGAAAACACGAACTCATTATTATCAGGAACGAAGGTCCCATACTGCGCTGCCAAGCACACTAGTGGTACCTGTATCATTCTTTAGCGATCGATTCTCTATCCAGTGAATTCAGGATCAACTTCAGAGTTGTCACATAAAAATTTGGTTAGCTTAAATCCGCCGTGCAATGTATGTACCTCGATGACACGCATGAACAAGTTCAACAGCGGCCTCCTCGGTGTCCGCGCGCAATCAAAAAAGTCAACCACATAGTGTTGCTTCAAAACGGCTCGTTCCACGCCGGGAAACATTTCTTCCAACTCTTTGGTGTTGAATTCTTAATGAATTGCGCCATGGAAGGGAGAGACATGGCTCCGAAAATCATCACCAGCATCATTACATACATCGTCAGGTGGCATGGAGCGATCCATGCCTCGGAAAAAGAAACGCTGGGAGTCCTATGATCTACTCGGACGAATAAGGATCTGGTGATCATTTCCTTATGTCTGCTACAAAGGGCGAACTTCTTTGGCTTCGTGCACGCATCAGAACCACAATCAATGGAGGAACGAAGTCAGGGCCCTTCAGCAACAGATCGGTTGAAGGGAGAGAGAAACCGTGGGATTTTGCTTTGGCATCCATAACCAGTCAAGAAATTTCCCGGCGGTTTCACGCTGAAGTATGGTAGGTACCAGGTGTTTGAAGAGTTTCATGAAGCTCATCAGGTTCCAGCTTTCGAGCGTATCCTTTTTCGATGCAGTCTTCTATTTTGCTACAGTACTTTGCATTACGAAATCAGGATTTGAGTCCATTTTCTTTTCCATGACTTCGAGGCGTCTGAGGGCTTGCGGCTTGCTGTCCGAGAACGTAAAGCTGCTTGATTAACTCCGTTAGCTCGATGTCATCGTCCTCAGAGCATAGAAACGCATGATTGTCAGAATCTCCAGCTCCGTTGGGTTCAATACGCCATGTATAGTCCAGCCCAAGTGACAACGTGTCAACTGCAGTCCATCCAGTGAATAATATTGAACTGTTTTCAATGGCACAATCAAGCCTGCGTTGTTTCTGAAACCGATTAGTACTGCAGGGGCGAGCGTTTTGAACCGCGTTCAGCTTATCCTCATCGAGCATTAGATATCGCTTCTTCACCTTTGCAACATCGAATTTCAGCTTTGCGGTAGATCGAGGTTCTTCACAGTATTGATGTTAATTTGGCTTCTAAACCACTCTTGTTTGTTCCGACGGCCCAGAAGAGATATTGAATGACAGTGCATTTCGATTGAATGCTCCTCCTTATGCAAAATGCCGTTCGTCCATCGGTAGTTTACTGTGGAAGTCCGTCCATGTAATCCAATTCAGTATCGCAACATCTGCATCCACCATCATAGACAACGATGGACAACCTTCGTCAGATAGAATGGGCAAACACTTCTTCGATGCCATTTGGACCACAAACTTTGACTTTGACAACACGAAGCAGTGTATTGACGTTCTTACCATTTATGTTACACACGTTCGACGCTACATCCGACTGGCTGAGCCTGTTATTCCTAGAAACATCGTCGCTTGATTTTTGTTGCAAATTGAACATTTTTTAATATAACAGGCAGACGTAGCAAACTTTACACGATTTGGCAGTAGAACGACGTTGTGCAACCGAAAGTTTACGGAATTGTTCATATTTTTTCTAGACTAGAACGCGAACTTACTGAGCACAGGGGACACTTCTTTCTGCTACTTCTTTCAAGACTGTTGACGTAGGAGACGACCTGTTCCGGCATCACCCGGTTATTCGGCTTCTTGGCTCCAAACACGGGGCTGATGCTGGCTAGTTGATTGTCCATCTCATCCTCCAACCAGCGGACGAAAGTGTTGAAATCCACCACGACGTCTTCTTTTTATTAGCGCTGCCTTGTGTCGAGCCCACATCTGCTTGCTGAAAACAGATAATTTTTCTGTGCCAGGTGCGAAATGAGCCAGGGTTCAACAGGTAGTTATCTGCCTTAACATTATGCATCGCAATTTTTGTTCCTGCCACCGCATTGTAGAAGGCTCGGAATGATTCGATAATTATTCTTTGATGGCATCCAAATTTCTAAGCGCTTCCAACCGGTTAATACAACCCATTCTAGCCCGATGTTCGATTTCAACATCCTTATTACTTGATCGACATTATCCGGGGACGACAGCAATGGCAGTGGACGTTTTGAATTCATTTTCAAAAATTGCCCTGTCCATGATATCGCCCGAGAACACCGGCAAATCTTTCACGTTTCGGCCTTGCAACGCCTTGAATGCTTCGCACAGTATCGTATTCGTATCAGGTTCGACTGCAGGAACTCCATTCGCAGCAGGTTCACCGAACAATGGCCTAGCTACGGGGTTCAGTATTTTATTTCGCTGTGCACCTAATTGGGGTTCAATGTTCGTGCTGCTCACGTTGACATTTTCGGTTTCAGCAATCCATTCAGCAACGCGGCTGAAAGCACTGGTGTACGCACTTGACATGCTGCTAATACTCGAATCGTAATTTGAACCACTTCTTATTTCCTCGTTTTTCATCTCACGCTCACGTTTTCGTTTCAGGAACTCTGCTTCTCTCTGCTCCGTTTTTAACGTCAAATCTTGTTGAATTCGAAGCGCAGCTAGTTGTTGTTCAGCCAAGATAGTGTCTCGTTCTATTGAAGCCTTCAGTTCCTCTTCTTCGATCTGCTCTTCCAATAACAGTGCCTTCAGTTGGCTATCGGCTTTGCTGGATCGTGAAGATCGGCTTGCATTCGAACGTCGAACAGAAAGATCAGCACCAAGCGATGCACGGGAACCAGTAACAGGGTTGTTCACCGTAACATTTTTGAAAGGGGGCACTGACAATTCAATTCGCTGATTTGACTCACCTTGCTGATTAACCGGTGTACGAAACATTGAAGATTGACTTGGAAGTCCTATGAGAAAATTGTCCAATCGCTTCGGTGGTATAAGGCATACATTTTCTCGTGTAGAGCGGCGCAACTGTGGCTCCATATAAACTGGCAGTTGGCTTTCGAAGGACCAAAATGTAAGCTACTTCCTGGTAGCGAAACGCGGGGACAGTGCTCACCTGCGGGAGAAGGATCAAAATGTAAACTACTTCCTGGTAGCGAAACGCGGGGACAGTGCTCACCTGCTGCATCAAGCCTATTCCGCTGATGAAGGGACGGTCCACACCACAGGGTACCAAATTGGGCCAATCACTTTTTCGTTTTATTTTTATTGATTAAGTACTAGTTTTAAACTTACTAATCATTTATTTAATTTTAGCGGATTTGAATTTTATTGAACAATTTGATAGAAAAATGTTTTTACACGTGCGTCTTACACAGCAGAAAGATGTGGAGTAAAAAAACGCCTACTTCGACGCACCACGTTTGCCTACCGCGATGTACCATACTCGCCAATTTCGATGTGCGCTTAGGTCGTCATGGTAACAACGGTCGCATCGTGGCATTCACCGTACCCGAGCAAAAGTGGTTGTATTGCTGACAAGGCTGGTAACAACTAGAGTGGTTGCTGTAGATCGCAAGTTCTGAACTCAAGGACGGTTTGGATCAGAGTGTAAAATAATCGAAAATTTTTAGTGAAGTCCATTTTTCTTCATTTGTCAGTTCACTTCCGATACATTCATAGTCGGCTCTGGACAGTCAATATTCAGTTGAATATTAGTCACTGAATATTTATGCACATTTTACAAATTGATAAATTATCTGAAATCTGAACACGTTTCAACTGAGTAAAGCGATTTATCACACAGGACTGAATCCGATTTTCATCGGCGAGGCGCTTTCAGCGGTAAACATCAACATAAACAATGATAATTATGTTTTTTTTCTACACATAGTAAACACATTCAGTGACAGTAGAATGAATGAGTTCGTGGAGTAGTCGTCTGACTATGTCATTCTATGTTTTGAATATTCATGCGATGTTTGTCAAAATTCGGACCGAAGTTGCTTCATGAAGATGAATATTTTATGCTCTGGTTTGGATAATGTCCAGGATATCCAAACACCAAATTACCATGTCTCCTGGTCTCCTGGAATATGTTTTGGACATGCTTGAAAACATATCAAAGTTTCTAGTGACGAGAAAAGCTAGTGTCGTAACTGTAGATCGAAAGTTCGGAACTCAAGGACAGTTTGGATGAACCAGGGTATCCAAAAACCATCTAACCATGTCTCCTTATCTTCATGAATATGTTATGAATATGGGTGATTACATATCCAAGCTTGGAGCGACGAAACAAGTTAGAGTGGTGGTTGTAGATCGCAAGTTCAGTACTCAAGGACAGTTTGGATGACCCAGGATATTCCAAAACCATCAAACCATCTTCACAAATATATTATGGATATAATTGAATACATATCCAAGCTTGAAGCGACGAAAAACCCAAAAACCATCTAACCATGTCTCATGGTCTTCTGGAATATGTTTTGGACATGGTTGAATACATATCCAAGCTTCTAGTGGTGAAAAAATCTAGTTTCGTGGCTGTAGATCGCAAGTTCAGTACTCAAGGACAGTTTGGATGATCCAGGATATCCCAAAACCATCTGACCATGTCTTTTGATCTTTAGGATTTTGTAATGGACATGGTTGAATACATATCCAAGCGTAGAGTGACAAAAAAAAGCTCGCATTGTAACTGTAGATCGCAAGTTCCGCACTCAACTTGTTCAACTTGTTTTGTCAGTTCTCCATTATAAATCACGAAAACAAATGAAACATATCAAATTTAATGTGTAAAGCCGCTTAGAAAAATTTGGGCCTGAAAGGGTTAAAAAAACCTTACTTTAGCAATCTTTTTCGGCATCCTTTGGGGTATACTTCAACGCTATGTATCACTTGGCTTATGATGAACTGAAACCTCTAGGAGCAGATATGCAAAAAATTACGTTTTTCCATACTAATTTTCATACAAACTTCAAACGCGATGCGGAAAGCGAGGAAGCACCAACGTCCAAAATGAGTCGCTCTGTAAGTTTTCAAACTATCAAAAAATCCGTATTTGCTGAATCGTTTTGAAATTCAGAATATTTTGCATTCAGAATATCGTTTTGCAATTCTGAATATTTTAGACTTTCTGTAGGATTTCAGAATTAAAAAAGCATTCCTTAAATGTACTTAAAAAATCTAGAATGCTAGAATCTAAGGAATCATCGATTATGTTCCAGGATTTACTATGAATTTCTATGCCAGGAAACTTGAATTCGACCTAAAATTGAATTTCTAATTACTCATTCGGAATTCAAAAATGTGCATATTATGAACTACAGAAATAGAACTCAGAAAATTTAAGATAGCATTTAAGACAAGATTATTTGGACACCATTCGATCTATGTACATAAGTCCACCCAACCAGCGAATGGCAGATTTTAATACAGTTCTGCATAAGAACAGCACAGAAACTATATAAGGTTTACAATCATTGTATCGAAATGTTACAATATTGTATTAGTTCGATAAACTATATATACCTTCGAGGTGGTCGAGGAATTCGTCTACCTCGGATCCTTGGTAACGGCTGACAACAACGTTAGTCGTGAAATACGAAGGCGCATCATCTGTGGAAGTCGGCCTACTACGGGCTCCAGAAAAACTGCGGTCGAAAAAGATTCGCCACCGCACCAAATGTGTCATGTACAAGACGCTTATAAGACCGGTTGTCCTCTACGGACATGAAACATGGACAATGCTCGAGGTGGACTTGCAAGCACTCGGAGTATTCGAGAGACGGGTGCTTAGGACCATCTTTGGCGGTGTGCAAGAAGACGGTGTGGCGGCGAAGAATGAACCATGAGCTCGCCCAACTCTACGGCGAACCCAGTATCCAGAAGGTAGCTATAGCCGGAAGGGTACGATGGGCAGGACATGTTGCAAGAATGCCGGACAGCAACACTGCAAAGATGTTGTTCGCTTCCGATCCGGCAGGTACAAGATGGCGTGGAGCGCAGCATGCGAGTTGGACTAACCAGGTACAGAACGACATGGCGATCGTGGGCGCATCCGAGGATGGAGACATGCGATCTCGAACCGTGTATTGTGGCGTCAAATTGTTGATTCAGTGTTATCTGTTTAGATGTAAACTAAATAAATGAAATGAAAATGATAAACTATTCGATAAACTATCTGTATAACAAGCTTTCAATCATTGTATTAAAACCATACAGAACTGTATATGCAAAGATTTTAAACAATAATTGACCGGGGTTCTGTCAAAAAGCACCAGGCGCCAAAAAAAAACAAACAATAATATCCATTTTCCTGATCAAGCTTTATTCGTTTAGCAGATTTAATTGACCATGAATCGTATGGGAAATTCATCAGCCCCGTAACTGAGAATATTCTACAACATATGTACGTATGAATTGATATCAAATGATTTACATTTTCATTTTACGAACAAAATATCACAAGTCAGTCAGAACGCCGCTTGGTACACAGAACCTCGACCAATTGTAAGATTTGTTTCTGGGTGCATACTTGTCAGAACTTCGCTTTTTTCTAGTTGTAAAGGTTCTTCTTTATTGTCTTCTCAATGCATCTAGATAATGAAATTCCAACCGCGGCTTCAATCAACATAACAGTCAAGCTCTCATCATCTCTGAAAATATCATCCTTAGAAGCTCGAGACCATTAAAATAAACATTTTGCCGTGACCAACTCTCCCGAAAGACCCAGTCAACAACCCACCTACTTCATCCATTTTTTTACCAGTCTCGTCGTAGACATCCATTTAATTAACCAACTATCAACGCCATTCATATCTGTTGTCGCTCTTGGGTCCTCTTCACCATCCAGCCCCAGCATCCATTCGTCCAGTGCAGTCCACTCCTAGTAGAGGTACTGGTCCAGGCCACCGCCGGTCGGTCTTCGGTCGTGCGATTGCGACGACGAGCAAGATAACATGCAGCTGGACGTCCCCCAAAGTAGGCACTACCCTGCTCCCCTTCAGCCTCCACGAGAGCCCCTTCACATTGAAATTCAACGACCACCACAAGGCATCGTTGCATCGCCCTCGCTTTTGCTCCGATGGTGGTGGTGGTCGGGTGTCGGGTGTCGGGGTGGTAATGTCATGCTCTATGCATATCAGGTCGCATTTCAGGATTGCTTTTGGTTTCAGATTTTTGCACCACACCACACCGTCGTCGTCGGTCGTCGTCGCGTCCGTGTGCCGGAATGGTGGAGTGAAGCAACAGGGGAAGCAAATCTCACCTTGAGCGATGCATTTTTTCTCACCGTCTCGACAGCAACAAAAAAAAGTTGCTATCAAAATCAGGTTCTACGACCGTCGTCGTTGCACTATGGGGTAATGCAGTGTGGGGATATTACTCAAATTGTTGGGTGCTCATAATTTGAATACCAATAAGACGAGACTCACTGGTCCAGTTCCAGTACTTGTATTACGAGAAAGATTACAAATATTGAGATGATTTTCTGTGTTTCTTTGGTCCAACCCCTAATTAACAATATTTTGTCGACTACAGTTTTTAAACACTTTTATTCTCATAGTGCGTTGGTTGCAGCGGGTCGTAGTTCGATGCTTGTTTACAACAAAAGAGGTTCTCGGTAATGGGAGGATATTTTTTTTAATACGATCGGATTTGCATACACTGAATTGTAATGAGCTGGCCGCCAAAGTGTGACACCAAAGTCATCAACAGGTGCACCCTCATCATCATCATCAGCAGCAGCAGCCGCATTAATAACAACAACCAGAGAGAGAGCGGGTCCGGATTTCGAGGTGTTGAAGGTTTTATTAGCAAAATTGTGGAGGTAATTTTGATTGCCGGTAATTCGTTGCAACGTAACTGGCAGTAAAACGTCGGTGTTGGCGACGACAACGACGAAAGGTAATTCCATTGTTCTGTCGGCGGCCTGATGTGAAGCTGTTGTAAGCCACCTACAACTATTGCTCCGGTAGCTGTAGTAATTCACCATCCATCTGACCGGGATGCGAGGGGGTGTGATTGGAGCAATTTAGGTGCCAAGCACTTCACGCTTCTGGGATTTTTAGTGGTATCCGGCCTTTTCCACGGAGGTGGAACTAATTCGTTGCAACAACTGCATGGCGGGTACTGGAGGAATATTAATAGAAAACTAACTGGGCGTGTGAAGATTGTTTAGTTTTTTTTTATTAGAACGATTTTTTTGAGCTTTTGAATAAATCCAATAAATTTTCATGAGAGTATATAGATCTTATGATTCGTTCATCTCACAGATATTTTGTATTACATGTTTTGTTTTTCAAAGCGATAAATGATTTAAAACTGGAATAATTCAATTCAACGTTAATGCTTACAAGACAGCCATTTTACACATTTTCTGTGATTATTTTCACTATTTAACTGTCAAAATAAACAGAAAATTTGTAAAATTCCACTGATATCTGTGAATAAATTCAAATGTTTTTTGCTTCTTTAATCTATTTTTTACCTTACCTTTACCTTTCATTAATTATACAAATATTCTCGAAACCATTACACCGATTGTGATAAAGTAAATGATTGAGTTGGATCGTTTCAAATATCGTCTAGCCACAGATCATAACCCCAAAGATCTATTCGCCGGAAATTGCAATGTTCATTTTCATGCCATCCACCCACCCGGTGGCAAAATTTGTTTCAAGAATCGTAACGCGCTCCCACATGATGGGCGGCCGTTGTCGTCGTCAGTCGGTGTCGGTGGTGGTGCACAAATTTCATTCATAAATATCCCATTCACCTACATCGCTTGAGTTGCAGCAGTAATAATCGCGGCACAAAGCCGACCGAGCTGAATTGAAATGTGCCACCGACTGACGAGAGCAAAGGTGGAGTACCGTACCGAGGGAAGCAGATAGACTTTGATGGTTGGATTGCATGATGCACTCTATGTTGGCTCGAAGCGAACCTACCACAGAGACCACCCTCGCATGCCAAATGACTGTCGACCGACTTAGTGCGGGGAAGAAAGCAAATGTAGATTGCGGTATGGGAACTTGAACAAATATCTTGTGAGAATTGTTTTTAACAAATGCACTGGAATCCTGAAAATTCCCCAGTTCTACCCTCGCGATTTTTGATGACAAAACCTCAATCTCTGAAAATACTTCTTTGGTAATCAAATGTGGAATATTCAAAAATATGATCCTCAACCAGATAAGTGGCGTTTTATTATTTCAATTCTCCAAATAATCATTCATCGGCTATTACGCTTCGAAAGTGCAATTCGCATTGTGATAATTCAACCGAATATTGCAGGATGTTCTACTCTCTAGTGATGGTTGTCCTCTTCTGATAATGACACACCACTCCACGGATACTCAAACAGTCGTACGAATCGCAAAAACCAGAAAAAAAAAATTCAACCAAATCGTGGGAAGATCGCACTTGCCATCGCAAAATGCCATCTTCGGTGCGAAAACATCACGTTCACCAAAAAAAAATTCGCCAAAAATCTGTGTCAAGACCGACCGACCGATAGTGCTTGATTTGCCCGTAGGCAGATACTTATCGTGTCCGTTTTCGTTCAGCGAATCACCACACTGGGACTGCGCAAGCAAGTGCACTCCTCTCCAGAGGAGATCAACCTGAGCCGTCCGCTCAGCAAACTGCATTTTGTCAGTTTGTTGACTTCTCTGTTCATAAGTTCAGTTTTTTTTTTGTTGTCGGTCTACGTCAATTTACAGCCATCTCAAAAGCTCGCCATATTCCGCGGCAGCCAGACTGAAGGTGGGCTGTTCGATGTAGTTGATGGCGACAATGCAGTGCTTCGCGGATCCCGGGAGATGATGGTTCATGGTTTGGTCTTTACTCACATATTTGTACGTCGGCTGTCGCTTGGGCTTGGGGCAGTGAGTCAGACACCGGCTTATGCTTTAGCACTCCTAGCTGATGTCATTTTATGGCTGTAGAGTTCATAGGGCCAAACGTTACGCTTTGCGATTCATTCTGTAGAAAAAAAACGCCGCTTCGGGTAAGAATCATCAGATGCGTCGTTCCTACATTGCATATTGCTCGGAAAAAAAATCTCGTTCCGGTAAAAAAATTGATTTCGACACGATTTCGGCTCCGTATCGCGTCACGGTAAATGAGCCTCCAGAAACAAAGAAAGACGAATCCGGATAGGATACGAGATGGAACCGGATAGGATTTGACACGATCCGGAAAGCATTTTAAAATGAATCCGGAAAAAATTCCAGTTGAATCCGGATAGGATTCGAGTCACAATTCCGAAAAGGATTCGAAACGAATCCGGACAGGATTCGAGACGAATCCGAACCGGATTCGAGACGAATCCTGACAGGTTTCAAAACGAATCCAGATAGGATTCGAAACGGACCCGGAAAGGATTCGAAACGAATCCGGATAGGATTCGAAACTAATCCGAATGGGATTCGAGACAAATCCGGATAGGATTCGAGACGAATTCGGATAGGATTCGAGACGAATCCGGATAGGATTCGAGACGAATCCGGATAGGATTCGAGACGAATCCGGATAGGATTCGAGACTAATCCACAAAGAATTCGAGACTAATCCGAAAAGATTCGAAATGAATCCGGATAAGATTCGAAATGAATCCGGATAAGATTCGAAACTAATCTGAATAGGTTTCGAAACAAATCCGGATAGGATTCGAAACGAATCCGGATAGGATTCGGAACTAATCCGAATGGGATTCGAGACGAATCCGGATAGGATTCGAAACGAATCCGGATAGGATTCGAGACGAATCCGGATAGGATTCGAGACGAATCCGGATAGGATTCGAGACGAATCCGGATAGGATTCGAGACGAATCCGGATAGGATTCGAGACGAATCCGGATAGGATTCGAGACGAATCCGGATAGGATTCGAGACGAATCCGGATAGGATTCGAGACGAATCCGGATAGGATTCGAGACGAATCCGGATAGGATTCGAGACGAATCCGGATAGGATTCGAGACTAATCCGGATAGGATTCGAGAGGAATCCGGATAGGATTCGAGACAAATCCGGATAGGATTCGAGACGAATCCGGATAGGATTCGAAACGAATCCGGATAGGCTTTGGAACTCATCCGAATGGGATTCGAGACAAATCCGGATAGGATTCGAAACGAATCCGGATAGCATTCGAGACGAATCGAGATAGGATTCGAGACGAATTCGGATAATATCCGAAACGAATCCGGATAGGATTCGAGACGAATCCGGATAGGCTTCGAGGCGAATCCGGATAGGATTCGAGACGAATCCGGATAGAATTCGAGACGAATCCGGATAGGATTCGAGACGAATCCGGATAGGATTTGATATGAATCCGGATAGGATTCGAAACGAATTCGAATAGGATTCGAAACGAATCCGGATAGAATTCAAAACGAATCCGGATAGGATTCGAAACGAATCCGGATAGGATTCTAAACGAATCCGGATAGGATTCGAAACGAATCCAGATAGGATTTGAAATGAATACGGATAGGATTCGAAACGAATTCGAATAGGATTCGAAACGAATCCGGATAGAATTCTAAACGAATCCGGATAGGATTCGAAACGAATCCAGATAGGATTCGAAACGAATCCGGATAGGATTCGAAACGAATCCGGATAGGATTCGAAACGAATCCGGATAGGATTCGAAACGAATCCGGATAGGATTCGAAACGAATCCGGATAGGATTCGAAACGAATCCGGATAGGATTCAAGACGAATCGGGATAGGATTCGAAGCAAATCTGGATAGGATTCCAAACGAATCCGGATAGGATTCGAAACGAATCCAGATGGGATTCGAAACGAATCCGGATATGATTCGAAACGAACCCGGATTGAATTCGAAACGAATCCGGATAGGATTCGAAACGAATTCGAATAGGATTCGAAACGAATCCGGATAGGATTCAAAACGAATCCGGATAGGATTCGAAACGAATCCGGATAGGATACGAAACGAGTCCGGATTAGATTCGAAAGGAATGCGGAAACAAATTCGAAACGAATCCGGACAGGATGTGAGACTAATCCGGGCAGGATTTGAGACTAATTCGGGCAGGATTCGAGATGAATCCGGGCAGGATTCGAGACGAATGCGGACAGGAGTCGAAACGAATCCGGACAGGGTTCGAGACGAATCCAGACAGGATTCAAGACGAATCCAGTCAGGATTCAAGACGAATCCAGACAGGATTCAAGACGAATCAGGACAGGATTCGAGATGAATCCGGAAAAGGATTCAAGACGAATCCGGACAGGATTCGAGACGGATTCGGACAGGATTCGAGACGAATTCGGACAGGATTCGAGACGAATTTGGATAGAGTTCGAGACAAATTCGGACAGGATTCGAGACGAGCCAGGACAGGATTTTAGACTTATCCGGACAGGATTCAAGACGAATCCGGACAGGATTCGAGATGAATCCGCATAGGATTCGAAACGAATCCGAATAGGATTCGAGACAAATCTGAATAGTATTGGAGACAAATCCGACGAGGATTCGAGACGAATCAGAATAGGATTCGAGACGTATCCGACGATGATTCGAGACGAATCCGACGATGATTCGAGATGAATCCGACGAGGATTCGAGACGAATCCGACGAGGTTTTGAGACGAATCCGACGTGGATTCGAGATGAATCCGGATAGGATTCGATATGAATCCGGATAGGATACGAAACGAATCCGGATAGGATTCAAAACCAATCCTGATAGGATTCGAAACGAGTCCGGATTAGATTCGAAACGAATGCGGAAACAAATTCGAAACGAATCCGGACAGGATGTGAGACTAATCCGGGCAGGATTTGAGACTAATCCGGGCAGGATTCGAGATGAATCCGGGCAGGATTCGAGACGAATGCGGACAGGAGTCGAAACGAATCCGGACAGGGTTCGAGACGAATCCAGACAGGATTCAAGACGAATCCAGACAGGATTCGAGACGAATTCGGACAGGATTCGAGATGAATTTGGACAGGATTTGAGACGAATTCGAACAGGATTCGAGACGAATTCGTACAGGATTCGAGACGAATTTGGACAGGATTCGAGACGAATTTGGATAGAGTTCGAGACGAATTTGGATAGAGTTCGAGACGAGTCAGGACAGGATTTTAGACTTATCCGGACAGGATTCGAGACGAATCCGCATAGGATTCGAGACGAATCCGAATAGGATTCGAGACAAATCTGAATAGTATTGGAGACAAATCCGACGATGATTCGAGACGAATCCGACGAGGATTCGAGACGAATCCGACGAGGATTCGAGACGAATCCGGATAGGATTCGAGACGAATCCGGATAGGATTCGAGACGAATCCGGATAGGATTCGAGACGAATCCGGACAGGATTCGAGACGAATCCGGACAGGATTCGAGATTAATCTGGACAGGATTCGAGGCGAATTCGGACAGGATTCGAGGCGAATTCGGACAGGATTCGAGACGAATCTGGACAGGATTCGAGACGAATCTGGACAGGATTCGAGATGAATCCGGACAGGATTCGAGACCAATCCGGACAGGATTCGAGGCAAATCCGGACAGGATTCGAGACGAATTCGGACAAGATTCGAGACGAATTCGGACAGGATTCGAAACGAATTCGGACAGGATTCGAGATGAATCAGGACAGGATTTGAGGCTTATCCGGACAGGATTCGAGATTAATCCGCATAGCATTCGAGATGAATCCACATAGGATTCGAGACGAATCCGAATAGTATTCGAGACGAATCCGACGAGGATTCGAGACGAATCCGACGAGGATTCGAGACGAATCCGACGAGGATTCGAGACGAATCCGACGGGGATTCGAGACGAATCCGGACAGGATTCGAGATCAATCTGGACAGGATTCGAGGCGAATTCGGACAGGATTCGAGACGAATCCGGACAGGATTCGAGACCAATCCGGACAGGATTCGAGACGAATCCGGACAGGTTTCGATACGAATCCGGACAGGATTCGAGATGAATCCGGACAGGATTCGAAACTAATCCAGACAGGATTCGAAACGAATCCGGACAGGATTCGAAACGAATCCGGACAGGATTCGAAACGAATCCGGACAAGATTCGAGACGAATCCGGACAGGATTCGAGACGAATCCGGACAGGATTCGAGACGAATCCGGACAGGATCCGAGACGAACCCGGACAGGATTCGAGATGAATTTGGATAGGATTCGAGATGAATTTGGATAGGATTCGAGACGAATCCGAATAGGATTCGCGACGAATCCGACCAAAATACGATTCGAATTCGGACATGATTCGATTAGAATTCGGACAAGATTCGATTCGAATACGGACAATATTCGAGTCCGAACAGAATTCAAGACGTGTACAGACAGGACTCGAAATGGATCTGGACAGGATTGAAAACTAATTTGGACGCTATTTGAGACGAATCCAAAGAGGATTTGAGACAAATTCGAAATGAATACGGAAAGGATTCGAGACAAATCTGAGAAGCATTCGAGACTAAACCGGGCAGAATTAAAGACAAAGTCGGACAGGGTTGGAGAAGAACTCCAACAGTATTAATCCGAACTTGATTCCAGACAACATTCAAAGCTAATCCAGACAGGATTGAGGATGAAGCCGAAATCATTCGAGACGGATCCCGGCAGGATTCGTGACGATTCCGAGCTGGATATGAGACGAATCGGGACAGCATTCGAAATAAACCCGCATAAGATTATAGACGAAGCCGATCAAGATTGAAGTCGACAGGAGACGAATCCGGACAAAATTCGAGGTGAATCCGGAGAGTAATGCTGACAAATCCTATCAGAATTGCAGACAAATTCGGACTAAATTCGAGACGAACCTGGGCAGATTTCGAGACGAGGCCGAATATGATTCAAAGTGATCCCGGACCAAACTTTGACTTATAAATTATCGTTACCTGATCGGCAGATTACCACAATGTTCCAGTAGGAAATAGCTTTCGATTCAGCATTTCATTTTTTTTTGGCTTTCTTTATAATTTACCAAATTTTGGTAATGTTTTAGAAAAGTTAACTGTACATTTGGAAATATTATTCTCGTAATTTGTCAAATGTATTATCGGGATCTCAGTTGTTGGATTCTATAACCACTAACATTTGTTTACCGATCTCGATTGCGCAAATCTTGGTTTATGTTTAAAAGTTTAAATATTGATTACGGAGGTGGAGCGCAGAAATAAAAAATATCAGCTTTGATACACAATCGTCAAATTGACAAATTAATCAAAAACATTTATCTATTTTGTAACATTGATAAATTTAAGGATGTTTTTTTATTTATTTTTTTAATTGGTGATTTTTTTTCTCATCGCAATTTGAACAAATAGTTTTGATTGTTTTTTTTTTATTATTTTGGTTGGTATTAGTTTAGGGAGGTATCATATTTAATAAATTTGAACTTTGAATTCTTCTAAGTTTAATGTTTTAAGGCTTACCGTGTCATTATTTGGATCTTGTTTTGATGACACGTACCCGACATTTCTCGACAATTTATGGACAACTTCAACCAGCTCGTATTATCAAAAAAATAAATACCAACTCCACCAACCAATCCACCGCGTCATATGTCACATGATTACTCATATCGCTGGTGTCAATCCGACCTCGAATCGAATACAAATCTCGCTACACATGTACCCACATACAAACAACAACGAAACAGTCATTACAGTCGCTATCGTCGTCATCATCATTCATTGATGTCTGAACCGTAAAATTACTATACATATCCCAACCCAAAACAGCGCGCCACATCGCCGTCCCACCCACCACCACCGCACCGGCCGTACTCACAGTCGTAGAAAAAATGCCAACCGTGATTTTCATTCATTTTTTTCCTCGCTACGGGCGGACACAGAAATGCAACGGCAACGTAGGGTCTGACGGGGGGTGGGTGGGTTGATGCGACGACGGTGGTGGTACACAAAATGCAGCACCAACCAAGCAAGCAACCAACCTGATGATCTCCGAGCAACGACCATACCTAGCACAGCGACGAGAGAAAATCGTGTAATGGAATTAATTTAGCTTAATTACTTAGATTTTTTTTTGCTCAGGTCCAGTATCAGTAGCTACAGCGGTGACGATGACGATGGCGACGACGACGGCGACTGAATGAACCTTAAATGGTTTGCTTTGGGCGTCGTCGTCGTCGTCGGAGCATAGTTATACCGAATCGGTTCTATCAACGCAACCGAGTGCGAGAATTGCTAATTGAATTAGATATTCTGCAATGCGAGGAATGTTAATATCTTAATCGCCGGTTCGTTCGCAGCAGCTACGTGACGATGGCAAACGAGAAGTGGGTAGTTAACCGACTCGATTGTGCATTCCAGCCCAGCTCAGCAATCCGAGAGACGCGATGTTCTTGATCTTGATCTGTTTGATCTGTCTAGTTAGGTGCTGTCGCAGCGCGTGCATAGCAATGCAATGCACTGATTTGCGTAAAATCCAGGGCTTCACTCATTGCCATCATCCATCGACACCGGTTACAAAAAGCAATGGCCGCGCGCGCGGTATGCCGGTAATCGATCCCGCCGTCTGCGGTGTGGACCCCAGTCGAGACACCTGGCTTACCGAACCTGCAGCAGGAAACAAGGTTGTCTCGACGGTGGATGGAATATTTTATGCGTGCTGTACCGTGCTGTAACCGATCTGAACCAAAGGACCAAGAATCGGACGATCTTCTTGTGGCTTCTTAAGCACGAGTTGCGGATTTTTAGGCGAAAAGCGTACGATTGTACGATTATGGTTTGTGTTCCTGAATGGAAACGTCAGAATTCGGAATTTGTCATTTTTATGCAATACTTTTTTTGGGTCAAAAAGATAAAAAAAAACTCAATCAAAACAGAATTAGAGAATTTATCACAAGTTCAAACAGTATATTTTTTTGATATTATTTATCCCCTTGAGCCACATTTTACAGAAAAATGTGTTGCGGATAAGCTAGAACGAGTCAGAAAAATGGAGTGTGAACGCAAATGATACACCACTCCGCCGGCTAGATACAACAAACGTAATAAAACTTAACGATGTTTAGGCGTGCAAAAAAACCAACTGATGCTGGTTGACCTCCGAGCTGGTTTCTGACTTCGATGTTGGATTCGGTGGTGATGGTCGTCACCGCCGGTGACGGCTATTTTGAGCGCTCTAGACAAGACGACGTTGCCTGACGATGGTTGAAGCAATTTCGAGCTTGAACGTTGAAAAATTATGCTTTTGATGATAGCGACAGCGATGACATTGATTGAAGATTGAGTGGATGGTGGCTATTTATAGTTGATGATGCACTGGTTGATTATCATGTTTTCTTCCTGTGACACTTTGTGGAAATGCAGTAACATGAACGTCAAATAGTAAAACTTTCCTTTGTCTACAATATTGTTTGACTTAGCTTTTGAGAAGGGCTTATGTGTTTTTTGATACAACAATTTAAGTAAAACATTAACTCGGAACTTAAAAATCAAATTAAATAAATACGTAATTGATTTTTTTATGGTAAAATTTGGCTTATATCGGATGAAGAATTAAACTCTGCATCTCTGGTAATTTTGTAGAGTGAGAAAGATTATGATTGCAATGAATATTTTAGTAGTATTAAACAGTCTATATAAATTGTCAACTTTGAAATAATTTCCTTTTTTTCATCAGTTCTCCACTGCCATGTGGAAAAAAATATTTCAATGTAATTCTATATCTTCAGTATACTATTTAATTAACTCGGTGTCTTCTTTTTTCTATTTTCAGGTGAGAATCATTGATTTCTGTATTCACGTGAGTTTTACTTCCGTTCAC
This sequence comes from Armigeres subalbatus, assembly GCF_024139115.2. Taxonomy (NCBI): domain Eukaryota; kingdom Metazoa; phylum Arthropoda; class Insecta; order Diptera; family Culicidae; genus Armigeres; species Armigeres subalbatus. The sequence continues at coordinate 293,991,954 of NC_085140.1, read as the reverse complement.
TTCTGACATCTACCATATTTCGATTCGATTCAAGTCGTAGCCAAGACATACTTCAGCAACAAGTTTGAATCTTCTTCTATATTCTTCTTCTTCTTATTCTATTTTCTTCTTATCTATTTATCTCTATATATAAACATGAGTTTGCATTTCCTATGAGGCTATAGAACTCACGAACGAGCGGACCGATTTGCGAAATTTTCTCGTCAATCGATTTGTCTCGAGATTTTCTCTGTTTATATATACAAAAATTTGATGCATTTAACGGGAAAAATAGGGAAATTGTCAAAAACGTTATATTTTGATGAGTTCTGAAGAAGCCGTCAGTTCGAATTGAAATTGATCTAGAGTGCGACGCTGCAATTAAACAAACGATTGACAGTTATATGAAAAAAATCACGAGCGAGATCGGGCAGGTTCGTCTAGTCTTCTTCTTCTATCTATATCTATATCTATTAGAGTGGGGCGCAGTTGTATGGAAAAACGCAAACTTCGTCCGATCAAGTGAGATCAAGGTTTCGTTTTGGGACCCCAACCAACTGTGCAAAATATGGGCTCGATTAGTTGAAACCTCACATGTCGCATCGCGTTTTAAATTTACATGGAGATTAGTATGGGAAAACATACTTTTTTACATTTTTGATCTTAACGGCTTCAATTTATCATCAATCACGTGATTCAATACGTTAGCATATAGTCTGGAAGATGCCGAAAGACTTTGCCGAAGAAGGTACGTATCTGGAAGGTCTACAAATAATGTTATTACGTTTCGAAAATTGATTGTTCAAATCATATGCAAGAAATCAACGTTTCTGCCAGCATTACCGGACAACCTATGGTTATCGAAGGGCAAAACCCATCTTCCTTCTCGTCGGATTTTTTTCTTTGTGAAATAATTCCGGATAGCTCCCATTAGCTCTAAAGCCCTATAAGATAAATTATTTTGAGAGGGTTGACACTTTCCTGTTCAGAGCCAGATCAGCGCTAGTCAGGGAAAAGCATCTGAGCCTACTCCCACTCAGCTGCCAGCTGAGCGACAGGATTGTACCGCGTGCTACAAGGCCCGCCACGGTTTTAGGGGACGGAAGACAGCCTGGCCATTAGCCCATTCGCCGTTTCAGGTCGGTGTCACCCGGCCTTACTAAGAGAATAGAATAACCAGACTACCAGCCCTCGCGTTCACAATATCTCAATATCCAAAAACAAGACCAATAACATGCAACCAGTATACCATAATCAGGATCTTACTGGGATCAATCCTGATGTGCCAATGGCACTCCCTGGGCTTGTGCTTTTGAAGCGGCACACAGTCGCTTTGATAGAGTCTGCTTACGGGCACTTGTGGTTTTTTGGGAGGGATTTTAGCAGAGCCCACTGCTAAATCCCACCACGCCCTAGGCAGTTCTCCCTGACTCACAGACAGCTGGGGAGGGGTCGTCAAGCCCTTGGACATGGTCCCTGCTGCCCCAACCGAATACTGTAAAATGAGTTAAGTGTGCGGTATACAGAAAACAAGGTAGGCTCGTTAGAAAAATGACACTTCGAATGTGACGCATATTTTATCGCCACATGTTGGAGTACAAAAGTAAGCATGCTGCGATCGTAGAGCATCGTCTCGGTCCAGCTTGTGCGAAGATAGCAGTGAGGTCACATGTTCCCATTCAAACTGAATGTTTGCATACGTGATGAGCCTGCCTTGTTTTTTGTATGCCGTGGACAGATGAAAAATATAGCCCGAGTGAAATCGGGTAGGTTTGACTAGTAGGTAATAAAAACTAAATATGATCAAACCAATCACCCAGAACTTCATAACTTATTGACTAAATCCTGCAGCACCAATTTGTGCTCAAAAGTCTCGCATCGCACCCAAAATTTATGTTTTCCTTCCCCAAAGAGATTTAACTTTAGTCGTTTCTTCTGGACTGCTGATTTGCTATTGATCAAATGGCAGAACAATTTCCACAAAGTGTTGGTTTGGAACGGCAACAGTTGACACGTGGACACATGCAAAGTAGAGTTTGAGAAATATCTTCTTTCAGCTGATGCAAAACATTTTGACAACCTTCAGCTTCATGTCCAATAGTTCGGTGGGGATTGGCTCTAATTTGAAGTCCGGCAGTCCACGCCAGATGTCCTACAAACAAGGCATCTTGGATGAATTTTGATTTTTTACGAAAAAAAATGTCTGGCGTTAAACGGATATTTTTTAAAATTTCTGTACTTCTAAGGAAAGTTTTGTTTTTGATTTTCTTGAATCCACGAATTTTTTTTCTGAATTGGGAAATGCTTCAGAAATCCTTTGAGTATCCTTGGATTTTTTTTTCAAAAATTTCATGGGAACTCCGTTCAAATTTCCTCGAATTTTCAAAGGAAAATTCTTTCAAATTTCCCTAGACAATTATTTCAAATTTCCACGTACAATGCCTTCGAGTTTCATCGGGAAACTCCTTCAAATTTCATCGGAAAATTCCTCTAAATGTCCTCGGGAAATTCCTTCGGTTTTTCTCGGAAAACTCCTCGGAATATTTTTTTTCTTTCGAATTTCCTTACAAAATCCCTTAGAAATTCCTCGAGATTTTTTTTATAAATATTCTTGTGAATTTTTTTTAAATATCCTTGGGAAAAACCCTCGAATTGTCTGACCATGAGCATGAGCACCGCACAATTTGTGTGAATGGGGCTTGGGATTAGCTACCCATTCTCAATGTACACGTTTCACGAGCTCAAATTTTTAAAGTCAATAACGGCGCCGGCCACGTCCTTACGGTCATATAGGAATGGAAGGATTGTTAGTCCGACTCTCGTTGCTACTAAAGACTAAGTATACCTCTGCATCTCCACGATTGTCTTGTGATAGGATATCGTTTTAGTTACAAAGGATAATTTATCTGGATTCACTTTGGTAAGCGATGCGATCTATGGGATGGGAAATAACACTAATACGAATTTAAAACATGCACGCCCGGTGGCATATGAAAACTGAAGAGATTCGCGTTTTGGATGACCGCACGGAAGCGCAGCACTCTGTACTCACATGCTCGATGGCTACATCAAACTATTGAAGAACGAGCTTTTTTCGACCGCGCATGACATGCGCACGAGCCACCGAACACAAGATAGATATTTTATTTCTTTCCTGACGACTGAAACACGCACTGCACTCACTTGTTCGATGGCTGCTCTTATTAGGGGAATTGTGGGTAAAACCGACACCACTTCAAATCTCTGATTTCAAGAGATTATCGGACAGAATTTCGACATACTTTGAATAAACGTTTGATTTCTTGTATTTCTAGTCATTTTGTAACTGACGGAGACGTGTAAGAGTCATAATAAACAGACAATCAGCATTGATCACCATTGAGGATATGAATTATGTAAAATTTTGACATCTGTGTACAAGCTTTTACGGCAATAATTTGTTGATTTTCAGTATTTAATCCATCTCTGATCCATAATTGAACATCATTTTGTGTATGTTGTGGAAAAATAATTAACTTTTCTAATTATGAACATCCACATGTATCTCATCATTATTATGTTATCAGTTGGGGTAAATTCGACACCTGCCATCGAATCACGAAATACCTTTGTATTATTAGACTCATCATTCGCATAATATAATTCAAGTATTGAAAAATGAGGCGACTTAATCATAGACTGATTCCATACCATATCATCATTGGGCGTGACAATAGGTCTAGAGGGTAATATTGAGTCATCAAGGAAAACCTGCAGGTCGGATAACAATAGCGCTCAAAGAAAAATCGTATTTTAGGCTTATTCTACTCTTGGATATATTCAATCCGTTCGCTAGTGTTGTCTTCGTGATCCATTTTCACCCCTGTAAACACGTAGCTCGTCATCTACGGAACTAGTCATTTTCATTTCTTGTCATAATTGCACCATACGCATTTATTTTAAATCGCCGTTATAAACAGCTTTTTAAAATAAGTGAAATTTAAATGTAGATTAATATTTACAGTAGTTAGTAATTTTTTTACTAATCTTATACTCTATATATTTTTCACCCGACCCACTAAAGAAACTAAATAAAATACGATATGTGGTGATGATTTTAAATATATAAAATTTTATTCCACCATCGTTTATGAGTGACCCCTCAACATGAATTTCATACATAAATTTTTAAAATGAATATTGTTAAACATTTCCAATTATGTTGTAACAACATTTAAAATTGTTCTGATGTTCGATTCCATAACGACTTGATGTGTCGGTTTCACCCTCATGTGGTGTCGATCTTACCCGCACCCCAGCTGGTTGGGCTGGAAGATGGACTGCTCGTGTTTTCATCATAAATCAAATTTTATCAAGAAATATTGTCCTGAGACCTCATGGACTTATGCATGAAGAGCCTAAGTATGCTTGTATGAAATTTCTAGACCGGAAAATTGCTTCATAGATTGGGGAGCTGTAAAGTTGCTTAAGGTGTCGGTTTTACCCACTTTTCCCCTACCGGCCGCGCAATGCAGAAAACAATATTTCGGCCGATCACGCGATCGTTCTGCTGTCCGAAACAAGAGAAATCACACACAGAAATGATTGACTTTATGACCGGCCGCGCAATGCAGAACACAATATTTCGGCCCATAGCGCGATCGTTCTGCTGTCCGAAACAAAAAAAGCCCTCGAATTTTCTTGAAAAAAACGTAGTTGTCCCCTCTTCTCGAATATATTGAAAGGATTTTCCCGATGCTATTCGGAGCAATTTCACGAAGAAATTCGAAAGAATTTTTCGGGAAATTTCAAAGGAAATTTCGAAGGATAATTAAATGAATTTCCTGATAAAATTTAAAGGAGTTTTCCAAGGAAATTCAGAAGAATTTCCCGAGAAAATTTGATTTTTTCCGAGGAAATTCAAATGAATTTGCTGAAGAAAATCAAAGGAATTCTGCGAAGAAATTTGAATGAATTTTCAGAGGAAATGCAAAGTAACCTTCCGACGAAATTCAAAGAAAAGAAGAAGAAAATTTTGTAGAATTTCCTAAGCAAATTTCAATGAATTTTTCGAGGAAATTTAAAATAATTTTCCAATGAAAGAAGTTTCCCGAGTAAATTTAAAGGAATTTTTCAAGTAAAATTGAAGGAAATTTTAAAGACAATTCGAGGGAATTATCCGCGGATATTCCATTAAAAATCTTAAGAATATTCAAAAAAATATCCCGAGGAAATTCGAAGGAATTTCTTGTAATAAATGGATGAAATTTCAAAAAAAAATAAATGAAAGAATTTTGCCGAGAAAATGCTAAGAAAATTTTCAAGGTAATTTAAAGCAATTTTCCATGGAAATTTGAAAAAAGACTCCCAGTCTCAAGGAAATCCGGACGAATTTCTTAAGGAAATTCAAAGGAAATTTTCAAGGATAAGTTTCCCACGGAAATTCAAAGGGGCCCTCCTTAGCCTTGCGGTAAGACGCGCGGCTACAAAGCAAGACCATGCTGAGGGTTTCTGGGTTCGATTCTCGGTGCCGGTCTAGGCAATTTTCGGATTGGAAATTGTCTCGACCTTCCTGGGCATAAAAGTATCATCGTGCTAGCCTCATGATATACGAATGCAAAAATGGTAACCTGGCTTAGAAACCTCGCAGTGGAACTGTGGAAGTGCTTAATGAACACTAAGCTGCGAGGCGGTTCTGTCCCAGTGTGGGGATGTAATGCCTATAAGAAGAAGGAAATTCAAAGGAATTTCCCGATTAAATTTGAAGGATTTTTTCTGAGGAAATTCGAAGGAATTTTGCGAGGCAAGTTAAATTAATTTTCCGAAAAAATGGGGAAATTGGAAGGAATTTTCGAAAAGAAATTTTTGAGAAATTGCAAAGGAATTTTCCGAGGATATTTGAAGGAAATTTAAAGGAAATTTTTAAATTTTCTTTTGAGTTGGGATTTTTTTTATTTCTACGGAAAATGCTTTGAGTTTTCTCGAAAAAATCCTTTGAATTTCCTCGAAATATTCCTCTGAGTTTACTCGGGATTTTTTTAATTATTTACTCAGGAGCTTCCAGCAAGTTCCCTTCGAATTTTCTGAATTTCTGCAAATCCCTTCGAAATTTCTCGGTAAATTCCTTCGGAGTTCCTTGAAAATTAATTCCAAATTTTCTTGAAATTTTTTTTTATTTTTTTCGGAAAATTTCTTTTAACGTACTCGGGAGATTCATTGGAAAAATCCTGCGAATATCCTCGGAAAATTCCTTCGAATTTTCTCGGAAAATTCTTTTAAATTTCCTCGGGAAATTCCTTCAATTTCTCCAGGCAAATTCATTCATATTTTCCCCGGGAAATTCTTTAGAATATCCTCGGAAAACTACTTCAAATTTCCATGGAAAAGTTCTTCGAATTTCCTTGGAAAATTTGTTTGTATTTCCCGGGGGGTAAATTTAAAGGAGTTTCCTGAGGAAATTTGAAAAAAAAATTTCCGAGGAAAATTAGAAAGAATTTTCAGAAGAAAATCAAAGGAATTCTGCGAGGAAATTAAAATTAAAATTCGACGAAAAATCTCGAGAATATTCAAAGAAATTTCCCGAGGAAATTTGAAGGAGTTTCTCGTAATAAATCGATGGAACTTTCGAAAAAAATCAAAAGAACTGTATCGAGGAAATTCTAAGAAAATTTTCAAAGTAATTTAAAGCAATTTTCCAAGGAAATCCGGACGATTTTCTTGGGGAAATTCAAATGAAATTTTGAATGATTTCTTCTAAGGAAATTTGAAGGAATTTTGCAAAGCAAGTCAAATGGAAAATCCGAAAAAATCGATGGAGTTTTCCGAGGAAATTGGAAGGAATTTTCCGAGGAAGTTAAAAGGATTTTCTTAAGGATCTGCAAAGGAGTTTTTCGAGAAATTTGACAGAATTTTAAGATGAAATTCGAAGGAATTCCCCGGCGAAATGTGAAGGAATTTTTCAAATTCCTTCTAAATTGGGAAATATTTGTAAATTTTTAAGGGAAATCCTTCGAATTTTCTCAAAAAATCCTATGAATGTCCTCGAAAAAATCGGAAAATTCCTTAGAATTTCCTCGGAAAATTTCCTTAAAATTCCACGGAAAATTCCTTCGAATTTCCCCGACAAAATCCCTTCGAATAACCTTCCTTAGAAATTCCCCGTAATATTCCATCAAACTTCCCTGGGAAATTCCTTCGATTTTCCTCGAAATATTTCTTCAAATATCCTCGGGAAATTGCTTTGAATTTACTTAGTAGCTTCCAGCAAGTTTCCTTTGAATTTTCTCGGAGAATTCTCTTTGAATTTCTTCGAATTCCCTCATAAAACTCCTTCAAATTCCCTCAGGAAACTCCTTCAAATTTGCTCAGAAAATTTCTTTGCCAAAAGAATTCTGTTGAAATTCCTCGGAAAACTTTTTGAAAATTTTTCGAGAAATTCCATGGAATTTACTCGAAAAATTCATTCAAATTTCCATGGAAAATTCATTCAAATTTCCTTCGAACAGTTCTTTGAATTTCCCCAGAAAATTTTTCCGAATAACCTTCCTTAGAATTTCCCCGAAATATTGCATTAAATTTCCTCGGAAAAGTCCTTCGAATTTCCTCGAAATATTCCCTCGAATTTCTTCGGAAAATTTCTTTAAATTTACTCAGGAGCTTCCTGCAAGTTCCCTTCGAATTTTCTCGGAAAAATTCTATCGATACTTGTCCGAGAATTTTCTCAGAATACCTTCAAATTTCCTCGGAAAATTCTTTCGAAATTCCTTGAAAATTTCTTTCAAATTTTCTTTAAAAAATTCTTTGAATTTTCTCGTTAAATTTCTTTGAATATTCTCGGGCATTTCCTTGGAATATTTTTGAAAATATCTTTCGAATATCCTCGGGAAATTCCTTAGATTTTTCTCCGATTTTTTTCGAATTTTCTCGAGAAATTTCTTTGAATTTCCTCGTAAATTTATTCCTATTTTCCACGGAAAATTGCTTTGATCTTTCTAATGTGGAAGGTTCTCTTATTCCAAGGAGACTATTCAATTTTTGTTTCTCAGCCAACTACAATGTGTACACTAGGGTGGTTCAAAAAATCGATTTTGCTCTACAACGCTCATCCGATGCTTTATCATGTTCTGAGTGTCGTCTGAAAATTTGAGCTCATTTGGATTAAAACTGATTTGGCACAAGCCATTTCAAGTTTGCATGCAGATTAGTATGAGGAAATTTATTTTTTCATTATAGTGATAATGACGCTTCCTCAATAAGCACAAGTTAAAAGAAAACCTACATTGCTAAAAGGAATACTCAAGAGCTTTCACTCAGCGAAAACCGCATCTTAATTGATCGTTCCAATGATTCGTAATCGAATTTAATCTATGTCGTTGTTTTCTGGCACTAATTGCATAGCTACTCAACAGGCAACATTGCTGCACGTGGCGCGAAAGATAGCACACACAAATTCAGGCTACTATGTTGCACTGCACATTTCAGTGATGCCCTCAAAGAAATTTATCGATCATGACTAAAGACTCGCATCCTGTCTTAAACTCGATTACTGATTATTGGGGCGATTAATCAACATGCGGTTTTCGTTGGGTGAAAGCTGTTGAGTATTCCTTCAAGCTATGTAGGTTTTCTTTTAACCTGCTCTTAATGGGGAAGCGTCATTAACAGTATAATGAAAAAATAAATTTCCTCATACTAATTTGCATGCAATCTTGAAATGGCTTGTGCTAAATCAGTTTTAATCCAAATGAGCTCAAATTTTCAGAGGACACTCAGAACATGATAAGCATCAGATGAGCGCTGTGGAGCAAAATCGATTTTTCGAACCACCCTAGTGTACAGTGTACAGTCAATCAAGCCGAGCTAACTTTCAATCAAAATAGTCTTTTCTCTGGCTTTCTGGCAACAGTCTTCAAACTATCATTCGTTTGATTACGGTATCAATTTCATTAATTGAAATTCAACGTCTATGCATTTGCATCGCCATCCCGTGAATTGATTTACATTCGACTCCTCGTTGTCTGCGGGAAAATTATCTAAAAAAGTCATCGTGACACTTTTGCCACTTTATCTCCACTCTGAACTCGCCAATCGGTATCGCACGGTAGCAATAATGTTTTATTTAGTCTACGCGCGCCCACCAATCAACCAGAACCAAAAAAACACAGCTCCCTTACCGTAAACAACCAGCAGTCTGGCTCCCGTGCAGTTTGGCCTTTCTGCTCCACAGTTACCCTGCCATATGTTTCGTTTGTTTTCATTTTTAAGCTCCCCATTTGCAAACGTCGTCGTCGTCGTCGTGTTGAGCCATATTGCTGTCTCACCCGGTCGACCAGCAGCCAGTCAGCCAGCCAGCCAGCGGGGCTAATTGCAATCACAGGACCATGTGTGTAAAGTCTGGCATGTAGACCACGTTCCCGACCGATATCATCGTAACGGTCGTTGTAGTCATCGGCGGCGGCGTCATTACTATCCACGCCACGATTGGGCCATGCAACAAACGGAATGCATTTCGCAGTATGTACGAACATACATCGACCTTTTCTAATTGCAGGGCTAGCGCGGATTTTATTACTTGTGCCGGTTTTGAGTGGCATGAGCTCCTGTATCAAATAAGAAGCTCACGTAACTAATAAACCCAATTGATAATTCGGAACCGATCTGCGATTTGAGCGTAACTTATTTTGTAAACGGACATTATTTACATGAAATATGAAAGCTTATTCTGCCCGATACATACCGTGGTTTTATCAGGAAATGCTTGCTCTAGCAGGAATTCGTCCTCCAATGTTTGTTAACAAAATAAGTTACTCACAAATCGCAGATCGGTCCCGAATTATGATAACTATGATTAAGCAATGCTGAGAATATTCTATGATCGCTGCCGAATTGTGAAACCAAGTTTGCGACAGCCCTGGAATTGCTATCGAATAATCGGATACCACACGGGGAGCGCAGAGAATCGGACCTGCCCTGCTCCAGGGCACCTAAATGCAGAAACATATACCACGTCTCTGGATCGTTCGGTTAGTCGAACGTTTCACGCGATTTCGATATCTCGCCCTGTTGTTCATCGACATCGTTGTTGTCGTCGTCGTCGTCGTCGTTAATGTGTTTATTATGTCGTCGCCGGTCTCGCTGCATGGGGGGTTAACCGGCCAACCAACGACCGACGACATGGAGCGCTTGGAACGTGTGCAGCGTTCCGATTGCTACCAGGCGTCGAGAATTGGTCCAGGAATGACCTGTCACTGCGCGATGGCCGGACTGTGTAGCACTCTCATTTGTAACCGTTTGTCTACCGAATGCTGGCAAACTGGGGCAGGATTTTTGTCCCGCTGATCAAATGCTTTGGCATTATGAAAACGCATTTCTGAAGAGCTATTCACGTATAATCAAAAGTAATGCGTTTTGACCCACGATAGAAATGGTTTCTGTCTTGTTATTAAATTATAGAGCATTTGCGTCTTCAAAAACTGTACCGATATGCTTGAAAGCTATTTGATTTTAGAGTAAGAGTTCGTACCTGCCTAAAACAATTTCCTCATAATTTACTTCTTTGGAAATGTGCAAATTTTTCACAATTTGAATTAGACTTGTGATAGAGTTTCTTAAAATTTTATTTCTTGGATTATGCTTATGTCAGAACAGAAATTGCATACTTTTCTCTTTTAAAAGAATTTCCCGATGGTACCTAATATATAATTCAGAATTTTGCACATTTTACCCAATGTAATCAGGATTCTACCCCAGGGTGCGCCGATTACAACGTCAATCGTGGCGAATCGAAGTTGAATACGAACCACCCACATTTTGCGCGCAAATTTTCCCCCAAAGCTTTACATGTCTGCTCCAGCATGAGTCGAACAGCTGCTGTGCTGTGAACTTGTGCATAAATGGCCCCTTGCCATATGGCATGGTCGATACCAGCACAGCACCACTCACTGAGTGCCGGCCGGGCCGGTGTGTTTATGTAAAGTAGTACAAAACGATTGCAATTATTCTATTAGTGGAACGTCGTCGTTACTTCCCGCGCCGCACTTCTTGCCATTTCTGCACCCACCGCCGAGTCGGACGGTCGTAGCTTGGTGTCCGCCGGGCTATCGGGGGTAGATATCTTTGCTGCATCGAGGTGAGCATAAATCACACTCGTTCACTCGTCGTACAGTCAAGTCGCATTAATGGAGTACAAGTCTCACTCGCTTGGGGGCTTTGGTTGGCCGATGAATGATTTCATGACTCATTAGCATAGTTTCTGATCAATCTGGAAGGGGGCCTTGAGGGAAGTGCAGTTGCTGTCCAATGCACTCTCTTTGCCTTCAGGGGGTATTTGGTTGGATGGAAAATCGAATGTATGTGTCAAACATTGAACAAATTTTGTAAAATTTGTAAAAATCATTTATTTGTATTTAGATTGGTGATTACTTGCATTTTAAGGGTGGGTTGAACTATTTGATTAGATCCAGTTATAAAGTGCAATAATTGTTAGAACTTGTTAACAGAACTTCTTTACAAAGTCCTTCTACGACTAAATACAAAACTGTTACAAACGTCGATTTCTTGTCAACTTGTTCGCTCACGGCTACTGGAGTTGATAGATGGGCCAACTCACGGAGCACAGCGACGAAAAGGGACTAGCGATTGGAAACTCGCTTCGTGGAACTGCAAATTTCCCAAGTTCATCGGGAGCACACGCATGCTCGCCGATGTGCTCAAGGACCGTGGATTCGGCATCGGAGCGCTGCAGGACGTTTGTTGGAAGCCTACGACTAATTGATTTCGCCGCCTCCGTGAATATGGCCATTCGCAGCTCCTACTTTCAATACAGCCTTCCGTATCGGTACACCTGGAGATCACCACTGCAGACAGAATCACAAATCGACCACGTTCTGATTGGACATATCTTGGCGCTAACATCGACTCTCACCACTATCTGGTGATGGTGAAATTCTACAAAAATCCAATGGCAAGAAAATTCCACAATTCTTGTATAACGAGTTCCAACAATTGCTGAAGAACTTCTCCAAAATATCTGAGGGAAAGATTTCCAGAGAATTAATAAAAAATACCTGTGTTGAGGTGGGAGGAATTCAAGAAAAATGACAGTCTACAGGGGTAAAAAGTTCTCAAAAAACCTCGGAGAAGAATTCTCCATAACATCTGAAGGGGTGAATTCTCAGAACTTCTGGCCTAAGGAGATTTTTTTCAGAATTAAAAAAAAGGAAGAATTATTGGAGAAGGAATTATCTAGATCTAGAATTTCTGAAGAAAGAATCGCTGGGAGCGGAGTTCCCAGAATCCCAGAAAGGAATTTCAACATTTATTATGGTAATATGGCTACCACTTCGTGGGTTCAATCCCAGGCCCGTTCTTTTCCTCCTACTTTGTATCTTTCCATATATATCTCATGTTCTAGCAATCGCTAGAATTGGAAATGGGATTTCATACCGTTTCCACCCTCTATCCTATACGACTCAATTAGTTCTAACTGTTAGAATTCTAAATGAGCGAAAAAGCTCGTTTCGGCATCCAATTAGAATATAACCACCCTTTCAATTACTATCACATAAGCAAACCGTTAACTCAGACGAACCTCTGCCATTGAACTCCTCCCCCCCCCCCTCCCACATTCCAATAAAATTCCGCATGAACTCGTGGCGAGTGCAGAGGTGTTCTCGGCTTGCAGTGGGCGAGTGATTGCATCATCAATTCCTTCACATCCCCGATAGACCGTGAGGACGTGGCCAGCGCCGTTATCGACCATTTGAAATATTAGAGCTCTCGGACTGTGTTGTTATTTAAACATTAAAACAAACAGTTTTTTATAACAGAAAAATGAAAAAAAAAAAACAGAAAACAAACCGCGAGCTTTGAATCATAGGGGCGTAACTGCATCAATCAATTTCTCTTCGTCGATTTTTTTTATCGATATAGCGAATTGCGGTAGTTTGTCGGTAGTTTGGTGTGATAAAAGGATGATTGTATCTTACACCAGACGCCACAGCCATGGTTGTAACTTTGGAAACAGATAAACGAAACAAAAAATCGATTGAGAGTAATCGATTAATACCCTTATGATTCTCAGCGCGTGATATTTTGGTAGTATAAAAATATTTATTTTTGTATCGAAATAATGATATTTGCATCTATGATTGATACTGCAATCGAATAGGGGGCGATACATTAAATATGTAAAGGATCTCCAAAGAAATGTTGCTGTAAAGAACAAGAGAAAATAAAAGCCCTTCTTCCCTCCTAACATCCACTTCGATCAATATTTTACAATTTTCCAAAATATATTATGAGGATAATTTATACATTTAAAATTTCATAAATGTAAAAGAAATTGTCTCGACTTACCTGGGCATAAAATTATCATCGTGTTAGTCGCATGATATACGAATGCAAAAATGGTAACTTGGCTTAGAAACCTCGCAGTTAATAACTGTGGAAGTGGTTAATGAACACTAAGCTGCACTAAGAGGCGGCTCTGTCCCAGTGTGGGGATGTAATGCCAATAAGAAGAAGAAGAAGAAGAAAAGATTCCAATATGAAAATCGCGAATTTGTATTTGGATTTTGTTAGCTTTCGATAACTTTTGAATTTGAAGACGAGCCCAAAAGTTATGCATTATGAGCAGGAGGTCAAGCGTTCAATACCAGGCTCGTTGTACCTGAATCTTCATAATTGTTGTTACGTTTTGTACCAAAACGATCCGTACTGTTGTTCCTTTTGCACTATAAATTCCAAAAACTTCCATGGCGTTTATGACGAATCGTTCAGTTCTCTACATCGTTCTTAAGTAGGTGTTAAGTTAATCCAGGGATTGTTATTTTCACTCATTCTCACGAGAAAAGAATGCTCATTCACTCATTCGGCTTTGGTCACTAAAGTCACTATTTTGAGCGACATCGGTCGCTACCAGCCCTGTATTACCAATACAGTCCACTCTGGCTGATTTGGAGAGACAACGCAGTAGTCCCGCGGGGTTACAAAAGGCAAGCAATATTATATAGAGAAGAGACATTCCGAGGGGTGTTTGAACGTATTATTTGATATGCAGTATAACATGTCGAAATTAGGGTTGTGGTACCGGTATAACCGGTACCAATAATACCGGAAATTCCGGCGATTTTCGGAACCGAAAACACCGGTACCAAACACCAATGAGAACCGGTATTTACGGTACCGCGGTATCAGTATTTGGAATAAAATATAAATATAGAGAAATGCTTAAAAGTTACAAAATATTTCTAGAAATTCACGATTTGAAATTATGTTTTCACTTTTTCATTAAAAATCAGAAAAACCCTAAATTTAGTACCGAAATTCAATGGAAAATTGAGCAGTTGTATTTCAATTTGCCAAAAAAAGATCGCAATCCAACTTTGTAACAGTGGCGCTGCAGCAGTTGGCCAAGAACAAAGCTTTAGATGAGATTATTTGATTGATAGACGTTTCTCGTAGAGGACCAAGAGTGAGCCCCGCGTTGGGCTTTTTAAACTTATTTATGTGTTTTAGCTTATGAATAGTAGTTGTGCCTCAGCATTTGTTGTGCTTTTGTCAGCAAAGTTTTAGAATATCTTCATCGGGGGGTGACAATGGGCCAGATGGGGGTCACTGAGAATGGGTCACTGTTTAAACTACCTACATAGAATGCTTGTAGATTAGATTTAATATATCGGAGGACAAGAAACTTGAATAATAAGAGACATTTTTGAAAGATTTTGTACTGTCTGTAAAGGCGCTGATTCAGTATTATTTTGGTAAAAAATGACACGTATGCGGTTTCCCAAACAAACGGTCTTTTGCAATTTGTTTCCCAAATTATGCTTCTTCTCTTCTTTTCCAATTAGAGCCAAAAAAAGTGTTCCCGAATTCGTGAACCACCAAAAATACACCGTGATTTAATTCATGGATTCAGGAACACCAGTCACGTTTCCAGAACGTTCCAGAAAACGTGAGTGTTGCTTCCGAATCCGTCACGTTGTTCACGAAAAAAAAAACACCGTGAACTTGTTAGTTCACGAATCCATGAACGCTTTTTTTTTCGTGTACATTCCAAATAAGTCTGTTATCAATAAATTGAAAGCTTTTCTATGCCCGCTATTACATGAGTACGTATCTTGTGTGGCAAGTACAATGGATACACTATGCCCAGGGTGTCGAGAATGTTTCCCACCCGAAAATATCTTAGACCGGACCGAGAACCGAACTCGCCATCTCCGGATTGGCAATCCTACGCTTTTGCTCTCAAGGCTACTGGAGACCCCAAGTTATGCAGTTTGCTATAAAATAATACACTTCCTTAAAAATGCAGATGTGTTGAAAATAATGTTGAAGAATTCGGAATAGGGTTTCTTACCCCATTCCCGGCCTAACATGCATACGACTGCATTATTTAATTGATATTTATGACAGGAAGCATTTTTTCCTTAATTTCGTGGACCGTGCAATACTGCAATGGGGTTCACTTATGCTTAAAAATTGCTTTTCTTGGTAAACATCGTTTGGTAAGACTTTTATTTGATTTAAATTAACGAGGTCCAGCACTAATTTCAGTCATAGCGATTTCAAATCCGGCCCACTTCCAAACTAGTTCCCGGCCTAAGTAAAATTTCGCTCAATCTCTCAACATCTTACTCTCATTCTCTCTCGGGACGGTAGAAAATGCGACGTAAACAAAAATATGCACGTTCAACGTCGACATGATGCCAGATGTTATTATTTATAATAATTTTTATCTGGTTGAAAAGATATATTCGCTCATTCAAATTACTTCCAAACGCTTAAAAACTATATTTTTTTCACTTTTTGAAATCGAGAGAATTATAAATAACATGATAGCGTCAACGTATTAGATAGTTTTCCTATGAACGATGAAGGATTTTTTCATACTAAAAAACCTTGTCCTTTTGACAGCACGGTGCGGCTAGAAGTTCTTATGCCGAGGTGAATTTTTGTTTGGTTTGAGGATACATTTTCAAATGTATTCTAATATGTTTATATTAGTTCTAGTGAAACGAACAAATAGAAAAGATGAAAGTGCGTGAGTTTAGAATTATTGTGTGGTGATTAACAGCTTCAACCAATGATTGTATCGAGTACTGTGACGATTCCCAGGTAGGTGTTTATATACAAATACTGTTTTGTAAAAGTGGAAAGATTCACTCCGGCTCTTTGGTGCAGCAACGGAGAGCAAATGTTCGAAATCTACATTTTTGTTTTCTATAATTGGACCAATTAGAAGTGAAATAAATGGTTAAAAAATATTGAGTATTGTGCGAAATAAATGGGAGACTTTTTAAAATTATCAATCATAAACCTACGGCTTCCAAAAAGTAGAAATCTTTAGTTTTCTGTGCAGTGAGCCGGGAATCGGGTCCATAGGCCCAAGTAGTGATTTACCCTATTTCCAATTTAATTTTCCGCGAGCTGTAATGGACACCAACTTGCCTGTAGAATAATTTCTGATATGGCGTTTGTGGAGGTCTACTACCCATGATGTGCCGAGTATTCTCGGCAATGAAGTAAATAAGAAGGTGTGGATAAATTATATTTTAGTTACAAGATAAATTGTTGGCGATAGGGAGCTAAATGAAGTAAAAATCAATACGATTTGACAGTTTGTGTACCCAATTTTTTTTAGCTTTGTTAAAGTGATTTTTTCATGGCTATTAAGTTCATCAACAAAATCTCTGTACCCAACATGTTTCGGACAGCAGAACAACTCAACCGAAACGACAATCTTTATCTTGATACTAAAATGTCCTTCGTATGGATCTACTTCATCAACTTTTTTTTCTGTACTACTTTGGACAGAATGCTAAATCTGAAACTAATCCTCAGGTAAATTGGTGGCCATTATCGCTGGCGGAAAGCAATAAACCATACATGACGGAACGTACATCTAAGTTCAAGGTAAAAGGAGCAAATTATTTAGATCAAAATCCAATATCAATAAAAATACTCTAGTACCGGTATTTTCTCGGTACAACCGGTACCGTCATCTGGGGGGAAGATGATCATTTTTAAGACAAAACATGCAATAACAATGTGTGTTTACATTTCAAATCGAAACAAATGTTTTCAAAACTTCTATACGTTGCAAAAATCAACAACTTTAGTTTTCTGAAATGCGTTCGCATTTATTAAAATAAATTAAATTATCACACATTTTTTGAGTAATCTGGTTTGGGGTGAAGTTGATCAAGACAGCTCTACTAAAATCATCATGACCTAGCTGTCAAAATACACAGGTTATTTGTATGAATGTTGAATTTACTACGTAAAGAAGTCTACGAAGTCAATATTTGAAACGAAAATAGCGTCATTTATAACTATCTCTCTCTTTCTTCCACAAAATACATTTTCATGATTATAATCGAAAAACTCGGATTTTCTACCTAGCGCTAACATTACTTGAACAGATAATATTGTTGACTACCGTTTCATAAAACAATTAGGCACTTTTGACTGACACATCAAATGATCATCTTCGCCTCAATGATCATCTTCCCCCCATTTGACGGTACTGGACTTTCTCAGTACCGTAGTACCGGTACCACAAAAAGGGGCCGGTACTAGGAACCCTTCGAAATACTATGCTAGAAAGCATCCCATGACCCCATTTTGATATCTGAGTTTAAAAATCAAATTTTGAAAATATATTGTTAAATTAGTGTAATATTCGCAATTATCGCACCCCTTGGCTATCGTTTTCTGGTGCTAGTCACCTTTTGTGACGCAAGATTGTGTGAATGTGCTGTTTCTTGCCTAATATAAGGGAATTTACGAAGTAGATTATATTGTTAATAAACTATATTTGTCTCAAATCCTGAAATCAAAGCAATATGGACTATCCAGAATATCCCAAAAATATCTTACGATGTCTGTTGACCTCTTAGTAGATATAATGATTACAATTGAATTCATATTGAAGCTTCGGGTACACAAAATGGCGTCTAATTAGCTTTAGATCTTGTGACGAACTTAAATTATATAAATAATCATTTAAATCTATATAATAAAAATAAGTTGAGATTTCCTTCCTGACGATTTAACTCGCGAATGAGATTCGTTTTGAGATCCGCTAGATTTGTATATACAAAAACATGATTTTGGGTCAGCTGTTGAGGAAAACAAAACGAGCGCACGGAAATTGGTCTAGAGTGCGATGCTGCAAATAGTTCATTGTGATATGTGATTTTCTGCTAGTAATGAATAAAAAAAAGCTGGAGATCTCGAACTCAAAAACAGTTTGGATGACCTAGACCTAGAATATTTCAAAACCATATTACGATATGCGTTGACCTCCCAGGAGGAGTTATCTATTACATACTATGCATATTGAAAAGGGTGCCTCCTCAGCCATGCGGTAAGATGCGCAGCTACAAAGCAAGATCATGCTGAGGATAGCTATGTTCGATTCCCGCTCCGATCTAGGAAATTTTCGGGTTGGAAATAGCAACATTTTAAGTATTATATCTTGAAGACCATAATTTACTCTACAAGAGTGTTATAAAACCAGTATAAAACCAAAATGTTACTAAGGCTGGGAATAAAAGTATCTTCGTGTTAGCTTTATTTTTTTATTTTATTTTTTTATTAAAGACTCTTTAAAATGTTATTCGAGTCTGGTGTTAGCCTTATGATATATAAATGCAAAAATAATAACTTTAGAAACCTCGCGGTTAATAACTTTGGAAGAGCTCAATGAACGCTAAGTTGCAAGGTGGCAATGTCCTAGTCGAGGATGTAATGCCAATGAAAAAAATATTGAATCTTTGAGTTCATAAAAATGATTTTCTTGCAGCTGCAGATCCCAAGTCCCGAACTCAAGGATAGTTTGGATGACCCAGAATATACAAAAACTATCTTATGATGTCTGTTGACCTCCCAGAAGATGTAATGAATGCAATCAAATGCATATTGAAGCTTGGAGTACTAAAAAAAATATTGCAGGTTTAGATCTCAAGTCCCGATCTCTAGAATATTTTGGATTACCCAGCATATCTCAAAACTATTTTACGATATCTGTTGATCCTAAGAAAATATTATGGATATAATTTAATGCATATCAAAGCTTTGAGTATTGAAAAGAGTTTCTAAGCAGCTGTAGATATCGAGTCTTGAACTCGAGGACAGATTGGATGAACCAAAATATCTCAAAACTATCTTACGATACCCGTGATGTGAAAGGATATAATTGAATGGTGTAATGGATATAATTGAATGCATATCGAAGCTTGGAACACCGAAAAAAGCTTCTAAGCAGATGTAGATCTCAAGTTCCGAACTCAAGAATAGTTTGGATAGCCCGGAATATCCCAGAATTACCTTGCGGTGTTTTTCTCACCTTCCATAATATGTAATGAACACTGTTGAATACCGCCATCGGGGGTGGGTGTTTAGAGGTCGCAGAGCAACATCGTTCAAAAAGGTCTCTTATATTTTGGTCTTCTTGCCCTCAGATGCATTCAATCTATTCTATAAACATTCTAAGTAGTTGAAACAGTTACCCATTCTCACCCCCATTTGACCCATTGTCAGTGACGAATAGAGGCTTTTTTGCAACTGTAGATTTCAAGTCCTAAACTCAACGATAGTTTGGATAGCCCAGGAATCCAAGAGAGAGTAAAAATAGTTTGAATAAAAGTCTTATTCTTAAACAGTACAATCCATCGTGTTCATGACGTTCTGGGTTGTCATAAGGCCTTAATCGTCCAAGTCTGATATTTTTCCCTGATAGGGGAGTTAATTTCAAGCAATTTTGCTGAAGACACTGTTCACTTTTATCCATCGTGTGATTTTATACAGTCATTTTTCTATTGGGGTCATATATGACCCCGACGGCCTGAAAGGGTTACGGTACTAAAAAATTACTTCGAAATGCATGCGTGGGATAATAAAAAGGACAGCTGTGCGTGGTTTCCGTTTTGAATGGGGTGCCCTTGAAAACGCGAGTGCATTTTGTTTTGGATTCCGGGAGGCTTGTCCTTAAGTGTGTGGGTTGTTTATAGTTCGTTACTTCAATTTTTTACAGTCGGGATTCGCTGGTTGGGATTTTAATACTTGGGTCACTTTTTAGTTGGGCCTCCGCTGGTTGGGCCATGGCCCAACTAAAAAGCAACCGTACGTCTAAATTCAATGTAAACACGGAAAACGGTATTGGGCGTCACTGGACATCATTTGTGATGTTCAAGTCGAAATACACGTGTTCAAATGGCTGTCAGTTGACCCAACTAAAAAACCGAATTCGTTAGTTGGACCGAGGTCGTGGCCCAACCAGCGATTCGCAACTGTATAGTTTTTGAGGATTTTTGTAAAAATAGATTTTGCTCTGCTTGTATGTACCTAAGTGAAAATTAAATTAAAAAGGTTTACAACCAACCGTAAAATTATTTGTTCATCTTTGCAGCTAAAAAAAATCTTCGGGTGTGTTGATCGACTATTTATTGATATTCGTGTGATAAAAACGCGAAAGCCGGTTATTTTCTGATTCTGACGCATTTGTTTTTTATGTTTTTGTGTTGAATTTAATATTCTCGAACTAAAGCTTTGAATAATGACTGACTTTTCAAAATGATAATGATGATCACTATGGACTTTGAAAATGAAATTGGGTTCAAACAGAAAGTGAATCTCTTATTAAATGGCATACATATTTCTTACAATCACGTGAAACAGACAACCTTTCACTCGTGCCGTATTTTAATCTAATTGTCGTCATCATAATGGTTTCGAATTTTGTTTGCCAAACCAAGACAACAACAATAACTTCGGTCACTTTGGGTCTACGGTAATGAATTCCTAGAAAGGACGGTATTATTGCTCTGTCTTTTTTGCGCGTTAATGCTTATAATTCGTATCACCATCCGAGAAACGATGATGTTGTCTCGTTGAGGAGTTTTCCACCTCTATTCCTTCCCATCCGAGCCGTCACGTCCGCCACCAGCCCACCAGAGCTATTCGGTGGCACGTGGCATCATTGGGCAGCGTTCGCACGGAAAGACGATGCTGCTGTGTGATTGCCATTTGATAAGGAATCTATTCGATTTCCAAGTAGTCTGTCCCTGGCGGCGACGAAGCCGCCAGCGCCAGTAAGGATGTTTATGAAATCGAGACTAGACAGGAAATTGGACGGAAATGGGGTAATGGTCGGTCAGTCATTTGGTTAGTCAGTCAATCGGTGCTCGTTGATGGTTGATTCGCTCAAACGCGAGTGGTTTTGTGGCTCTGGCATGGTCAATACGTCGACGGCGAAGGATATGAGGGCTAATTATTTATCCGGTTGATTTTTTTGAGCATGTTTTTTTACTTGTTCTGACTGAAACAGGCACTTCTTGATTGGTAAATCATTTTTGGACGATTAGAATTTGAAAATACTGTGAAATATGTTCACTTATGAAGTGTCTCCGATATTTTAGATACGTTAGAATATTCTAAGCAAGTGACAACAGAACAAAAGAAGCAAACGAATTCAAAACAATCTTTGAACCTAACACACTAAATATGCATTTGAAAATATTTTTTTATAAATTGTTAACTGTAATGTTATGTAGTTTTTATTTTTAGTGTATGTTTAGCAGTTCTATTAACGAAGACAATGGAGATGGTTTTGTATTCATATTGCTTTGAATGACAGACGATTGCTCCAATTAATTACCACATAATGATTCTACGTATCGGAATTCATTGATAATGCAATATCATCTGAAGCAATGATAGTGCTCCCAATTCCTAACCGATAAATTGATTTGCTTCATTAAAACCAGAAACCCATTCAGTTATAATTACTACTGCAGCCAAACTATAATTCGATTTCCTATGCAGTGGTACGATCCTGCTATTACTACCGAATGATTGCTGTTCATCGGAATCGTTCATCCACCTGCTGCTGACCTCAATTAAATTTTAATTGTTTTCAAATCACTCCGATTACAACGCCAGACCCAATCCAAACCCTATATATCCGTTCGATTTGACCGATTGACCAAACCGAATTGCATGCACCGATCCAACGTGGTGCCACCCGATTTCGTCGTCGCGCACCAGACGATAATTATTATCGTATCGATTTTTCATCCCAGGAGCGAGCGACAATCCAGCAAACGTAAGATACTTCCGGCGTGGGGATGGTCCCGCCCGGCAACGTCCGCCGTCATCGTCGACTCCGACGGTGAAAAACGGCCTGCAGTCGCGTGGATCCAACTATGGCGCAGAGCTATGGTTGTGACATAGAGGAAGGATGCAGCTTATGTACCTCACACCAGTAGCAGGGCCATCACCTCCATGGGGCACGGTTTGGAGAACGTGGCGGAGAGATACTGCGCCATTTGCCGGAACGGACTCGGAGGATGGACGATAGATGCACCGCACATCACATTCCTCCACTTCCCGAGTTCTTTCTCCAATTTTCCCTCATCTGTGCACTGTGCACTCTTACATAATCTCAATCATCGTCAGTAGCTTCGAAGCAGCTGCATTCAAGCAACGGAACCCCATCCTCCACCCGAGGAGGTACCAAAGTGCAAAAGCGGTGCAACGCGCGCGCCTCCGACCCGACGGAGTGCGTCGACGTCGAACGGTTGAAGGATGAAGATTCCAGAGTGGCGAGGTCAGGAAGGTGAGATTCCATTCCCGCGCAGCATCACCGGATGATTTTGTTGCACTGCTTGCACTACCGTTCCGGGGTGTACTGATTTACGATGATGGTTTATTTAGGTATCGTTTGCGAGTGTGCGATGAAGAACCATGTACCCGCTGACGGAGAGTTTATGTACTGATAATTCCCTTGCCAGGGCGGATTTTTACGACACTGACTAAGTGCACGGGAACTACGCGGAAGAGTTTTCCAACTTCGTAGTAAATGTCAGCTGGCTTCGTCGGCTCCGTTCATTGTGCCCGGGACTTCGAACTGGTGTGTGAGTGGGGCCTCCGACGAGGAGTGTGGATGTGGGTATGGGGAATGTCCCATCCCTAACCTAGTAGACTGCACTACTCCCGGAGTGGTCATGAAGGGATGCTTGTAAAAGTAATCCAGATGGTTATGACTTTTTTGGGATCATTTCTAATAATTGTTTAGGATTTTGTTCAAATTATTCCCTAAGCGTTGGTTTGAGCCCTATATTGGATAATATATTTTCAGGAAATGAGCACATCTTGTGTTTCTGTTCACAGCAGAAGTGATTAATATATGATCCTATTTCAAATTAGCAGGTTTTATTATCAGGATTATAGGAGAGGAGTTAAAAGCAAACCAGGCTGCTGGTGTGGCCCTCTTGGTGCCCACGTCCCAGGGTCGCTACTCATTATTACTCACACTTCAAACATACAGATTGCAAATTATCAGACTCAGCGGTCCTCAGCGAGATAAGTAACGTTGAATAGCTAACTTGCAGCGTATGTAACTTCAGAAAGGAGTATAACGTAAGGGTGTCGATTGGCTACGGTTATGCAGCTCCCAATAATGTCGGAACTAGCGGTGCCATGAACGCAGTTCATGATCGAGGTACGCTTGAGTGTACCCGAATGGCCGAATAGTCTCAGAATCAGTCTCATCAGTAAACTTCTGAGCTGTGGAGGACGATGGAGGTGCTTCGTAGTTTAGACAGGAAAGAACCTATCTAGCGTACTGGTTTCGCGGGATCAAAATTCACCGAAGGAAGTGGATTCGAACTAAATATTTCACATGTTGTGTAATTTCACAAATCGAGTTTCAGACATAGTAATGAATCGTTTATTTATCAATGCTAGATGATTTAAAATTACATGTCACAGAATCCAAACACAGCACTCGGTGCGACGCAACTAACGCTCAAGCAGTCGATGACTAGATGCAATGAAATACTAAGGCAATGCAAATAGCTTAACCTGTTGCACTTCGATTATCCCGCTCTAAGAAACGAAGATAATAAAGTGGTAACGTATTAGGCTCTCACTCAGTGAGCTTATGTTTGATTATAGTGCTGATCATTTCATTTTATTTTCAATAGTGACGCTCGTATATGTGCTCGTATAAGGCATGCACATGATTATGCAGGAACGTTCCACGCTGTAGAGCAGTCGACGATCGATGATAACCTAACCAATCCATAGCCAGAGGGGTTCGTAGATTCACTCCAGTTCTGCAGGTGATCTTGACCACGTTAAAATACGGGCGTACGGTAAGACCCGGTCAATCGAGTCTCCAAGCACCTTTATGCTAAGACCGGATAGCTGACGGCGGAATGGAGCTCTTATCCGCATCCGTGCGGGGGATCACTGACGACAACCAACAAAATATCGTTGGCGTAAATGAAAATATAAATATTTGGTAGTAGCAAACGACGAGAAGAAGCGTAACTGCCAAGACAGAACCTTGGAGAACGCCCGTTTTCCTCCAGGTAAGCCTTCAAAGCCTGACTTCCAATGAGCAATTCAAAGGATCCAGTGAGAAAATTCCGAACGAAATCCAAGTTGTTGCCGAAAAATCCCCACTCAATAAACAGCTGAAGAACAAAAGGCGTCCACGTCTTATTGAACACCTTCGATATGTCAAAGGGACACAAGGTCCGCGTATGTTTCCTCCTCGAAGGCGACCGGTAGGACGTCTCCTGGACCAACAAAATAGCAGCCCGCTTCATACCTTGGGTGAAAGGCATGCTGCTGGAAACCAAATCTTCCGTTTGTTTCTAGTTTACCACCTTCTCGACGAGCTTGGGCACACAAGAGTTAAGCGAGTTTGGACGGCATTTCTGAATCAGAAGATTTCCCACTTGGAGAAAGCAAAGGATCGTTTGGCAGTTGTGAAAAGCTGGTTGAACGGGAATTTAGAAGTCCGGGGGCTCCAGAGGAATATTTGCAGGAAGCTTCTCTAAATTTTATTGATGGACTCGTTTAAATTTCCTTAAAAATTCCTTAGATTTTGATTTGAAATTGAGAAAATCGATTGCACTTCGAAGGAAGTTTTTTTCGAATTTTCTCGGAAAACTACTTAGAGTTTCCTCGGTAAATAACTTCGAATTTCCTCGGTAAATCCGAAATTTGTCGAGAAAATGCTCTTTGTAAAAATCTTGTTAATTTCCTCTAGAAGTTTCTTTGAATTTCCTTCGTATTTTCTCGGAAAATCCTTCGAGCTCCCTCGGGTATTTCCTCCAAATTTTCTCGAGAAGGTAATTCGAATTTCCCCGGGAGATTCTATCGAGTTCCTTTCCTTTGAATTTCCTCTGGGAATTTCTTCGAGTTTCCTCTGGAAATTCCTCTGAGTTTAGTCTGGAAATTCCTCCAAATTTCCTTGAAAAATCTCTTTTAATTTCTCCTGGAAATCTCTTCGAATTTCCTTGGGACAATCCTTCGAATTTCTTCAGAAAATCTTTTCGACTTTTCTCGGAAAATTCCTTTGAATTTCTTCGTGAAATACCTTCGAATTTCATCCGGAAAATTCCTTCAAATTTCCTCGGGAAATTCCTTTGAATTTCCTCTGGAAATTCCTTCGAGTTGCCTCTGGGAATTCCTCCGAATTTCCTTGAAAAATCTCTTTAAATTTCTTCTGGAAATCTCTTTGAATTTCATTGGGACAATCTTTCGAATTTCTTCATAAAATTCCATCGAATTTTATCCGGAAAATTCCTATTAACTTCTTCGGAAAATTCCTATGAACTTCCTCGGAAAATTACTTTGAATTTCCTCGGAAAATTTGTTCGAATTTTCTAGGGAAATTCTTTTGAATTCCTCGAGAAATTCATTCAAATTTCCTCGGAAAATTTCTTCGAATTTCCTTGAGATTTTTTCTTGACTTTCCTTGGAAAGCTTCTTGGAATTTTCTCGGGAAATTCCTTTGAATATTTTCGGAAAATTCCTTCGAATTTCTTAGGAAAATTCCTTCAAATTTCCTTGGGAAATTCCTTCAAATTTCCTTGAGAAATTCCTTCGAATTTCCTTGGGAAAATCCTTCGAATTTTCTTGGGAAATTCCTTCGAATTTCCTTGGGAAATTCCTTCGAATTTCCTTGGGAAATTCCTTCGAATTTCCTTGGGAAATTCCTTCGAATTTCCTTGGGAAATTCCTTCGAACTTCCTTGGTAAATTCCTTCGAACTTCCTTGGTAAATTCCTTCGAATTTCCTTGGGAAATTCCTTTGAATTTCCTTGGGAAATTCTTTCGAATTTCCTTGGGAAACTCCTTCGAATTTCCTTGGGAAATTCCTTCGAATTCCTTGGGAAACTCCTTCGAATTTCCTTGGGAAATTCCTTCGAATTTCCTTGGGAAATTCCTTCGAATTTCCTTGGGAAATTCCTTCGAATTTCCTTGGGAAATTCCTTCGAATTTCCTTGGGAAATTCCTTCGAATTTCCTTGGGAAATTCCTTCGAATTTTCTTGGGAAATTCCTTCGAATTTCCTTGGGAAATTCCTTCGAATTTCCTTGGGAAATTCCTTCGAATTTCCTTGGGAAATTCCTTCGAATTTCCTTGGGAAATTCCTTCAAATTTCCTTGGGAAATTCCTTCGAATTTCCTTGGGAAATTCCTTCGAATTTCCTTGGGAAATTCCTTCGAATTTCCTTGGGAAATTCCTTCGAATTTCCTTGGGAAATTCCTTCGAATTTGCTTGGAAATTCCTTCGAATTTCCTTGGGAAATTCCTTCGAATTTCCTTGGGAAATTCCTTCGAATTTCCTTGGGAAATTCCTTCGAATTTCCTTGGGAAATTCCTTCGAATTTCCTTGGGAAATTCCATCGAATTTCCTTGGGAAATTCCATCGAATTTCCTTGGGAAATTCCATCGAATTTCCTTGGGAAATTCCATCGAATTTCCTTGGGAAATTCCATCGAATTTCCTTGAGGAATTCCATCGAATTTCCTTGGGAAATTCCATCGAATTTCCTTGAGAAATTCCATCGAATTTCCTTGGAAAATTCCATCGAATTTCCTTGGGAAATTCCATCGAATTTCCCTGGGAAATTCCATCGAATTTCCTTGGGAAATTCCATCGAATTTCATTGGGAAATTCCATCGAATTTCCTTGGGAAATTCCATCGAATTTCCTTGGGAAATTCCATTGAATTTCCTTGGGAAATTCCATCGAATTTCCTTGGGAAATTCGGGAAAAAATTTGAAAGAAAATGCGAAAGTATTTCCCAAGGAAATTCGAAAGAATTACCCAAGGAAATTCGAAAGAATTTCACAAGGAATTTCCAAAGAATTTCACGAGAAAATTCCAAAGAATTTCCTAATAAAATTCTTAAGAATTTCCTAAGAAAATTACAAAGAATTTCCCAAGGAAATTCCAAAAAAAAATTCCAGGGAAATTCCAAACAATTTCCCAAGGAAATTCCAAAGAATTTCCCAAGGAAATTCCAAAGAATTTCCCAAGGAAATTCCAAAAATGTTTTCAAGGAAGTTCCAATGAATTTTTCAAGTAAATTCCAAAGAACTTCCCAAGGATATTCTAAAGAATTTCCCAAGTAAATCCGGAAGGCTTTACCAAGGAAATTCAAAAGAATTTCCAAGGAAATTCGAAAGAATTTCTCAAGCAAATTCGAAAGAATTTCCCAAGGAATTGCAAAAAAAAAAATCCAACGGAAATTCGAAAATTTTTCCAAAGGAAATTCGAAAGAATTTCTCAAGGAAATTGGAAAATTTCCCAAGGAAATTGGAAAGAATTTCCCAAGAAAATTCGAAAGAATTTCCCAAGTAAATCCAGAAGGCTTTCTCAAGGAAATTCGAAAGAATTTCCCAAGGAAATTCAAAAGAATTTTCCAAGAAAATTTGAAAGAATTTTCCAAGGTAATTCGAAAGAATTTTCCAAGAGAATTCAAAGGAATTTCCCAAGGAAATTCAAAAAAATTTCTCAAGGAAATTTCCTGGGAAATTCCTTCGAATTTCCTGAGAAATTCCTTCGATTTTCCTGGGAAATTCTTTCGAATTTCCTTGGAAAATTTCTTCAAATTTTCTTGGGAAATTCCTTCGAATTTCTTAGTGAAATTCTTACTTAGAATTTCCTCAGGAAATTACTTCGAATTTCATTGGGAAATTTCTTCGAATTTTCTTGGAAAATTCCTTCGAATTTTCTTGGAAAATTCCTTCGAAATTTCTTTGAAAATTCCTTCGAATTTGTGAAATTCTTCTGAATTTTCTTTGGAAATTCTTTTGAATTCCCACTGGATTTTTTTTGAATTTCCTTGAGAAATTCTTTTGATTTTTCTTGGGAAATTCCTTTGAATTTTCACAGAAATTTCTTTCGTATTTTCTTGGAAAATTCTTTCGAATTTTCTTGGAAAATTCTTTCGAATTTTCTTGGAAAATTCTTTCGAATTTCCTTTAGAAAGCCTTTCGGATTTACTTGGGAAATTCTTTCGAATTTTCTTGGGAAATTCTTTCAAATTTTCTTGGGAAATTCTTTCCAATTTCCTTGGGAAATTCTTTCAAATTTTCTTTGGAAAAATTTTCGAATTTCCGTTGGAATTTTTTTCGAATTTCCTTGGGAAATTCTTTTGAATTTCCTTGGGAAATTCTTACGAATTTCCTTGGGAAAGCCTTTCGGATTTACTTGGGAATTTCCTTCAAATATCCTTGGGAAATTCTTTCGAATTTTTTGGGGCATTCTATCGAATTTTCTAGGGAACTTTTGGATTTTTTTTCGAATTTCCTTGGAAAATTCTAGGAAATTCTTCGGAATTTCCTTGGGAAATTCTTTGGAATTTCCGTGAAGAATTCATTGGAATATCCTTGAACAAATTCTTTGGAATTTCCTTGGGAAATCCTTTGGAATTTCTTAAGGAAATTTTTTGGAATTTCCTTGGAAAATTCTTTGGAATTTCCTTGAGAAATTCTTTGTGATTTTCTCAGGAAATTCTTTAGAATTGTCTTGGGAAATTCTTTGGAATTTTCTTGGGAAATTCTTTGGAAATTCCTTGGGAAATTTTTTGTAATTTTCTTAGGAAATTCTTTAGAATTTTCTTGAGAAATTCTTTCGAATTTTTTCCCGAATTTCCTTGGGAAATTCTTTCGAATTTCCATGGTAAATTCCTTCGAATTTCCATGGGAAATTCCTTCGAATTTCCATGTAAAAATCCTTAGCATTATCCTTAGCAAAATCCTTGGGAAATTCTTTCGAATTTCCTCGGGAATTTCCATCGAGTTTCTTCGGAAATTTCCATCGTGTTTCGTCGGAAATTTCCATCGAGTTTCCAATGGAAGTTCCTCAAAATTTTCTTGGAAAATTCTTCAAAATATCTTCTGGAAATCTTTTCGTATTTCCTCTGGAAATTCTTTTGAATTTTCTCGTGTAATTCCTCCGAATTTCCTCGAAAATTCCTCACGATTTCTATTCACATAATTTCCTTACAATTCCGGAAATTTCTTTGATTTTTTTCTACAAAATTTCCACGGGAATTTCCTCTACGTTTCCTGTTTTTCCAATTTCTGAATTTGCATGAAAAAAAAAACTCCGAATTTCACCGGAAAAGTAATCTTAATTCCAAAGGAATTTTCCAAAGAAATTTTGAAGGATTTCCCAAGGAAATTTCGCTGTATTAGACTTCTACAAGCAACGTAAATTATCCCTTTCAATACCAGGTTAAATGATATCAAAACCTTAGTAATTCGTGTCGATTGTTAAGAATATCAAAGAAAAGGATTTTTAAGGATTACTTAGATTACTTAGCACATGTCTATACTTGGAGGATTTTTAATGATATGGAAATGCTAATATCATCTTCCAAACTTAGACGTACATGGTCATGATAGAATTAGAGGCGAAAGTATAGAATTGATAGTTCCGTTAGGATACGGCAGGCATGAAGAATGTTTTTATAGAAGTCAATTTGAAAGCGAGCGGAGGGCAATATTTGTGATGGCACATATCACACGACCTTCCTTCTGCCAAGCTCCCGTATGAAAGCGGAGGGAAGAATATCCGTGTGGAAGCTGATATATCTCCACTGGCAAAGTTTGGAAGATGATATTAGCATTTCCATATCATTGTAAATCGTTTAGAAGTAACACACACAACATCATTAATTTAGGATTTTTAATGTTTTACACAAGCTACCACTTACCCTATTAGGAGACTATTTTGTCCCATTTCCCCCTTCCGTTCGATGTTTCGTCTTATTTTGTTAATTAAGGAAATGAAACGCGTACATGCAAAATCGTGATGGTTGGAGAATGATTGATAACGATTCGGTTGAGCTAACACTTTTCATGAATCTTTAAATTATCTGGAATTTTTAAATCTTCAAGTATTTTGTATACATGTCCTTAGCTTCCTTTTTATTATGCTTTTTGGAATTCTTATTTGTAAATAACGATTCACTAGTAGAAAATATTGTTTCCTATTTATTTCCAAAACAATTGTTTATAAACATGTTATGTGACAATTTTGTATTAAAATCGAGGTAGGTTTTATATATATTTTTTGCCAGTGCAAACACTACTAATTCGTTTTCTGGAAAAAATACGTGCCAAATATATATGTATGTAGTATGAATAATAATATCTGATGCCTTTGCAAAAATAGTTCCCCTTAACCCCAACCACAACATAAAATACTTTATTATTCCCCTTTTGCTTCACTTCACATTAAAAAAGCAATGAAAAACATTTTACCACTATGACATAACATCTTCGAACACAAACTCCAATCTTTAGCGGCAGTTTCTCGTCGTTTCGCATCCTGCGGAAGTAATTGCACGCTATGTTTAAAGGCAACTATTATGCAAAGTGAATGCACCTCGGATGTTAAGCCGTTAGATCATAGTTTTTGACCTCTAGTTTAAGGATCTGAGTTGATTAAAATATTTCATCGGTGAAATTTTGACTTTTTTACTTTTTATAGTAATATTTTTAACTCAAAAACCTTTTCTGATTTTTTTTAAATTTTTTGAAACAAATTATATGAAATCCAACCACTTCTTTTTTTTCCTGATGCTTTAGGAAACATTTTCATATAAAAACATTTTTCATATGATGAAAATACTAGAAGTTATATTAAAATTACTGTCAGCCTCAAATGTTCTTACGGTTTATTATGAATAGATCTGGAGCCTTCCTTAGCCGTGCGGTAAGATGCACTCCTACACTGCAAGACCATGCTAAAAGTGGCAGGGTTCGATTCCCGGTCTTGTCTAGGAAATATTCTCGGCTTCCGTGGGCATAAAGTATCATCGTAGCCTCATGATATACGAATGCGAAAATGGTAACTTGGACTAGATACCTCGCAGTTAATAACTATTGAAGTACTAAATGAACACTAAGCTCCGAGGCGGCATATGTCAGAGTGGTTGATGTAATGCCAATAAGAAGAAGTATTATTAAATTTAAGAACATAATATCACTCTTTAACATTTAAAATCAACAAACAAATAAAACTACGAGCTAGTTCAAAGTAGTATTTATGTTCTGTGTTTCAAACTTGATTGGACCTCAATCTACGTCTGCATTATGTGACCACTGTTATATGCTACCGCCGTGGATAACAGTTTACTTGCATAATGTTCGTGGTTATCTGCATTTTGTAGTTTTGCTAAATAGTATAGAAACTTCTGTGGATGGCTTCCGTGGTTTGCTCCGTATACTTTGTAAGGCCTCCCTGTAATGCGCTCAATTCAAGAACATGGAATTTCAAAATAAGAAATTTTTCGATGATTGGTAGCCCGGCTGCTGTTGATCTGTCACAAAAAGCTCGTATGGCGTCCGAATAGAAGTCCAACAATGTTACACTAAAACAGCAATCAACTACTTGTTGTAGACTCACTATACCTTATAATATCCATTGCATTATTTTCCTTTCAAAACACCCGTTTAACTAAAAGACTTCGGCAGTAACACCCAGTGAAATCAAGTTGAGCGTGATGAGTTGCGTTGACCTCTGATGTCCAGACTTCAGATTTGTCTGTATGTTTTTTTTTGCTACAGGGCCGAAAATTTAGGTAGAGCAATCCCACCAGCAAATTCAGCGCTGGAGAAGGGGTTTTGTCTAAAATAATGTCATAGTCTCCTCCTTCCAGAAGATGATTATGAACACAATTGAAATATAATCCAGCTTCTTCCTTGACCTGTCCAGCGTTAAATTCTGTTTCTATGGTAACAAGTGGTGCAGGGTTGCTGTTTTTTGTTTCAATAGACTCGTGTGAGTTATGCAGTTACACAAGAATTTGCTATCGAAAAATGAAAGATATGTTCGGTGTCAACAGTATTTTTAGTATAACTTCTGCTACTTTCATCATATGAAAATTATTTTTATACGAAAATTTTCCTTGAAGCGTAAGGAAAAAAATGTGGTACCTGGATTTTATATAACTTGCTTCAAAAAATTTAAAAAAAATCAGGAAAGATTTTTAGATTAAAAATATCCTCTTAAATGGTAAAAAGTCAAATTTTCACCGATGGAATATTTCAATCGACACAGATCCTTAAACTAGAGGTCAAAAACTATGACCTAACGGCTTAACCTCCGAGGTGCATTCACTTTGCATAATAGTTGCCTTTAAACATAGCGTGATTGCATAACCAACCAATCCAATGTTATTGAACCGAACCCATTTGGTTTAGTCATCGGGCACAAAGCCCCAAAAATATCCTTGCAGCATCATCAGGCGATCCGTAAAATTTTCGCATATGTTTTCCCTCATCTGGCAGCCTTTTCCCGCCAAACCGTAGCAGCGCCGAATACGAGGGATCACATCTGTGCGGCTGTTTCTAGGTTTTGATTCCCACGCTATATTCGCCGCCGCGTTGCTGTGCCAAGCAGGGAAGTAAAATTCAAACATTCGAACCTTCTCCGGCGAAACCGATCGATAAAATCTCATCTCACCGCGCGCGCCGTATTCGGTCGTCATGGAAACCCTCGGAAGAAATGCTTCAAAACCGCACACAATTCGGACGGAGGAAAGTCGGTAAAGGTTCCCCCAGTTCAGCGAGGGAAGGAAAAGCGCGCGGTTGTAGTCGAACGGCTGATGTCGAGACACACGGGCTGTGATAGTTTATGGAATCCGCCACCACCATCACCACCACCATTACCATCATCAGTACAGACCAGACGGCAATCAGCAGGACGACAAAAGCGCTATCCAACAACACAGCACTCGGCAGACTTCAGACTTGGTATGGTGAGCGAGTGGGTGGAAATGGCAAGTAGGCGCGCAAAATGTCCCTTCCGAATGCGCGTGCTCCGTTCCACACACGCTGCACCAACACATGCACAAGGCAAGGGTGGCGTCGTCGGCACCAAAATCACCCAGCCAGCCACCCACTTTCAGCGAAAAATAACAATGCATAGGTACCACGCCGCGCCATTTTTCCGCCGCCTGAAATACCCCGCCGAATCGCCGATGAATGTTTCAGAAGCAAGCAACGCCAGGTCGCACCCAAATATCCTTGTTGTTTGCAACAATCAACCTCTGCCTAGCGGAGCCCATTTTACACAGGGCGCGCGGTTCCGAATTCATTAGCTATGGCAATCAATCTAGCTTTGAACTGCAGTCCTGTAGCGGGGCTCTGTGATGGTTGTTGTTGTTGTTGTTGACTGACGGTGGCGGGCGCTGCTAGTGAGAGCAGTGATGACGCCAGAAGGACGCTTTTTTTACTGACGCATTCTGAATTCGAAGCGGTTGAAAGGGGGGAAGGAAGCTTTCCAGCAGAGTGGAATGGTAGGTGTGCGGGACTGACGACGACGCCCGGGAACGATCGACCTCGAGAATGATTAATGAGTCGCCGAGCCGTGGTTTGATACAATTGGTGTATTTGATAGTGTCTAGTTCTTATTTAGGCCAACACGAGAAGCAATATGGTTGAAGCGTAGTAGATACTAGATGGTAGAAATGAGGTCAGACGAAAGTTCCGGATAAGTCCTCCCAATTTCATATTAGGCTGTGATATTATGGAAGAGGAAGAATATGAACTTGGTCAGCCTCTCCTAATCCCGGTAATTATAAATTTTATTATTTTTGTACTACTTGTGTACAGTACATGTACTAAAAACCAGAGCATGGAGGCGCGTTGTACTTCGTAAAAGAAATCTTGTAAGCTTACAATCGAAATAAATACGGAACGGAGCGGGTGAACAGTAATTGATACGATCTTCCAGCGATTAGCGTCAAGCGTAGGTGGTTATCACAGATGATGATTTGAGACTTTTCAGTAAACATGCATACAACAGACAATCATCAATTTAAAATTTAGGTCATTTTATAGGCTGGGATGCCAAAAATGTCCTCAATCTAATCGCTAGAAATCGAGATTTTGGTTCTCAAGCATGACCATTTTGTATGAAAATCAGCGAATGCTTTATAATTATTTCCGGGGGTGTAATAGCTATATCGTGGATGAAAGTAAGTCATTCTACAACAACCAAGATCTGTCCTAACCCAAGTCTTTGCAAATGCTGTTGAAGAAAAAAGCTGCTTTGCATTTACGAATTATTCGAATTACACTCAAACACTCGCACAACATCCAAAACTCACAACATGCGAAAAAAAATTATTTTTCAAAGAAACTACATGAAGAAATAAATACCTACATTTAAAAAAAATCAGATCATCATATTTGGTCATTACTTTATTGTCAATCAATTGCTTTGCCTCAAAGGGCTTGTTTGGACACATTGGGTTGATATTGGTACTTAATAATAATAAAATATAATTAATAATAAGCTGATTTTAAGTTGTTAATTTAATATAGGCACAGGTATCAGTTAATTATACAAAAGTTTAGAGAAAAAATTAAAAAAAGGTTCTCAGTATTGGTTATCCAGATTTGTAGAATTGAAAAAATGAATGGTTGGCTCGAACATGTAGTTATTGAGTAGATATCATAAAAAGGGGATAAAGTCTTCCCAAATTTTAAAATGTCTATACCATGGTTTCCCAAACTGTGGGTCCCGACCCCCAGGGGGGTCGCGAGCGGATTGTTGGTGGGTCGCGCAGAACAAATATTAATTGCAGCTCGAATGCTGAACTTTTCGATCATTTTTTTCAGGAACATTTTTTCAAGTTCAAACCGCATTTTATTTTAAATATCCATCACCACGCTATTTTATTTAAACATTTATGCCTGTCCCCTTAATGAAGTGAAATAAAAATGCTAGCATTTTGACAAACAATACCATGTTCGTCATGTTTTGCATTTGTACATGTAAGGTAACGTGAATATTTTTTTTGTGGAAGAAGCCGAAACAGATGACATCTTCTTCTTCTTATTGGCATTACATCCCCACACTGGGATAGAGCCGCATCGCAGCTTAGTGTTCATTAAGCACTTCCAAAGTTATTAACTGCGAGGTTTCTAAGCCAGGTTACCATTTTTGCATTTGTATATCATGAGGCTAACACGATGATATTTTTATGTCCAGGGAAGTCGAGACAATTTCCAATCCGAAAATTGCCTAGACCGGCACCGGGAATCGAACCCAGCCACCCTCAGCATGGTCTTGCTTTGTAGCCGCGCGTCTTACCGCACGGCTAAGGAGGGCCCCAGATGAGATTCTGATTCAATCAATGCTTAATACTACTTGGTAAAATGCATTTTTTCATAGGTGGGTCGCGAGACATATATAATTTTGCTAGGTGGGTCGCATACTCAAAGGTTTGGGAAGCTCTGGTCTATACTATCGAATTCCAACCTCGTTCATTAATACGTACAGGAAGTTGAAAACTCTACCTATTTTGGAGGAAAAATACTTAAAAAAAACAAAAACTACTTTTAACAATTTAAGTTCATGGAGAAGCATCAATTCTCACTTAGATTTTTGCAATTTTCCAAAAAAAATCGATAGCGTATCAATTACAACATCAAGTCACAGACTATTGTATAGCTGTAAGGTTTAATTTATTGTTTCTCAAAAAGCCTGCCAATTTCCTTGTTTTTGGCCGTGATGCATCGGAAATGGGAAAAGGGGATTAAGTCTCTTCTGAAGCTTCAATCAGGAGGAGAATATTCATAATTCTTAACTTCTTCTATTGCTCTACATTTCAACTGGAACTTGACCTGCTTCACTTAGTCCTTTCTACTTAGTATTGTATTAGCATTTCCTCAGTTATTAATTGAAAGCCCGCCATTGCATGGGTATGTATCTTGTGTAGCAAATACAATGGATACACTATGCCCAGGATGTCGAGAAAGTTTCCAACCCGAAAACATCCTAGATCGGACCAAGAACCGAACTCGCCAGCTCCGGATTGGCAATCCTTGACCGAATGTCACTTGGTCGAATAACACGTTAAGCCAAAAGTCATCTAGCCGAATTTTATTTGGCCGAAAATGTACGTCGGTCAAATTACAGTTTTCCGCCAAATCGCCCTTTATCCCAAGCGATCATTTCGGCAAAACGGCATTTTCGGGCACATGACCAGTTTAGCCGAAGAACTATTTCGGCCGTATGCCCCGGACGAAATTTTTGGCCAAACGACCCTTCTCCGTCATTTGGCAATCTTTACGGGATATGCTTTGAATTTATTTTCAATCTTTACCGGAAATTCAATTGCAAGGTTTTGTTTATCCATTGATAATTTTTCAAATTTTGCAAGAGAAAATATTTGGAATTTCTGTGAAAATTTATCAAAATTTCAAGGTAGATTCTGTGGAATTTCCACGGGAAACTTTTTGAAATTTTCACAGAAAATTGTTTGGAGTTTCCTCGGTATTGCTTTCGGAATTTTGACATGAAATGAACTTCGTGGCCGGGAGGTTAGCGACGTCGATCGTCTAGACCAGGGGTTCTCAACCTGGGGTACATGTACCCCTGGGGGTTCCTTTGCTGACATCAGGGGGTACCTCGAACAAAAATGCTTTTTGGCGGATTTATTACAATTCCTATGAAAAAATATTGACAAATTTTTGAGAAGTGTGTAATTTTTTATTCCAAAACTTGGTATTGTACATAATATGCAAAGCGAATGGTATATCAAAGCCTATTTAAACGTGAACACAACAACCACCATAGTGTGTGAAAGTTTGTGGGACAAAACATCGAAAGGATAAAACGTCGATGTCTCTGAAGCCTCGTTTCAAGAGGCTCAGAAGCTTTTTTTCAAAAGCTAGGAAGCCTCCTTTCTAGAGGCTTGGAAGCAACCTTTATGTGGCTCGGAAGCCTCCTTCCAAGAGGCTAGGAAGCCGCATCTCAAGAGGTTCAGAAGCGTCCTTCAAAAATGCTCAGAAGCCTCCCTTTCTATAAAACCAAAATGTTGCTAGGGTTAGAGGCCTCCTTTCAAGATGCTCAGAAGTCTCCTTTCGAAAGGCTTGGAAGGCTCCTTTCTAGAGGCTCGGAAGTATCCATTCCAGAGGCTCGGAAGTTTTCTTTTAAGACCCTTGGAACACTTCTTTCAAAAGGCTTGTAAGCTTCCTTTTAAGAATCTTGGAATTCTCCTTTCAAAAGCTTGAAAGCTTGAAAGTCCCCTTTCAAGAGGCTCCTCTCAAGAGGTTGGGAAGCCTCCTTTCAATAGATTTAGAAGCCTCCTTTTAAGAGGCTTGGCACCCTTTTTTCCAAGAGGCTTGGAAGCCTTCTTTCAACAGGCTCGGAAGTATTCATTCAAAGGAATGAAAGCACCCTCTGAAGAGGATCAGAAGCGTCCTTTAAAAATGCTCAGAATGCTCGTTTTAACAGGCTTCCGAGCTTCCCTTCAAAAGGCTTAAAAGCCTTAAAAGCTCGGAAACCTCCTTTCAAGAGGCTCAGTAGCCTCCTTTTAAAAGGCTCGGAAACGTTCATCTAAGAGACCCGAAAGCCACCTTTCAGGAGGCTCGGAAGAGACGTGCTTCCATGCAAGAACCTTTAAAGCCTCCTTTCTAAATGCTTGGAAGCATCCATTCAATAGGCTTGGAAGCTTCCTTTCAAGAGGCTTGGAGGCCTCCTTTCAAGATGCTCGGAAGCCTCCTCTCAAGAGGCTCGGAAGCATCCATTCAAGAGGCCCGAAAGCTTCCTTTCAGGAGGCGTAAAAGCTTCCTTTGAAGAGCCTTGGAAGCCTCCTTTCAAAATGCTTGGAGGCCTCCTTCCAAGAGACCTCTCAAGGGGCTAAGAAGCGCCTTTTGAAAATGCTGAAAAATTTCCGACTTTGTAGCCGGTAGACGGATGATATTGTCGACAACGAGCGGAAATAGAACCTCGTCGCTAACGAAGCATAGGTCAAGTATCCGATCGCTTTCGTTTTCAACTGCATTCAACGGTTTCAATCCTACTGTTCTATACGCGTTATGTAGAACACGAAACGTCTGACCCATCGAGTCATTTGAAGCAATCGAAAAGAGAATCCCAAACGCATGGCGCCGCCAAGTGATTGTGCTCAAGTTAAAATTACCCACGTCCCTTGGTCCTTATTGTGAAACCACCCATCGTGCATCGAGGAGCCTTCTGACCAGGATTGCATCGTAGAGGGGGATGTAAACTACGCTTAAATTGAGAGTTGCATCAACAGTTTTTATGAATTTGCGTTGTAACTGAGTATTTCGTAGAATGCATATTGATAGCTGTCATGATTCTTTAACATTTCCTACTTCAACTGCTTATGGGTTACTATTTGGGAATTGATAGCAACACAATTGAAATCCAAAATGATAAATCATGAAAGCTACCATTTGCTGCCCAAGCCCATCTTATCCTTTACTATGAAAGGGAAGGAAATGATGATTTGACAACATCTTCTTCTGAAACTTGATTATGCATATGTACAACATGTGATAGATTTAGTTCGGAAAAGGTATTGGAGGGTAACCGCCCCTTCGGTGGGGTTTGATCCCACGACCCCAGTTCGCATGACAGGTGCTTTCCCTACTAAGCCCACCGAAGGGGCGGTTACCCTCCAATACCTTTTCCGAACTAAATCTATCACATGTTGTACATATGCATAATCAAGTTTCAGACATAGTAATTAATTTCCACTCCGGGTGGCTTAATACCCGGCATATAGGCAATTAACTTTGAATGTACCGAACATCTTCTTAATAAGAGGTCAGTGACTCACCGACGTCCTCATAGATGTCAAGGAGTTGGATAGTTGGTCGAAAATATAGTTCAGGAGTATCATCATAAGCAAATGATATAAATAATTAATTTGAGCAAACGTTTTTTAATGTCATTCCGTTCTCCTTGGTGTTGCTGTTGCATCTTCTAATACCCCGACTAGAAGGTCTTATAAAAATTATATCAACATATGTTATTATGTTATCCTAAATTTTTATTACAAAATTTGTTAGAAACTTGGTGCAGGATGTTGTTGAAATATCTAAATTTATAAAAAAAATACACTACTTAACACACTGTTCTTTACTGACAATCACTGCAAGCGCATCGTGACATGTAGAAGCTGACACGTGAGTACCTTAGGTAAGCGTGACACCCAGATTGACAACCACAAGCTGAGAGCCATAAACAGCATCAGGTCGGTCAGCTGTCAAAAGTGCAGGTGAGCACCGTTATTGATTGATTTTGTTGTCGTTTGATTGGACTGACGTCGTTTTTAATTTTAAATCGGACAAATCAATTATTGATTTGTCCGATTTAAAATTAAAAACGACGTCAGTCGTTTACTATTATAGTTAAATTAAGGGTTAAATTAAGGGTTCATTCACAAATTACATAACGCTAAAATGGACCATTTTCAGCCCCCACCCACCCTCTCGTAACGTATTTTGTATGGAAGGGTTCTGAAATTTGTATGGGCCGTATTTGTGAATGGCTCTAAGGGGTCATCCACAAAGTACGTCACGCTCTTAGGGGGAGGGGGGAGTTTCCGAGCAGCGTGACGACTCATACAAAAATTTTAGAGGTTTAATAAAAAAGTGTGACGAAGAGGGGAGGCGGGTCAAAAATCGCCGATTTTTGCGTGACGTACTTTATGGATCTTCCCTAACTAAGTTTTTACAAATTTGATCCAGACTATCTTTTGAAAAAGGCCAAATTTTTTTATTGATTTTTTCAAATGGATAAAATAAAAAAACGACGCATCCTACAAAAACATGTTATATGGGTGACTATCGCAAAATCAGACAAAGTTTCTAATAAAGATATAGGAAACAATTCAAATTGAGCGCCACACTGAAAAAAATCAGTTTTAAAAATTTAAACTCGATTTGCAAAAAAACGCCCTTTTTAATTTGAATGAAATTGTGCCACAAGATAGGTGATTATGTTCCCTACCAACCATCCATACATCGCAAGCTGGGCACTTTGAAGGAAAAAAAGTTTTTCTAACAAAAACTTTTTCTTGTCGAAGTTATTTTCAGTGTATTTTTATCCGTTGCGATTAGTAACGACCTAAATATTGTACTCTGCTTGATTCTACATGAATATTTTAATATATATGTATGTATGTATGTATAATGTATATGTTAAATCCACTGACACTCCTTGACACTGAAAAAAAAAATCAATTCCGACAAGAAAATTTTTTTGTTAGAAAAACTTTTTTCTCTAACCCTTAAAGGCGCAAGGCGATTTTTTTAGAAATCGTCGGAAATATTTTTAACGTAAATAACCATTGAAATAATTAACATTGAACGTATTTTCGGTTTGTTGTTTTAAAACAACATTGCGCATTTAAGGGTTAAAAGTGTCAAGCTCGCGATGTATGGACGGTTGGTAGGGAACATAATCACCTATCTTGAGACACAATTTCATACAAATCAAAAAAAGCGTTTTTTCACAAATCGAGTTTTAATTTTTAAAACTGATTTATTTCAGTGTAGGGCTCAATTTGAATTGTTTCCGATATCTTTATTAAAAACTTTGACTGATTTTGAATTAGTCACCCATACAACATTTTTTTGTAGGTTGCGTCGTTTTTTGATTGTATCCATTTGAAAAAATCAATAAAAAATTGGCCTTTTTCAAAAGATAGTCTGGATCAAATTAGGAAAAACTATGTATGTACTATTCTTTTTACAGCACCTCTTAAAATATTGCACAAAAAGTCAACATAAACAATAAGAACACTTAGATGTTCCCAAAAGTTCTATTTTGGCTTCATGCATTTTTATTACAGCAAAAATCCATTAATTTCCGCTAACTGGATTATTCCATTGCTGACGAGCGTTGATTTCGAACCAAACACCGCATAGGTCAAGTGATCATCACGATAGTCAAGATGGCACGGATATGACAACCACAACATCAGGAAAGTTTTCCTATCATTCATGCTGGTGATCACAGGCAGAAGAAGTGAAGACATGGTGAGTGACCAAGCGCTAGTTGCTAAAATGTCACTTTCATGGTGATCGTTACACCAAGCATGTGAGATCCACATTGAGCATCACAATTGAGTACTTGATACATGACCTGGATTTTTTTATTGTCACGCTTTGCGTGACTTGAACGGTGACACTTTGCAGCACTTTTGATACACATAGTTAGGTTTGCCATTTTAAGGTGTAACACCTTAAATTTTCGCAATATTTCATAAAAACACTTCAAAATGGCAAACTTAACTATGTGTATCGATTATCTTAAACATCTTTTCCAAAACAAACTAATCTTTGTTGTAAAAAATATGACACCCAAACTACTACAGTAGGTACACATATAAATGTTTTTATTGCACCAATTCTTTTCCAAATTTTGTTTTAAGTACTCACCCAACATTCACCTTATGAGAATGCATTTTACGTTAAGGATTTTGTACCTATGCTCAAAATTATTTAATGTATTGCACCTCAATAGCTCAAAAACATCAAATTTTTTGTCTTAAAAAGAGCACTGGCATTGCTTGGAAATCCTTTAAAAGACTCAGGACTTTATCATTAAGTATCCAAGTAATTATCTCTTCAAAGCCGCAGGAATCCCTTCAGAGTTGTAGAAATACAATCCTAGAATTATTAGTTGCCCTAGGGTGTTTTGCCTCCCAGTAATGTTAGATGATTCATCAAAATGTGGAAAATTTCGGTTGTTCCTACCTTCCTATTTGCAATTTTGACACTCTTTTCGCCTAATCTACATAATTTTAGGCCTAGTTTTGTTACTCATTTCATTTCATTTATTCAGACTAAGGCCGAAGTGGCCTGTGCGGTATATAAGTCTTCTCCATTCGGCTCGGTCCATGGCTACACGTCACCAACCACGCAGTCTACGGAGGGTCCGCAAGTCATCTTCCACCTGATCGATCCACCTTGCCACCTCGCCTTCTTGTGCACGTCGGATCGTTGTCGAGAACCATTATCACCGGGTTACTGTTCGTCATTCTGGCTACGTGCCCGGCCCGCCGCAGTCGTCCGATTTTCGCGGTGTGAACGATGGATGGTTCTCCCAACAGCTGATACAACTCGTGGTTCATTCGCCTCCTCCACGTATCGTCCGCCATCTGCACCCCACCATAGATGGTATGCAGCACTTTCCTTTCGAAAACTCCAAGTGCGCGTTGGTCTTCCACGAGCATCGTCCAGGTTTCGTGTCCGTAGAGGACTACCGGTCTAATGAGCGTTTTGTAGATTGTCAGTTTGGCACGGCGGCGAAATCTATTCGATCGGAGCATCTTGCGGAGTCCAAAGTATGTACGATTTCCAGCCACTATGCGTCTGCCGAATTTCTCTGCTGGTATCATTTTCGGCTGTCATCAGTGAGCCCAAGTACACAAATTCTTCTACCACCTCAATTTCGTCACCACCGATGCAAACTCGCGGTGGGTGGCTTACATTATCTTCTCTTGAACCTCTTCCTATCATGTACTTCGTCTTCGACGTGTTGATGACTAGTCAGATCCGCTTGGCTTCCCTCTTCAGTCTGATGAAGGCTTCCTCCATATTCTCAAAGTTACGTGCCATAATATCTATGTCGCCGGCGAAGCCAAATAGCTGGACGGATTTATTGAAATTTGTACCACTCGTGTTAATTCCTGCTCTTCGTGTTACCCCTTCCAAAGGGATGCTGAATAGCAGACACGAAAGACCATCACCTTGCCATAACCCTCTACGGGTTTCGAAGGGACTCGAGAATGCCCCTGAAACTCGAACTACGCACATCACCTGATCCATCGTCGCCTTGATCAACCGTATCAGTTTATCCGGAAATCCGTGTTCGTGCATTAGCTGCCATAGCTGGTTCCGATCGATTGTATCATATGCGGCTTTGAAGTCGATGAATAGATGATGTGTGGGCACGTTGTATTCGCGGCATTTCTGCAGTACTTGGCGAATGGCGAACACCTGGTCCGTGGTGGAGCGTTCGCCCATAAAACCCGCCTGGTGCTGCCCCACGAACTCCCTTGCAATTGGTGCTAGTCGACGGCATAAAATTTGGGAGAGTACCTTGTAGGCGGCGTTCAGCAATGTGATTGCGCGGTAGTTGCTACAATCTAGCTTATCGCCCTTTTTGTAGATGGGACACACGACACCTTCCATCCACTCCTGCGGCAGAACCTCATCCTCCCAA
Organism: Armigeres subalbatus; assembly: GCF_024139115.2. NCBI lineage: Eukaryota > Metazoa > Arthropoda > Insecta > Diptera > Culicidae > Armigeres > Armigeres subalbatus. Next base: position 293,948,673 of record NC_085140.1, on the reverse strand, counting down.
ACCTTGGTAATGACCCAGTGCAGCGCTCTAGCCAGTGCCTCACCACCGTGTTTAAATAGCTCTCCTAGTAGTTGGTCAACCCCAGGGGCTTTGTTGTTCTTCAGCCGGCCAATCTCCTCCTGGATTTCCTGGAGATCCGGAGCCGGTAGAATTATGTCCTGCGTGCGTTCCCCCAGGTCCATCACCATAGCGCCATCTTCGTCTGTCACATCGCCATTTAGGTGCTCTTCGTAGTGCTGCCGCCACCTTTGGATCTCCTCACGCTCGTTCGTGAGAATGTTCCCGTTTATGTCCTTACATATATCAGGCTTTGGCACGTGACCCTTACATGAACGGTTTAACTTCTCATAGAACTTTCATGTGTTATTAGCGTGGTACAGTTGCTCCGTTTCTTCACGGTCTCGATCTAGTTTCGTTACGGCCATGCCAAATATGAGGGAATACCTAAAAGACGTTTTGCCACGGAGGGCCGTTTTAGGGCGTTTTCCCCTATGGCTTCGTACGTTTTTTTACTTTGCTGTGTCGCGTGATATAAGATCTATCGCAGAGATAAAGGAGGCCTTCATGCCCACCTCTCCAGGCTGTCGTGGTTAGACAAGTATTTTTTTTCAAGGATCATGCATTTCCGGCCGGGAAACCATCTTCCATCCGAAGAAAGAAACCATCTTCGCACAATTCCAAATACAGAAAATCTGAAATACAAAATCTTTTTTTTAAATATTATTTAGCTAAATTTTCCGTAAACTATCAATACATTTTAATGAAAAGAAATCGCTTATTAGTAACCGGAGGCACGAATGACCGGTCCAGCGCATATGCAAGTTAGACAAACAAAACAGCAAGTTCTAAAGGAATACAGAAACTATATTATCGAACAAATGTACAACATATCTGATCACTTACTGATCTATTTCCATCAGTCGATTTCCGAGGTGGTGAATTGCCATTGCGACCGATGAAGGTTCTGCAATTTTGTTTTTTTTTCATGACTTTGTTTTCCAGTTCGATATTTTTAAATCGTAGTATTATTCATCAGCTGGTTTACTAACACACTTCAATACTGAAGGCAATAAAAAATACACATCATTAGCTAGAAAAAAACTAAAATTGATAACAATGCTTCTGAAGTCATGTACGAACAATTAGACAAACAGACAGTGCAAGTTAGACTAAACATGCGACGACAAACAACAAAATAATTTTTCCCTTGAAGAAGACAATCCCCGTGTCGAAACGTCGGGTAAATAATAAACTCGTTGTAAAAATTGTAAGACTGAGTAGCCGTTTAATAAATATAATACACATTAACTTTAAAGTACAAAGTACAGAGTACAGAAAGTTGTTGATTCCATTCTCGCTGGAAGGCAGTAGACTTTTTAAGTAACTCATACATGATTGGGGTTCTGCCAAATCGCACCAAGCGCCTTTGCAAAATTAACCATTTTTTTGCCAAAGTTTCCTAGAAACAGATTCAATTTATAACAAATCGTTTCGCTCCATATCGGAATACTGAGCATATCCTGCAACAAATGTACGCATGAATAGTTATGAATTAGTTTCAGTTCTACTTTTACGTCCAAAGTATCACAAGTCTGCCAAAAAGCCGTTTGTTGCGGTTTGGCTGTACCCCGACCACATATTCTTCGCCTACAATTATTTGAACATTCTTTTTTTTTAATTTCCAATCAATATTCATTTTTTTTATTATCACAACTTTTTTTTTAAATTATCTGAAAAATCGATATTTTTGAAACAATATTTTGTAGCGCTAAATGGTTTAGAATTAGATACTGTATGAAATCATCTATTGTTCACACTCACGTATATAAACAATGCCTTACGCACTTATCCTATCAAGCACAATGGAAGGTAAAAAAAATCTCACTCAAATGCAATAACTCTTATTTAATATAACATATTTTCCATTTTCTCTTTTTCAGGTAAGCACAGCATTCTTAAATCTTGTAGCAATCTTGTAGCTTAGTCGTAAGAAGCGCTGCTAAAAGCAGACTTTTCTAAAGGCGGTTGGGTTTGAATCCGGGTGCGATCATGTAGCTTCACTTGGTTTATAAAGCTCGCAGTTAACAACTGTGGGAGTGCTTAATAAAATATAAAGCGTCGATGTTCCCTCCGATGTGAAATGCAAATTCAATGTTAGTAATGTAACCACCGATGCCTGATATAAAATTTAAAAAATATTGTGTTCCCTAGTTCGAACGTGCTTTAGTTCATTTTTTGATGAACTACAATCATCCAAATAAATCAATCAATTGAAGTAATCATTTTTCATGTAATAGTGTTCGTATGTATCTCACAGAATGCATCGTTACTAAAAAAAATCCCAAAACGTTACACCTTCTTCGCACAACAGACACACTTGCTTAAAAATGTAACTACATGTCCCGTATCGCAGTTATGCGAAAAATTATTCTTTGGCGCCAATTATCGGCATTAAAACCCGTAAACCCAACATAAACCATCCCGTTCGTCAAAACAATCCTGTGTGGTTGTTGGTGATCCTGTTCACCTTACTGTCTCTCTCTCTTTCTACATGCAACGGCCAAATTGCAAAACAACAAAACCAAAACTGGTTTAAGGCCATTTTCGTCCGTTGTCTTTGTCTTATTCTCCCTATAATTATCCTCGCAAGAAAGACGGGGGCCCCCACACAGTCGAAAATTGTTCCATGGGCCCATTCTTCTTAACCTCGAATCTCGTATTTCGGATTTGCAACGTGCCCTGTAATGAGCTCCGTTCCCGCGGTTTCTTTCAGGTCAGTTCCCATGTTTGTAGTACACTTTTTTATCAACCCTCGTTGTCCTACGCGTTCCCCCGCGTTCCGAGTAGTAAGTATCCTTTTTTTCGGGGCTGAAAAACAAAACGGCACAGATAATTTAAATTCTTGCTCAAAAGCGTCCATCAACCAACGAACGGACCACGGACGGACGGAATCTTGCGGAATATAGTAAAGTAGTACCCGCGAGGCTTTTTGCGCGCAGCCTCCATGAAATCGGGCTTGTTGTTGGCAAACCGGTTCTTGGTGTGGTGCGTTTTTGTTTTTTCGAGATCGGGCCGTTGCAGTTCGTTGGGTTCGATTTTTGGCGCTCTTTTTGATTTTGCGAAACTGTACCTCCTTGAGGCGTTCACATCAACGAAAACAAAGCCAAAATAACAATTTTCAGCTTTCCCCCCGCTCTGAACCATTATCCCGTTTCCGCATCTGCTCCCAAGCTATGAAATTTAAAAACAGAAAACAAGCTGGCTGTTACAACCGTCAGAAAATCGTTCCCGGCACGGAATACAAACCGAAGAGGTCCCATCCCAAGAGCAGCAACTGTTTTTCCGCCGCCATGGGGAGGAGCAGGGGAGTGTCGTATCATTCATTGAAACTGACCCCCGGGATTCGGAAACTGGTCGGGAGTGGATTGGGAGTGTGGGTTGAGAATCACAAAGATTGTACTCCTTGGGAGAAACATCTGTTTCTTGTTCCGAAAGAAGTGAAGTATGAAATCAGGCAAGGCGAAAGAGTTTCGGTAGGGAGGCTAGTGACGAATTTTCTATTGTATTGCTTTAAAGGGGATTGGGACATTCAAGTTGAATTTGTGGATAGATGTTTCATATTCGCCTATTTTCGCTTAGTGTGCTTATGGTAAACGTCAATTTGAGTGTTACTTTTTTCATACGCAATCATTTATGATTTAATTTTAAACAAATGTTCCTGACTAACGTTAAACAACTAACTTGAATGCGTCAACGTCTAGGAGAAAATAAAATTAAAATAATAATGACAGTAACAAACGACATCTTGTTTTGTCATTATTATTTTTATGTTTTTTGTGCATAAATCAGTAAAAAATGAAAAGTAAAGTGATCAAAAAATTTTACTATTAAATAAAGCGTATATAGGTAGCAAATCTTAGTTTTCGAAAGCTTCATAAATAACCACCATAAAACTGCTACTTAAGAATCAACCGATTCGTCAATATTTTCCCGTTACAAAACTTGTTAGCAACTCTTAAATGAATCCTTCGCATTCCGTCATATATATTTCAAATTCTGCGCAAAACTTCTAATTGGTCCAAATGCCCTTAATATGGCAGTAATTATTCACCTTCGCATTCTGATTCCATCTATTTTCCCCCCTTGACTTCCACACCCATCATTTCCCACGTTGTTTTACTTCGTTTACAATCTTGTAAACTTCTATTTCCGAACTACTTGTGTGCTCCTGATACATTTCCAACGAATCCTCTCACGCTTACATCATCGTTACAACTTTCTTCTACTCAGATACTACTCCTCTTATCAATTTCTTATCAAATTCTATTTCGATACTTCGCGACAACCGATAACGACGGAAATACTCCTCTCAAGCCCGTCATAAAAAGTGACACAATAACATGAATCATGGAATCGAACGAGTTTACTGCTACTGTGTTGTTGTAAACCACCCCGCTATTGTTTGCAATGTAAACACATTTACTCTCGGGTGTCTCATTAAAACGGAAACATTCGGAGGACCGTACCGGCCGGCGGTGCATGGATTCCCATCCCATCCTCCTATCGTTATGTAACACTTCATCCCGTGGAACTCACGCTTCGTTTTCACCCACACGTAGAATCGCCCCGTCGGAAAGTCCTTAAACAGCTACACAATGTAGCGGGCGCTCTCGATTCCGCCACCGACACCGTCGTCGACCGCGATGCAGAGCCCTACATAGGGGTTCGCCCTTTTACGACTTCGTCCAACCAACCCACCACCCGCACTCGTGCAACATTGTTGCCGGGGAAGTCTAGTTTCGGGTTTCCCGGCGGTGTGTTGCTAGCTGCTGACGTTATGAGCTTCTGTTACTGCCGGGCCGGAGTGATGTAATGCACATTTGCCGTCGGTCGACGTCGTCACCGTCGTCGGTTGGATGAGAATAAAATTTTGTAACCGGTCAACAATGGGGAATGTCGACGACCCGCACGAATGCGAACCGAACCGAAACTCATCGGGAAGGATGATGGGTTCCGAACCGACCGAATTAGGCGGATGGATACACGAATAGGTGGATGTGATAAAAATTAAGGCGGGATATGTAACGATTATGACCCCGGTATGGTATCAGATTCACCAACTGCTTACTAACGGTTAGCTTACCGAGTGAAAGGTGAAATTTTGGGAAATCGTTAATTGCTGGTCTACAACTCGTCCGGTTTAGGATGTTTTCGGGGGGTGGAAGTATTCTGTAGAGAATCACAGATTAATTTGCAGTCATCCAAGATGTGATAAGGCACATATTTGCCACTCTGAGCCGTCATAAGTCAAAACTGCATATACTTCCCAACATGAACCTTTTTCCTAGCTATAAAAATGCTACAATAATGCTAGCTTGTGTGTGGAGTACATCTTTTTAGTTAATAAATAGTAGCGATGGAATTTGCAGATGGTCGGTGATATAAAGTCAATGTCCTATGCGTCTCCATCTGTTCATGTTTTAAGAAGATGATCAACATTTTCTTTCTACAAGCGATGAACCCTCAAGCCGGAAAACCTCATTTTTGTGAATTCCACAGTAATTTTTACTAAGTTTCAACTTGTTTTTAAATTTACACCTTATTTTTTCCGAATTTCTGGAAAATTATCTGATTTTATACGGAAAATCATTGTGAGGTAAACTCGCCTCAATTTCCACGGAAAGCCCTTCCGAATTTTAATCGGAAATTTCCACGGAAAATTCTTCTGAATTTCCGTGGAATTTCTTTTCTGTATTTCCTCGGGAAATTATTTTGATTTTCAAAGGGAAATTTTCACTTGAAATTCTTTTGAATTTTCACCAAAAAAAAATGTTAAGAATTTACTTGGGCTATTCTTCTTAATTTCCTCGTTTTTTTCTAAATTTCCGCTGAAAAATCTTCTTATTCACCAGGGGTGAAATTCTCTTTTCTTGAAAAATATTTCTGAATTTGTTCGAAAAATTATTCTCAAATTCCTTCCTAATATGCGTTGAAACTCCAGAAGAAATTTCCGACTTTCTTAAACTTCTCCAAGAATTCCTTTGGACATTCCCTCAAAATTCCTACTGGGTTACCTGTGGTAGTTCCTTCACGAGATCCTTTGGAAATCCCTTTGTTTACTGAAATATTTCTGCAGTATTAATGGCTTCGAAAATTCCTTTGGAATTTCCTTTGAAAATTTCTTCAGGAACTCCTTCGAAAATTTCTTTAACAATATATACGGATTTTTTTTTTGGGAAATCCTTTTGGAATTCCTTCGGAAATAATTTCCAGAAATCCTAAAGGAGATTCCTCCATCCAAAAATCCTTTACAACGTTTATAGAGATTTCTTTCGGAATTCCTTCGGGATTCCAATAAGAAATTCATTCGGAAATTATTGTAGGAATTCCTTTGGAAATTTCTATAAAATATCTTTGGAAATCCTTTGGAAACTCCATCAGGATTTCCTTCGAAAACTTATTCACTAGTTCTTTCGGAAATTCCTTCAGGAATTCCATTGGAAATGCTTTCATGAGTTCTTTCCGTAACGCTTTAAAACATTTCTACGGAAATTACTCAAGCATTTGGAAAGTCCTTTACGAATTTCATCAGAAACTATTTTATTCTAAAAAAAATCATAAATTTTTTAAAGAACTTATGCAGCAATTTTAGAAAGAGTTCCTTAAGAAATTGCGTATGGTTTTATGGTTTCGAAAAAAAAATCAGTGAATTTTTCGAAGGATTTTCCGAAGAGAAATATCCGATAAAATTCTTCCCATATCTTCTGAAGAAATTTTCTAGAGGAGTTCCTGGTAGTATCTTCTTCTTATATATAAAAATGAAATGGTCTGTGTTCGTATCCGCATAACTCGAAAACGGCTGGATGGATTTTTTTCATTTCTTCAGCAGAAACATTCATTATAGTTTCCGACGGGTTTATATGATATTTCCTTTTGCGAAAATCGCGAATAAGGTTGAGTAAATTATAAAAAACTAAAACTAAGAATAGTATGGAAATTTCGCATGGGCAGTCTACAACGCGCATTTTCTCCTACTATGCAGGACAACGTCTGCCGAGTCGACTAGTTCTTAATAGAATTCCCGAATAAATTATCTTCAAAATTTTTGAAACAAAATCGGGGATTTCTCGGCAGCTCTCCAGAAATAAATAACGTCTCGATAATCGTGTGGATGTTTCTGCTGTCTTCACTATATTCCGTTAAACAGACTGATCATATTGCAACGCCGAATTGTGCCTAGAGCTAAGTATTTGTCTCCAAAGCTTTGGACAGTGGTTCCCTTAAATGTTGTTACCTTTTGGTCCAAAATATCTCGTTTCTTCATTTACTAAGTGGGGTTCGTACTTTTCGTTTCGGTGAGACAAAAACAAGCGATTTTCTGGTCGAAGGACAATTTTGTTTCTATGTCTGTGGCGCTACTCGCTACTTTTTTATCTAGAACAAACCTGAAAGATAAAAGCAAATCGTACCTACTTGATGAAATTCTTTTTTCGTTTCATCGTTTTTATGCCTCACTCATTTTTCGCGAAAATTTTCAGTATAAAAAATTTAGGACCGCAGGAGAGGTACTCCGTCAGGGCATCCAGGCCTCGTTGGAGTTTTGCCACTAGCCCTCTGATCACTCTACCGTTGTAGGCGATGGATGTGTCATCTGCGAACAGAGGCAGAATGCCACCTTCTCTGGAGGTTCTGGCATGTCGGAGGTGAGCAGATTGAAAAGCAGGGGCCCGAGGATACTGCCCTGGGGGACGCCTGCGACGATATTGCGTGCATTGGAGCACGCTCCACTGATTGAGATCCGGAATGTCGTTGCCGACAGGTAATTGTTGATTTTCACCAGGTAGCTGGGAAGTTTGTACACCAGGTCATCATGCCATACATTGTCAAATGCCTTCTCGACATCGAGTAAGGCCGTGGCTGATGTTTTTTTAGACAAACATGTTCCGTCTGAGGACGTTGGTAACTCGAGTCAGTTGGTGTACAGTTGACCGACCGCGTCGGAAACCAAACTGTTCCTCGAGCAAGATGTTGAGATTTTCGGCAGACTCAAGTAACCGGTGAAAAATAGCCTTTTCGAATAGCTTGGATAATCCTGAGAGAAGGCCGATGGGACGATAACTATTGGGGGAGGAAGGATCCTTCCCAGGCTTCTGGATGGGGCTAACTTCCAGGACGGTGGGAAGTAGCTGAGCCGTAGACACTGATTAACGATCAGCAAGAGGTGCTCAAAGAACGGAGCACTCATGTGTTTGAGCTCGAGATTCAGGATGCTGTCGAAGCCTGGGGCCTGCATGTTCTTTGATGATTTGATATAGGCCGTAAATTCGCCAGCTGAGATCTCCAACTCATCCGTGAAGTCGTTGGGAATCAAATGGATGTTGTTAGGCATGCTCGTTGACGGCTGCTTCGTGTGGACTGACGATGTTCTGCCCAAGATTGTGTTAGCTGACGAAGGGACGACCTATTTTAGCGACCTTCTCTGCAGGAGTTATCCAGCGATCCTTAGAGCCATTATTGTCTAGCGGGATCAAAGGTGGAATGGGCCGAGGCTTGGATTTTAGTATTTTGGTCATTTTTCAGAACAGCTTAGCATAATCTGGAAGAGTGCGGATCTTATTCGAGAAATCGTTATTTTTGAGGTGGTAATTTTTGGGATTCGATTGCAGCGTGCCTCAAGTTCAGGCAGTCCAGTACGCTCAGGATGACATTCCGCAATAGAATCAAATCTTTGGTGAGTGTATCGATGTTTAGGGAGTTGCTTACCTGCCGAGCCGTCGGTACATGTTGCTCTCGGGCTACCGAGATCGCCTCCTCGATGGAACGCAGCTGCCGATCGATTGCTTCAGGCGTTACCTGCCGCGCCTCCTAGTCGATGTAGTTGTCCACGCACCTTTGGAACCGGCCCCAGTCGACTCGGTGGTAGTTTCGTCGGAACTGTTGATGTCGATTGAACGAGGAGCCCACTTCCGCCTCCACCAGATAGTGATCCGAACTGAGCTCCTGATAGACGACCGGCTACGAGACGTGTTCGTTCATGTTGGTTATGTATAGGTCGAAGGTTGCGTGGACACCGGACCGACTCAGCCGAGTGGGGGAATCCGGGCTTAGGATCGTGTAGCGGCCTTCCTCCATGTCGTTGTTCCAGATGGTGCCGTTTCGATTGCCGCGACTGTTGCCCCAGGCTTGATGTTTGGCATTCAGGTCGCCGGCAATGATATACTGGGTTTGCCTCCGCGTAAGCTTGACGATGTTCCTCCGAAGGGCATCGCCGGCTTTGGCTTGCGTTGGACAGTACGCCGCGATGAGCGTGATTGTGCGGACGGGAGTGATCGCTTCGATACTGATGGCCTTGATCATACTCACCTGAAAGCTTGACAGTAGGCAACAGATGATGTTGTATCGAAGAGCGATGGCAACACCACCTCCCTGGCACGATGCGGAAGTTCGGGTGTGGACGCTCACCTCACCGTTTAAGGTGTGTTTCAGTGATGAACGCCACGTCGATCTCCTTCTCGTCGAGGAAATCAGCCAGCTCGATGCTTTGCCCTTGAGCAAGCAAGCGTTCCAGTTGACCAGGCCCACCCAACAGCAATTTTCAATAATGAACATGCCAAGAGTGAATACCTGGTCGAAACGGGTTTTGCAGCCGATTGGCGAGCTGGGCAAAGATCGGCATCAGCTGCTCCGGAGTGTAGAGCGGAGCAGATTCTTCCAGTGGGTCAGTTTGATTTTCCGGCTACCGACGCAATCCAGGAGGAGGAAGGGTGGGGGGGCAAACGCTGGAGGATGGAGCTAGTGGTGCTGGGGCTTGAATCGATGCAGCTGCTGCGGCCAGTCGCTTGTGCGGCTGCAACGGTGGAAGCACTGGTACCGCTCGTCCGGGAGCCGTGATACCAGGAAGGTTCACCTCGTCGATCACTGGAACACGGTTCCTCCTCGGATGGGCTTTGGTGGATGCTTTTCTTCGGATTTCCAGGAACTCCGAGCATTTCGGACAGCCTTTCGTTGGCGCACTTTGGATCGGCCACCTCCATCTTGTCGCACTCATCCGTCGGGTGCAGTTCACCACACTTGTTGCAGTGTGCGGCCATGTGGCAATTCCGGGTGCCATGTCCGAAGTTGTAGCATTTGGTGCACTGTGTCACATCACGGTGCACGGGCTGGTATCGCTCCCAGCAGACGACGGTGTAGTTAATCACGCCGACCAGCTTCAGATCCTTTTAGGTGATGGAGCCATGCTCCAGATAGACCAGGTAAAGCTGGTCTCGGTATTTTCTCGCCCTGTCGTGGCGAGCGATTTTTTGGACGGCGACAGGTTTGAAGCCACTGCTTTCTAGCTCGGTGATAAGCTCTTCCTCCTTCATATCGTGGAGCCCTCGCAGCAAAGCCTTGAGCGGCTTCATGCCGGAGAGGTCATGAGTGTAAAACTCATACTTGTAGACCTGGAGAAATTCCACGATAGATTTGTGGTGATCTTGATTAGCAGGCATCACCTTGACTCCCTCGCTGCAAAGCCGGAACGTGCACTTGAGGCCCTTTTGTAATAAGCTGGCGGATTTTCGGCCGCAAATCCGGTGGACCGCCCTTTACAAACACGGGCGGGCACTTCTCATTCCGCTCCGGTTGTACCTGCAGCAGCTGCGATTGCTGCTTCTTCCTCTTTTTCGGCGGATTGCCGGCGTCATCAAGCGGAAACGGCGAAAACACGTTGCTCTGCAAAAGCTGCTTGGAGGGGTCACCCACGCCTCCAAGAGCAGTGCGCTTAGGCACTTTTCCCGCGACCGAAGCGGCCACCGAGTCTCCCATGACAGGCCCGGGAGAAAATAACGGCAACGCGACGAAGCGCAAACGTAAACAGCGAACGAACGAGAAAAAAAAACTGCGCGGGCAAAAAACACGTCCGTGCGTGCTGCTGTCCCGAACTGGAATGCTCCTGACTCGCACACGGCAGGCACTGCTTCTTTTATACACAAAGATTGTTGGATCCGAAGGCCCGTGACTCATAGAATTCTGATGTCTGTGTTAGGAATGCACGGATTAATTACATATGAAATTTTTGCTGGCTTTGACAAGAATTGAAATTTGGAATAGCTTATCGTTAATAATCTTAAGTTTCAATGAAACTGGCAAATTACTGGAGAGTATCCGAGTCGATTGATATATAAATCTTCAAAATCCATCGAAAGATAAAATCGCTAGTAACGTTTGAAATCTCGATTTCCAAAAATCTAAATGACACACAGTGCTTCAAACGTATGGAGCTACGGGACAAAAATCATAACTTACATTCTACACGTTCTAACTCGATCGTGTCTTTGCGAAAATGGTTGTAAACTAGTTTTTCTACTAATTGCGTTATTGACCTATGTTAAATTGATAATTGCATAAGTGGCGTAAACGCCAAATTTCATAACATATAATATGCTTCGTATAATCGAGATCCATTTGGGAAAATTGTCACTTATAATAAAAACTAATATTTGTGTAATTGACCTATGATCAATAGATAATTGCATAAATGCCGTAAACGCCAGATTTTACGATATGCCTCAAAGAATCAGGATCTTTTTACGAAAAATATGAGGTATGATAACAGTTTCTATTACAACAATTGACCAATTTCCAATTGATCATCTCTTAAGTGACGTAAACGCCAGTTGATGTTTTATACTATAGAATCAGGATATCCTTAGAAATGATTTGAGGATTTTTTTCAACAACGGTATCAGAAATCATTGGAATTTGTTAATTTTTTCTCCAAGTTCGTTTATTTTGTAGGCTCGGGCGCGTATAACACTTTACGGAGCCATGGTTATTGATACGTACAATCAATATCATCTTATAAAGTTAGTAACAGAGGTGTAGAAGCCAGCGTATTCGTGGTGACTCGAGATTAAGTTTACAATGTCTAAGGATGGGAGCATCTTCTGGATGGCCAGAAAATGAAGGATGAAGAATGTTGAGCTCTCTACCGAAAGTTGCTGTATAATGCTTAGCGAGGTACAATTCATTAGGTCTTGCAAATCAACCTCAGCGGACGTTTCAACGCGTAAAGACTAGGAAGCAGATTTGCATGTACCTCGTTTAAAGTACTTCGAAGCAGATTGTACTTTCTCTCGGATAAATCCAAGTCAATGTACAACGCCAGTGCTTGTGCCGCTGTCATAACCTTTTCCTGATTTGCTTGCTACTTAATTATTAAAAAGTTAATTATAAAAAAATTAAGCTTGAGCTACTTAATATATTCGCCGCGAATGCTAGCTCCTCAGGTTCATTATTATTGATGAGGTATCAACACGTTATTTTTGTTTTATTTGTTATATAACAATTTGTTTTATTTGAACATTCCTGAAACGGTTTTTGAGGTCTTCCCTTCGCAATTCTCAAACAAAAGAATTTGCAAAACTGCTTTAGTTCTTTTTGAAGTTCCTCTTAGATATTATCTGGGTTATATGAATCCGACAGAAACTTCAACACATGAGCTTTTTGTTGGGAAAGCTATTGTTTGTATATATCTATGTTATTGAGCGCAATAACCTAGAAAATCGTTCACAGCTCTTAATAGAGCAAATAAGAGCAGCTGGAATCACTTCCATCCTCTTAAGAATACTATAAGTGAGCTCTGGTGCGATTTTCAGAGATGTGTTTTGATGTACTTTTTTTAAAAAGCTGTTTTAAGTTGTAGATTATTTCTTCCTATATAACTTCATGCCTATGACTTGGAAGCTTTACTTATCACAATGATCGAAATATGTCCAACTGAAACACCTTAAATTGGATCTTACATACTTGTTTTTATCCTTTCCATATCGATTTTCACAGTGAAAGGTACCGTTCGAAAACTTAGGCAATGCAAAAGATGCTTTTCACCAACAGGTGATAAATCATCCACTTTCAGCGATGGAAATGTTTACAAACACGAATTGTTTTGATCGTCCTAGTGACCTCACAAAGATACTAATGCGCATACAGCATAATTGAAACATATGTTAATATCATGGTCTACTTGATTCGATGAAATACGAGAGTCGATTTTTCCATTTTTGTCCAAGGGACAAAGCACTGTGTGACATCCCGTATAGAAAAGAAAGACGTAAGTCCTACGTCAAACACATGTTGGTGGCACATTTGATAATGCACTGCTCATCATAGATGGGTTTGTTCATTAGGCAACGGAGTCACGCAGACCTAGCATACCTCCGCTCCAATATTGTCCAGTTTGCCCGTAAAAACCGCAGATCTTACGGTCGTTTCTGTCCTCCCTGCATCCTTTTGTCAGAGAGTTCTTCAAGCTTTGTTGAGTAGGACTTTTGAATATCTCTGGAGAATCGCCTCAAAGAATCTGCCCCTTTTGATTTTAAAGCAAATTTCAAATTCTAGCTATTCGTTTGATTTGATTTGATTTGAAAACGTCGCGAAGCAAATTTACGCCAAATTCGTCGACAGCAGAAATGGCCATAAGATCTGTCAAATCAACTAAATTTTATAAACTCAATTATCACAATTATTTCTCACAACTGAGTTCTGTTTTTCATGCAGATTACCATGATTTAACTTTCAGTTAACACAGTTTTAGATTATAGATGTTGGCGAGAATTTTAAAATTGCCTAAAAAGTGATTGACGCGTTTTAAATATGTCGTCGATAGATGTTATAGTCTTCGGTATCTGAATCCGACGGTTTTGTTCCGAGTGGATCCAGTAACCCTCCACCATGGATCTAGGCATGTAACCACTCTCAGGGTTGTTACGACTACGCGCATTTCGCGGTTTTCGCGGATTTGGCGCGGATTTACATAACGATTTTAGGACTTCGCGCGGATTTAGTTTAAGGTGAAAATTTAATAAATGAAATGCTAGATCTCTGGACGTTTATTTGAAAATTGGTTTTATGATCTATCTAGATGAGCTTCATTTTCGTTAGCAATAGTGATTGAAAACAAAATTTACGTTTGCAGTCAATTACTCACACTATTATGTTTACAAGCTTTCATTGAATGCCATGATTACACACTTGAGCATTATTTTTTTTTATTTCTTTATTAGAGTGATTTTTTAATATTTGATTAAGTTCATCACTGACGCACTTGAGCATTCATTACACAAATGTTATGAAGAGAGTGACTCTACTTGTTGTCATTTTCAATGTTGTCATTTTCAACGCATTCAAAACATGTCTGTTTAAGGACATGAACCCCCATTTTCTATCTCAACAATTTCGTCGTAATTCCAAGATATTTGTCGGATTCTTATTGATTATTCCTTTTACGATGAATCACATAGCATGATATATCATTTTTCGTCAGGAATTCTCCCATTGTGTAGAACATTTTATATTACTTTCATAGCATTCATCCAGAGCCAAAAAGAATATGCAACAATTGAAAACACAAAAATGTTCCTTGATGTTATGCAGATGCCTCATTTTAATACCGTTTTGACTCAAATCCCGAACATGACTCATATTCAGAACACTGGCGTTTTAGCGTCCTAACTCGTCCTAACGTCAAGCTCCTATGGATAAAAATACACGAAAAAAGCATAAATGGCCTTATTAAAACGAGTGTTCGGAATATGAGTCACGTTCGGAATTTGAGTCAAAACAGTAAAGGCTTCCGCAGAAATTTGTTCAAATATTAAAAGGTGATCTTCAAAAGATATTCCTGTTGAAAACGCGGTAATTTCATGAGTATTTTTTGCAATATTTTTGGATAACTCTGATGATATTTTCACAGGAATACACACAGAAAAATTACGAAACCTCATAATAAATAAATGTCTACAGCCTAAAGAGGATTTCTGCAGCATTTAGAATCCGTTGAATTATAAAAAAAAGGGAATTTCTGCGCAAATTCTTGAAGCGCTAACCGCAGCAATTACTGTTAAAAAGTTTGCAGTAATGTTGTCTTGAATTTACGAAAGAATTCTCGGAATGTTGCTCACCGGCATGCACCAAAGGAAATCTTCAGAAATTTCCAAACCGATTTCCACAGGAATTCATGAAGGAAACTCCGAATGTATTTCCGGAAGATTTTTTTCCTAGATTCCAAGAGAAATTTCCGCAAGAATTTATATTGCGATTTTCTCAAACATTTTGTGGTAATCACAGGAATATCTGTAAAAAAAACTTTCAAATTGCGCCTCGAATTTGACGAAAGGTTTTTCGGAAGTTTCTACGCAGCAAGTCACCCGCAGTCAATTTCTGCATGAATTTCCAAACCTTTTTCTGCAGGAATTAATGAAGGGATGTCCACATGAAGTCTCTAAAGATTTTCCGTAGGTTGTTTTTGAATAATTTACTTGAATTTTCAACAAATTATTATAATTAATTGCATATTATTCGGCAACTCGGCCGTACGAAAACCATTTTTCTTGTTAAATATCTTGGCTGTGCATATGCACAGCAGATGTTTCGAAATGGACAAATTGTGTAAAAAAATTTGCGAGAAAGAATCCACGTGTCTTGGAGGGACTCGAACCCTCAACCTCCTACTCTCTAGATAGGCGTGATAACCCCTACACAACAAGACCACTTAATGGTCACGTTTTGCAAAAAAGCCACCAGAATCAGAGTACCAACTTCCACCGCGGTTAGCTCTCTTTTTTGCAAATTGAATATCTTTCGGATGCTTGATTTGTCCAATCTCCACATGTGCTTTACTGTTGTATATCCACAGTCAAGCGAGTGCACATTGTTTATTAAACGAGAGGATCGCACTCCATGCCCCCAACAACAGGCTGGGCGGACTGATATAGAATGCGAATCAATCGCACTCTGCTGTGCCAAAGGCTTGCTTGGCTAAAGCATTTGATGAGTTTGATTGCCTTACGTGTGCGGTCGCGTGTACGCAGACGACTAATGACGGTGAAAGACCAACACTTGATTACAATTAATTGCATATGTGCTGTGCATATGCACAGCCAAGATATTTAACAAAAAAAATGGTTTTCGTACGGCCGAGTTGCCGAATAATATTATGTTTTCGTGTCCTACAGATATTGATTCCAAATTTTCGGTTTGAATTGTGGTCCCTTGGTGCACAAGGTCGTGGGATGTGTCAATATTCTTCTCAATTCCGTTCGGTTTATGGTCTCACAATCTATAAAGGACCGCAATCCATCTTGCTCGCCGCATTCTGTGTCAGTTGGATCATTGCCAAGAACAATTTCACTAATACTCTAGCTCATGGTTATCATTCAATTTTTATGGTAGGAACGGTGATTTGTTATCTAGCTATTGCCATTCATTATTTATTTCTGCTTACTACAAATGCTTGTGATACAGTTTAGCGTGCCCATTTTTTTACTCGAGTTCGAACGAAATTCCTGGTTGAAAATAATTCTCTCTAAGTGTAAGTCATTCTAAGATCAAAGTTTTTTAGGTCCTAAAAGTGGCTTAGTGCTCAACTTTATTAATTTACTGTTTCGACTGTATCACGGAAGTTAATCATGGAAGCTAATCGCAGACCGCAAAAATTAATTTTGAAAAATTACTTCAAAGGCCACTATAAAACAAATATTAAGATCCCACAAACATGCTCAATCCCTACACATATGGCATTCCCACCCGGATTGAGACACAGGCACAGGAACAACCTTATAGTGTGATGGCAATAAACCACCCACATTGAAAGCAACTACAGCAAAGGTCTCCGTTTCCGTTGATCCACAGCAAATCCCAAACTGACCCATAACCTTTTAGCATTGAACCGAAAAAATACAATTAACCCACTCGAGTGGTTTTGCATAAAATCGCTCCATAGTCCGTGCCTGATGACGTCCCCCCCACTGAATCCTTCCATCCTCCCACTGTTGTTTCATGTTTCGTGTTCACTGCCCGACTCTGCTGCTGACTCAACAACGCGAAAGCAAGCATCCAAGCAAGGATATTCAATTACGTAACAATTTTATGCTACCCAACACGAAAGCGGGCACGCAACAAGCCACCATCATGAGACGCCAAGGCCACACCAGAGCCCAGCCCAGCCCAGTCAAACCAGAGCCACCACCGCACCGCAGCAATCAAGTTAGGCCGTATCTCCTCCCGTTACGTGGGATAGTCTGTGCGCCCTCCTTCCATGGTATCGGTACATGTGTATGGTGGCCCACGAAAGAAAGCCAAACTCCTCGATCTTGTTTCAACGACACCGTCTGATTCGGTCTCCGTTGCGTAATAATATTGACTGAGTTTCGTGCATAGCAAAGTTTGGCAAGGGTTACTCGCGCAAAGGCTCTAGTAGGACCGGGCAGACACTCGCGATAAAGCATGGTTTATTGAATCCAAACAACGAACCCGCGTTGACAGCTCCTTGGCAGTTGGCAGGAGTTATGTGCGACGTGGATCCCCGTTAACAAGTGGTCCCCCGCAGGAGATGGGCCGTCATCGTATTACTTTTCTCGCCCCAACAACAAGTGACAATAATCCTACCAACAACAGCTGGCAGTCGAGTCGGTATGTGGAAGAGGATGGCATTTGTGACCACACGGAATTGGGGGATGAGGCCTGTTTGAAATACGGAAACCGCAAATCGATGGTGCTTGGTCGCAGTCGGTCATATAATGGCAAATGGAATTCGTGTCTTATCACGATCGTGCCAATCCCGTTTATTCGTTGCGTTTTTTTATTCGATTCAATTTTTTCTTCTCAATTTTCCGATGGGTCCTGGTGGTGGCGATCGCTTTTATTCTATCATACACGACTATTATTTTCCGGTAAAATGCTATTCATGAAAAATCTCATAGGGGAAGTTTACATGAATACTAACCATGACCACGACATCAAAGACTTTAATGATAATTCAGAGTGAAACTCTGCACAGCAAATGAGCGTACTGTTAAAAGTTTTACATCTTCAACGACGAGGCGTCAATTTTCGTTTTTGGGTTTATAACATAAGTACATGAAGGTATATATTTGTTTGTTTATAAAACTAAATTGAAACCTTATGTACTAAACGTTAAGAACAATAAAGTGATCACAACGGAGACTCAAGTCATAAAAGCATTAGTTTCTATGTTTCTTAAATATTTTATCATAAACATCAATAAGGGGAAACGAATGGATGCTTCTACGTATTGTTTTCAAAGAACGTCATATCATAACGGTCATTAAGAAATCCAATCTTCTGTACGAATAAAAATGAAATGGTCTGTGTTCGTATCCGCATAACTCGATAACGGCTAGATGGTATGTCTTCATTCCTTCAGCAGAATTCTTTGTAAAGTTTCCGAAAAGTTTATATGATATTTCCTTATGAAAAAACACGAGTAAAGTTTAGTAAAACGTGAAAAACTAAAATTAAAATTTGTATGGAAATTTTGCATGGGCAGTTCACAAAGCGCATTTCCGTGTACTTACTATGCAAGACAACGTCTGCTGGTCAACTGGTGATTAATATCAATTGATTTACAGTTAAAAGATTGTTTATGGTTTTCTGATGATGCCAAGTTATTAGTTTGAGCTGTGACGAATCAATCCCGACTATATGCACTTTTATTCGATCAGCTGCCACGCGTGGTCATGTAAGTAAAGGTCAGTAAAACATACGTACACATCTGGATGAAACTTCCTCCAGATAACAGGCCGGATGTGATGTCGGAAATCCGTTACTTGAAAAGAGATACCGGGTACCGCGCACATAGGAAATGCATTCCACAGCCATCTGCCATCGACAGAACCAACCAACGAAACCGCTTGCTTGGCGCATCTGACCGGTTCGAATCTAAGTCCAACCACCTGTTCGTTCGTTGTTGAATTTGATCGGTCCACCGAAAACCGGAGCAATCCAACAAACGTGAGTACCGTGCGGGACCGAAATCCGTACAGCACCGAAATCCGTCCACCTCATGAGATATCAATAAATTAAAGGAGGTTAAAGGTAATTAATGTAGGAATAATTAATCTTATCCTGTTCAGATACTTGACAGTAAGTTTTTAGGGCATAGAATTGGAAAGAAGGCTTTGAAATTAAAACAACAAAAATCAAAAACAAAGCTCCACCCACCAAGCGGGGAGTTTGTGCCGCCATTTTGTTTTCGGGTAGAGCATAATTGCACCAAAAGTAACTGTGTTTTAATTGCTAATTGCAAATTTTTACAAAAGATAAACGGAATACAAATTGAAGGGATTACTTCTCAAGGTGCGTACCGAACTATTTACAGTGGTATATTAGTCAATCAGACTGTTTCAATTTAAATATTTAGTTCAGAAATAGCTGTACGGATTTTGATCCTTTGATTCGAAATCCGTCCACGGTGGACGGATTTCGAGTCAGGAGTAGTTGATTTAATTCATTATTTTATCATGTTTTTCGTAGTTTTCAATGAGTAAATGTGAAACACTTCAAAAGTAGAAGCCTTCGTGCACCTGTGTCAATGACGAACGTTTTATTTACTTTCGATTCCTATTTTCTAATGACTTTTTCATATACTAAGGTGCTTAAGTGTACGGATTTCGATGCCTCACGGTAAGCTATAAATAGCTTTACCACACCTCCATTCCGCACCGTTTTTGCGCATTTTTTCCTCTAGCGGCGGAAAATCAACCCAGTGAGTTAATTTCACCAACCGACACAATTCATTTCGCGGTTTTAGATTTTGTTTCTTACTGTCAGTTCTGTTTGCGGAATTGTCATGCCCCGGAGCTCACGGAAGAAACTTTTTCTGGGTTTTCCCACTGGAGATTTCTTCCCCCCTCTGTTTGGATTAAAACGGATACCACTCGTTAAGATTTGACGGTGGCGTTAATATTCGCAAAAAAAAAACCGTTGGAAACACGAAACCGAAAAGTTTGCTGAAATGAAAAGTAAAATGGGTGGGTGGTGGAGTCGGTGGGCCCCGGTCTAAAGCTGAACCGCCGAGTGGAAGGGTGTGTGTGTGTGTGGATGAAAAATTTCAACGCCCGCGCAAACTCCACACGCAATGTGCCGCAGTAAGAAGAAGCAAAAGAGCGGGAGTTTCATTTCGTACCGGGCGAGCATACCCGGTGCGGAGGTGTTTCCTATCCGACGTCTTTCGCTGGTTTCACGGCGTGGTGGAGCTGGAGCGTGCACTCGAGTGTAGAGCGCTAGTTTATACGTCTACGTCTACTTTTGTTGCAGCCAGCTGTTGTTGGCCCGGTCTCTATACGAAAATCTGGCGAAGGAAAATGCGCGGGCTGAGCACTCAGTTGAAATTTCACTCGAGAAACGTTAGAAGGAATGCAATGGAAAGCACCCAGCGTTTGGAGGGAAAATCCGTTGGAATAATCAATGTGGTGCACTGATGAATATAATATAATATGAAAATCGTGTTTTGTGTTTTCTTTGTCGTGGAAAACTTGAGATTTTTTTTGGGATGAAAATGGAAACGTGATAAATGGTTAACGAAAGGCCTTCAATATTATTATTATTTTAACTAATTTTATTTGCTAATGATCTATTGCATGCATCAACTTTAGACTAGGTGTTCCATGTTTGATTAACACTATCATCCTTATTTGCTATGATACATTTTCATTTATTATAAATTAAAACATTTCAATTGCCTAACTGGGTCTCCAGTTAGCCTTGCGAGTAAGTAGGATTACCAATCCGAAGATCGCGAGCTCAATTCTCGGTCCAGCCTAGGATGTTTTTCGGTGGGGAACAGTCTCGGCTCCCTGGGCATAGTGTATCCATTGTACTTGCCACACAAGATACATACTCCAGGGTGGCCACTGAACCGGGAAAACCGGGAATTAACCGGGAATCAGATAGAACCGGGAAATAACCGGGAATTTGATTTTTAGTTTTGTTTCGATAGACTAAATAAAAGCTATAATCAACTAATTAACTTCTTGTCTGTTTTTTAAAACAATTTTTCTGATAATTGTTTACATTTTAATTAAATTCTAGGATTCGTGAGATGCTGTTTGAATGAGTTTTGTTATCAAATTGTTATAGTTTTTTTTATTAGGATGTACTTTTTTATAAGGAATTTTTATGAGCTCAGAAATCCTAATTTTTCCGTGGTTTTTCCAAAAAGTTGAATAATTTCTTCGTTTCCAGCATAACAACACAGAAATTCCTTGACAATATATGACCTATGGGTTTTAGAAATCACGTCTTAACTCAAGAATTATGTTTACAGAAATTTATCAATCTTTTAAAAAGATTTTTTTTCGGGTTTTCTGGAAGATTTTGCCCCATAATATACATATTTACATCGAAGATGTTCAGAGAACTGTAACTAATATCAAGTGCCAGAGATTTCAGAAATTTCAAGAATAAATTTTTCAGTTCAAATATTGAAGAAATCATAACCGATAACCCTTTTGCTTCTAAGATCCTTTCACATATCCCAGCTTTCTTCTCGAAATACAAATACATTAGCACTTAAATCTGCTTAGCGTTATATGTTTCTTAGTTAAAACTTCTAAATTGTTTCTATTCAAGAAAACACACTTACCGTCTATAAATCTGATTGATAATTTTAGAAAATTATATCAGCATTACAGAATTTCCAAAATATCAAGAATCATTCTAAAGCTAAGATATTAAACTGGAATCTTAGAAGGGGATCTGTAAAACCATTAGCGATACTCCATTTCTTATAAAATGCTTTCCCCAAAAACATCCAGCATTTTAAAATACGCTTTGAAATTCTCCTAGAAATCTGTCAATAATATTTCTTAAGCTGTCTCGTTTTTGAATAATGATTCCGATTTTAAGTATGAACGTTTTGAAATCATTTAATTTTTCTTAAATCAATCCAATCTCAAGTTCCTAAAGCATGTTATTATTTTTAACTTGATAAGGCGTTATTTTGAGCAAGTTCATAACAATGGAATACGAATGCCTTGAGCTCATATTGAATAGAAGTGCTTTATGATATGAAAACATCTCTCATCTTTAACTTTCTTTTTTCGGTAGTTGTTTTTATTTTTCTGAAGAGCGCTTTAATGTTTTTTCAAGAAAAATATTTTGCTCGAAAAAATCTTTGGTATTTTAATCACAATTTGGATCAAAATTATATAATGAGCTCGTTTATTTTACAAATAAGAATTTACAATGAAAATTAATTGATAGCAATGCCAATTACCAAAGATTCGTTTAATTAACATGTTGCCAATGGTATAGAAAAGAAAAAACGAATACAGAAATAGCTTTGATTCACTTCTAACAGTGACTGCTAGAATGGTCAAGGTGAAGGTACCTATAGGATGGAGATGGAAACGATCTGGAATTAAACCTATGGCGTATAGAGCAGGAACGAGTGGTTGCCTTATAACTGCCAAGCCTGTTACTGAAAAAAGCGTTACAGCAGAATCTACTTAACGGGCGGTTTATTAACACATTACCATATTGTTTTCTTTGATTTATTTAGGATGTATTGTAATACAATTCCACTGATTTTTATGGTGGAATCCTAATAAACCGGGAATTCCAAAATGGAAATTGAGTGGCCACCCTGATACTCATGCAATTGCGGGCATATATTTTGTATAAAAAGTTACATTAAATGAGCTATATGACCCCTAAATCTCCTATAAATCAATATTTTAATGAAATGTATAATTATTCGTTATTTTCATTATATTAATGGCAAATATCAATTAAATTAGTGTTACTACATTCTTTCCTTGCTCAGAATCATTGAACTATATTAGGCAAAAAGGTAAGATCACATCAAGACTCATAAAATTTGACTATTCTTGTCTAGTTGTGCTATCAGGTGTGGTTTGGAAATGTTTGGCATCGGTGCCATTCATAAGTTTTGAAAAATCGTTTTTTACTCAAATAATAACCAAATAAAATATTTGCGAAACGATTTATTTCATTAATTTTTGTTTGGCAAACATTTATCAATATCTGTTCAACACTTTGGGACAATATTATCAACATTTATCTGTAAATATTACTATTTTTTACAGAATACATGAAAATTGCACATAAAATGCACTTTGACGCTTATTTGACCCCAAAATTCCTTAAATTTCCAACTTCTCCAGCAAAATATATTAAGTGCCCTTATGTGGATCCCAAGTTAATAGATAAACACAATTTTAGAACAATGTCTTAAAGATAAAATGACAAATAGTTTGGAAACTCGTTATACAGTGAACTCTCCCTTACTCGATATTGAACGGACCATCGAGTTAGGGAGGTATCGAGATAGGGAACACATTTATACAGTCGACTCTCTACATCTGGATGTTTTGCATCTCGATATCTCTCCCTATGTCGATGGTTCCCTCAGTTCCTTCAATCTACATACATTTGAGCTTTCTACTTCTCGATAACCTCCCTATCTTGATACCTCTCTATATCGATGTGTTCTGATCATATTTTGTTCAGGATTTACTTATGTCGATACGTTCAATTTTTTAGGCTACTAGACCATCGTTGGACAATAACAAACACATCAGCAACAAGAAACGACATTTGTTTATTGTCGTTTTTCATAGCAACGAGCTTTTTTGGATCTAGTACCCATTTAAATTTTCCTTCCATTCCTCGATCTCTCCCTATCTCGATGGTCCCTTCAATATCGAGATGTGGAGAGGCGACTGTATTTGGCCGAATGCCGTTTAGCCGAACAGTTAAAATGTGTTTTTTTTAATTAAGTGAAGTGAGAAGAAAGATGTTCGAAGTGATTGTTGAACAGCGAGAACTGAGAAGTGAGAAATGATTTTTTTTAAATGAATACAGAGTAGTGAGAAGTGGGTAATGAGAAACGGAAGTGAGACTTGAGTAGTGAGATGTGTGCAGTAACATGTGAGTAGTGGAAAGTGAGAAATGAGAAGTGAGAAGAAAGTGGTGAGAAGTGAGTTGTGATAGTTGCGAAGTGACAAGAAGAATGTGAGTAGTGAGAAAAACAGAAGAAATGGGTGAGAAGGAGAGAGGATAATTATGAGATGAGAAGCGAGATGTTAAGTAGTGAGAAGTGAGTGGAGATATATAAGACAGAAGAAGGAAGAGAAAAGAAAGAAGGAAACAGAAATAATACATTTTTTCACTTCTTGTTTCTCGGTCCTCACTTCTCATTTCTTATTACTCCCTTCTCACAACTTACTTCTCACTCCTAATTTTTCACTTTTCACTTCTCACTACTTACTTCTGACTTCTCTCTTAGCACATTTTGCTTCTTATATCCCTTTTCCCACTACTCACGTCTCACTTTGCACTTCTCACTATTAATTTCTCACCTCTTACTTCGCACATCTAATTTCTCTCAACTCATTTTTCACTTCTTACTTCTCACTTGTAACTTCTTATATCTCACTTCTGATTTCTCATTTCTCACTCATCGCTTTTCACTTCTAACTTTTCACGTCTCACTTTTCCCTTCTTACTTTTCATTTCTCACTATTCGCTTCGATCTTCGTACTTTTAACTTCTCACTTCTCACCTCTCATTTTTCACTTCCCACTACTCACCTCTCACTTTTTACTTCTCATTTCTCACTTTACACTTCTCGCTTCGAATTTCTCACTTCTCACTTTTTACTTTTCATTTCTCACTTCTCACTTCGCACAACTCACTTTTGACTTCGCACTTATAACTACTCCTTTTTTTTACTTTTCACTTCTCACATGCAACTTCTTATATCTTACTTCTGACTTTCCATTTCTCACTTATCATATGTCACTTCTAACTTCTAACTTTTTATTTCTCACTTCTCGCACTCCAAATTTCTCACTTCTCACTTTGTATTTTTCACTTCCCACTACTTATTTCTTACTTCTTACTTCAAACTTCTCACTTCTCATTTCCCACTTCTCATTTCTCACTTCTCACTTTCCATCTCTCACTTTTAATTTCTCACTTCTAACTTTTCCTCTCTCACTTCTCATTTCTCACTTCTCGCTTATCACTTTTCACTTCTAACTACGTCGTGCATGTACTGTTTCTGACAACATCGAGTTAGAGAGGTGAAAATGCTTTGAAAAATTACTTCGACTTAGGGAATATTGAGTAAGGGAGATATCGACTTACGGAGGGAGCGCAGTATGCTAGATTCAAGGGACTTTGAATTTCATCGAATTAGAGAAAATATCGAGTTACAGAATATCGAGTTAGGGAGAGTTCACTGTATATGGGACATTGGGACAAAACGAGCTCAATAACTACATACAGAAGCGTTCCACGTGCATGAAAACTTACTGAATTCCTTACAAAATTCCTTACCGCACGGCTAAAGAAGGCCCCGAATGGAATATAGGTAATCCAAAAAGTCTCCTGAAATTTTCCTAAATGCAACTTAATTTTATGGATCAAGTTTCCTTTAAGACTTTGAGGACTTTTGTAGGCTTCCGAGCCTGTTGAAAGGAGGCTAACATACATTTTGAAATAAGGCTTCTGAGCGTTTTAAAAAGAGGCTTCTGAGCCTCTTGAAAGTAGGCTTCCGAGCCTCTTGAAAGGAAGCTTCCGAGCTTCTTGAAAGGAGGCTTCCGAGCCTCTTGAAAGGAGGCTTCCGAGCCTTTTGAAAGGAGGCTTCCGAGCCTGTTGAAGGGAGGCTTCTGGGCCTGTTGAAGGGAGGGTTTTGCGGCCCTTGAAAGGAGGCTTTCGAGCCTCTTGAAAGGAGGCTTCAGGCCTCTTGAAAGGAGGCTTCAGGCCTCTTGAAAGGAGGCTTCCAGGCCTCTTGAAAGGAGGCTTCAGGCCTCTTGAAAGGAGGCTTCCAGGCCTCTTGAAAGGAGGCTTCTGAGCCTCTTGAAAGGAGGCTTCTGAGCCTCTTGAAAGGAGGCTTCCAGGCCTCTTGAAAGGAGGCTTCTGAGCCTCTTGAAAGGAGGCTTGAGCCTCTTGAAAGGAGGCTTGAGCCTCTTGAAAGGAGGCTTCTGAGCCTCTTGAAAGGAGGCTGAGCCTCTTGAAAGGAGGCTTCCTGAGCCTCTTGAAAGGAGGCTTCCTGGCCTCTTGAAAGGAGGCTTCTGAGCCTCTTGAAAGGAGGCTTCCTGAGCCTCTTGAAAGGAGGCTTCCTGAGCCTCTTGAAAGGAGGCTTCCGAGCCTCTTGAAAGGAGGCTCTGAGCCTCTTGAAGGAGGCTTCTGAGCCTCTTGAAAGGAGGCTTCCAGGCCTCTTGAAGGAGGCTTCCTGAGCCTCTTGAAAGGAGGCTTCCAGGCCTCTTGAAAGGAGGCTTCTGAGCCTCTTGAAAGGAGGCTTCCTGAGCCTCTTGAAAGGAGGCTTCCTGAGCCTCTTGAAAGGAGGCTTCCAGAGCCTCTTGAAAGGAGGCTCTGAGCCTCTTGAAAGGAGGCTTCCTGAGCCTCTTGAAAGGAGGCTCCCAGGCCTCTTGAAAGGAGGCTCCCTGAGCCTCTTGAAAGGAGGCTCCCAGGCCTCTTGAAGGAGGCTCCTGAGCCTCTTGAAAGGAGGCTCCTGAGCCTCTTGAAGGGCTCCCAGGCCTCTTGAAGGAGGCTCCAGGCCTCTTGAAAGGAGGCTCCCAGGCCTCTTGAAAGGAGGCTCCCTGGCCTCTTGAAAGGAGGCTCCCAGGCCTCTTGAAAGGAGGCTCCTGAGCCTCTTGAAAGGAGGCTCCTGAGCCTCTTGAAAGGAGGCTCCTGAGCCTCTTGAAAGGAGGCTACTGAGCCTCTTGAAAGGAGGCTCCAGAGCCCTCTTGAAAGGAGGCTCCAGAGCCTCTTGAAAAGAGGTTTCCAGGCCTCTTGAAGGAGGTTTCCAGGCCTCTTGAAAGGAGGCTTCCCAGCCTCTTGAAAGAAGGCTTCCCAGCCTCTTGAAAGGAGGCTTCCGAGCCTCTTGAAAGGAGGCTTCCGAGCCTCTTGAAAGGAGGCTTCCTAGCGTTTTGAAAAGAGGTTTTCTAGCCTCTTGAAAGGAGGCTTCCGAGCGTTTTGAAAAGAGGCTTTCTAGCCTCTTGAAAGGAGACTTCAAGCCACTTGAAAGGAGGCTTCCGAGCCTCTTGAAAGGAGGCTTCCGAGCCTCTTGAAAGGAGGCTTCCGAGCCTCTTGAAAGGAGGCTTCCGAGCCTCTTGAAAGGAGGCTTCCGAGCCTCTTGAAAGGAGGCTTCCGAGCCTCTTGAAAGCAGGCTTCCGAGCCTCTTGAAAGGAGGCTTCCAGGCCTCTTGAAAGGAGGCTTCCGAGCCTCTTGAAAGGAGGCTTCCGGGCCTCTTGAAAGGAGGCTTCCGAGCCTCTTGAAAGAAGGCTCTGAGCATCTTGAAAGGAGGCTTCCAGAGCCTCTTGAAAGGAGGCTTCAGGCCTCTTGAAAGGAGGCTTCCGAGCGTTTTGAAAAGAGGTTCTCTAGCCTCTTGAAAGGAGGCTTCCGAGCGTTTTGAAATCTAGCCTCTTAAAAGGAGACTTCAAGCTTCTTGAAAGGAGGCTTCCGAGCCTCTTGAAAGGAGGCTTCCGAGCCTCTTGAAAGGAGGCTTCCGAGCCTCTTGAAAGGAGGCTTCCGAGCCTCTTGAAAGGAGGCTTCCGAGCCTCTTGAAAGGAGGCTTGAGCCTCTTGAAAGGAGGCTTCCAGGCCTCTTGAAAAGAGGCTTCTGAGCCTCTTGAAAGGAGGCTTCCGAGGCCTCTTGAAAGGAGGCTTCTGAGCCTCTTGAAAGGAGGCTTCCGAGCCTCTTGAAAGGAGGCTTCCTGAGCTCTTGAAAGGAGGCTTCCTGAGCCTCTTGAAAGGAGGCTTCCGAGCCTCTTGAAAGGAGGCTTCTGAGCCTCTTGAAAGGAGGCTCTGAGCCTCTTGAAAGGAGGCTTCTGAGCCTCTTGAAGGGAGGCTTCGAAGCCTCTTGAAAGGAGGCTTCCAAGCCTCATGAAATGGGGCTTGCGAGCCTCTCGAAAGGAGGGCTTGAGCCTCTTGAAAGGAGGCTTCCAGGCCTCTTGAAAGGAGGCTTCCGAGCCTCTTGGAAGGAGGCTTGAGCCTCTTGAAAGGAGGCCTTCCAGCCTGTTGATGGGAGGCTTCCAGGCCTCTTGAAAGGAGGCTTCCGAGCCTCTTGAAAGGAGGCTTCCGAGCCTCTTGAAAGGAGGCTTCCGAGCCTCTTGAAAGGAGGCTTCCTAGCCTCTTGAAAGGAGGCTTCCGAGCCTCTTGAAAGAAGGCTTCCGAGCATCTTGAAAGGAGGCTTCCGAGCCTCTTGAAAGGAGGCTTCCGAGCCTCTTGAAAGGAGGCTTCCGAGCGTTTTGAAAAGAGGTTCTCTAGCCTCTTGAAAGGAGGCTTCCGAGCGTTTTGAAATCTAGCCTCTTAAAAGGAGACTTCAAGCTTCTTGAAAGGAGGCTTCCGAGCTTCTTGAAAGGAGGCTTCCGAGCCTCTTGAAAGGAGGCTTCCGAGCCTCTTGAAAGGAGGCTTCCGAGCCTCTTGAAAGGAGGCTTCCGAGCCTCTTGAAAGGAGGCTTCCGAGCCTCTTGAAAGGAGGCTTCCAGGCCTCTTGAAAGGAGGCTTCCGAACCTCTTGAAAGGAGGCCTGAGCCTCTTGAAAGGAGGCTTCTGAGCCTCTTAAAGGAGACTTCTGCCTCTTGAAGGAGGCTTCTGAGCCTCTTGAAAGGAGGCTTCCGAGGCCTCTTGAAAGGAGGCTTCCTGAGCCTCTTGAAAGGAGGCTCTGAGCCTCTTGAAAGGAGGCTTCCGAGCCTCTTGAAAGGAGGCTTCCGAGCATCTTGAAAGGAGGCTTCCGAGCCTCTTGAAAGGAGGCTTCCGAGCCTCTTGAAAGGAGGCTTCCGAGCCTCTTGAAAGGAGGCTTCCGAGCCTCTTGAAAGGAGGCTTCCGAGCGTTTTGAAAAGAGGTTCTCGAGCCTCTTGAAAGGAGGCTTCCGAGCGTTTTGAAAAGAGGCTTTCTAGCCTCTTAAAAGGAGACTTCAATCCTCTTGAAAGGAGGCTTCCGAGCCTCTTGGAAGGAGGCTTCCGAGCCTCTTGGAAGGAGGCTTCCGAGCCTCTTGAAAGGAGGCTTCCGAGCCTCTTGAAAGGAGGCTTCCGAGCTTCTTGAAAGGAGGCTTCCGAGCCTCTTGAAAGGAGGCTTCCGAGCCTCTTGAAAGGAGGCTTCCGAGCCTCTTGAAAGGAGGCTTCCGGGCCTCTTGAAAGGAGGCTTCCAAGCCTCTTGAAAGGAGGCTTCCAGGCCTCTTGAAAGGAGGCTTCCGAGCCTCTTGAAAGGAAGCTTCTGAGGCGTTTTGAAAGAGGCTTTCCTGGCCTCTTGAAAGGAGACTTCAAGCCACTTGAAAGGAGGCTTCCAGGCCTCTTGAAAGGAGGCTTCCTGAGCCTCTTGAAAGGAGGCTTCCAGGCCTCTTGAAAGGAGGCCTGAGCCTCTTGAAAGGAGGCTCTGAGCCTCTTGAAAGGAGGCTGAGGCCTCTTGAAAGCAGGCTTCCAGGCCTCTTGAAAGGAGGCTTGAGCCTCTTGAAAGGAGGCTTCCGGGCCTCTTGAAAGGAGGCTTCTGAGCCTCTTGAAAGGAGGCTTCTGAGCCTCTTGAAAGGAGGCTCTGAGCCTCTTGAAAGGAGGCTTCCGAGCCTCTTGAAAGGAGGCTTCCGAGCCTCTTGAAAGGAGGCTTCCGAGCCTCTTGAAAGGAGGCTTCCGAGCCTCTTGAAAGGAGGCTTCCGAGCCTCTTGAAAGGAGGCTTCCGAGCCTCTTGAAAGGAGGCTTCCTAGCCTCTTGAAAGGAGGCTTCCGAGCCTCTTGAAAGAAGGCTTCCTAGCATCTTGAAAGGAGGCTTCCGAGTCTCTTGAAAGGAGGCTTCCGAGCGTTTTGAAAAGAGGTTCTCTAGCCTCTTGAAAGGAGGCTTCCGAGCGTTTTGAAATCTAGCCTCTTAAAAGGAGACTTCAAGCCTCTTGAAAGGAGGCTTCCGAGCTTCTTGAATGGAGGCTTCCGAGCCTCTTGAAAGGAGGCTTCCGAGCCTCTTGAAAGGAGGCTTCCGAGCCTCTTGAAAGGAGGCTTCCGAGCCTCTTGAAAGGAGGCTTCCGAGCCTCTTGAAAGGAGGCTTCCGAGCCTCTTGAAAGGAGGCTCTCGAACCTCTTGAAAGGGGGCTTCTGAGCCTCTTGAAAGGAGGCTTCTGAGCCTCTTGAAAGGAGGCTTCCAGCCTCTTGAAAGGAGGCTTCCTGAGCCTCTTGAAAGAAGGCTTTCTAGCCTCTTGAAAGGAGGCTTCCTAGCATCTTGAAAGGAGGTTTCTGAATTTCTTGGAAGGAGGCTTCGAGCCTCTTGAAAGGAGGCTTCTGAGCCTCTTGAAAGGAGGCTTCTAGCCTCTTGAAAGGAGGCTTCTGAGCCTCTTGAAAGGAGGCTTCCTGGCCTCTTGAAAGGAGGCTGGAGCCTCTTGAAAGGAGGCTTCCGAGCCTCTTGAAGGAGGCTTCCAGGCCTCTTGAAAGGAGGCTTCTGAGCCTCTTGAAAGGAGGCTTCCGAGCCTCTTGAAAGGAGGCTTGAGCCTCTTGAAAGGACGCTTCTCAGCCTCTTGAATGGAGGCCTCTTGGAAGGAGGCTTCCGAGCTTTCTTGAAAGGAGGCTTCCAGGCCTCTTGAAAGGAGGCTTCTGAGGCCTCTTGAAAGGAGGCTGGAGCCTCTTGAAAGGAGGCTTGAGGCCTCTTGAAAGGAGGCTTCTGAGCCTCTTGAAAGGAGGCTTCCAGGCCTCTTGAAAGGAGGCTTCCTGAGCCTCTTGAAAGGAGGCTTCTGAGCCTCTTGAAAGGAGGCTTGAGCCTCTTGAAAGGAGGCTTCTGAGCCTCTTGAAAGGAGGCTTCTGAGCCTCTTGAAAGGAGGCTTGAGCCTCTTGAAAGGAGGCTTCCGAGCCTCTTGAAAGGAGGCTTCCAGGCCTCTTGAAAGGAGGCTTCCTGAGCCTCTTGAAAGGAGGCTTCCTGAGCCTCTTGAAAGGAGGCTCTGAGCCTCTTGAAAGGAGGCTTCCAGGCCTCTTGAAAGGAGGCTCTGAGCCTCTTGAAAGGAGGCTTCTGAGCCTCTTGAAAGGAGGCTTCCGAGCCTCTTGAAAGGAGGCTTCCGGGCCTCTTGAAAGGAGGCCTGAGCCTCTTGAAAGGAGGCTTCCTGAGCCTCTTGAAAGGAGGCTTGAGCCTCTTGAAAGGAGGCTTCCTGAGCCTCTTGAAAGGAGGCTTCCTGAGCCTCTTGAAAGGAGGCTTCCAGGCCTCTTGAAGGAGGCTTCCAGGCCTCTTGAAAGGAGGCTCTGAGCCTCTTGAAAGGAGGCTTCTGAGCCTCTTGAAAGGAGGCTCTGAGCCTCTTGAAAGGAGGCTTCTGAGCCTCTTGAAAGGAGGCTCTGAGCCTCTTGAAAGGAGGCTTCCAGGCCTCTTGAAAGGAGGCTTCCAGGCCTCTTGAAAGGAGGCTTCCGAGCCTCTTGAAAGGAGGCTTCTGAGCCTCTTGAAAGGAGGCTTCTGAGCCTCTTGAAGGAGGCTGAGCCTCTTGAAAGGAGGCTTCTGAGCCTCTTGAAAGGAGGCTTCCTGAGCCTCTTGAAAGGAGGCTTCCAGGCCTCTTGAAGGAGGCTTCTGAGCCTCTTGAAAGGAGGCTTCCAGGCCTCTTGAAAGGAGGCTTCTGAGCCTCTTGAAAGGAGGCTTCTGAGCCTCTTGAAAGGAGGCTTCTGAGCCTCTTGAAAGGAGGCTTCCAGGCCTCTTGAAAGGAGGCTTCTGAGCCTCTTGAAGGAGGCTTCTGAGCCTCTTGAAAGGAGGCTTCCTGAGCCTCTTGAAAGGAGGCTTCCTGAGCCTCTTGAAAGGAGGCTTGAGCCTCTTGAAGGAGGCTCTGAGCCTCTTGAAAGGAGGCTTCCGGGCCTCTTGAAGGAGGCTTCCGAGCCTCTTGAAAGGAGGCTTCCTGAGCCTCTTGAAAGGAGGCTTCCTGAGCCTCTTGAAAGGAGGCTCTGAGCCTCTTGAAAGGAGGCTTCCTGAGCCTCTTGAAAGGAGGCCTGGCCTCTTGAAAGGAGGCTTCCTAGCCTCTTGAAAGGAGGCTTCCTGGCCTCTTGAAAGGAGGCTTCCTAGCCTCTTGAAGGAGGCTTCCTGGCCTCTTGAAGGAGGCTTCCTGGCCTCTTGAAAGGAGGCTTCCTGGCCTCTTGAAAGGAGGCTTCCTGGCCTCTTGAAAGGAGGCTTCCTAGCCTCTTGAAAGGAGGCTTCCTGGCCTCTTGAAAGGAGGCGCTTCCTAGCCTCTTGAAAGGAGGCTTCCTGGCCTCTTGAAAGGGGGCTTCCTGGCCTCTGGAAAGGAGGCTTCCTGGCCTCTTGAAAGGGGGCTGCCTGGCCCCTTGAAAGGAGGCGTCCTGGCCTCTGGAAAGGAGGCGTCCTGCCCTCTTGAAAGGAGACTTCCTAGCCTCTTGAAAGGAGGCTTCCTGGCCTCATGCTTGAAAGGAGGCTTCCTGGCCTCTTGCTTGAAAGGAGGCTTCCGGGCCTCGTGAAAGGAGGTTTCCTGGCCTCTTGAAAGGAGGCTTCCTGGCCTCTTGTAAGGAGGCTTCCTGGCCTCTTGTAAGGAGGCTTCCTGGCCTCTTGAAAGGAGGCTTCCTGGCCTCTTGAAAGGAGACTCCCTAGCCTCTTGAAAGGAGGCTCCTAGCCTCTTGAAAGGAGGCTCCTAGCCTCTTGAAAGGAGGCTTCCTGGCCTCTTGAAAGGAGGCTTCCTGGCCTCTTGAAAGGAGGCTTCCTGGCCTCTTGAAAGGAGGCTTCCTGGCCTCTTGAAAGGAGGCTTCCTGGCCTCTTGAAAGGAGGCTTCCTAGCCTCTTGAAAGGAGGCTTCCTGGCCTCTTGAAAGGAGGCTTCCTAGCCTCTTGAAAGGAGGCTTCCTAGCCTCTTGAAAGGAGGCTTCCTAGCCTCTTGAAAGGAGGCTTCCTGGCCTCTTGAAAGGAGGCTTCCTAGCCTCTTGAAAGGAGGCTTCCTAGCCTCTTGAAAGGAGGCTTCCTGGCCTCTTGAAAGGAGGCTTCCTGGCCTCTTGAAAGGAGGCTTCCTGGCCTCTTGAAAGGAGGCTTCCTAGCCTCTTGAAAGGAGGCTTCCTAGCCTCTTGAAAGGAGGCTTCCTAGCCTCTTGAAAGGAGGCTTCCTAGCCTCTTGTAAGGAGGCTTCCTAGCCTCTTGAAAGGAGGCTTCCTAGCTTCTTGAAAGGATGCTTCCGAGCCTCTTGAAAGGAGGCTTCCTAGCCTCTTGAAAGGAGGCTTCCTATCCTCTTGAAAGGAGGCTTCCTAGCCTCTTGAAAGGAGGCTTCCTAGCCTCTTGAAAGGAGGCTTCCTAGCCTCTTGAAAGGAGGCCTCTGAGCCTCTTGAAAGAAGGCTGCCTAGCCTCTTGAAAGGAGGCTTCCTAACCTCTTGAAAGGAGGCTTCCTAACCTCTTGAAAGGAGGCTTCCTAGCCTCTTGAAAGGAGGATTCCCTAGTAACACAGTTCAGTTCGATTTGGTTGCAGCAACTCCAATGTGACTTGATTTGGTACCATATGAGTCACATTGACTGTGATGTGACAAGTGTGCTACTCGGGTTCCTAGCCTTTTGAAAGGAGCTAGCCTTTTGCTCCGGATTTTCCTCCAAGGATTCTTTCGGATACTTTTCCAGGGATTCTTTCCTTCCTTTTGGATATTATTCCCCGGATTTTTTTTTCAGAAATTCCTCCAGGAATTCCTTCACTGATTCCTCCGGATATTATTCTTTGATTTTACCCGGATAATCCATAGGATTTTTTGCAGAGATGCCTCCAGGGATTCCTCCGGGATATTCTTCAAAAAATCCTTCAGATATTCCTCCTGATCCTCAATAGGACTAGTGCGACCTAGTCTAGGATTATGTGCACTGTCAAACTGATGAGCATGTTTTTGGTCTGAAGGAAGGGTTTTCCGTTGAAGAAGCACGTGGTAGCTCTCTCTGAGAGAGAAAATCGCCCGTTTTTGCTTGCCAGAATAAAATTCTCAGTGTCGTTAAAATAATTTCATCGTTGTTCAATTTACAATTGCTTCAGAATAGGAGGAACTGACAGCAATGGGGAAGAAATTTATCGCTCCGGAAATTCCTCTAAACCAAGGAATTCTTCCGGATATGCTTGCAGGAATTCCTCCAGATATTCCTCCATGAATCGCTCCGGATATTCCTCCGCATATTTCTCCATAAATTCCTCCGGATATTCCTCCAGGAATTCCACCGCGTATTCGTCCAAGAATTTCTTCAAATATTTCTCGGGATATTCATCCAGGGATTCTTTCGTATATTCTTCCAGACATTGATCCGGATTCTCTTATTTGTCTTAATTTTATTATTTGTCTTATATAAAGATTGATTCTTTTCACATGTGACTTCTGGGAAGATTTTGGCTTTTGGGTGTTCCAAAAATAGGATGGTGTCAGGACATTCACCGTCCACCCTAAGGACAACATTTTCAGGTACATTATTATTCAAAAATATTGGAAATGTATTCGTACAAATTGACAAAGTATGTTCTATTATGAACGCCCATGATTATGATTTAATGATCTAAGATTTAGAACAACAATGTCTAACAAGTATTTTAATTTTATTCTGAATAAAATCCACGATTTTTTCTTTTACTTGTTTCAATTCTAAATGAATTTGAATAAAATCACTCAGCTGATTTCCAATTCCCGCAATCGAAGCTCATCAGCTGACGACGTCCACGGAAGCTATTACTACGACGATGATGATTGTAATGATAATCACCGAAAAGAATATTTCCCTCTAGTAGTGGCAGACTGACTGACTGACTGACTGGCTGGGGATGGCCCGCCCATCGCCAGCCATCACATCAACAGCGACCAAGCGCCATAACGAGACCGGCAGATCGTGAGAGATCTCGGGAATGTGCACTGGATTGACTGCAACCCCTGCCGGCGCTCGTCTCCAATCCGGCTCTATATGTTTAGCTCTGCATTCGATTCATTATTCAGTGCATGCAATTATCGTATTAGAGCATTAGCATTTTTACAATAAGTGCACGATAATTAATTTGAATATTTAATGCACCGTTGCCGGTCGTAGCCGGCCTGGGATTGCCGAACGGCGGCGTTCGGAAGCGGCGCCAGATCTGATGGGAATTTGAACTGTTTAATTCGCCAATTCGTCACGGAGGATGTAGCAGCAGGTTAATTGGAAAATTTGTCAGCACGTTAACCCCCCGTGAGATCGTGTGACGGTCCTTGGCTTGGTGGGCAGACCATAAAAATAAGCGGAAAAATCGGCGTGCTGCACGATGGCCCGTTTACTGCAACAATGTTGCATCGGGGGGGCCTGGGCAAATGCGTTCCAATCGAGCCGAGCACTCTATTATCGCGTTTTGCGGGACGGCCTCCTTCCTCGTCGGAAAATTGTAGTCGTGCTGGAGCTGCTGTGCTGGTTGCATTTCGCCACAACGTATCTATTATGCGCGAAGGGAGCAAAAATCGGTGTGGGAGGCCCCCATCGGTTCCCAAACAATATAGCAGAGAGTATAAACGGGGCGGAACGCGCCCGGCTGCCACCACTTCGTGGGAGCTGAATTGCTGCCCTTTGGCAGTCCCGTCCCATCATCCGCCGAGCGGTTGGGCGGCTAGCCGTTTGAAAAATGAGCCGGCGCTCGGATCCGGTGGGTCGAATTAATGTGAATCTCCTCTCATTCGGCGGGTGGTTGTGTGTGACCGGCTGGCACTGACTGGAGGAGCTTTGGAAATGGACCTTATCTTAGAATAGGCCGAGTTAATCTGAACAAATTATTGTTGGTAAATATTATGAGTGCAATCAGTGAAGGGACGATGATGTCGGTCGTTACATTGTTGCGGAGTGCGGCTCCCTTTGTTAGGGAAATAGAATACAGGTTTACCTCGATTATATGGACCCTCGATTATATGGACCCTCGATTATATGGACTTCGATTATATGGACTTTTTACCTCGATTATATAGACATTTTTTTAAGCTCAATTTTTTTTTGTGTTTTGGGGTTTTAAAAAGATGTTGAATATTGTAAGTCATATTTTACATTGATTCTTTATTTATTATGGTACATTGGGGCAAATAAAGGCCCGTAAGGCATGTTGTGATGTTATATATGGATATGCACTCTGAGTCATATGTTCGATTGACTTGATCGATTTACCATTTTCGCGTTGGAAAATTTCATTGTATATAATAATAAATATACAATTCTTTAATCTGCAACAGCCACGGCCACGTCCTTACAAATAGGTGGTGAAAAATAATGCGTATTTTTGGTGATCTCTGCCATACGAAAACGTGAAGTGAATTGTCAGACTGACAGTATGCGGAGCAAGTGATAAGATGAGATTGTCATTGCTTCCAACCTTTTTCTGCTATTGGTGCATGGAATTAAGTATAGAAGGACGGATGATGCATTAACATTTAGCAAACCGGACCCACTGAGACAGATTTCTTAGGTATATCCACGAAACTGGAAGAGTTTATTTCAATATGTGATACATAAAGTTCCAAATGGTTTTCAAACCTGGCATTATTTCTTCTGGACGAACTTGATAATTATTTGAATGTAAAAAACTGAAAGCTCTTCGAGCAGTCTTTATGTTTAAATAAATGTTGTCGAATATCGAATATGTTTAAATAAATGTTGTCGAATGAACAAATTCACATTTGTTCAGCACAAGGCTTAAGGATTATACTGACGCTCAACGGTAGGAAAAGAAATTGAATATCTTTAGAATGTTCTTGTTAGCAGTTCTAAAATAAATTGCTGCTAAACCGTTCAGTAAAGCGTGATCCTGAAATGCTCATGCAAACTCGCTCACTCGTGTAATGTGAGCGATGTGTTTTTCTTTAGTGTTGTACAAAATACAACAGCGCGCGGTGGTGAAATTTTGAATGCAATCTCAAGTTTTGTCCGATTTTTATGAGGGCCCGCCATTGTGCGTCGTTTTGAATTTTAAAACCCGGTGCAAAATACAGCCCTGCTTTGATATACGAACATAGTCCAAAATAGCCATAACAATTTATCCTTTAATATTTCACTTAGCAGGTGTAGGTGCACTGTGCAATTGACCTTTCCTGTCCAATTTTATCCGCTCAATCGATTCTTCAATTTTCGAGGACAACTTTCCCAAAGAACCCATACTTTTTGACGCCATACTTTTTGATGAATAGTACTGGTTTCCAAGCTTGACCTAACATTCGCCCGATTTTGAATTAAAATAAGGCCAATTCCAATTCTTCAAACGTGTGGCACTTTTCCGATTTTTTTTTGGTTCTAAAATATGAATTCTGTGAAAAAGTTGAACTTAAATAGATCAAAGAATTGACTGAGACAATAAAACGAGATACATTTTTTGGCGGGAAATGTCAATTGAATCTTGTAAAAATGACACTGATACGTGGATAGAGCCCCTTATTTACATTGATTTAAATTCTTTTTAAGAATATCAATCAAACGCAACTTGTTGCAAGGAGATCTTTTAAAGTTAAGTGTCAGAAAAGTGAAACTCTTTCTACGCGATTTTTGCATAAACAAATGCATTTTGCCCATATCTTCTGAGCCCATAGTCCAATCCGGCCAATTTTTATAAGGAGACAATAGGACAAAACTTTACATCGGTTTTAATTTGCTGCGACCAAATCAAAAGAGGACAAGTGTCAGTCCTTCTATATAAAGCCAGTTTTTGAATCTAACATATACCTTTCTCGACCACTCAGTGTTTGCTTTGTTGCTGAAACAGGAAGGCACTGTAGTTGAATTCGTGAATAAGTATATTAGTGTGCTCACATTGAGCTGGGCGAAGTCTTCATTACTAATGTATTCTTAGAAACAAGCGGCTGGAAAAAAGGTTACGTTCTTATAGAAAATCATAATCTACTGAGTTATCATAAAATGAGCCCAAACATGCGGATTAGACTGTAAGGCAATATATGGATATTTTCTTTCAACTTTTAAGACTTATTTCATCGTGTAACACAAATTTCGAGAAAAAAAATTTGCTTCGATTATATGGAAAATTCGATTATATGGACTTTTTTGCATCGAAAAAGTCCATATAATCGAGGTATACCTGTATTATGCAAATGCATATAGTAGTTTTCTTCATTCATATTAATTATGTGTCATCGCTTTAAGTCAAAGAGGCATCTGTAGAAATCAGGTTTAGCTATTTCATCGAAAATGCTAAATAATAGCAGTGATAATCATCCAATTAAAAAAAGTTGACTTGCGAGCCATAGCACTTTTAAATGTTTTGATGAATATTTAGGGAGGAACATCGCATATTTTAAACATTTCAACCCATGAACACCTTAAGGTGCGAGAAAAACTGAACAAAGGAAAGAGCTTTCTGAAAGGTTTACCACCGTTTACGAATGATTGCGGTAGTGCATTTGCAACACCGATCAATACCACAATTTTCCTTCCTCCTTAACAAGGGTTGTAAGGGAGGGAGGTCCTTCTTAGCTTAGTTGGTTAAAATCACCAGTCCAGCGTACTGAGGATCGTGGGTTCGAGTCCCATCGAAGGAAAATGGTTACCTCCAATACATTTTTCAAATCTAAACCTGCCACATAATGTATATATATATATTCACATCTGAGTTCTCATAACATTGTTAATTAATGTCCAAGTCGGGTGGTCCAATACCCAGAAAATAGGCAATTAACTTTGATTGAACTGAAGAGTTGTAAGTTGTAACGAAGCGAACGTCAAACTCAACGAAATGTATAAAGCGATCAACTATTCTATAAAGTTGGCAACTGAACTGTAATACTATTTCAGCACGCAATCACTCTAAAGCTAGGCAATGTTGAAATTCGGACTTTTTTTTCCAAAGTACAAATTTATCACTCATCTTCCTGTTCGCACAACCCGATGCACTCTTAACCTCAATTATTCTCCAGATCATTGGATCTTAACCTTCCCGCGACCTCGCCCTCCCAAGATAAGCTCTCAATTTACCGCCGTACTGTCATAAACGCCACTTCCAAAGCCCCATCCTCCGCACAAAACGAACCGGATCCCGTGGGCCGGCGCGGTGGTACCACGATGAACCCCAAGGCTAGAAACACTATCTCACCGGTACAATGTAGCTCACAGCTCGGTCGCGCCGTGGTAGGTTTCTGGTTTCTGATTTCTGCACGCTGCTGAACCGGGGTCTAATCAGCACCAAAGAGATCCGCGAAGGCGTGCGCCCACCCAAACATAAGCTCGATTTTCCGGCACCGTTCGCTGAGAGAGGAGGATGGTGGGAAGCGCCGAGACACGCGCGCGATGTTATTTATGGAAACCCATTGCTTCGGCAAGTTTCCTGCAGACTGCAGCGCGGTGCGTCGAAGAAAGTGCATTCGATGATTGACCGCCGCACGACGATAAACGTGTTTCGACGTAGATGCAGCCCCAGAATCAAATTAAGTGCTGGGAAAGTTCACGGTGGAAGGAAGGAGGATGGGGAATTGCTGAGTGCAGCTAATTAATCCCGATTTGTAATGGTCCGGCGCTAGGAGCATAAGAGCGGGAATTGATCATCCCTGGTTTTCTAGAAATAAGAATGACACACAGTGCCATGGCATGACTCCGAACAAGGATCTCGAACTCGAATGCCGTACTCCATCGATTCCATGATTTTTGCTTGGTTTTGATCGAAACCTCGCCACTTTGCAAATTTAACTTCCACCGAGGCGCGATGGGCCAAAACCCTGATCGTTGAATGCGCGCCCGTCGCCGCGCCACGCCGGGCGTAGTAAACAAGCCGTAGCAAATCTCGTAATGAAAGGGCTGCGTCCGTCCGATGATATGTGGGCATGAGATGTGAGGTTTTCTTTCCACGCCGTTCCGGAAAGGTAATTTATACGTGATAATTGTCGGTTGTGCCGGGATTGTATTTCTGCCGAAGAACAGCTGTTCTTGGCGGTGGTTGCTGTTGGCTTGCAAATCTGCTGCATCAGATCGGTTTTGCGAAACATAAAACGGCAATTAGTACGCGGTAGTGCAAATTTGCGGAAGTTTCCGGATGGTTTTATGGGGAATGCAGCAGCAAAATGGCAGACGACGGGCGCTGTAGTCCGGTGAGATCAACCACTAAAAAAGCGAATTGTCTTTCTTGACCCATACATCAAGTGCAACTCCATAAATGGAGACAAGTTGTGCAGTGCAGTTGAAATTAGAAATTTTCCATAAAAAAATTAAGAAATTGCCAATAAAAAAATCGGGGCTTGTGCAATAAATGAATATAAAATATTCACAAACAATTAAGAATTTTCCACAAAACAAAAATAAATTAGCATTAGAAAGGCAAAAATTGTAATTATAAAAGACGAATTTTTCCATAGAGAAATTCAAATGTAAAAAAATACAAAATTTTCATAAATAAATCAATGTTAGCAATAAACAATTAAAAATCCTGATTGATCCATCAAGCGGTGTTCGTGACTTTCTCGTGCATTACACATACTAAAAAAATGTGTCATTTTTTCTTAGCGTTTTTTTTTTGTATAGAAATCGTGTTTTGGCCATAACTTTTGACCCCATAGTCCGATCTGGCCAATTTTCATTCCCCGTCGAATGCAACTAATTGAAAACTAGTCGGATCAAGATAAGTGCCTAAAAGATAAGTTTTATTTTGCGCACATACATACACACACGCACACACATACAGACAGACATCATCTCAATTCAGGTCTCCGAGGCTTCTATCACAAAATCGTCTTGGAGTGAATATATAGCCTTTTCGTTACACCTTGGTGTACGAGAAAGGCAAAAATTTCCACAGAATATTTTTTTTCCACGAAAAATCA
Source organism: Armigeres subalbatus (assembly GCF_024139115.2). NCBI lineage: Eukaryota > Metazoa > Arthropoda > Insecta > Diptera > Culicidae > Armigeres > Armigeres subalbatus. The sequence goes on along the minus strand of NC_085140.1, from coordinate 293,908,158 downwards.
AAAACTTTCCACAAAAAAAAATCAATAAATGTGCAATAAAAAAATGAAAAACTGATCATTTTTCCATAGATTACCCCTTCTTTAAAAACGTTTAAAGTTCATTTAAAATTTTATCAAATTCATCTACCGGTGTCTCCGTCCATCGTAACACTGCTTCCCAGGCGGGTTCTGTCACGCTCGGTTCCACCCACTAGCATGTACTTTGCCTTCGATGCATTCACCAGTTAAACTTTTGTAACTTACCTCTGCATATGTTCGGCCGACAATTTCCATGTCATCTGCGAACCGAATAAATTGACTGGATCTGTTGAAAATCGTATCCCAGCTGTTACACCCGGCTCTTCACATGACATCTTCTATCAATTTGTCGTAGTCCCTAGCGGAATTGGAACGAACTGGAGTGCCCAAGCAGCACTTGCCATAAATAAGTTCCAGTAACTTATGTACGATTAAAACAGTCATATATGAGTTGCTGCAACCAAATCGATCTAAATTATGCTACTCGCGGCTTCATTTGAAATCTGCAAACAGTTTTGCATGTATTGTGAGCTTCCCGGTAAAGCTGTTCTCGTCCATCAGTTTCCATAGCTCTACGTGTTCTATGCTGTCGTATGCCGCATTGAAATAGATTAACAGATGGTACGTCGGGACCTGACATTCACGACATTCTGGAGGATTTTCGGTACAGTAAAGATTTAGTCCGTTGTTGAGCGGTCGTCCCGAACTCATTCACTAATAGTGACAGCCGACGGAAGATGATCTGGGATCTCATTTTGTAGGCGGCATTTAGGATGATGTTCGCTCGAAAGTTCTTACACTCCTCCAGTTCTCCTTCTCCAGAATCTGTTCGCATTCGTGAACCAATCGTTCCGAGAAGTTCGTCCCACATAGCCGACGTTATTCTGTGCTGCTGTTCAGTCGTTTTTCTGCAGTAAGCGGATCGGCCGGTCGCCGTTATTTTGTTCTGCTTAGTGCGAGTGAGTAAATAAATCAGAAAGTGAAAGTTTGTTTCTTGTCCAGTCGTGCGGATCGGCCGGTCATCGAAATTTAGTTTTGCTTTGTGCGGAAAGCAAAACGATCGGCCGGTCACCGTAATTTTGTTCTGCTTTGCGCGGGTGAGTGAATAAATCAGAAAGTGAAAGTTTGTTTCTTGTCCAGTCGTGTTTCTCCAGTAAGCGAGTTTGCAGTAGCCATCGAGCAAGTAAGTGCAGTGCGTGTTTCAGTCGTCGGGAAAATAATAAAATATCTATTTCGTGTTCGGTGGTTCATGCGCATGTATTGCGCTTCGCTCCGGTCGAGACATGTGCGATCTTCAATTGTTTGCAGTAGCTATCGGGCAAGTAAGTGCAGAGTACTGCGCGTCCGTTCGGTAATATATAAATAAAAAATATCTGTATGGAAAAAATCTTACATGGGGGAAGGGGGGCTTGAAAACCCCAGACAAATTGCTTACGTAATTAGTGTACGGCCCCTTACATCACAGGACTATTCTGAACACTCAATTTCATTGAAATTATTCTAAGTTTTCGCCCACGAATCAAATTTGCGGCCATGATAACGAAAATAGTTTGGCGGAACAGATTTGCCGAGAAAAAGAGCACTTGTTTGGTGGTTTCTATGCATCTCAGGCGATACTGGGTCGTTAGGACGAATAGTCATTCATTAGGCCGAATGCGAAGTGGGAGTGAGAACTGAGTAGAACGGAAGAAGGAAAAAAGGAGTATAAAGGATGTATGAAAAAGGAGCATAAAGGAAGAAGGAAAAAGGAGTATAAAGGAAGAAGGAAGAAGGAAAAAAAGAAAGAAGGAACAAGGAAGAAGGAAGAAGGAAAAAGGAATAAAGAAGAAGGAAGAAGGTAGAAGAAAGAAGGAAGAAGGAAGGTTGAATAAGGAATGAGGAATAAGGAATAGGGAAGAAGGAAGAAGAAAGAAAAAAGAAGGAAGAAGAAGGAAGAAGAAAGAAGGAAGAAGGTAGAAGAAAGAAGGAAGAAAGCAGAAGAAAGATTGAAAAAGGAAAAAGGAATAAATAAGAAGGAAGAAGGAAGAAGGCTGAGGAAAGGAGCAAGAAAGGAGAAAGAAGAAGGAAGACGGAGGAAGAAATAAATAATAAGGAAAGAAAGAAGAAGGAACAAGGAAAAAGGAAGCAGGGAAAAGGAAGAATGAAGAGGGAAGAAGAAAGAAGAATGCAGGAAGGAAAAGAAGGAAGAAGAAAGATGGAAGAAAGAAGAAAGAAAAAGGAAGAAGGAAGAAGGGAGAAGGTAGGAAGAAGTAACAAGGAAGAGTGAAAAAGAAAAAAAAAAGGAAGAAGAAGGAACAGAAGGCAGATAGAAAATGGAAGATGCAAGAAGGGAGAAGGAAGAAAGAGTATAGTGAAGGAAGAAGTTCTGATTTTTCACTTTTTTCTCATTCGGCCTAATGACCTTCGGCCAAATGGCCTTTGGCCTAATGGCCTGACACCATCTCAGGCCCACTTAGTGCAAGATTTCGTAAATGATATGTCTTTCCATCTATGGAAGTGAACTGTCTACGTGGTTTAAACGATTATGTCGATAAGAATGATATTTTTTCCAGATTGCCCCCATTAACCACTGGAACAGACAGGAACAGGCAAAAATACTATTCCAATGAGCGTTACTCAATGAAACAACAGAATCTGCCATAATAATGAATTTAATTACCGCGAGACAATTATGCGTATAAATTAATCAATGGGACGAATAGACTCGATGTTTCAATGATTTTCCGAACAAAGTTCAATATCTGTAAGAGTTTTAATAAATTATACATGTGTATCGAAAAATACTGCTCTATGATAAACCATTTTAATTCATTGAAAAAGGACCAATAAAGGTACCGAAACGTCGGATCAGAATTAATATAGCGTTTTAGCTGACTGACATAGACTGCATAGCCGTTAAACAATACAGTAATATCCCGATTTTATCACCCCCTGGTGAATTTTGGGGTGATAACATAGGAAATGTGACAAAACCGGAAAAAAAATATTTTCAATTTTTTAATTAATTTCACAAATATGAATCAGTTTATGCCTTGGACAGGTAAATTGCGTGAATGGCACCCGTCATTTCTTGTTGAAAAGGCTTAAAAATCCTTGACAGGTACTCAGGAATGATTTATAATAAACCACAGGCGGTGGTTATAATAAAATTAATAAAATAAAAAATAAAATTATCAAAAATTTTTGGGGTGACAAAATTGGGACGTGATAAAATCGGGTCGAAAACGTGATAATATCGGGGGTAGACAAAATCGGAGAGTGACAAAATCGGGTCGACACTGTACTCTATGATAAAAAGTCTAAATCCTCAAAAACTAGCATGCCACAATTATGCGTAGAAGTGCAGTGTATGAAGATGGCAAAAAGTGCTGTTACTGAAAATATCGCCAAAAGCTTAGTAAAACATTCGCCTATCTAATCTTTGTCTATTAATTCAAATGCATCCCCATAGCAAAAAAAAAGTCACCCAGATCGCGTTATCCACAATCTCCACGGAAAAAGTAGCTCATCCTGCATTCCAATCCCAGCTTGCGCTCGCCTAACTGCAGCCCGAATACACGGCCAATGTCGCTTATCACAATTCGATCGCCATAATTTATCTCCCACTCGTAGGCAGTTTATCTTGTTCTCACGTTATTACCATTACCGGAGACACCAGTACTTGTGGAGCTGAAACACTCGGCGAGAGAGAGTGCCCTAAACAAGTTCGGAAAAAATGTCATCCCACGGCACATGGGGGACCTTCCTCCCATCCACCCCATCTTAGCCGTGAGATGCTGCACTGCACTATTATCATAGAGAAGACTGGTTGACTGCACAGAAAACCGCGAAACCCTACAACAACATTCTACGTTGCAACCAGTCATGATGATCATCGTCATCGGCATTATCCACCAGTCATCGTTGCAATGCAATACATTTTAGCTAGCTACCAGACCACGTGGTTTTTGCCCCCGCCGAAGCTATAAATCGCAGAGTGCGCACGATCGGGCGAGTTCACGACCATTCAACGCTGCGCGATCGAGACACAGGTATCTAATACTGACAGAAAAGAGCACCTACCTATGTAGATATATTAGACCGGTTGTGTTGTTGGTGGTGCGATTGACTGCGATCATCCAGCGAACGAACAGCTGGTTCACCGGCACTGCAGAGACTTGAAAACAAAAACAAACAAGCCCGATTGGGGCTTCGAACGTGAGGCTGTCTGCTGCCAGCAAAATCAATGGGGGATGCTGCGAGGGGCAGGATCGCAGCCCAGCTCCAGAGAATGGAATGCGGTTTTCGTTGGTGGGTAGGCTCAGGCAAATACGTGCGCAGTGTACGTTTGTGAATATGTTTTGCGCGCCAGATTTGTTTTCTATTGGTTTCTCTCTGGCTAGGATTTTTCGCTGGTGAAGGGATGAGTGGTGAATGTATCGTTGATGGGTTCGATGCGGGGAATAGAGTCAAGATATTTTCGGGCAAGAGTACATTCCTTTTTTCGTTATCACAAAAGAATCATGGATCACATACAATTATTGATAACTTTACAAAAAAAAACTTGAACTAGTAAACAGTAAAAAAAACAATTGAAACAAGACGAGATTCTGCAAACGTTTGTTGGAATTCAAATTTACTCGCTTTTTCAACTTATGTGCCATTACTTATTCGATACTAAATGGACTACTGCTCCTCGATGAACCTACGCCGAATGGAATGGTCCTCCTCCACTGGACTTAATCCTGGACCAATCGCTTCCAGTTGCCCTGAACGTTTGGCGCCCTCAGGTCCTCTTCTACTGCAAAAAGCCATCATGCCAAAAGCGCGGCCTTCCACTGCATATTATCTTCATTTTACACTCTTCCGGCATACGAACAACGTGTCCAGCCCACCGTAGTCTGTCGTGTTGTATAAGTTTAACAATATCCAGTCCTTTATACACATGCGACGCCGCCAGATGCCATTCTCCTGTTTATCGCCGAGTATTGTCCGACGCAGCTTATACTCGAATACTCCGAAAGCTCTCCGATTAGCCTCCTACAACGTCCATGTGTTATGGTTGTATAAAGCCACCGGAAGAATGAGAGTAGTATACAGCGAAAATTTCGTCTTCGTTTGTAGACTACGGGACTTAACCTGGTTACGAGGTCCGTAACAAGCCGTATTTGCAGTTTGGATACGCCTTTCCACCTCGCGGGTAACATTATTATCGCAAGTCATTAGAGTTCCATAGTACAACAATTCTTCTACAACTTAAAATTTTTCACCATCCTAGCACCACTTCACTACCACCACCACTAATGAACCCACGTTGATTTCCAGCGACCATGTACTTCGTTTTGCTGGTATCGATCGTCAGTCCAATCCTCGTTGTCTCCCTCTTAAAAGGCACAAAAGCCTCTTTCACGGCACGGCGATCAATCCCGATAATATAGATATCTTCCGCAAAGCCCAGGAGCATATGCGATCTTGTAATAATGGTACCGCTTCTTTGCACACAGCTCTCCTAGTCCTAATCGCTCCCTCGAGCGCTATATTGAACAGTAAATTCGAGAGTGCATCATCCTGCTTCAATCCATCCAAGGTTACAAATGATGGCGGAATTTCATCCGCAACCTAACACCAGGACTTGGGCTTGTGCGCTTTGAGCGGCACACGGTCGCTTTGGCGGAGCCTACTTGCGGATACATGCAGCTTTTTATAGAGGTTTAACAGGGCCCACTGTCAAACCCCACCACATCCTAGGCAGGCGCCACAACTCGCAGGTGGCCTGGGGAGGGATCGTCAAGCCCTTGGACATAGTCCCTGCTGCCCCGACCGTAGCCATGGACCGAGCCGAATGGAGAAGACTCTTATATACCGCACAGGCCACTTCGGCCTTAGTCTGAATAAATAATAATAATATCATGTGTCTGCAAGTTGTACTCCAGGAATGTATCAAGGATTTGTCTTAGGGTAAACATTTGCTCCGGCCCTCACAAAAACCTGCTTGGTATTCGCCGACGAAGAACGATCTCATTCTGTTTAACAAAATACGCGACATACAGGAGTTGGACAGAATGATCGGGACAGGCAACATTTTGTCAAAATTCAAATGACCATAACTCTGTGAAATATCATCCGATTTTTATGATTCTACCACTGTTCGACGGGTCCCGATCATTCTGTCCAACTCCTGTAATTGTGTACGCTGAATTAAGAAGGGTTATTGCTCGGTAATTGATGCACTCCTGTCTGTGTATTTTCATAAAATTGCTGTCTTACTGTTTTCCGTGGTAGCTTAGTTGCTGTTAATGATTCCATCCATTCGAACGAATGAATTGCATCATTTCCCTCCGATGCTCGAGAAATTAAAACAAATAATATTTTGAGAATGCTATGGAAATGCTAATATCTTCCAGACTTCGACGTACATGTCCATGATAGAATTAGAGGCCAAAGTATAGATTAGCAGTGGTTCTCAACCTGGGGTAGGCTCAGAAGCCTCCTTCCAAGAGGCTCGGAAGTGTCCTTCCAAGAGGCTCGGAAGCCTCCTTCCAAGAGGCTCGGAAGCCTCCTTCCAAGAGGCTCGGAAGCCTCCTTCCATGAGGCTCGGAAGCCTCCTTCCAAGAGGCCCGGAAGCCTCCTTCCAAAAGGATCAGAAGCCTCCTTCCAAGAGGCCCCGAAGGCTTCTTTCAAGAAGCTCGGAAGCCTCTTTTCAAGAGGCTCGGAAGCCTCCTTCCAAGAGGATCGGAAGCCTCCTTCCAAGGGGCTCGGAAGCCTCCTTCCAAGAGGCTCGGAAGCCTCCTTCCAAGAGGTTCGGAAGCCTCCTTCCAAGAGGCTCGGAAGCCTCCTTCCAAGAGGCTCGGAAGCCTCCTTCCAAGAGGCTCAGAAGCCTCCTTCCAAGAGGCTCGGAAGCCTGCTTCCAAGAAGCTCAGGCCTCCTTCTAAGAGGCTCAGAAGCCTCCTTCCAAGAGGCTCAGAAGCCTCCTTCCAAGAGGCCTCAGAAGCCTCCTTCCAAGAGGCCTCAGGCCTCCTTCCAAGAGGCCTCGGAAGCCTCCTTCCAAGAGGCTCAGAAGCCTCCTTCCAAGAGGCTCAGAAGCCTCCTTCCAAGAGGCTCAGAAGCCTCCTTCCAAGAGGCTCAGAAGCCTCCTTCCAAGAGGCTCAAGCCTCCTTCCAAGAGGCTCAGGCCTCCTTCAAGAGGCTCAGAAGCCTCCTTCCAAGAGGCTCAGAAGCCTCCTTCCAAGAGGCTCGGAAGCCTCCTTCCAAGAGGCTCAGAAGCCTCCTTCCAAGAGGCCTCAGGCCTCCTTCCAAGAGGCTCAGGCCTCCTTCCAAGAGGCTCAGAAGCCTCCTTCCAAGAGGCTCAAGCCTCCTTCCAAGAGGCTCAGAGCCTCCTTCCAAGAGGCTCAGAAGCCTCCTTCCAAGAGGCTCAAGCCTCCTTCCAAGAGGCTCAGAAGCCTCCTTCCAAGAGGCTCAGAAGCCTCCTTCCTAGAGGCTCAGAAGCCTCCTTCCAAGAAGCTCAAAGCCTCCTTCCAAGAGGCTCAGAGCCTCCTTCCAAGAGGCTCAAGCCTCCTTCCAAGAGGCTGGAAGCCTCCTTCCAAGAGGCTCGAGCCTCCTTCCAAGAGGCTCAAGCCTCCTTCCAAGAGGCTCAGAGCCTCCTTCCAAGAGGCTCAGGAAGCCTCCTTCCAAGAGGCCTCAAGCCTCCTTCCAAGAGGCCTCAGAAGCCTCCTTCCAAGAGGCTCAAGCCTCCTTCCAAGAGGCTCGAAGCCTCCTTCCAAGAGGCTCAGAAGCCTCCTTCCAAGAGGCTCAGAAGCCTCCTTCCAAGAGGCTCAGAAGCCTCCTTCCAAGAGGCTCAAGCCTCCTTCCAAGAGGCTCAGAAGCCTCCTCCAAGAGGCTCAGAAGCCTCCTTCCAAGAGGCTCAGAAGCCTCCTTCCAATAGGCCTCGGAAGCCTCTTTCCAAGAGGCCTCGAAAGCCTCCTACCAAGAGGCTCAAGCCTCCTTCCAAAGGCACGGAAGCCTCCTTCCAAGAGGCTCAGAAGCCTCCTTCCAAAGGCTCAGAAGCCTCTTTCTAAGAGGCTCAGAAGACTCCTTCCAAGAGGCTCAGAAGCTTCCTTCCAAGAGGCTCAGAAGCCTCCTTCCAAGAGGATCGGAAGCCTCCTTCCAAGGGGCTCAGAAGCCTCCTTCCAAGGGGATCGAAAGCCTCCTTCCAAGAGGCTCAGAAGCCTACTTCCAAGAGTCTCAGAAGCCTCCTTCCAAGAGGCTCAGAAGCCTACTTCCAAGAGTCTCAGGAAGCCTTCTTCCAAGAGGCTCAGAAGCCTCCTTCCAAGAGGATCAGAAGCCTCCTTCCAAGGGCTCAGAAGCCTCCTTCCAAGAGGCTCAAGCCTCCTTCCAAGAGGTTCAGAAGCCTCCTTCCAAGAGGTCTCAAGCCTCCTTCCAAGAGGCTCAGGAAGCCTCCTTCCAAGAGGCTCCAGCCTCCTTCCAAGAGGCTCAGGCCTCCTTCCAAGAGGCTCAGAAGCCTCCTTCCAAGAGGCTCAGAAGCCTCCTTCCAAGAGGCTCAGAAGCCTCCTTCCAAGAGGCTCAGAGCCTCCTTCCAAGAGGCTCAGAAGCCTCCTTCCAAGAGGCTCAAAGCCTCCTTCCAAGAGGCTCAGAAGCCTCCTTCCAAGAGGCTCAGAAGCCTCCTTCCAAGAGGCTCAGAAGCCTCCTTCCAAGAGGCTCAGAAGCCTCCTTCCAAGAGGCTCAAGCCTCCTTCCAAGAGGCTCAGAAGCCTCCTTCCAAGAGGCTCAGAAGCCTCCTTCCAAGAGGCTCAGGAAGCCTCCTTCCAAGAGGCTCAGAAGCCTCCTTCCAAGAGGCCTCAGAGCCTCCTTCCAAGAGGCTCAGAAGCCTCCTTCCAAGAGGCTCAAGCCTCCTTCCAAGAGGCTCCAGCCTCCTTCCAAGAGGCTCAGAAGCCTCCTTCCAAGAGGCTCAGGCCTCCTTCCAAGAGGCCTCAGGCCTCCTTCCAAGAGGCTCAGAAGCCTCCTTCCAAGAGGCTCAGGCCTCCTTCCAAGAGGCTCAGAGCCTCCTTCCAAGAGGCTCAGAAGCCTCCTTCCAAGAGGCCTCGGAAGCCTCCTTCCAAGAGGCTCAGAAGCCTCCTTCCAAGAGGCTCAGAAGCCTCCTTCCAAGAGTCTCGGAAGCCTCCTTCCAAGAGGCTCAGAGCCTCCTTCCAAGAGGCTCAAGCCTCCTTCCAAGAGGCTCGGAAGCCTCCTTCCAAGAGGCTCGGAAGCCTCCTTCCAAGAGGCTCGAAGCCTCCTTCCAAGAGGCTCAGAAGCCTCCTTCCAAGAGGCTCGGAAGCCTCCTTCCAAGAGGCTCGGAAGCCTCCTTCCAAGAGGCTCGGAAGCCTCCTTCCAAGAGGCTCGGAAGCCTCCTTCCAAGAGGCTCGGAAGCCTCCTTCCAAGAGGCTCGGAAGCCTCCTTCCAAGAGGCTCGGAAGCCTCCTGAGCGATTCCAAGCAACAGCATCAAAATTTAAGAAAATTTTTAATTCATGATTTTCTAGTGAGTTGAAACGTTGCACAGTTTTTCAATTTCATCTAAATCGTCATTTTTCGATATCAAATCTTCATATTGAGTCACGACTAACTTTTCAAAAGGGTGTATGTGAAAATGGTTCAAAAATATTTAAAAAGCTGCACAGCAAAAACGGAATGTTCGATTGTTATGATTTTTTCAGCAAAGTTAGACAACTAAATGGTGATTCTTAAGAAAATGTGCACAGTAAAAAAAAAAAATTTTTTGCCTTTAAAAATATCATTTTTGTCACAAAAACTCAAATATCTCAAAACCCTATCTTTTTTCGAACGTTTGAGTTGAAACTTTGCACAGTTTTTCAATTTCATCTAAATCGTCATTTTTCGATATCAAATCTTCATATTGAGTCACGACTAGCTTTTCAAAAGGGTGTATGTGAAAATGGTTCAAAAATATTTAAAAAGCTGCACAGCAAAAACGGAATGTTCGATTGTTATGATTTTTTCAGCAAAGTTAGACAACTAAATGGTGATTCTTAAGAAAATGTGCACAGTAAAAAAAAATTTTTTTGCCTTTAAAAATATCATTTTTGTCACAAAAACTCAAATATCTCAAAACCCTATCTTTTTTCGAACGTAATTTTTTTAGGGAAAACGGTCCATTATATTAGCTATCTAGATGGTAAACTAATAAACAAAAAAGTTATGACATTTCAAACATTTCACAATTTTCACATATAGTAAACAAAAAAAATTTCCGTGTATTTTTTTTTTTCAAGTATCGCAGTTTGATGCTGATTTTATTGTTAAGGGCCTTGCGTGAGTTAAACAAGTTGTTTGTATGATATTCCATATTTATGTATTCATCGATATTATGTATATTATATGTATAAATATTATATGTATAAATAAATAAAAATGAATTAATATTATCCTAAGTATTAAATTAAATGTGGCAGTTACACAATGTTGTTATAGAAACTCTAAGAGTTTTGGGTTTGAATTTTGGTATGGGTTATGATATCATGAAAACAGTTTATTAATACTTATTTTTTATTTATTTTTATTAAATTTTTTAAAATATCGAACACCTTTGAATTATTATCAGCACAGTTTGAGTATAGTTTTGCTTTAATTTTATTTTCCGACAATGGAATGAAACAGTGAAATTTTTGGGTTCCTTGGATCGTTTTCGCGTTATTAAATTGCTCGCTGAGCTCTGAAGCCTTTATTTCGTACTCTTCAGTAGTAGTAAAACAAAATGATAATTTGGTTAAATCTTTTCTTTTCTACGATTTGCCCAATCAAAAGTTCTTTCGCAGTTTTAATTGGATGCTCACGTTCTTTGGCTAAACTTGCTTTTGTGGCCATGCGCTTTATTGTTCCTCCAATAGCATCACAAGGACCTTTGCCATGTGATGTAGCAAAAAAATGCCATCCTGCATCAATTCCGTACATTGATTTAAATTCACATAGGCTCGAAAAATTCTTACGATTTTTGTACTGCGACGCTGCTCCATCAGACATGAAATATATCTTTTTGACTTCTTTATGCTTATCAACGCGTAAAAAGTTAATCATTTTTTCAATGAACAAGTTTACGGATACTGAATCGTGTCTTAAATCTTCGGAAATTATAATAAAACTTAAGTGTTCAATTTGCGTACTTCCATTAAAATAAATAACGAATGAATGAATTGTAGCTTGTTGTACGTTCCAGTGATGGGACTGCACTTCATCTTGCAATACAAAGCTGTAATTTTCAGAAAAATCACAAATGACTAAAAATTCACCATTTTGTAATATATTTTTCGTATTTTTTAAAAAGCTGGATTGTTCTGTTTTAATGAAATCGTGAGGGATTAAACTTTCTAATTTCAAGCAAAAATATGACACAAACTCATCTACAGGTTTTACAATAGTTTCTATGTCACACCTATCCGTGGTCACCCATTGCTCAAATGATAACTGATCAATATATTTTTCTTCAAACTCAGCGAATAAAGTATTTTCCAATGATGAAGAATCTGGACAATCCGAACAAGATCGTAGATAGCAATTTGATGTTGTATTTTCACACAAAAGACTACCAGTTAACATTTTAATATCCTTTGTTAAATTGATTCTTTTCAAACTATGTAAAATAAGATTAATATTCTCATGGGTTGTGCACACACACACATTATGTGTTCCTGAATTGGAAAGAAGCTTACATTGCCTTGGCCGAAGGCTTGCAAATGAGGAAAAACCTATTTTAATATTATCGTGAATTTCCTTGAAGCGTGTGTACGCTTCTTTCAAAGTCGTCATCATTAATCGTTTTTGGATTGCTTGACGCTTTCCATCTTTTTACTGATACATAATCTTTTGACCAGGCATAGCTCGACTTACTTCATCATCTTCAAAATATTGAACTACTATTTCTTTTGTCTCATCTGTTAATGCAGTACTAGACCTAGTATTTTTGGTTGAAAGACAGTTATTCTTCAATTGTTTTGCCTCTTTTACTGTATTTCTATTGGTTTTGAACTCATCAATGGCATCCTGAATAGACCACGAACTTGGCAGCATCGACAAAATCAATAATTTTTCTTTCCTTGTCGTGGCTGCATTCGAGAACCTTTCCTTCATATTTATAATTACCTCATCGTAGTCTGTATTTTCCACATCATCAGGTCCTAATTTGAAGAGGTTTCTTCGTACAGCTTCGTTTATTTCACGGTATTTTTCTCCGGGTAATAAACGTAGTCCATCTTACTCCATTTAATCAGGTCACTTTTATCCCAGCTATGCCCTCGTTAAAGCGTTCGATGTTGACCTTTTGGATACACTCATCTTCCGATTGATTTGTTGAAACAGATTTCGCTGATGGTACGGTGGCAAGGCTCTCAGCACTTAATACTTCTGGTAATTCCTCAGTTGTTGTCGATACATCTGGCAATTCCTCAGTTGCTGTCGTTTTCGAACTTCCTGCGCTCTGCTCAACCGATGATATACAGATTGCTCTTTTGTCAACGTTTAGACGGCAGGACGTGCAAATGCGTAAATTTGTATTCAAAGTGGACAGTGGAGCATAACCAGTCGCTTTCAGTTTATCTATGGTGCTTTCGGTGAGATTTCGTAACTCTTTTGAACACTTTTTTCCATCAAACGGCCTACAACAGTTGAGAAAGCGGCTACTCATGTTGTTCGTAATATTTCAATAAACAAAATCACTTTTAAGTTTTTACTGACTAGTTTGGTGTCATTTGCTTGACTGAAGAAAAAATTACTATAAGATCTTTAACAACCTTAGTAGTAGTAATTTTTTTGCTTTTTCGTGAGCATTGTCATGGTATGTACCTATCATGCATTTGTTGTTGTTGAAGATACCCGTTTCCTCCCGATCATAAAGTCTATTCTCTAAGAGGTATATTTTTGCAGGTAAACTATAGACGTACACGTGTATATAAATCTTTGATTTTGCAGCTTTTGTCTTAAAATAACATTTCTGATATGTTTCTATCAACGTTATTATCAACAGGTTTCAACACTATTAAAAGAATTTTTCGCCAGTCACGTGCAATGAAAATTATGACACTATCAATACTTTTGATCACAACACTGGATCGTGTCTAAGTTTCTTATAGATGCTATGAATAATTAAATCAAAATATCATGAAAACAACTTGTTTAAATCACGTCCCTTAACAATAAAATCTGCATCAAACTGCAATTCTCGAAATAACTTACACAGAAAATTTACTAAATGTGAAAATTGTGAAATGTTTGAAATGTCATAACTTTTTTGTTTATTAGTTTACCATCACCAAATTTTTATGGTATATAGCTAATATAATGGACCGTTTTCCCTAAAAAATTACGTTCGAAAAAAGATAGGGTTTTGAGATATTTGAGTTTTGTGACAAAATGGTATTTTTAAAGGCAAAAAATTTTTTTTTACTGTGCACATTTTCCTAAGAATCGCCATTTAATTGTCTAACTTTGCTGAAAAAATCATAACAATCGAACATTCCGTTTTTGCTGTGCAGCTTTTTAAATATTTTTGAACCATTTTCACATACACCCTTTTGAAAAGTTAGTCGTGACTCAATATGAAGATTTGATATCGAAAAATGACGATTTAGATGAAATTGAAAAACTGTGCAGAGTTTCAAATATTTTCGAAATGGTCGCTCAGGATCGACTGACATGCCCCCGTGGAATGCCTCTCCTTTGGAGAGGCTCGGAAGCCTCCTTTGGAGAGGCTCGGAAGCCTTCTCTGGAGAGGCTCGGAAGCCTGCTTTTGGAGAGGCTCGGAAGCCTCCTTTGGAGAGGCTCAGAAGCCTCCTTTCAAGAGGCTCGAAAGCCTTCTTCCAAGAGGCTCGAATGCCTCCTTTCAAGAAGCTCAAAAGCCTCCTTTCGAGAAACTCGAAAGCTATCCCAAATAATCTTGCCAGAAAAGTTAACTTTCCACCGTTGGCAGCCTATTCGATTAAGACGCAACCTTGGTGGAAAATTTCTACAGCTACCACCCATCGGCGACCGTTGCTTGGACCGACAGACTCCAAGCGATTTCGTTTTGTGCTATAAAGATGCTTCGGGAGAGCGATCCGCTTTTTTTTTCAAATTGGCTTTTTTTGAAATTAGCCCATGCGCGCCGGAAAGAAGCTTTCTCGTATCTATTAAAGTGGTCCCATTAGCCAAACCCCTTCGTTAATCATATTTACACCTATAACAGATCACAAAGGCGCGGGGCGGGTCATTTTGATCGAGTAGTGAAATATCAATGTCAATAGAGAGATACAAACTATGATGACAAATACCATCCATTTTTTCTTTTTTATCATTTCGTCTTCTGTTTTCTTTTCTTCTTTCTTTTCCTTGTTTTTTTTTTGTTCTCTATTTTTCTTTTTTTATGTTTCTTCTTTGTTCTTATATTTTTCTTTTGTTTTTCTTTGTTTCTCTTTGTAGAGAATCAAACTCGTTATCTCCGAATTTGCATTCATACGCATTTGATCGTAAGACTTATTTGAGGTCTTTTTTGTGCATTTTTTTCTCTTTTTTCTGATTTTCTTCCCCCTAATACAACAAAAAATGACCACTTCCTTGGAAGGCATCAAACTCCCAGGGAACTTACGAATATGACAAATGTGCCCAGATACTTTGCAAATGTTTTATATTGTATTTGTTTCGCAAAATCATATAGTTTGAAAAGTCACAATCTGGGTTACAGAACTATTAAAAAATGACTGTTTCCATTTCAAAGCAATATATGAAGTTTGTGGCATTATGTGACAGAGCTTTGGTTAAAGTTTTGAAAGAATATACCTTCACACTGTTTTTCACAATTTATCATAAACTATCTCCTTTTCAATATCATTGTTCTCAGAAAAGGGGGGGTCCCCCATGTTGAAAAGTTTCTTCAATACAAAAAATCCATTCAAAGCAACAAGATCAAGTTCAACCGCTTTATTGAAGAAGCAAAAACACACTTCAAACTCCACACAAACCCTCCAGTGAATGACGGACCCCGTAGGAAAGCTGTGTAGCTGCTGATGGTGGGAACTGAGAATTTTGACCCGCTCATTGGAATGCAAATTATAAATAAATCATGATTAGTGGCTACGTTCCAGTGCCTTCGTTCGGCGAGTATCGTCCAATACGACGAAACGCCGAAGAATGAACCGGCGCTGCTTCATCCATTGCCGTTGTTAACGTGTCCATCGAATCGCACGCCTGTCCGAAACACTTTGACAGTGATGTTTGACGCCACCGCACCGCGCGCGCTCACACTACTCCGACAAAGCACGGATCAACGACTTCATCCATCAATGAATCGATGCTGCTGCTGCTGCTGACTTACTTCACTCGTTGCGCTCTTCTTCGCGTATACTCTCGTGTGCGTACCCTTGACCCCAAGCTTGGAAAAGGGGGTAAAGTGACTCCAGAAATTATGCCCGAATGCGGCGTCCACCCAAGCCCACTTCGGACGAACTTGATGACGCCGGTCGGATTCTGGTGGTCGAAGATGGTGGTTACGAGGGACGCTTTTTTTTGGACCGCACTTCAACACTCGGATGATTGCTGGTTAGAGAAGGTACTTGCTGCCGTTTTTGTGGACTCTCAGGGGCCTGCCTACTTTCGCGATTGATTTCGTTTCTCTTCTATTTTTAGCCTTGTGTTGTTTTTTTCTCGTTCATGAGTGTACCCAAGCAATACCAGCCACAGCCGGTGGGGAGTGTTTTGGTTTCGGAAAGAATTTGGAACACAGCAACATCAGTAGTGGCCCCTCTTATTTTGGTTGTTGTTATGAATGCAAAACGAACCGGGTAGTAAGGCGAATGTTCAAAACAAAACATTTCAACACGCGAAGAAGTTTTGAGTTTGGGGTAGTGGTGACTTGTGTGTCTTTTTTTTGAGTCCACGGTCCATTGACCGATGTAGAGAGGTGAAGTTAAGCATGTTTTTGGTCAGCTTGTACCGGGAACCGGTTTGTCATGGAACAGGTCGTTGAGATAGAGTTTTTCAACACGTTGAGCATCTGAGTAAAATAGCCTTCTAAATTTGGCAAATAAGCGTTTTAGCCCTAAACAAATAATGATATTTCTGTAACTTTTTTGATTCAGAATCTTAGTAATTATTTATATCTGTACAAATTATATCTAATTCATTCACATGCCAAGCATGAAACCACTTGGCGTCACCAGGCTTTTGAGACACTTATTATAAGACTTAGGTGATTCCCATGGCGACAATAAATAAGTTTTAGTAAGCTTCACTTTCCATGGAAACTCAATCACAGGCCTACACAGAGTCACGTCAACGCGATTCACAACAAGCCTGGTACAACAGTTCCTGGTATTTTCTGCTGATAAGCGGCACCACTATCGACTGCCGTCGTGTCAACATTTCCGTTATATGCATGTGAAGCTAACTTTTTAAGCGTTACCAGTCTGTACCAGTCACTCGGAGTCACTTTTGATTAGATCATCCCCATCCATAAGCCCGCAATGCCGCGCGCGCAAGTGCAGCAGCTGCAGGCTCGGAACGAATCGGAACATCTTCCCTGCGTGACGTAGGGACGTACCCGCGGTACGTACTGGGTAGAATTCAGTCACGATCTGTGGCTTGTAAATTGAGTGATTTCCCACTCATGCCCAGCGTCGCGTCGTCAACGTTGCTCGCCAGCTACGGTCCTCGAACTGCCACAAGCTCGTACGGGCTAATGAGATTCGATTAATGGTGTTTTTCTCACCGGATTCGAATTTCGTTTCGGATCTTCCCGCGCTGCCGGCCGGTAGGACAGCTGTGGGAACTGGGAAGATCGGTCCATGGGATGGGACCGGCTACGTTTAATGTCTTAATAACCGGTGACGACGACGGCGGTGGATTTGTGTTCTTGCGACTTTTCTACCTACCACAATGGCTCCGTTCCAATTGATGGTGATGATGATGGGGAAGTGGTTAGGGGCCCTAAGTCGCTTGTCGGTGTAATAAAATCATTTACGACCGGATAAGATTCGCTAACAATTTTTGCTCTTTTTGCATGATTTCCATCTACCTTCATTTTTCTAGATTACAAAGCCCCCGGGTTCGGCTGGGTAGCAAACTGCTGGAAAATTTCGCCTAATTACCTGTTTGTTTTTCTCTCTTTGTCTTTTTTCTCTTACAGGTGAGTCGAGCTTCATAAGCGTTTCCCGAGGGTGGATGAGATCTTCGCGAAAGTGGGCTCCGGTAAGGCAATTAATTGGAAACAAACGATCTAATCTGAAACGAGATGTTATAAATCGACCTCCACTTACTGTGTGTTAATGGGATTTTGATTACCTGGCTTTATAAAGTAATTTGATAGTGATCTATTGGCCGACGACTGTGAGGAGGGGGTTGTCGCTTCACTGACCAGTTAAATGGTACCTTGATGGTAAACGGTCATTTAGGTTCTATGGACATTAGTTTCTTTCCCTTCAATTAAGTATCCATGATTATCATGGAAATTCCAACGAATTTCCCGATGGAAATTCCAACGAATTTCCCGATGGAAATTCCAACGAATTTCCCGATGGAAATTTCAACGAATTTCCCGATGGAAATTCCAACGAATATCCCAATGGAAATTCCAACGAATATCCCGATGGAAATTCCAACGAATTTTCCAATGGAAATTCCAACGAATTTCCCGATGGAAATTCCAACGAATTTCCCGATGGAAAATCCAACGAATTTCCCGATGGTAATTCCAACGAATTTCCCGATGGTAATTCCTACGAATTTCCCGATGGAAATTCCAACGAATTCCCGATGGAAATTCCAACGAATTCCCGATGGAAATTCCAACGAATTTCCCGATGGAAATTCCAACGAATTTCCCGATGGAAATTCCAACGAATTTCCCGATGGAAATTCCAACGAATTTCCCGATGGAAATTCCAACGAATTTCCCGATGGAAATTCCAACGAATTTCCCGATGGAAATTCCAACGAATTTCCCGATGGAAATTCCAACGAATTTCCCGATGGAAATTCCAACGAATTTCCCGATGGAAATTCCAACGAATTTCCCGATGGAAATTCCAACGAATTTCCCGATAGAAATTCCAACGAATTTCCCTGTGGAAATTCCAACGAATTTTCCGATGGAAATTCTAACGAATTTCCCGATGGAAATTCCAATGAATTTCCCGATGGAAATTCCAACGAATTTTCCGATGGAAATTCCAACGAATTTCCCGATGGTAATTCCAACGAATTTCCCGATGGTAATTCCTACGAATTTCCCGATGGAAATTCCAACGAATTTCCCGATGGAAATTCCAACGAATTTCCCGATGGAAATTCCAACGAATTTCCCGATGGAAATTCCAACGAATTTCCCGATGGAAATTCCAACGAATTTCCCGATGGAAATTCCAACGAATTTCCCGATGGAAATTCCAACGAATTTCCCGATGGAAATTCTAACGAATTTCCCGATGGAAATTCCAACGAATTTCCCGATGGAAATTCCAACGAATTTCCCGATGGAAATTCCAACGAATTTCCCGATAGAAATTCCAACGAATTTCCCTGTGGAAATTCCAACGAATTTTCCGATGGAAATTCTAACGAATTTCCCGATGGAAGATCCTATGAATTTCCCGATGGAAATTCCAACGAATTTTCCGATGGAAATTCCAACGAATTTTCCGAAGGAAATTCCAACGAATTTTCCGAAGGAAATTCCAACGAATTTTCCGATGGAAATTCCAACGAATTTCCCGAAGGAAATTTCTACGAATTTCCCGATGGAAATTCCTACGAATTTCCCGATGGAAACTCCAACGAATTTCCCGAAGGAAATTCCAACGAATTTTCCGAAGGAAATTCCAACGAATTTCCCGATGGAAATTCCAACGAATTTCCCGAAGGAAATTCCAACGAATTTCCCGATGGAAATTCCAACGAATTTCCCGATGAAAATTCCAACGAATTTCCCGATGAAAATTCCAACGAATTTCCCGATGAAAATTCCAACGAATTTCTCGATGAAAATTCCAACGAATTTCCCGATGGAAATTCCAACGAATTTCCCGATGGAAATTCCAACGAATTTCCCGATGGAAATTCCAACGAATTTCCCGATAGAAATTCCAAAGAATATCCCTGTGGAAATTCCAACGAATTTCCCTGTGGAAATTCCAACGAATTTTCTGATGGAAATTCCAACGAATTTCCCGATGGAAATTCCAACGAATTTCCCGATGGAAATTCCAACGGACATCCCAATGGAAATTCCAACGAATATCCCGATGGAAATTCCAACGAATTTTCCAATGGAAATTCCAACGAATTTCTCGATGGAAATTCCAAAGAATTTCCCGATGGAAATTCCAACGATTTTCTCAATGGAAATTTCAACGAATTTCCCGAAGGAAGATGGAAGTTCCAATGAATTTTCCGATGGCAATTCCAATAATTTCCCAATGGCAATTCCAGTAATTTCCTGATGGAAATTTTAAAGAATTTTCCGTTGAAAATTCTTACGCATTTCCCGATGGAAATTTCAACTAATTTCTCAATGGAAATTCCAAGGATTTTCCCGATAGAAATTCCAACGAATTTCCCGATGGAAATTCCAACGAATATCCCAATGGAAATTCCAACGAATATCCCGATGGAAAATCCAACGAACTTCCCGATGGTAATTCCTACGAATTTCCCGATGAAAATTCCAACGAATTCCCGATGGAAATTCCAACGAATTTCCCGATGGAAATTCCAACGAATTTCCCGATGGAAATTCCAACGAATTTCCCGATGGAAATTCCAACGAATTTCCCGATGGAAATTCCAACGAATTTCCCGATGGAAATTCCAACGAATTTCCCGATGGAAATTCCAACGAATTTCCCGATGGAAATTCCAACGAATTTCCCGATAGAAATTCCAACGAATTTCCCTGTGGAAATTCCAACGAATTTTCCGATGGAAATTCCAACGAATTTCCCGATGGAAATTCCAACGAATTTCCCGATGGAAATTCCAACGAATTTCCCGATGGAAATTCCAACGAATTTCCCGATGGAAATTCCAACGAATTTCCCGATGGAAATTCCAACGAATATCCCAATGGAAATTCCAACGAATATCCCAATGGAAATTCCAACGATTATCCCGATGGAAATTCCAACGAATTTTCCAATGGAAATTCCAACGAATTTCCCGATGGAAATTCCAACGAATTTCCCGATGGAAAATCCAACGCATTTCCCGATGGTAATTCCAACGAATTTCCCGATGGTAATTCCTACGAATTTCCCGATGGAAATTCCAACGAATTCCCGATGGAAATTCCAACGAATTCCCGATGGAAATTCCAAGGATTTTCCCGATAGAAATTCCAACGAATTTCCCGATGGAAATTCCAACGAATTTCCCGATGGAAATTCCTACGAATTTCCCGATGGAAATTCCAACGAATTTCCCGATGGAAATTCCAACGAATTTCCCGATGGAAATTCCAACGAATTTCCCGATGGAAATTCCAACGAATTTCCCGATGGAAATTCCAACGAATTTCCCGATAGAAATTCCAACGAATTTCCCGATAGAAATTCCAACGAATTTCCCTGTGGAAATTCCAATGAATTTTCCGATGGAAATTCTAACGAATTTCCCGATGGAAATTCTAACGAATTTCCCGATGGAAATTCTAACGAATTTCCCGATGGAAATTCTAACGAATTTCCCGATGGAAATTCTAACGAATTTCCCGATGGAAGATCCTATGAATTTCCCGATGGAAATTCCAACGAATTTTCCGATGGAAATTCCAACGAATTTTACGATGGAAATTCCAACGAATTTTCCTATGGAAATTCCAACGAATTTCCCGATGGAAATTCCAACGAATTTCCCGAAGGAAATTTCTACGAATTTCCCGATGGAAATTCCTACGAATTTCCCGATGGAAATTCCAACGAATTTCCCGAAGGAAATTCCAACGAATTTCCCGAAGGAAATTCCAACGAATTTCCCGAAGGAAATTCCAACGAATTTCCCGAAGGAAATTCCAACGATTTTCCCGATGGAAATTCCAACGAATTTCCCGATGGAAATTCCAACGAATTTCCCGATGGAAATTCCAACGAATTTCCCGATGGAAATTCCAACGAATTTCCCGATGAAAATTCCAACGAATTTCCCGATGAAAATTCCAACGAATTTCTCGATGAAAATTCCAACGAATTTCCCGATGAAAATTCCAACGAATTTCCCGATGAAAATTCCAACGAATTTCCCGATGAAAATTCCAACGAATTTCCCGATGGAAATTCCAACGAATTTCCCGAAGGAAATTCCAACGAATTTCCCGAAGGAAATTCCAACGAATTTCCCGAAGGAAATTCCAACGAATTTCCCGATAGAAATTCCAACGAATTTCCCTGTGGAAATTCCAACGAATTTTCCGATGGAAATTCCAACGAATTTCCCGATGGAAATTCCAACGAATTTCCCGATGGAAATTCCAACGAATTTCCCGATGGAAATTCCAACGAATTTCCCGATGGAAATTCCAACGAATATCCCAATGGAAATTCCAACGAATATCCCGATGGAAATTCCAACGAATTTCCCGATGGAAATTCCAACGAATTTTCCAATGGAAATTCCAACGAATTTCCCGATGGAAATTCCAACGAATTTCCCGATGGAAATTCCAACGAATTTCCCGATGGAAATTCCAACGATTTTCCCAATGGAAATTTCAACGAATTTCCCGAAGGAAGATGGAAATTCCAATGAATTTTCCGATGGCAATTCCAATAATTTCCCAATGGCAATTCCAGTAATTTCCTGATGGAAATTTCAAAGAATTTCCCGTTGAAAATTCTTACGCATTTCCCGATGGAAATTTCAACGAATTTCTCAATGGAAATTCCAAGGATTTTCCCGATAGAAATTCCAACGAATTTCCCGATGGAAATTCCAACGAATATCCCAATGGAAATTCCAACGAATATCCCGATGGAAAATCCAACGAATTTCCCGATGGTAATTCCTACGAATTTCCCGATGGAAATTCCAACGAATTTCCCGATGGAAATTCCAACGAATTTCCCGATAGAAATTCCAACGAATTTCCCTGTGGAAATTCCAACGAATTTTCCGATGGAAATTCCAACGAATTTCCCGATGGAAATTCCAACGAATTTCCCGATGGAAATTCCAACGAATTTCCCGATGGAAATTCCAACGAATTTCCCGATGGAAATTCCAACGAATATCCCGATGGAAATTCCAACGAATATCCCGATGGAAATTCCAACGAATTTTCCAATGGAAATTCCAACGAATTTCCCGATGGAAATTCCAACGAATTTCCCGATGGAAAATCCAACGAATTTCCCGATGGTAATTCCAACGAATTTCCCGATGGTAATTCCTACGAATTTCCCGATGGAAATTCCAACGAATTCCCGATGGAAATTCCAACGAATTTCCCGATGGAAATTCCAACGAATTTCCCGATGGAAATTCCAACGAATTTCCCGATGGAAATTCCAACGAATTTCCCGATGGAAATTCCAACGAATTTCCCGATGGAAATTCCAACGAATTTCCCGATGGAAATTCCAACGAATTTCCCGATGGAAATTCCAACGAATTTCCCGATGGAAATTCCAACGAATTTCCCGATAGAAATTCCATCGAATTTCCCTGTGGAAATTCCAACGAATTTTCGATGGAAATTCTAACGAATTTCCCGATGGAAATTCCAATGAATTTCCCGATGGAAATTCCAATGAATTTCCCGATGGAAATTCCAACGAATTTTTCCGATGGAAATTCCAACGAATTTTCCGAAGGAAATTCCAACGATTTTCCCGATTGAAATTCCAATGAATTTCCCGATAGAAATTCCAACGAATTTCCCGAAGGAAATTCCTACGAATTTCCCGATGGAAATTCCTACGAATTTCCCGATGGAAATTCCTACGAATTTCCCGATGGAAATTCCTACGAATTTCCCGATGAAAATTCCAACGAATTTCCCGAAGGAAATTCCAACGAATTTCCCGAAGGAAATTCCAACGAATTTCCCGAAGGAAATTCCAACGAATTTCCCGAAGGAAATTCCAACGAATTTCCCGATGGAAATTCCAACGAATTTCCCGAAGGAAATTCCAACGAATTTCCCGAAGGAAATTCCAACGAATTTCCCGAAGGAAATTCCAACGAATTTCCCGAAGGAAATTCCAACGAATTTCCCGAAGGAAATTCCAACGAATTTCCCGAAGGAAATCCCAACGAATTTCCCGAAGGAAATCCCAACGAATTTCCCGATGGAAATTCCAACGAATTTCCCGAAGGAAATTCCAACGAATTTCCCGAAGGAAATTCCAACGAATTTCCCGAAGAAAGTTCCAACGAATTTCCCGAAGGAAATTCCAACGAATTTCCCGAAGGAAATTCCAACGAATTTCCCGATGGATCAACGAATTTCCCGAAGGAAATTCCAACGAATTTCCCGAAGAAAATTCCAACGAATTTCCCGAAGGAAATTCCAACGAATTTCCCGAAGGAAATTCCAACGAATTTTTCCGATGGAAATTCCAACGAATTTTCCGAAGGAATTTCCAACGAATTTCCCGATGGAAATTCCAACGAATTTCCCGATAGAAATTCCAACGAATTTCCCGAAGGAAATTCCAACGAATTTCCCGAAGGAAATTCCAACGAATTTCCCGAAGGAAATTCCAACGAATTTCCCGAAGGAAATTCCTACGAATTTCCCGATTAAAATTCCTACGAATTTCCCGATGGAAATTCCAACGAATTTCCCGAAGGAAATTCCAACGAATTTCCCGAAGGAAATTCCAACGAATTTCCCGAAGGAAATTCCAACGAATTTCCCGATGGAAATTCCAACGAATTTCCCGAAGGAAATTCCAACGAATTTCCCGAAGGAAATTCCAACGAATTTCCCGAAGGAAATTCCAACGAATTTCCCGAAGGAAATTCCAACGAATTTCCCGAAGAAAATTCCAACGAATTTCCCGATGGAAATTCCAACGAATTTCCCGATGGACCAACGAATTTCCCGATGGACCAACGAATTTCCCGATAGAAATTCCAACGAATTTCCCGAAGGAAATTCCAACGAATTTCCCGAAGGAAATTCCTACGAATTTCCCGATGGAAATTCCTACGAATTTCCCGATGGAAATTCCAACGAATTTCCCGATGGAAATTCCAACGAATTTCCCGAAGGAAATTCCAACGAATTTCCCGAAGAAAATTCCAACGAATTTCCCGAAGGAAATTCCAACGAATTTCCCGAAGGAAATTCCAACGAATTTCCCGATGGAAATTCCAACGAATTTCCCGATGGAAATTCCAACGAATTTCCCGATGGACCAACGAATTTTCTGATGGAAATTCGAACGAATTTTCCGATGGAAATTCCAACGAATTTCCCGATGGAAATTCCACCGAATTTCCCGATGGAAATTCCACCGAATTTCCCGATGGAAATTCCAACGAATTTCCCGATGGAAATTCCATCGAATTTCCTAATGAAAATTCCATCAAATTTCCCAATGGATATTCCAACGAATTTTCAAATGGAAATCTCAACGAATTTCACAATGGAAATTAGGAAAAATTTATTTAGAAATTAGGAAATTCCAACGTTTTTTTTTTTGTAGAAGTTGCTTCGATTTTCCTAGTGGCTGAAATTTCAACAAACTCCAAAAAGTTCGTTAGTTTCTCAGAAAATTTGTTGAAATTTCCCAACAAAAGGAAATTTGTTTGAATTTTGCCCGCAAATTTACTTGACGGGCTCATTTGAATATCCACTGAAATTGCTTTGATTTCTCAAGGGAACATTATATGAATATTCTCGGGAAATCAGTTTGAAAATTCAATTCAAGTCACTAAAAGTTGCCTGAAAACTCATGTGGGCGAAACGGCTGGTAACTGACAACAATACACCATGCGTCTGCTTCACTTCTTTTGATGCATTATAGAGTGTCCTGCTCTTGTACACATTTTGTCTGACAAAATCGATGAAGGAATTTCAGTTTTTTTGTTGTTTGTTATTTCAGTATTTTCTCATCGAACATACTTCCGGTTTTATTTATTTTGCATAAACACAACAAATACCAGCCCTATTCAAGATTGCTTTAGATATGATCTTCGGAATTTGCTATATTTGTTAAGTCTTCATGAATTTAAAATTCACTATCAGTTCGAATCTAAATTTCTCGACGCACATGAAGTCACTGTTATTTTTTTTAGTTCGAGCGAAGCTTTGCTAAGTAATGACCATGCTACAAAATCGCGCCATATTCTGAAAAACGGTTTACTTCAGTTCATGAGATTTAATCTAATCCAATGCAGTTGTCTGGAAATATATTTTTATGCAGTTGTTCGTTTATTTAAAACTTTTGGGCGTAATCAGTGTAGGCCGTAAAATTTAAAACAGCTAAGACTTATATACAATCCATTTCGTCATTTTTTCACAATTAGCAACTCTACTGTATTTTGATTATGTAGGTATTGACAGCTTTGAATTCATTTCAAAGTCAAAGCTTCGCAGCAGCAGTTGACGGTGTGACGTAGAATATTTGAACAACATCTTGAGCAGAACAGCTGCCAGCTGTGCGCAGTTTAAAATGAATCAGAAAAACGTACACAAGTTTCTCCACAACCCCAACCAGAGGAAGTAGACAATCACACGGATAGAGGATAACAAAAAAATAAAACAAGATAATGACCACCGAATTTCAATATCCACGTGAGTGATCCATCCGTGGAAGGCATTGATTTCAGTTGGGGCGCGCTACCTCGATCCATTGAACACCAACCAGTTCTTGTGGATCGCTTCTTGGCCGGCTCCCCCAAGCGTAAACCTAGAACTAATGGGAGCTCATAATTCTTCGACTTGACTCATCGTCGTCGTGTTCGTTTCATTCTCAAACACACACCGTGCGCCACCATATGGGAATGGCTCGCTGAACGCTTAAAGACGATAGGCACTGGGCCGGGATTGTTTTTGATTCAGTTTTTCGGTTCGTTATTCCTTCCATCGCGTAATCTCCGTCTTTCCGAGACGTTCGTTTTCAATGTTTACTTTATCATCGCTTCAACCGCAACAGAACCCCACCATTCATCAACTGAGCTCACCTATCGCTTGCTACCGTCAGCGTAGCAATTGCCGGCGGTCAGCGATACCGCGTATGAAGGTACGGGAATCAGCGAGAGAGAGTAGGAACGCACACACTGACGTCCAGGCGTCGTCCCTGCTGGGTAGCGCACACACGGTGCAGGAAACTGTAGTGTACGGATAGAGGATGTATAGCTGCTGGTGTAAAACTAAACACTATACAACACAGCGAACCATCTGATGATGATGGGAGTGTGTATAAACATTTTACAAGCTTCTCTCGCGTCCATCCCCGTCTTGAATTCAATGATGACCATGTCGCGTTGTTGGTGGTTCTGAAGTTGTTTTTGTGATGACTGTACTTTTCTGTAGCGGCCCGGCCCGGCTGATTGGAACGTACACTGCAGCAGCAGTCGTTGACGAAAGGCTCTCTTGTATGGCTCGAATTAAACGGCCGGCGTTCGTAAGAATGTATTTCCACGAGGAAGACGCAGACGCGTGTGTTGGAAGCGCTGTCGACGGTGACGCGACACGGGGCGGTTTGCGATATGTCGTAGCGTCGGCGACGTCGTCCTCGTCGGTGGGTTGCTTTAGTAAGAATAACATTCGTAGTAGGATTTCGATGTGCGACTGACTTGGGTAGCAATCACCTGCGCTTCAGTATAGAAGCATCGAGCGAAACAAAATGCGCGTCCCCACTGGTTTCTGTTAAACGTTCGCTTCGAATCAGACTTTGCATGTTTTGTTATCGCTTCTGATGACTCGTTGCACTGCACGTTGCGTTGCGTTAGTTCTTTTACGGCGATGACTGCATCAGCTGAATATTATGACCATGGTGCATATAGAACGTAGTAAGAGCTCGCGCGAATGGTGGTTTCGGCTGGAATCAAAACAAAATCAAACAAATATACAACCAAGGGAAAATGGCGACATGGGAATTATGTGTATACGCGAACACGTGGTCTCCCTACAATTTTAAATTTTGTTTTGGTTTACCAGATTCGTCCAATAAACCGCTTGAAACAATATCGAGAAACATCAGGCGTATCAAATGACGAATGATTGAGAGCGAAAACCATTTCGAACATTGCCACATCTAATTTTCACAGTACATGTTATATCAATTTTGTTGATCCATTTGGTGGATTTTATTGCTCTAATTTACCATCATAATCCTCGAAAAGCTCAAAAAGGATTGCGAATCTATTTATTGGTCTGATCGATTACACTGTTGAAAGGAGATTCTCTCTATCCCGCAGTTTGCTCAAGCCTCTAAGAATTTTCTTCAGGTATTCCTTCAGATCTTCCTCCAGGACTTCTTTCGGACATTATTTCAGGAAAACCAAAAAAAAATATTTTGGAATTGTTTATCTAAATAAATCGAAACCAGAAGCCAAGTTACCATTTTGGCATTCGCATATCACTAGGATGAGATAAAGATAAGAGCAAATCTGCTAAAGGTATAATAGCTATTTAATTAATGCCTGATAGGTTGCCTTGGTTCGGCAAATGCAAACACTCTGCATACTGTGATTTTTGTGCTGGCCAGGCATCGGCGTGAAATATGAAATTCGGCGGGGTGGAGCCAACCGGCGTATGGCGCGCTGCCGACACCTTGACCGGCCTGGGAATTTCCATTTAAATTCCAATAGCTATTTGTTCGGAAAATCCACTAAAAATTCCTGTCAGAATTCCTTCAAAAATTCATTTTAAAAATCTTTTCAGGTTCTCTTCGGTTATTCCTTTGAGAATTGAGTCGGAAGTTCCTCCAGGAATTTCTTCAAAAATCTCTTTAGAAAAGCCACCAGGAATTAATTTGGAATTCATCCAGGGATTCCTTCAGAAAACCTTTCGGAAAGGCCTTTTTGATTTTTTTTTTTTTCAGATATTCCTTTGGAACATCCTCCTGGAAGTCTTTAGGAAATTCCTTCAGTAAACCATACAAAATTCCTGCAGAAAAAAATCCGGAACGAATTCTAATTTTGATGAATTTTTAAAGTAGTTTTCGAAGAAAATCCTAAAGAGTGTTAAACTTATTGTCAATAAAAAAAACATTAAAACAACGGTTTAAAAAAAAATGAAAAAAAATACAAACAAAATTTCCGAAGATTTTCCAAAACAATTTCAAAAGAGATTCCCGATTCCAAAAAGTCGGAGATCTACAGGAATTTCTGGAAGAGTTGCTAAACGAATTTCCTGAGAAATGTCCAAAGGAATTAATATAGGAAATTCGGATAGAAGTTCTGAATAAATTTCAGAGGGAAAATTTCGAAAGAATACCAAAAATATCTTCCTAGAGTTTTAGAAGAAATTATTTGAGGAAGTACTGGAAGAATTTTTTTTAGAAATTCCTGAAGGAAATCAAATTTAGAAGGTTTTTTTCTAAAGGAATTTCCGAATGTATTCCTAAAACAGGTATTCCTATATAAATTCTTGAAAGATTTTCCAAAGGTATTTTACAAGGAATTCTTGAAAGAAGATTCACAGGAATTCCAAAAAAGTTTTCGAGTTAATTTCTGAAGAAATTTACAAAAAAAAAACTCCGTAAGTTCCCGAGTTCCCGAAGCAAACCTCAAAGTAATTTCCAAAGAAATTCCTGAAGAAACTTTTGGAGAAATTTCGGAACGAATTTCCCAAATAATTTTTCAAGGAAATTCTTAGAGGAAGTTCTGAATGAATTCATTAGGGAAATTCTAAATTCATTCTTAGAATTCCTTTTTCGAATTTTCTGAGCAATATCTTGAAAAATTTCCAAACGAATTTCTGGATTTATATCCAAATTACTTTCAAATGAACTTATGTTATTATTTAACGACTGAAAAAAATGTTGCATCAAGGATCTGGCTTTCTCAGTCTCTGGGTTAATCGAAACGACTATATTTTGAATTGCCGCAGGCATGTCATTGATCACCGTCCATGGTCATAGTCAAACAATAAATACCAACGTTTCACTTGCAGGATCATTCAATCGCAATGTATTCAGTAGGATGTATTCTGTCTTTTTCTAAGGAAAAATTATATATCTTATGTGCTATGATGCGGCAATGTCCTAGTGGAGGATGTAATGTATTTTTGCTGTGGAGATACAAGATATAGCTATTAGGATGTTCACCCCATCTGTGACTGTAGCTAGCAATTGTACAAAAAATCCTAAAATTCATAAAAAGCGTCATATGCCTCGCCACCTGATTTTTTTTCAGCTCAAAATTCTTTCTCGATTCACGCCGCCGCCGAACATTGCTTACGGCGTAATGCCGCCGCCGCCGGTGTAAAAATGGCCTTACGCCGCCGCCGTTCACAAATACTTCGGTGCACAGGTCTAGTGCCATAACTGAAACATTCTGA
The DNA here is from genome assembly GCF_024139115.2 of Armigeres subalbatus. NCBI lineage: Eukaryota > Metazoa > Arthropoda > Insecta > Diptera > Culicidae > Armigeres > Armigeres subalbatus. Next base: position 293,878,704 of record NC_085140.1, on the reverse strand, counting down.
TTGATCTTTAGTTACGCGTGTAGATCTGGGGACCAACATCCAAGGATTTCTCGGATGACCGAAAACCTCTCCGGTTTTGGAAGAAATTCCTGGAGGAACTTCCTACTCAATTCTCGAAGGAATAACAAAAAGAGAACCTGAAAAGATTTTCGTACAGATTTTTTAAATGAATTTTTGAAGGAATTTTGACAGGATTTTTTAGTGGATTTTCCGATTTTCCAGGGATTTCTTGGATGACCGTAAACCTCTATTGCTGACTTATTCTATTTTTCACATCCAAAAGGGCACGTGCTGCATTTAAAACAGTCTGATTGATCTTTAGTTACGCGTGTAGATCTGAAGACCTAACTTCAGGGATTGCTTGGATGACCGTAAACCTCTTCCGTTGACTTATTCTATTCTACACATCCAAAGGGCATGTACCACATTTAAAACAGTCCGATACATCTTTAATGGCGCAAGTAGATCTTAAGGCCTAACTCCAGGAATTTCTTGAATAACCCAGAATCTCTTACGTTGGCTCATTCTATTCTACATATCCAGAAGGACATGTGCCATAATTGAAACAGTCCGATTGATCTTTGATTACGCGTGTTAGATCTGTTTTAGTTACGCGTGTAGATCGGAGGACCCAACTCCAGGGATTTCTTGGATGACCGAGAGCCTCTCTCGCTGACTTATTCTATTCTACACATCCAAAAGGGCATGTACCACATTTAAAACAGTCCGATTGATCTTTAGTTACGCGTGTAGATCTGAGGACCTAATTCCAGAGATTTCTTGGATGACCGAAAACCTCTGCCGTTGACTTATTCTATTCTACACATCCAAAAGGGCATGTATCTCATTTAAAACAGTCCGATACATCTTTAATGGCACAAGTAGATCTTAAGGCCTAACTCCAGGAATTTCTTGAATGACCCAGAATCTCTTACGATGGCTCATTCTATTCTAAACATCCAAAAGGACATGTGCCATAACTGAAACAGTGCGATTGATCTTTCATTACGCGTGTAGATCTGAGGACCTAACTCCAGAGATTTCTTGGATGACCGAAAACCTTTGATCTGATCTGATCTTCAGCTACCCTTGTAGATCTTTAGCCCTTACTCCAGGGATTTCTTGGATGCCCAAAAATGTATGCTGAAAAAAACTCTATTCTTGGTAGTCTCCATACTATTTACTACTCTCCCTTCGTCTCTCTTCTCGCTTTTTTTTCTCTATTCTGCCATATCACTCCTTGTACCTTGCACACCAAATTTTTTTCGCCGAAAGTCAGCATAATTTTGCTGAATTTTGCCGAGCTGAACGATCAGCAATCATTTCAGCAAAAAGAAATTACTGAAAATTTCAGCGGGTCAAGCTGTCATTTCATTTGACAACTATTTACTGAATAATCAGCAAATACAAAAAGTTTCAAAACATTCTTCATGCCTGCCGTATCCTAACGGAACTATCAATTCTATACTTTCGCCTCTAATGCTATCATGAACATGTACGTCCAAGTTTGGAAGATGATATTAGCATTTCCATATCATTAACAAAAAGTTTGCTGAAAATTCCGTAGGTTTTTGCCATTACAGAATTTGACAGCAACATGCTGATTAAATTCAGCAAAATACATCTAAACGCTGATATCTTCAGCTTTTCGATCTTCAAAATTATTAACCAACTGTTATTTTTAATATTTATATATTTATTAACAAAGGAATTAATTAAACTTTAAAAAACAATGTTTAGGCAAAGGTAATCCTTTTTCTTTGTTTTTTACAGGGGTACGACCAAGGAACGACGCAAGTTTTTCCTAGCCGAAAAATCCCAAAAGAAATGGCATATTCCACATTAAAAACGGCAAATTTCGTGCGCCTTTTGCGGGATGTGCAGTTTTTTATGGATTTTCAGCTTAGAAAACTTATGTCATTCTCCTTGGATCTTCTGATTACAATGGCCCGAAATGCTAGACGTCCTTTTCGATGGGATTTGCTGAAAAAGAACAATGATTATTCTGCATTAGCTTTATGTAAATATATACACACATATGATTTTATTTATTAGATGTAATACTCACAGGAATCATGTTGCATTGAGCGAAATTAAATGCACCAGATAAACCGCTCCTGTTCTAAAATAAACAAAATGGCTACTTCTCTCTGATCTGAAACTGTCAAGTCGATGGGAAATGCTGAGCCATCAGTAATCTGGAGAAGTATGCTGATTTTCAGTGGAGACAAATCAAATTACTGACTTTCAGTAAGCTACCAAATTGCTGATTGATTTTCAGTAAAGCATTTTGCTGAAATACTATTTAAGATTTTGGTGTGTGCACCTCTCACGTCTCGTTTCTCACTACTCACATCTCATTTATCTATTGTCATATTCCTCTTCATGCTTTTTTACTGCCCACTTCTCACATGAAGTATCTCGCTTATTACTTCTCGCCTCACTACTTGCTTCTCGCTTTTCACTGATCACATCTTATTTCGCACTTCTTACTGCTTACCTATCGCTTCTCACTTCTCAATACTCATTCTTTTTTCTCGCTTCTCCCATCTCACTCCTCAGTTCTCATATCCCAAATCTCAGCTTACAATTCACGATTGATTATATTATAAAACTATTGAGGGCTTTTTAGTGGAATTCTCAATTCCTACTTCTCATTTGTTGTTTCTCACTTCTCACTTTTGATCACTCATAACTTCTCACTCATCTCTTTTTCAATTTTTACTTTTTTACTTTTTAATTGATAATTATTTAAAAATAAATTATTATTGGCACACGTCCTTCTCAAACTATGACATCCATAGTCAAGCACGTCAGATGGGCGCGTTTTATCCTGCATGCAGAGGTTTTATTAAAATGTGTGTTTTTCTATGAAAAATGTAGTAAAGTAAACTTTTTAGTAACTTGGCAGAATCTTTACTAATTTATTTTTCTAGACATGTGCAAAGATAATTGAAAAAATGTTTTTATCTAGTGGAAAATCCTTAAGGGAACGGAAGCTTAAATTTTATCAAAAGGCGGAAAAAACAAATTTGTTTTTAAAATTTTATTATAGGGTAGAAAACCATTTGGGCAGTACGCTCTATTCCCGTTTACAACGATCATTACTCGAGCGCATTACAACCGAATTACTTGATATTTAGTACATGGTTAGTTTCTGTCGATATCTAGTGATGTACAAAAAATCAAGCCATTTGGTTGGAACGCGGTCGAGTTATTAACGTTGTGGACGGGAATAGGGGGTGCTGCCCAAATGGTCCCGCTCCTTAGATGTCTTGACTATTATTTTCAATTTGTTGATCTAAAAACATGTTTAGGCGTCAGCTGCCATCGGTTTTGTAACCTAATTTAGCCTATTAACCCAGAAAATGCAATGGCTCGTATTAGCTGACTGGCGCATTTTAAACCTAGTTCCCCTACTCTAGTGGAGGAAAAAAATAGCGAGTAGTAGTAGTAAAGCTTGTTGCAAAAACACTAAAATGTTAAAAAAGACTAAAAAGTAAAAAGTTGAGATTTTAACGAGCATAAATATTACAATATTATAAACATTACCTTTCTCCCGCTTCTGAACATTTTCCACTAATTCATTTGATGTTTTTTAACAAATGTTATTTTAACAAGACAGGGTTTGGTTGGCCGAGTTTTCCCGCCGCATTTGTTTGTTTATAACTTTTTCTTCAATTTGTTTTCATCGATGCAAATATATCACAGATGTGTCCAAAACTTGTATATTCATGACAGTGAAAAGTCTATCCAAAATGCGTACATAAGTAGTAGGATAGGCTCTTCGTTTGTGCCTGAGATTGCCCAGCTTTGGCTTACAGATACAGTTGAATCTTTACACAAGTTCGAATCAACTTTTAGAGACTTTAAGGTTTGATTCAGTTCAGTGGTAAGGTAAGATACCTAGAAGTAAATGTAAAAAAGTCAACTGAAAAAGTCGCTACGCCAAACACCACACTAACCATGACACACCGACTACTGCACATCGAATTGTGCTGTGATTGCGTTTTGCATTTTTCCCGCCACATCGCTTTCGGTGGATAGGCACCTCGCGCTGCTATGCATTGACATGATCATCAATTTTTATTTTATTACCACCGCCAATTGACTCAAGCCTGTTTGGCCAGCGAAAAGCCACCGGCAGACAGACGGCAAACGAACGTTCGCCAACCCGTTTGTGGCTTTGTTTATGTTTACTTTAGTACCTACCCTACTACCATCGCATCACTGCTGCCGCACCGTGAGGATGACTGTCTCTTTGGAATTTTTGTAGTTTTTATTTTGCATCGGGTTGCTCTTCCAAAGGGAAAAAAAATGTGCACAAACACGCACTTTCGGACCGGTCAATTCTCGGAATGCCATCAGTCGTCGTCAGCGAGGGTTCACCGACATGTTACCGATGAAATTTAAAAGGTCTACCACGGTGCTTTCCCCACCGATTGTTTCTGTGGTCATATTTTCGTGGGTTCTGTTTTGGTTCTTGCTCGGCTCCGGCGTAAGCGCCGTTCAGCCTCTGACGGTTGAATCAAGCTGTTTTTCGAAGGTAATCATTACCACCACCTGAGCTTTTCGGCGGTGGAAGGAAAGATATAAAACATGGCATCGAAGAAGAGCCAAACATGAGAACGCATGTGCTCCGCTCCGGGTACAGTGAACTTGTTCGAGGCTTTTATGTTACTGTTGCTGCTGCTGACGTCAATTCTGAAATCAGAAACTGAATCTACTGAAGGTAGGTATGCAGTGTGTGTGTCGAGGGGTGGCACATCATCATTAATTGTTGGAAACGATGCGAGCTTAAGGCTTCACCCAAAATTAAGGTAACAGGTTCACAGATTCAGCGCAAGAATCGGAGGCTCCGTTTGTTCGCGGTTGGTGGAGGGGCTCACACAGCTGGATCGAAAACATGCGATGGAGCAGCGAACCGAGGGAAGCCTTCGTGATTTGAGCATTGTATACAGGTTGGCATTAATAAAGAACGCATGTCGGTAAAAGCTGTAAAATGTGCGTTTCAGCATTTTTCTTTTCAGTTGATATGACCTTTTGAAACAGAATTATAAAACAAAGAAAAAGTCCTAGAATTTGAATAGATGGTATATAATGCTTCTCCTTATTAAGAACATTACCTATTACCTTACTCATATTCGAAAACAGAGGATTTTGTTTTTCAATTTTACTGGCGTTGTATCCCTCAACTGGGAGGCTGTGGCATTGCTGTTTCATTGCTTTGTATTCACTTATCACTTCAATAATTATTTATTGCAAGGTTACCATTTAAGATTTCGTATGTATCATGTAACTAACGTGAACTCTGTGCCCCTTTGAAGTTAAGAAATTACTTTCCAGAAAAGATAATCGTAAAACGTACCGGGTTAAAGCTTCTACAAATGATTGTAATAGAAAACAAAAAACATATGCTTTGGGTAATCTTCGAAAAATCCTAATTAATATGTGATAAGTAGAAGTAAATGAATGTTATTTTCAAGCACCTTTTAAACTCTATCAATAACCCACGTACCTATTTCAAACAAACCACAACACTGTCTGTGTTCGTTCCCAATGATTTATTGAGCATACAATTTGATTAGCATAGCTCGTTTCAATCGATCCCTCCCGAATTGCTCAAATTCCCTTCCGCACGAATTCCATTCTGCCACATCATCTCGAAATGTTGCCGTACTTTCTCCTGCCTACTGCTGCTGCTGCTGCTGGTGGTGGACGCCAAAGTCGTTCAACGTGTTCTGACAATCCATCAAATGCAAATTTATTTCACAAACAACACATTAGCATTCCACCTTGCTTGCCATCGCCAATATGTCCGTCCATCGTAAAGCATACCCCTAACGGATCGGGTCGGCTCCAAGGAGATTGTATCCCTCAGCCCAGCGTGCACCCCCATCCTTTCTCGATACCCAAAATAAAAAAAAACATCAAGGGACCTGTTTCCTACAACCAACCGGAGAAACGTGTGTACTGTTAGGAATTTTTTTCTGGCCTGGAGAATTTGCCGCCAAAAATCAATCACGACTACTGATCCAAACGGACCAATGATGGCGAACAAGTGGCCCAAAAGCGAAGCCGACGCAAAACAACAAACAACCCCCGGCCTTCCCCACCCGACCCAACCGACCAAACCAAACTCCACCACAACAAAGGCTTTCCACCAGCTACAGAGAGCCGATGAGACAGATGGGGTGGTGCTGTGTGTGGTGGTGAGGGTCGTCGATGGAAGAAGGTGGTGCAAAATGGCTTTGGGTTGATTGACATTTTTATGCTTTTCTCTTGGTACACGTGCTCGCGTTGTTGATGTCGTCGTCGTAGTCGATTGTCGTCATTCTCGGTCCATTAGCACTGGTGAAATAAAAGATCAGACCCAGTTTGAGTTCAAAATAGGTACGGGTTTAAATTCTTTGGAAACGAGACGTACGCATAAACACTGTGAATTGCTCCATTTGGGGGTGGGGGGAGCTAGAAATTCAACCAATGTAGATCATTTATTTATAACTTGATTTCTTGGTATATCATCGTAAAACGTCTTGAATAATTCGGATACCTTCAGGCGTGTCAGATACAGTTCGGTAAAAACGTACCGAAATCTAGTTTGTTTGACATTATGTTGTCTGTGACTATTAATTAAATTTATTTTCCTGTTATTTAGTACCATCATAAGGTAACTATTTTGCACATCTCATAACTCCCATGTTCATCCCATTAAACCAATACAATGAAAAGGAATTTGATTTCTTTCTTATTTTTGTGATTTTTTTTTCAACAGTGAGCACGCATGTTAGCAAAAAGAAGCGAAGAGATTGTTGCTGTATTTCTTTGTTTTGCGATAAGAGGAATATATGTTCAGTGAGATAGATATGGGAACAGTTACCCTATCTCTCAAAGATTTAGTTGGCCCAAATACTGAACAAATCTTATGAAAAATGTTAGACTGCTATAATAATCCTAGAAGCTAAAACATAAGTCAACATATGTTATGGACGATTTTTTAAAGTAAACGTTGAAATAAAAAATACAATCTCCGAAAGAAGACATGTGAGAATATCTGAAAAAATCTGAAATCTCTACATTAAAAAAATATATAGGTGAAACTAATACACATACATGAAGAGATTATCGCAGGATTTCCTGGAACAGCATCCTTATGCTACTTCAAAAGAATTCCTTGAGATCTTTTTATGTTTACTCCGTTCAACCGTTGTGTGTCCGACAAAAAACACCTGTAACAGACCGGCAGGGTACCCAGGTACCCACGAAACTGAAATACTTATATCTCATGCAATTTCCAACTGATTTCAACAATTTTGGGCTCATTTGGTTTCAAAACTTCCTCTTCCATGAAGCTGTAATAGAGATAAATCGATCCTATCACGCTGATTCTCATATTTCCAGGTTCATGTTCTGATTCGATGAAACTGATAATGGATTTCAATAGGAAATTAGCAATATGGGTTTCTAATTTCCTGAAATTGGATCTTTCGGACCCATCTAAAGCTTCACTTAGTTGCCATCTGGTGTAAATGAGTGGTCGTTGATTTTGCTCTCAAATTGCAGCAATAAACGGTTTAGAAAGAATCATATTTTCTGGCGAAAATTACTGGAATCGACCAGTTCTCCTAATGTTCCGGAATTTCCGGTGGCTCAAAAAATAATAAGCAATCTGCTGAGTTAATTTCAAGAAGTTTAATACCCATATTGTTAAGGCTCCGTTATTTGTGTTTATGTTAATGTTTATGACCACCTGTGGCCTTTTTGGGAACCTGTTCCGAATTGGTCACTCGAAACTTCATTCATCTAATTGACCCAAGTCAAGATTAGCTTCTGAGGAATTTTTTAGAATTCTAACACACTTATTCCTGATTACTTAGCAAAAACCTCGATCAGTATAATTCAATCAGGACATGTCCGGGGAATCGTGGTAACCACAGCATAATAAAGGAAAAATTCTGACATAAATCAACCCAAAATTTTGAAAAACTCCCCTCTGTAGTTGATTTTTTTCGAGGATATTCCAAAGAAAATTCCGTAGGATTTCAAAAGCGAATTCTTTAGAGTCTCCCGAGAATGTTCCGGTGAGGTTCCGTTTTTAGGGGAAATTTCAATGAATTTCCTGACGAAATTTGATAAATTTCCCAAGTAAATTGCAGGGAATTTTTGAGGAAATTCCGAAGAATTTCCGACGAGATTCCGAATAATTTCCTCTAAATTTTCTGGGAATCCAGAGGCGTCGCGTGGTCAATTCTTCAACCTGTGCACCGAGCGATGTATTTCGGTTTTCAGTTGTTTGATGTAGCTGTCAATGTATCAGCATTAAAATTACGAGTAAGCACGCCCGGTGATATTTTTCTAAAATTATATTTGTTTAATTATGGCGAGTTGATAATTGTTCGTGCTTCCCGTATCAAAGTTAAATATTTTGAGAAAATAAAACCTGACCTGAAAAAGGGACCTGAAATGACACATCCAATATGAACGATCTATTTTCAACCGTGTTTCCCATATTGTGTGTTTTCGTCTATCTGCTTCTAAGCTACATCTAATTTATCGAATTAAGCTCAAACTAAACTTAAAGTGAAAGTGGGTTTAATTGAAAAACAAACTAATCTGGGGAATCATAATGCTTTTCAATATGACATATAAGACAGCTATTCAATGAAACGGTATCTTTTAATTTTAATTCAAGTTATTTCGTAGAATGAGACAAGTCTTAATAATTATGTGTTCATAAAATTGAAATATATTAAGAATGATTAGACAAGCAATACACATTTGTAATTAGCATGTGGGCCCTCCTTAGCCGTGCGGTAAGATGCGCGGCTACAAAGCAAGACCATGCTGAGGGTGGCTGGGTTCGATTCCCGGTGCCGGTCGACTTCCCTGGGCATAAAAGTATCATCGTGTTAGCCTCTTCTTCTTCTTCTAATTGGCATTACATCCCCACACTGGGACAGAGCCGCCTCGCAACTTAGTGTTCATTAAGCACGTCCACAGTTATTAACTGCGAAATGGTGAGTTGACATCCGGGACATCCTAACATAGTTCTGGTCCTCACAAGTTCCAATACTCAGGCTTCCATGGGTCTTCCGATGACAATTGACCGCCAGCTAAGGGTTGCGTACTTAGCTGGTAGTGCAGCCTGGGCATTGTTGTCCTTCTGACATCAGCGAGAGTGAGAGGGTGCGTCCTGTGGGATCTGCCTAGGATGTGGTAGGGTTCGACAGTGGGCTCTGTTGAACTTCTATAAAAAGCTGCATGTGTCCCCAAGCAGGCCCTATCAAAGCGACCGTGTGCCGCTCAAAGCGCACTAGCCTAGTCCTGGTGTTGGGTGGGACTTTAAACAAATTTGACCCGACTGATCGAGCGTCTGTTCACCAAGGAGGTGCGGCTCCAACAGCGTCTGTTCTGGCATCCAGCGGCTGAGTATGAAATGCTATTCCTCGGAAGCTATACCTAAGATGGCAGCCCCATCCCGGTGGATAGGGAACCTTGGGCCAACAACCTACTGTTCCCGAAACATCATTTTTTTCGAGAATCCGATAAAGAAAGAATACGGACTGATTTTACGGCGACGACGCTTAGCGCGAAACAACGGACACGAATAGGAACATGGAACGTTTTAACCCTAGCCCAGCAGGGTAAATTGGCACAACTTGCCAATGAGGCACGCCGCTTGAAGCTTGAGATCCTGGGACTGAGTGAAGTACGTTGGCCAAACTTTGGAGAACACAGAACGCCGTCGGGACAAGTTCTGTTATACTCTGGTTTACGAGGTGAACACGCTCCCCGGCATCGCGGAGTTGGCTTCCTACTAAGCGCTCAGACACACTCTGCGCTTATGAAGTGGGAACCTATAAGTGAAAGGATAATCGTTGCCAGATTTAGAACACGGGTCCGAAACCTTACTATAATCCAATGTTATGCGCCAACCGATGCTGCCGATCTGCAAGACAAAGAGAACTTCTACAGTCAACTCAATGCCGTCGTAGATAGAATTCCGAAGGGTGATATCAAGATCTTTTTGGGCGACTTCAATGCGAAGATCGGATCCGACAACTCGAACCATGAGCGCATTATGGGACGCCATGGTCTCGGAGAAATGAGCGAAAACGGAGAGCTGTTCGCAGAATTTTGTGGTAATAACGACATGGTGATCGGGGGATCGCTCTTCCCTCATCGACCGGTTAACAAGGTCACGTGGGTCTCCCGTGACGGCTTTACAGAAAATCAAATCGACCAAATCTGCATCAGCCGAAAATGGAAACGGAGCCTTCTTGATGTACGGAATAAACGTAGTGCCGATGTCGCGTCTGATCATCACCTCCTCATCGGCGAAATACGCCTACGCATTGCGCGGATTCGTCGGCAGGAGGAAGGAGTTGGACGACGATTCAACACACGCCGACTGGAAGATGCCACGGTGAAACGGTCCTTCGTTGAAGAGCTGGAGACGGGTGCTGCAGATATTCCGGAAGGTGGCAGCGTGGAAGACCAATGGACCGCCATCAAGAATGCCTTCATCGCCACCAGCGAGAACAATCTGGGCGAACTACGCACCCAGAGAAAACAATGGATCACCGATGAGACCTGGAGGAAGATAGAGGAGCGAAGAGAAGCCAAAGCCGCGATAGAGCGATCGAAAACCAGAGGAGCCAAAGTCTTAGCCCGTCAACGATACGCGGCTCTTGAGAAGGAAGTAAAACGCTCATGTCGACGGGACAAGCGAGCGTGGGCAGACTCTCTGGCCGACGAAGGAGAGAGAGCCGCCGCAACCGGGGACATTCGCCTCCTCTACGATATCTCACGACGCTTGAGCGCGGCGAAGATGAATGCAACGATGCCTGTGAAAGACGCGAATGATCAGTTATTGACCGACCCAACTGACCAGCTGAATCGCTGGTTCGAGCACTGTGCAAAATTATCCTAGCCCGGATTCAGGAGAAGATCGATGCGACTCTCCGGCGGCAGCAAGCCGGATTCCGTGCCGGAAGATCCTGTGTGGACCATATTTTCACGCTCCGCATCATTCTGGAGCAGGTCAACGAATTCCAAGATCCCTTTACTTGGTATTCATTGACTACGAAAAAGCTTTCGACCGTCTCAATCACGAGAATATGTGGGGCGCCCCGAAAAGCAGGGGAGTTCCTGAGAAAATCATCGGCCTCATCGAGGCACAGTACGAGGCCTTCTCGTGTAGAGAGCTGCACAATGGGGTCTTGTCCGACCCTATCCGGGTCGTAGCTGGTGTGAGGCAAGGATGTATTCTAGCACCGTTACTGTTCCTCATCATAATCGACGAGATTCTGGTAGATGCGATTGACCGTGAACCAAACCACGGGCTGTTATGACAGCCTATAACCATGGAGCATCTAAACGACTTCGAATTGGCTGATGACATTGCACTCCTCGCGCAACGGCGCTCTGATATGCAGAGTAAGCTCAACGACCTTGCCGAGCGCTCATCCTCGGCAGATTTAGTCATCAACGTCATCAAAACCAAATCGTTGGATGTAAACACGGTGACTCCTTCCAGTTTCACAGTAGCCGGGCAACCAGTGGAGAATGTTGAAAGCTTCCAATATCTTGGTAGCCAAATGGCGTCAGACGGCGGTACCAAGGCTGCTTTTTGAGAGTTTAAGAAATATCTGGAAAAACAGGCAGAATTTGAACTCTAACGTGAAATCTGTGCTGTTATACGCTAGCGAAACATGGTGTGTATCAGTGGAGAACACTCAACGGCTGCAGGTGTTCATTAACAGATGCCTGCGGTATATAATTCGGGCCTGGTGGCCTCACAACTGGATCTCAAACAACGAGCTCCATCGTCGTTGTCACCAGAGGCCGATAGGAACAGAAATTCGGGATCGGAAGTGGGGCTGGGTCGGCCACACTCTACGTAGGGGCGGAAACGAAATCTGTAAACAAGCATTAGACTGGAACCCAGCGGGACATCGCAGCAGAGGCAGACCCAGAGGCTCATGGCGGCGAAGCCTCAATAAAGAAATAAAAGAAGTCGACCGAAATCTAATTTGGCAACAGGTTAAAGCGATAGCCGGGCAACGCTCAGGATGGAGATCTTTCAAGTCGGCCCTTTGCACCACCGGAGGTGTACAGAATCCGTAAGTAAAAGTAAGATATTTTACATATTTCAACAATATACAGAAACTTAACTCTTGGAAAAATCTACAAACATTTTCCGGCAATCAAATGCGATCAAAATAACTTCCGGCGTAATCACCGCCGACCAAAATCACGATAACTGCCGCCGCCGACGAATTCTGGACTGGTGCACACCTCTAGTAGAAAAGCTATTATTGAAAAAAAAAACCTGATTTATCCATGGAATGATTTGCAAGATTTTCTCACTAATCAATTCGTCTTGAGGTCAGCTATGTTTATCAGTGGCGTTTCCCTAACCTCAATCTACCTGTGCACTAGACTTAAATTTAAGGAATTGCGGAAACGCATAGATTTACTAGATTTTGATTAGTTTAAACGACTCTGATAATTTTATTTTTCATTTGGACTGTCAAAATATCGAAATTTTCATTCAGTGTCAGTGCACAGATAAAAAGTGAGGTTACGCGACGCCACTGATGTTTATACACACAAAAAGTTTGCAAATTGGATGGGGAACGTTGAAAAATTGTCACAATACAATAATAGGCCGAGTTGGGAGAAACCCCAATGCGAATGAATTACCATGATGGAACTACAATAAAATAAGCTAAAATCATGAGACCTTTCGATCAAGTTTGATGAAACATTTCGATAAAGTATTTCAAATAATTTCCCATTTAAATTGAAGTGTCCGAAGTTTGAATATGTCCGAAATTTTATTCTTCACGGTATTGTTATTTCTGAGCTAATGATATTTCCGAGAAGTTGATAATTGAGGGAAAATTTTATTCTCGTCCAAATGTTATTTTCGAGAAATCGTTATTTTTGGAGTGAAGTTCATTTTCGATAAATATAAAAATATATAAATAAACAAATAAATAAAAGTTCATTTTCGATAAGTTATAATTCAGGGAAGTTTTATTTGATGAAATGTTTTTTTTCGTGGAAATGTAAATTTTGGTGAAACGTTATTTTCGCGGAAATATTATTTACGATTAGATGGTATTCAGTGAAAATGTTATTTTCGGGGAGATGTCATATTCGGCGAAATGTAATTTTTGAGCAAATATTATTTTCGAGCAAATTTTATTCTCGAGCAAATATTTCCGGAAAATTGTTATTTACTGGGAGATAAAATAGGTAACCGTACCCTAAGTTGATGTATTGGGGTTTTATGGAGATTTATCTTAATTTTACACTTTACGATGGTTTCAGTTGATGCGTCGTGCTTTAAATATCCTGTATACTATTGAAAACAATGATTTTTCTTGATAAAATTGACTCCCTTGCACCTTTAGTGGTGTAACTGTATCAATAGTGGAGAGTCTTTTTTTTTTAAATTAATTTTTGTTGATGTTAAATGACATCAATCTAATTTTTGTTAGCAAATCTATTAGTTGGCTGAGGTATTAAAGCTGTAAATTTCCCATAATCATCAATTTAAAAAAAAATGTTTTTGTGGATCTATTAATACCTAATGGTATTCTGGGGCAAAGGTTATACAGTGATCGTTCGCTAATTGGGGCACGACCTCACCCCAACTAGCGAATGCCGTTCGCTAATTGGGGCGGTTTGACAAGCATCTTTTTTACTTTTTGCATTGAACAAAAGAAAATTTTACGCGCCAGAAAATATCGATCCCGCCAAACACGGAAACAAAACGTCAACGCGTTTTTGACATCACATTCTGACGTTTAGCTGCTTTTTAATTGGGTTTCGCCCCAATTAGCGAACCCCCAACTAAAAAGCGCCCCAACTAGAAAAAAACCCAATTAGCGAACGTTCACTGTATACGGAAAAATGTTGTTTTTGAGGAAATTATATTTTCGGGGAAATGTTTTTGTGTTTTTGACAAAATTTTCAATTCGGGGAATTGTACAGTCCCAATGAGCCTCGTATGAAATAAAGACTACGAAATTGTTTTAGTGCCTACCCGCATAAAAAATACAATAGAGTTGCAATAAAAAGTCATAAAAATACAATAGGTGTATTTTAATTTTGAACATTAGGCTCTATTGTTTTTAAATCATACAAATTATGTTACCGTATTGTAGTTCCAACTGACGTACAATAAATGCTATTGCCAGCAAAATGTAGACAATATAATTACAATAAATTTTATTGTAATAGCAAAATTTTGTCCGAAAACGACCCCCATTTTCTATTTTAAAATTGACATTTATGTTATTCTATTGTGAGCTACAGTAAAATTGATCGTAATTACCATTAATTTCAGCGCAAAATAATTTCTATTGCAATTCTATTGGGATTTTTTATTAGGGTAACGCTTTGCATCCGATTGAAAGATTACCGTGGATTTGTCCTTCAGCTTTCTTACCTTTCACGTGGCATTGGCGATCAGCTGCTCCTTCGTTTTGGTAACGAAATCTTTGGAGTAGATTCACCGTTTGATGGTCGCCAAAGTTTTGTTCAACGGTCGGCGCAGTTGGGGGACCTGAGGAGAGAGGTTGGCGGTCTTCGGTACAACGTTTAACTTCAGCCATTTTGGTTTTTTGGGTGATTGCCGGCCGGTCCCCATTAACGCTACTGCATACTATCATTGTCGTCTTGTCCAAATACTTTGACATCTTTAGCACCACCATCGTGACAATCCTTGCCTTTCATGTTGTGCTATCCAATTTTAAATAGCAGACAAGAAAGAACATAACTTATAATAAACCAGAAGCGTGTTTCAAAGGGACTCAGGAGCATCCCTGAAACTCTAACTACGCGAATCATTCGATCGATCCTGCGCTTTGTTTAATCATGTCAACCAAAAATCTGTATTTGTGCATTAACAGCCAGAACTGGTTCCGATCGACTGTATCATATGCGCCTTCGAAGTCGATGAAAAGATGGTGAGTGCACCGATCGTAAATATTCGCGGCATTTCTACAACTAACATGGTAGAGTATTTGCCCATGATACCCGCCTGCCCCACGAACTCTTTTGCTAAAGTTGTCAGTTGACGGAACGCTATTTGGAAAAGTACCGCGTAGCTGATTTTCCGCAGACTTTTCGACGTTATCCATCATTCGCCGTCTTTGTAGATGGAACACGCAAAACTTTTTAACCATTCTTTGAATGGATCCTCCTTCCCCCAAATTTTGATAATTTCTAATTTATTTTAGCAGTTCTCCTATTAATTGATTAACCTGAACGATTTTGATGTTTTTGGGTTGTGAAGAATTTTATAAATTACAACAAAGGAAAAACGTATCAAAGTCATTAAATGGCATCATAGCAAAGTTGACTTTTCTAAGAATCGTCTTTTATCTTCTATCCAACTAAATCAGTAAACAAGTGAATCATCTGTTTGGACTGGTTTTCTCCGGTTACTTCTCAACCTCCACTCGTCTCGTTTTGCGCCGTATTCTTCATTAGAGAATGAGTCAAACCTCATATCACATCTACTAGAATTACACAATATGATATTTGTTTGATATATACAGTCTCAGATGATATAGATAACCAAGTCATTGTCATAATATCTTTCGCCTGCCGGTTGGTTTGATATGATAGAATTTTGCTTCTCGCCAACTCATGAATATAATCTTGAAGCTTGCTTTGGAGAATACTTTTTCGTCCTGATTAATCCCTAATGTTTTAGCAAAAATACTACATTGTGATGCAAAACCGCAAAACCGAATGCATTTCTGTGCAAAGTGAGGCACACAAAAATGGACGCCAAAAACCCATTTAAGTTGGATTTTCTTCAAACTTTTACTACAATGTTCTGTTTAGGTTTAAACTTCAATTGCTTAATTAGATCTCCTCTCCATGACATATGGCCCGTATCGTACCCTTGTTGCCACTCATAAGATTTTGAGCATTGCTGATGCCAACTTCTTTTAATACTTTTAATCTTCAAAGTCAGGTTATTCTCCGATACATAAGTCTGGCACTCTGTCAGTAATAAAAGCTCAATTGGGCGATGTTCTGGCAAGTTCGGTAGGTTTACATCGGCGACGCAGTAATAGAATACAAAATCCCGTTTAATAAAACACCGTCTCGCCTCCGTGAGACATCATACAGGGGAGGAGGAACTTCTGCAATCACTAGTGCCGAAAGATTTTCCCGTTGATATCATCTATGGCTAATCTTTCCGCTCCGCACAGATGATCTGCCACACCAAGAACTTTTTGCGTTAGCAACACTGCCTATGATCGCATATCAGCCCGAGCTTTGCTGGATTTCCTATTCGTATGGGACAAATATGCGATTGTGGCAGCTCTGAATCTATTTTGGTGTAAATCCATCGTCCATCTATTGTTCATCGCGACGTACTTCGGTATCGTCAACCACTCTTGGTAGAGCTTGTTGGATGTCACAGGTCGGTGTTTTTCATCCTTGCATTTATGTACCTGCTTGCCTGACACTGCGTCGTTTAATATCCTTCGATGACTTTCATTTATAGTAGTTAAGGTTCGCTTATTAATTTAGTAAGTAAAAGGCCTCGGCTAGATTAAGATTGATTTCGATGGGAATCTCAGTCACTTTCTTGCGTAATCCTAACCCTCGTATCATTTGTACCAACCACGGATTAAACATTTTCAAGCATAGTTTAAAAACTTTCAATTAAAAACCTTACTAATGTTCGCAAAAGCATTAATTTATGACATAAAACAAAAAAAAATCTCTGAATAACATAAATCGTACCAACTGCAACCTCTTATGGCTGCCATCACGTAAGCAGTCTCAATTTCGTCCCGAAATTGAACACCAGCTGTGGCCTCACGCTCAAATCCGTCCGCACTCATCAATTAGTCCGTGGTGTGCCATAATACCCATGTCCGGACCCGGCAGCAGCCGGGTTCCGACCGCAAAATCCGATCGACGTATCGGAAAACCACTGCCCGATACCGGACGGCGGAACGGAAACATCCAAACGCTCGTCGATTCCCGTCCAAATCAAACACTTCAGTCCCATCCCTATTCCTACCAGCGCACAGTGGTCCAGTTAGCATACAAAGCGGTAATAAGTTGTTCAAGCCGAACATAGCAGAGATAGAAAAAAACTTTGTTCTACAAAGTTGCTCCTAATGGTGAGGGGCTTTTTGAGGTTTTCATAAAAATTAGGGTGGGCCATATTTGAAAAAAATTAAATATAAAACTTTTTCATTTGCAGAGATATGGCTATACAATGTTCCGCAAAGTTATAGTTCAGTCAGATTCCAAGAATTTTGCTAAAAAAATTATTTCTCTAGCTCTTAAATTGACTGATTTAGAGCAATTTTCCCAAGTTTACTTAGGGTGACCCTTAAAAAAAAGTTTTTTGCTCTAACTTTTCTCAGCAATGTGATGTTCAGAGCACTTTTGTGCTTTGCAGGGCGCAACTTTTCATGGACTTAGCGTTGCCATATCTCATGCGGATCAAAAGTTATTGAGGTTTTTCTTCGAAAAAAACGTTTTCTTCTAACGGCTGTATCTATGAATGGCGCAAACATTTTTTCAATCTGTTTTCTCGACCTTATTCTACTACTTTCAGGCTTCATTCCAGGGTGTTTAAATCGAGGGGATAATTGGAAATAACCCCATATTATTGCAATGAAAAATTACCGTTTTTTCCATTTTTAAGCACTAATTTGCTATTTTTAAGTTAAGAAAATTATTTTGAGCTTTTTAGTGGAATGTTTTCACCTGTCATAAGACGAGTTTATACAATCCCATTGAATTCCACCACTTAATTGTATCTTGACATATACGTATTTCGACCTCAAAAGTAAGGCCGTCTTCAGTGTCTCGTACTTGACTCGTGTCTCGTACTTAAGTCGAGTCAAGTACGAGACACTGAAGACGGCCTTACTTTTGAGGTCGAAATACGTATCTGTCAAGATACAATTAAGTGGTGGAATTCAATGGGATTGTATAAACTCGTCTTATGACAGGTATTTTTAAGTGTTTTGCTTCCATGGCTTACTTCGTGATATGGCAAACGCCACACCATTTTGTTATAGAGCCTGAGCAGAAGCTAATATCTTGAAAACAGCAGTTCTAATGAACTTGATATGAATAAGAGGTAACATGACAACAAATAATACACTCTTCTTCTTTCCAACGATATGCTGATCCATAAGATCGGTTGAGAAATATTGGAGTTATGACAGTTTTGGTGAATCGAGAATTGACAAAAATCGAGGGGTCCATAAAAGTGATTTCGTCCATAACTAACGAGAGGTCCATCTCTCTGAAAAATTTAACTCGGATCCCTAATAAACTCGCCGAAAGCATTCTAATGAACATAAATTTGGGCATTTTCAAAGAACTCGTGCAAATAGTGGCTCGGTCTCAGCGAAAATTACTGACATGTATAAGATACGAAATAACAAAAAGTAATATACAAAATATTCAAAGCATAACATATGTTGTTATTACAATATCAAAGGCAAAACATAATTATTTTTTGTTTTGTATTAAAATATCTGATAATGTTATGCCTAAAGTATTTATTTTGGATATTAATTTTTGTTATTATTTTTTGTCATGTTACCTCTTATTCATATCAAGTTCATGAAAACTGCTGTTTTCAAGATATTAGCTTCTGCTCAGGCTTTATAACTAAATGGTGTGGCGTTTGCCATATCACAAAGTAAGCCATGGAAGCAAAACACTTAAAAATAGCAAATTAGTGCTTGAAAATGAAAAAAACGGTAATTTTTCATTGCAATAATATGGGGTTATTTTCAATTATCCCCTCGATTTAAACACCCTGAAATGAAGCCTGAAAGTAGTAGAATAAGGTCGAGAAAACAGATTGAAAAAATGTTTGCGCCATTCATAGATACAGCCATTAGAAGAAAACGTTTTTTTCGAAGAAAAACCTCAATAACTTTTGATCCGCATGAGATATGGCAACGCTAAGTCCACGAAAAGTTGCGCCCTGTAAAGCACAAAAAGTGCTCTGAACATCACATTGCTGAGAAATTTGAAACAAAAAAGTTAGAGCAAAAAAACTGTTTTTTTGAGGGTCACCCTAAGTAAACTTGGGAAAATTGCTCTAAATCAGTCAATTTAAGAGCTAGAGAAATAATTTTTTTAGAAAAATTCTTGGAATCTGGCTGAACTATAACTTCGCGGAACATTGTATAGCCGTATCTCTATAAATGAAAAAGTTTTAAATTTAATTTTTTTCAAATATGGCTCACCCTAATTTTTATGAAAACCTCAAAAATCCCCTCACCGTTAGGAGCAACTTTGTAGAACAAAGTTTTTTTCTATCTCTGCTATGTTCGGCTTGAACAACTTATTACCGCTTTGTATGCTACCTGGACCAATGTGCAGCGGGCCCGCACTTCAACCGACTAGGTACTATGCCGAGCGCAGCCGGTTCCGCCGAGCATGTCGCGTGTGTAGATCATTTCCACGAAGGCCGTTGGTTCATTAGCTTCATTTTTCGTGTGTCTGTCGTTTTCGCATTTGTGTACCACCTATATTCATATGTTCAGCCAACAACTAACTATACAAACATCAACAACAGCAATCCACTACTCTGTTGTCGTCGTCGTTGTCGTCTTGGACGACTGTGGCGTCCCATCCCCCCACGGTGCGCACCGTGAAGCGTAAAGCTAATGTTTGTGTTGGGGAGAGCCTGCTGATGATGGGGCTGAGCAGCGGGCCCCCATTGCAGCAGCCCCGTGTGTCAGACAGTCTTCGATGTTGGTCGTGTCGGGTTGATGGTCTCCGATCCGAGCGAACGTGTGTATAATTTATGGTTCAAAGAGGTTCCCTCGCGACACGCCGCCGCACCGCGCTCACCGGCCGGTCGCACACCTTTTTATGTGTGGTGCCCAGCGGCAGCAGCGTTCGTTTGAGTATATGTACTTTTCGAGTTTTCGGTGGGGGTTTTATGAAGGGGAGTTCGCATGTCGGAAAGGGGGGACATACCAGTTCAGCTGCTTTATTGCGAACAAGCAAGCATGCCAGCGTTGTGCTGTTTGGCGGTCGCTTGCCTCTACGTATTAAAGTTTGCGAATTTTTTTACTTTTGGTTTTGCCCTCATGGGAAGACTATGAAATCCTATTTCGAAATCCGTGCACTACATTTGTATGACCGACATATTTATTGATCAATTGTATTATCCTTATGTTAAGTATCAATCAATAACAGAGTTAATGGCTACCGTAGCCTTCAACTACGAATAAGGTCAATCTGAGACCCATTCGATTCCTACTACCCTACTTTGTACCTTGCTGTAAATTATTCAAGTTATGTCAATAATTGAAAATCGAAACGGATGGACATACAATTTCCGCTGTATTGACAATTAAAATGTCAATAAAGTTTCCATGTCTAACAAATATTCTCGTTCCCCACTATATTAAAAAAATTAAAACTAATGAATATAAAAAAAAACTAAAAATACCTCCCTCCCTAACTGACTAACTGACGGGTGTTTTTATTGACAATTACGAGAAGTGTCTGTACTTATCCTATAGCAAATTTTCTATTGTTGACAATCGGATTTTAGCCTTGCAATAGCTCTTAACAAACATCTTCCTGAGTTACCGAAATCTTTAGGTGAACCATCCCCCCGTTTTTTTTTTGTTATTCGCGAAATTTATGCTTCAGCACGATGTTTCTTTTTTGGCTCGCAAACCACGAGCACCGAACTTTTGTATACCTCTACTATGGGACGGGTAGGTACTCTGCGGTGTTTGTTCGCATATTCTTCGCCGTTCATGCTCAATTTTTGCGATCCCGGCCCGACGAATTTGGCCGAAATGATGAGCCGTGTGATATTGGGGATCGCACAGCAGGAACCACGCGGTAAAACGTATAGGCCACAGTTCTATGTTCCCTCCGTGTGTTCTTTTTTATTTGTGACGACCCACATAGGTGGGTACGTGTGAGTGTGTGTGTGTGTGTTTGTATGTGCGAATTAGTGCGGTGTTCCTTTGCGGCGAATTTGCACGGCAGAAGCATGCTTTTAGCACACACAATTCGGAATGCTTGGTTGGTTGGTTGGCCGTTCGAGTGGAGAACGTATAGCGAGCAGGAAGAAAATTACTGCGCAATTTCTTGCGGATCAATCAATTTGTGTGGGATTTGTTTCGGCCTGGCCTGGCTGGAGTCACTGGTCATGCATCATATACGTAGGGAAGTAAGCAACAGAATAATGCAAGATGACGCGGAATTGTGGTTGCAGAAAAGGGAGGAAACAGCTAGCAAAATATAAATGAAGCAAACGGTAGCGCTGAAGCAAAATTGAATAATTGTATTTCCGACAAGAGCTCCGATCTGAGGAAAAAAAGAAGCATAATCTAATGAGACAGCCTTTGGCGCACTAGCGTGAGGTGTTAGTTTTAGAGTGTGAAAATCCTCTCGCTGAACATGAATTGAACTCCTAGTCAAAAAACGAAGCATTTCAAATATACCAACTCATTATTATAAACCTTGCTTTGGACATAATGTTCTAGAATGATAGACACATTTTATAAACCTACTTTTATATACGCAAGTGAGTTAAGATTTTTTTCTTCGATTTTGCGAATTCTAGAATAGCTGCTCCGGTTGTTCATCTCATAGCTCCCATAATCATTCCATGCTTCATTTCCTGTTTTTGAATTAAGATGCACTTGTTATAGTGAGATGGAGGTAGGAATTCCTGACTCTCGTGACAATTTGTTCAGGGTGGATATAAACGGCATGTTTGCACTCAGATGATAATAAGAGACGATAAGAGAGTGATAAGTTGAAAATAAAAATGGAAGGGGCCTTCCTTTGCCGTGCGGTAAGATGCGCAACTACATAGACCATGCTGAAGACGGCTCATGACATACGAATGCAAAAATGGTAACTTGGCATAGAAACCTCGCAGTTTAAAACTGTGGAAGTGCTGAATAAACACTAAGCTGCGAGGAAGTTCTACCTGGAATATAGACATTACGATCTAAAGGCTAAGCTGATGGCTCCAAAGGAAACCAGAAGTTATTCCGAAAATTTAATCCCGAAATCAAAATAGATGTCTTTCAGGAGTTCAAACGAATTTCTTGGCCGTCTAGAAATTAGAACGAATTTTATCCAATAATTATGGCTTAGATTTCCAATAATTATTAGCTTAGAATTAGAACGAATTTTACAAACTATGGCTTAGAGTTCAAGTAAAACCTTTTCAGAAATTCAGATGTATTTCTTCTCCACAGACATTTTACTCTTTCCAAATCATTTTTCTTTTCCTAAATGCAGTTTTTTTTTCTTTTCATGTATTTCAGATAATTCTATAGGCACCAACATAAAATTTCCATAAATAATTTTTAAAAAATCATGAAAAATTAGGAAATTGTCAATAAAGAAATCAGGGTATAAGTAACAAATGAATATTAAGTTTCCACAATTAATGCATAATTGCCATAAACAATTAAGAATTTTCAACAAAACGAAAATAAATAAGCACTTTTAAAAGCAAAAATTGCAATTAAGGGGGTTAGAAGCAGAGGAGTGTAAGTGACATTTTGTTCAAAATTGAGTTGACTGCAGCAAAAAATACTTTGGTTCTCGAGCTTTGCGACAATATGTTGATATAGGTTGTACGATGTTGTACGATGGCACGGCAAATGCTGGGTAAAGCGTACCATTGGTACTTCGCGTACCTGAAGGAATAAAATAGACCCCATCTCGCGGTCCTTAGCCTCTTACCCAGCAACTCCTATCCCTACCTCCCCGCGGTGCTGGCCGGGATACGAGCAACCTTAGGGAAGATCGGGTAACCAACCCCGGTGGGAACTATGGTCGTATGCTGACAGGGAAGGAGGTGCAAATCTTATTGAGCGTCTGTTCTCCATGTCAGGATCGGCTCACAACAGCGTCTGTTCTCCATGTTAGGGGTGGCTGATCATCGTCCGAGTGCCAGCGAGGGACTCTAAGTGAAACTGTGCACCATGGTCCACCGGAAATAAGGAGGAATGGTCCTCCGGAAATTTAGGGGGTTTGGTGTCAGGCCCTGCAAGCCAGCCTTTAAAAAATCATAAGCAACGAACAATCAACAAGAGAGTACGGACCGGAACCATCGGCGAAGACCACTGCGACGAAAAGGGACTAGCGATTGGAAACTCGGTTCGTGGAACTGCAAATCTCTCAACTTCATCGGGAGCACACGCATACTCGCCGATGTGCTCAAGGACCGTGGATTCGGCATCGTAGCGCTGCAGGAGGTTTGTTGGAAGGGATCAATGGTGCGAACGTTTAGAGGTAATCATACCATCTACCAGAGCTGCGGCAACACACACGAGCTGGGAACAGCTTTCATAGTGATGGGCGATATGCAAAGGCGCGTGATCGGGTGGTGGCCGATCAATGAAAGAATGTGCAGGTTGAGGATCAAAGGCCGGTTCTTCAACTTCAGCATAATCAACGTCCATAGCCCACACTCCGGAAGCACTGATGATGATAAGGACGCATTCTACGCGCAGCTGGAACGTGAGTACGACAGCTGCCCAAGCCACGACGTCAAAATCATCATAGGAGATTTGAACGCTCAGGTTGGCCAAGAGGAGGAGTTTAGACCGACTATTGGAAAGTTCAGCGCTCACCGGCTGACGAACGAAAACGGCCTACGACTAATTGATTTCGCCGCCTCCAAGAATATGGCCATTCGTAGCACCTACTTCCAACACAGCCTCCCGTATCGGTACACCTGGAGATCACCACTGCAGACAGAATCACAAATCGACCACGTTCTGATTGATGGACGGCACTTCTCCGACATTATCGACGTCAGGACATATCGTGGCGCTAACATCGACTCGGACCACTATCTGGTGATGGTTAAACTGCGCCCAAAACTATCCGTCATCAACAATGTTCGGTACCGACGACCGCCGCGGTACGACCTAGAGCGACTGAAGCAACCTGATGTCGCCACTGCATACGCGCAGCGTCTCGAGGCAGCGTTGCCGGAAGAGGGTGAGCTCGATGGGGCCCCTCTTGAGGACTGCTGGAGTACAGTTAAAGCAGCCATTAACGACGCAGCGGAGAACAACGTCGGGTATATGGGTCGAAGTCGACGGAACGATTGGTTCGACGAAGAGTGCAGACAGATTCTGGAGGAGAAGGACGCAGCGCGGGCGGTCGCGCTGCAGCAAGGTACCCGGCAGAACGTGGAACGTTATAGACGGAAGCGGAGACAGCAGACCCGCCTTTTCAGGAGAAGAAACGCCGCCTGGAAGAAGCGGAGTGCGAGGAGATGGAACAGCTGTGCCGTTCTCAAGATACACGCAAGTTCTATCAGAAGCTCAACGCATCCCGCAAAGGCTTCGTGCCGCGAGCCGAAATGTGCCGGGATAAGGATGGGAGCATCTTGACGGACGAACGTGTGGTGATCGAAAGGTGGAAGCAGCACTACGAGGAACATCTGAATGGCGCTGAGAGTACAGGCAGTGGAAGTCAAGGCAGCGGAGGAGATGACTACGTCAGTTCAGCGGACAATGGAAGCCAACCAGCCCCCACCTTGAGGGAAGTTAAGGATGCCATTCAACAACTAAAGACGAATAAAGCAGCTGGTAAGGATGGTATCGGAGCTGAGCTCATCAAGATGGGCCCGGAAAAGCTGGCCACTTGCCTGCACAAACTGATAGTCAGAATCTGGGAAACCGAACAGCTACCGGAGGAGTGGAAGGAAGGGTTATATGCCCCATCTACAAGAAAGGCGACAAACTGGAGTGTGAGAACTTTCGAGCGATAACCATCCTTAATGCCGCCTACAAAGTGATATCCCAGATCATCTTCCGTCGTCTGTCACCATTAGTGAACGAGTTCGTGGGAAGTTATCAAGCCGGCTTCGTTGACGGCCGCTCGACAACGGACCAGATCTTTACTGTACGGCAAATCCTTCAAAAATGCCGTGAATACCAGGTCCCAACGCACCATCTGTTCGTTGATTTCAAGGCGGCATACGACAGTATAGACCGCGTAGAGCTATGGAAAATTATGGACGAGAACAGCTTCCTGGGAAGCTTACCAGACTGATCAAAGCAACGGTGGATGGTGTACAAAACTGTGTGAAGATTTCGGGCGAACACTCCAGTTCGTTCGAATCGCGCCGGGGACTAAGACAAGGTGATGGACTTTCGTGCCTGTTGTTCAACATTGCGCTAGAAGGTGTCATGCGGAGAGCCGGGTGTAACAGCCGGGGTACGATTTTCAACAGATCCAGTCAATTTATTTGCTTCGCGGATGACATGGACATTGTCGGCCGAACATTTGCAAAGGTGGCAGAACTGTACACCCGCCTGAAACGTGAAGCAACAAAAGTTGGACTGGTGGTGAATGCGTCAAAGTCAAAGTACATGCTTGTGGGCGGAACCGAGCGCGACAGGGCCCGCCTGGGAAGCAGTGTTACGATAGACGGGGATACCTTCGAGGTGGTCGAGGAATTCGTCTACCTCGGATCCTTGCTAACGGCTGACAACAACGTTAGTCGTGAAATACGAAGGCGCATCATCTGTGGAAGTCGGGCCTACTACGGGCTCCAGAAGAAACTGCGGTCGAAAAAGATTCGCCACCGCACCAAATGTGTCATGTACAAGACGTTAATAAGACCGGTAGTCCTCTACGGACATGAAACATGGACAATGCTCGAGGAGGACTTGCAAGCACTCGGAGTATTCGAGAGACGGGTGCTTAGGACCATCTTTGGCGGTGTGCAAGAAGACGGTGTGTGGCGGCGAAGAATGAACCATGAGCTCGCCCAACTCTACGGCGAACCCAGTATCCAGAAGGTAGCTAAAGCCGGAAGGGTACGATGGGCAGGACATGTTGCAAGAATGCCGGACAGCAACCCTGCAAAGATGGTGTTCGCTTCCGATCCGGCAGGTACGAGACGGCGTGGAGCGCAGCGAGCGAGATGGGCAGACCAGGTGCAGAACGACTTGGCGAGCGTGGGGCGTATCCGAGGATGGAGAGATGCGGCCTCGAACCGTGCATTGTGGCGTCAAAGTGTTGATTCAGTGTTATCTGTTTAGATGTTAACTAAATAAATGAATGAATGAACGATGTTTATAAAAAATACGAAAATTTACAGAAAATTAGTATTTTTTTGATCTTCCATAAAAAAAAACAAATGAAAAGTTTGCACCCATTTTTCTCAAAACCAACTTTTTGTCACAAGACGGAAGACTAGCCCAAAAATATGCGCAGCAGCTGGAAGTGGCACTTCCAACGGAAGAGCAGTTAGGCGCAGCGTCTCTTGAAGATGGCTGGAGAGATATTCGATCCGCCATTAGTAAAGCTATGTCCATTTAGAATCCGGAATAATAAAATCATCTGTATCTCGGTAACGGATTGACGTACAAATAAGGTTAATACATCAAAACAAGGGTACTTCACTGTACTTTAAGGAAAAATTTTGATACAAATTATTTCTTCTGGTTTCTAGTGTAAATTCGCACCTTCTTCTTTATTCCTCTCATCAAAAGTTGCACACCTCCGGAATCAACTTCCTTGGCACATTTGTTCCACATTTTGGTCATCCGAGTCGCGTCCCGAGCTGTTTTTCCACTTTTATTAAGCTTCCGCTTCATTACTGCCCAAAATGTCTTGATGGGCCGGAGCTGTGGGCAGAAAACATTTTTTTCTCGAATTAATTTGAATACTGCAATCAATAGCTTTCACGTTGTTCTGTTGATTGCGCTATTGAAATCAATTCATGAAAAAAAGGTTACTTAGGTCCTTTTGAAAAGTTAAGCGAGAAATCTTCGTTATTATCGCAGTACCATTGGAGGACTTCCCGGCTGTAGTGGCAACACGCCAAATCTGGCCAAAACTTCACGGGACCTTTGTGGGGTTAATGAAGGTAGGCCGCGGTTTTTGAGACATTCCTCCTTGTACAGCTTCGAGTCTATCGTCTTATTCGTCACAAACACTTAGGTCTTTGCTCCACAGCTGCATATCCCATGCCAAAATCATCTGTTTTTTCTGCAAGTTTGTCCAAAAAGCAAACTTAAACTTCGCAGGAACTACTCCTCGTGCCGTCACCATGTAGAATTTTTGGCTAGGAAGCTTTCGAAATCCATTTTGACGTAGGTTCCATCGTCGATAAGCAAGATTATCAACGTGGGTGTGCAGATTTCTTTCTCTACTTTTGGCTTCCATATGGAATAATTTTTGACTCGCTGCACGAAACATCGTGAAATTCATACCACAGCAAGTGGGCGCCTAGGTAGACAAACCGCTGTAAAATAATTCTTGCAGCGGTCACTTTCCGTGCCGCTGCAATACAATAAATGATTCCGGATTCTAAATGGACATAGCTTTAGCGCCGCAACCGCTGCACTTGGCACGGTGCCCCTGGATCAGAGAAATGACTGGTATGACGGTGAATGTGAACAGTTAATGGAAGAGAAGAATGCAGCATGGGCGAGATTGCTGCAACACGGCACGAGGGCGAACGAGGCACGATATAAACAGGCGCGGAACAGACAAAACTCGATTTTCTGGAGGAAAAAGCGCCAGCAGGAAGATCGAGACCGTGAAGAGTCCGCGCTAATAACACACGAAAGTTCTATGAGAAGTTAAACCGTTCACGTAAGGGCCACGTGCCACAGCTTGATATGTGTAAGGATATAAACGGGAACCTTTTTACGAACGAGCGTGAGGTGATCCAAAGATGGCGGTATGGTGATGGACCTGAGAGAACGCGCGCAGGACATAATTTTACCAGCTCCGGATCTCCAGAAAATCCAGGAGGAGATTTTCCGGCTGAAGAACAACAAAGCCTCTGGGGTTGACCAACTACCAGGAGAGCTATTTAAACACGGTGATGAGGCACTGGCTAGAGCGCTGCACTGGGTCATTACCAAGATTTGGGAGGAGGAAGTTTTTCCGCAGGAGTGGATGGAAGGTGTCGTGTGTCCCATCTACAAAAAGGGCGATAAGCTGGATTGTAGCAACTACCGCGCAATCACATTGCTGAACGCCGCCTACAAGGTACTCTCCCAAATTTTATGCCGTCGACTAGCACCAACTGCAAGGGAGTTCGTGGGGCAGTACCAGGCGGGTTTTATGGGCGAACGCTCTACCACGGACCAGGTGTTCGCCATTCGCCAAGTACTGCAGAAATGCCGCGAATACAACGTGGCCACACATCATCTATTCATCGACTTCAAAGCCGCATATGATACAATCGATCGGAACCAGCTATGGCAGCTAATACACGAACACGGATTTCCGGATAAACTGACACGGTTGATCAAAGCGACGATGGTTCGGGTGATGTGCATAGTTCGAGTTTCAGGGGCATTATCGAGTCCTTTCGAAACGCGCAGAGGGTTACGGCAAGGTGATGGTCTTTCGTGTCTGCTATTCAACATCGCTTTGGAATGGGTAATACGAAGAGCAGGGATTAACACGAGTGGTACAATTTCCAATAAGTCCGTCCAGCTATTTGGCTTCGCCGACGACATAGATATTATGGCACGTAACTTTGAGATGATGGAGGAAGCCTACATTAGACTGAAGAAGGAAGCCAAGCGGATCGGACTAGTCATCAACACGTCGAAGACGAAGTACATGATAGGAAGGGGTCAAGAGAAGACAATGTGAGCCACTCACCGCGAGTTCGCATCGGTGGTGACGAAATCGAGGTGGTAGAAGAATTTGTGTACTTGGGCTCACTGGTGACTGCCGAAAATGATACGAGCAGAGAAATTCGGAGACGCATAGTGGCTGGAAATCGTACGTACTTTGGACTCCGCAAGACGCTCCGATCGAATAGAGTTCGCCGCCGCACCAAACTGACAATCTACAAAATGCTCATTAGACCGGTAGTCCTCTACGGACACGAGTCCTGGACGATGCTCGTGGAGAACCAACGCGCACTTGGAGTTTTCGAAAGGAAAGTGCTGCGTACCATCTATGGTGTGGTGCAGATGTCGGGCGTGGAGGAGGCAAATGAACCACGAGTTGAATGAGCTGCTGGGAGATTAATCCATCGTTAACACCGCGAAAATCGGACGACTGCGGTGAGCCGGGCACGTAGCCAGAATGTTGGACAGTAACCCGGTGAAAATGGTTCTCGACAACGATCCGACTGGCACAAGAAGGCGAGGTACGCAGCGGGCAAGGTGGATCGATCAGGTGGAAGATGACTTGCGGACCCTCCGTAGACTGCGTGGTTGGCGACGTGTAGCCATGGACCGAGCCGAATGGAGAAGACTCTCATATACCGCACAGGCCACTTCGGCCTTAGTCTGAATAAATAAATAATAATCAAACACTATAGGCGAAGGCAAACTTAATGACAAAGTTAGGGCGGAGTGGTCAGTGTCAATATTAACCAACGACTCAAGCGGCAAGGAAATAGTTGAGCTCGGCAAAGCGTAGTCGTTCACCAATACAAGATCCAGTAAGCGATCGTTGCGATTCAAGTTGGTATTAATTTGAAAGAACCCGTGCAAGTTGAATCCGTCAAGAAGTGTACAGCAGGCTGCGGGCATGTGCGATAGCATTGGGTCGATGAAAGATGTTCCATTGTTGCACCAATGAAGACCCGCTTGATTATAGTCACCGAACAGAAGAGCAGGAGACTGGAAACCTATTCGAGATGAGATGGATCGCACCGATTCGATGTGCGAGTTGATAATCGTGCAATCGTTCTTTCGGTCGGAGGCAGGTAAACTACACCGACACTGAGGAATTTCAACAATAACTCGCAGCTGGTCGAGCGTTTCGGAGATACTCGCCGGGTCAATGTAGCTGGTCATTTTATTGGAGACAGCAATCAATACTCCTCCACCGCGTGACATGTTACTGTTCAGGTTAGATCGGTCGGTCCTGTAGACGGTGTAGAGTGAACCGAAAAGTTGTGTAGAGTAAATACGATCGTCAAGTCAGGTTTCCATCAGGACGATCAAATCGTACGCTGCCTCCAATACAGACAAAAAGAAGGTATCAATTTTTGTCCTTAGTCCACGCACATTAGGTAGTAGACTCGAAGAATATTAGATGAGCTTTCGAGTGAGTCGGTAGAAATTGCAGACTGGAGAGCTTCACAATGGTTGTCAACCGGAAATAAGAGTGGGTCCTGCATATCTGGCACGAGTGGTCTTGGATTTGATGTACACGCAGTCGGCGATTCAGCAGGGCGCCCACAACGTGGAGTAATTTCAAGTACCGGATGATCAATATCACAACTTATTATTATTAAAATCTTTATCAAAGAAGTTTTTAGCTCAAGGCTAGTTCACCTCCAAAAGTCATCACAACTGTACTTGCCGGACGTTCAAGATCGGAAGCCCTCTATACCATTACCAACTTCAGGACTGGGACGATGACGATGAACAAAGGTGTCTGTGGAGAGCGCGACTGAGTTGGCTCGCGCGGGGCCTTTCTCAGTGATAGAGTGTGTCCCGGACTCATTAAAGTTGCTGCAATACCAGGAACAGTAGTATACTGCATGTTGTCGGCGGTGGTAATACTGGAGCAGCTAAAACTTGTCGAAGAATTAGACGAAGTAATGGTTCTAAAGGACGCATACTTGCCTGGAAGAAGTTGTCGGGAGATCCCGTCACCAACCACGACCGAAGGACTAGGACGACTCAGATGGCATGAATTTACGGGAAGCAGTACGACAAAATAGTGAACCAATCGGTACTGTCGGCGCCCACATGAGTCGCAGTTGAGCGCTGATAGTTACAAAAACTCCCCCAAAGCCAAAGTTCTGCACTCGCGAGTTTAATTTTGCACTGCCTTCTCTCATAGGGTAAGACACCCAGAAATCGCCCTCCTCCCAGTTTTCGCCCACCTATTTTAGAACCTTCATTTCTCGAAAAGTTCAGGTTTTTTTCATAATTGTTTGATGCTTGTATGGAAAAACTTTAACTGTAACTGTTTTCAACAACTAGTTTACGAGAAATGAAGATTTTAAAATAGGTGGGCGAATACTGGGGGGAGGGCGATTTCTGGGTGTCTTACCCTATGGGTCTTGATTCTGCATTGAATGTTTCTTACTGCTCACCTAGAATCGCATTTCAACATCACCTGAAAATATATTTTATTTTGCGATATTTAGATCATTCTCGACCAACTGTAATAGTCTAATCCATGTTCATGCATTAACTGCTGTAGCTGATCTCGATCAATTGTGTCACTTGCGGCTTTGAAGTCGATGAATAGATAATGTGTGGGCATATTATATTCGCGATATTTCTGGCGGACGGTGAACACCTGGTCAGTAGCATGGATATCTTGTATCCTCCCTGGTACTGCCCACGAACGTTCTTGCAATTGTTGTTAGTCGACGGCTTACAATTTTGGAAGTAGCTTGTAGAAAGCGTTCAGCATTGTGCTCGTGCGGTAGTTGGTACATTCCTGCATTCCATTTTCGTAGATGGGTTACCGTACATACATACCATACTACAAAACAGAGCCCATATTAAATCGAATAATAATGATAATAATTATTAAATACTAAATAATTATTAACATACCTGACATGAGCATCATTGTCAAAAACCCTAATAATCAGGTTCCTACATCTAATTCAAATTCAATTCGATATGAAGAAAGGTGCTTGGTGGCCTTGTGTCACTGCTTCTGCCTCATAAGCAGGAGATTAAGGGTTTGATCCCTGGCCCTTTCCAATTTCCTATTAGATAATTTCGTTAATCATATAACTCAATCTCTTTGCAAATCAAATTCTCATTGCTAGCAAGTATGATTCTAAATATAGAATTGTTATATAAAAGCTGCCTGTTCCTTAGTAGCAGTAAATAAAATGTAAAAATAGATTGGTATTCATTTGTACCCGCATACGAATGCTGTATACGGTCGCTATGCTCGTGCAGGCCTCATACAAGTAAGAATGTGTGAGGTTAATGTGCGGGTAGCGATGGTGTGGTAGACGTGTGCGTGGTATTAGAATCCAATAGCATTCAAATTCTAATTGTAAAAAATGAATCCCATTAGAATTCACTTTAATACTTTCTCATTACTCTAGTACTTCGAATTCTCATTCATATATTCCTATCCCATAGATCGCATCACTTACCAAAGTGAATCCAGATAATATATCCCTTCATACTAACACAATATCCTATCCTAAGACTATCGTGGAGATGCAGAGGTATACTCGGTCTCTAGTAGCAACGAGAGTTGAACTAATAATCCTTCCTTCCCTTGATGACCGTAAGGACGTGGCCGGCGCCGTAATTGACTTAGTAAAATGCATTGAATTTCCGAAATTTGCACATTGAGAATGATAGCTAAAACCCAAGCTCCATTCAATTGGTTCCCTGTGCAATTTCGCAAGTTCTAGTCAATCACGGAGTAGCAACTACGAATTGTACGGTTATCCTGCTCATGCTAATTCAAATTCAATTCGATATGAAGATTAGGTGCTTCAATATAAGTAGCGAAAACTCATGTGTATGTTCAAACGCAATCAGTCATGGCATTCCAAAATTCAAATTCTCTTTTATTCTAAACTATCCGACAAAAATGCTCAAACACAGTCTAATTTGTATTTTGGCGGAAATTGACCACTATAGAAAGCCAGTTAGTTTTACTACCGCTGCTGCACCGCTCGTAAACATTGCTAATTTATATATATTTCTTTGGAGATTTAAATTTTAAAAGGCTCTCGAATTCAATTGGATAAATTTGTGCCTCTAGCAGCGGTTGGCGGTGCAAAACGAACAAAAAATCGGGTTCCAAACAGGACCGGGCAAACAGCACTTAAACAACGCGAACAATACCCACAGGATGGACCACGCTTCCATTCGTTATTGTAGTGGTTGTTGTTGTTGTCGTCTTTCATTCATTTCGTTCTGGTTCGTCTTTTCACACATTTTAGGCTTATGAGTTCGAGTGGCTTGGGATATAAATATAAGGCGAACAATAAGATATACGCATCTCGTGGATGAGTGTTCATTAAGGGAGGAAGCGCCAAAATAAGCGCCTTTCATGCTTTGGCTGCATAAAAAATGCTTCAAATTGAAGGAAGCTTGCCAATTGGTTTGGGTTCTGCTTTTTGCAAAAACGTTGAACTGCGAAATAAGGTGAATCGCAATGGGTGGAGGGTCAAGTTCGGTTTACGTTCGAAACCAATTACAGCGGCCTGTTTTCGTAATGCATTATAAAATTTGCGCCGTTGCTTCGCACTGCTTCCGTCCATTTAAAGGTTGATTTTAAATGGACGAATCCCTTGAGGATTGGTTATAGAAATGATTATTATAGAGCTATGATGCTAATTCTTGAATGTGCAAGTTTTACGTTTGCACTATCTATATTATTAATAGCTTTCTGAGTTTTGTTGAAACTTCCAAACGGAAACTAATTGGTGAAAATTGGATGTCTTCTAGAAGTCACGCGAAAAGCGCCAATAAATTGCGACGATTTCCACGCTATGTTTACATAACCCAGGGTACTGGTGACACTTTGGCAACATATATTCCTTTCTTGAAACTCTCACCTTTCATATTGATCATTTACGCAGAATGAAATTATCAGAACTACTCAGTAGAAATAAGAAGAAATCAGTTCCTGACGTTATTATTATTTTCCCCCCACTGTAAAGCATATCGGCCGATCAAAAATAAGCAAAATTAAGACAAATTCCTTCGTGCGCTAACGAACTTCAGCGTGTAGATATTCCGGTTTCACACGAACATTTCTGCCGAGCTTTGCTTATTTCATTCCAATCCAAGACGATACACGGTACTGCATAGTGCATGCTGTCGTCGTCATCGTCGCATCTAACGTCCTTGACCATAAACAGCTTCGAGAGCATTAACTGGCGTGGTTGCGTCTGCCTCTGGTGCAACCTGCGCCACGGTGGAGTAGCTAGAACAAATGGCTGGCCAAAAACCCTTTCTCGTTTTTCGAACTTTTGCATAGTATTATATTTTTAGAATATTCTTCAATATTATCTCCATTATGTGTCATTGAAATTTTTACGTTTGTTCCTTATTAGTATTAGTGACAACCTATCAAAAATCATGTTAATTTGATGGTTTTTAGCGTGCCGTAAGACAAAGATCAGTTACCACTGCTGACTAATCTAAACAACACATATAATGTTAGGTTTATAGTACACAAAACATCATTTATAGACTGCCCTAGGACCTCCATGAGTTGGAATGAATTATATTTAACATTAAGATATTATTTCATAAACATAAATAACAATGAGTTTTTGACATTTTTTAACAAACTTCATTATTAAAAAAGTAGAAGTACTCCCTCGTATTCCGCTTCGAGATTGTACACACATGAAAATATAGGCTTTCATCTTTCCATTGCGGGTTAAAGATCATCCGCACTCGTCCGCAAACGAATTTGCGAGTAACTTCAAAATAGGTTGTTTTCATATTTTCTGCCATTGTTTTCAACAGTATACATATAGGCAGAACAATTCTTTTTTAGCTTTTTCTGGTTTTCGAGGCATTTGACACATAGACATGATTGAATACAAAAGTAACATACTCTGTTTTTAGTTATTCATTCGTTCATTTGGTAGGCTCAAATGCTGTAGGGCGTTACGGAGCCGATTAAAAAAAAACTTTTTAATACAATTTTGTAACCTAACCCTCAAATAATAATGTTAGTTTGGGGCATCTGCTACTCATTTGAATCTCTACAAAGCATAGCGAATGCTCTATTATCTTTCATCTCCTTCCCACTAACCAATCTTATGAAAAATCTAAATATCAATTGTATTGATTTTGGCGACAGATATGTAAAACTCGACAAACTCGACTCGGCATTGACAACAGATATGTAAAACTCGATATAACTTAAATACATAATAGTTGATATTATGTAGACAAGTTGAAGCAAAGAAATAATATGGGGTAGGGGATAAAGCGGGCAAGTGCCACTTCAAGCTAAATAGAAAAAATTCGAATAAGCAGTCTACTTGGTCTTAATTGAAGTAACCATATGAGGCAACCTTGTACATAGGACCAAAACAGGAAATAGAAAGAAACATTTCCTCTCCAAAAATAATCAATCCTATGTTATTGTAAGATGAAGATGTTTTAAGGTCACTCCTGACAGAATCCATGTTTCAAAGTGCTCGCGTTTTCGGGGGCACACCACTCGATACGAAGGCGGCGGACAACTGTCATTTTTGTTGATTCAGCTTTGCTGCGTCAGCATGCGTGAAAAAATAAAAATGACAGTTGTGCGTTGCTTCCGTATCGAGTGGTGTGCCCCCGAAAACGCGAGCACTTTGAAACTTGGATTCTGTCAGGAATGACCTTAAGCAAAAAGTTTATGAACGACCCATAAGGGTGCAAAAACAATAGCCAGACTTTTGTTTAATCAATTTCAAATTTTACGATGCAACTGATGTTATGCGTGAGTAATCAGTGTTGATTGTACGTTCTAGGTAGCTTTCGCTGCTAAAAATATAATACACTTGTGAAATGGGAATCTAATGTTTTTTTGAATCGATTAATGTTTACCTTTCTGTAATAGGCCCTTATCAAATGCTACGCGAGATTTTTCATTTTCCACGTTTCCCACGTGAATTAAGGACAAAAGTGTATGAAAACATGAACTGTTATGGAGCTGTCGCTTCTGTGTCAGTTTATAATTTTATTTTTGAACATTCAAGAAAGGTCATTTCTCACTGGTAGGTGAATTTGCACCTGTAAAAATGTTAAAAAATCGATTGTTACTATGTTTTTGCATCATAAATGCAAAATCTATCGGAAAACGCCGAAATATAATTTTGGCCAGGATTTTGGTCAAGTTACCCCTTAGTGCTGCGCTTCGTCGCGGAATTTCACTCCTTTGACAGTGGATAATAAACCGCACGCAGACTAATCGCAAAAAATGGCGTCCTTTCCGGACACCAATTTAGTCCCATTCTAGGCATTTAATATTTCGTCAATTGATTTCATGTGGCTGCCCTTTAAAACGCAACACAACAGACGTTGGGCAGTATCGTGGCCATGGTGGTGCAGCAAAAAGCGCGTTCTTGCAGCATTCAGGAGAGCAACCCATTTAAAAGACTGACCACAGCGACCACTTACTGTTGCAGTCAAAACATGTGGTCTTCATTTTGCCTGAACTGTTGAGCTTTTACTGCTGCTGTGGTAAGCAAATCATCATCATCATTATCATAGGAGGTAGGTATCGCAGTATCGCGATTCCAGTACTCCACGTCGTCATTGGGTTCGGCGGTGGTTAGTAGTGGTTGCAGCCGCGCCACATCCACTCTCTTGTGTGGTTCGGTCTTCGGTCGGAAAGATGCGAAATTGTTTACGGTCTCTTGCACCTGCGTGCAATTCTGCAAAGTGGTAGTCCTTCACTCCCGTCCCGTTCTGATGAAGCTTTTTGGCGTTCACGCATTGCGAAGTAAACACACCACATCCAGCGAAACCGAGACGATCGTTAACTTCTGAGCAGCAACAACAACGGGTAGTCCACCAATCAACAGGAGGTTCAACGATGCACTCAGTTCGGTGTTTGTTGAAGATGGGCTGGGCATAGGCGGGCGGACGACCTTCGTAGCATGAGCGAAA
Organism: Armigeres subalbatus; assembly: GCF_024139115.2. Classification (NCBI taxonomy): domain Eukaryota; kingdom Metazoa; phylum Arthropoda; class Insecta; order Diptera; family Culicidae; genus Armigeres; species Armigeres subalbatus. The sequence continues at coordinate 293,842,114 of NC_085140.1, read as the reverse complement.
CGAAGTCGCGTGGATCCCCTGGGGGTCATTTAATCAGCGCTGATAGAAGTAATAACCAGCAAACAGTGGTCTTATTTTCATTTATTTTGCGATGCGAAGTCGATAGTCAATACTATAATGTAACCGATCAAAACTGATTTACTCATAGATAAGATTTATAGCAAGTACCTACAGATTCCTATTTATTTATAATTAGTGATCAATTCGGTGACACCAATGGTTATAAATTATCAAATATTCAATTTATGTTCATTAATTTAGCTTAAATTGAAAGCAATTTCACAAAACAATACTCGATGTACAGATCTCAACAACCAACCACCGCTTTAACCAGGATGTTTGATAAACGGAAATTTGATAAACTGGTGCCAATTAATCATTATTCTATTATTTAATATTAACTATGGAACCATGGAATGACTTTTACAAAAATAGGATTTTAAATGAACTGTGAAGATTTCCTATTAATCCGGTGAATTTTGCACAAGCTGTGTTGTAGAATACCATTTATATCAATTTGTTCGGCCTTATTCTTGAATTTATATCAAATTAAACTTGAAAGTAACAGTTCAATATTTTTCCAATAACCCTCTCGCATAGCAAGATTATATATGACAGACATCGAATAGTAAGCACCCGCTATTCTCATCGACGGGCAATTTTTAATTTTCGGAATGTCACTTTTAGGTTTGATTTGATTTTGATTCGCGAATTGGACCGAAGCCCTAAACTGAAAAGTCTGAATAATATTCTGAAAAGTATTCAAATTATGTAACACTAAGGTGGTAGTCATCCTTCATCTTATCAACAGACAAGCGGAACTTTCGAACTTCGCTTACATAAACTTAGAGGACCTGAATGAGTGCAAGACAGAACACGTTTGTATAATAACGATAAAAAGTCGCTATAATCTGGTTTGTGCTTTGTGCGGTCGGCGAGTGAATAAACGATGCGTGTTCTTGTTTTCAGGACGTACGCAGAACGATCGCGCGATCATGCGCAACAATTTGTTCTGCATTGTGCGGCCGGTAAATTAATTCACTGGAACGCGTTTGGTCGTATTTTAGGTTATACTTTGGTAGGTTTGTGATTGGAATATTTTCAATGCGCCTCATATCCCATCCCATAGATATCCCATCCCATAGCATTGCTTAATGAAGTGAATAGCTTCCAATATGACCGTAAGGCCAAGACCGGCGCTGTCATTGACTGAAAATATTTAAGCTTCCGAAACGTGTACATTGAGAATGGATACCTACCTGGATACCTGGTTGGCTACAGCGTCGATACACATATGCCTGCCGTTATCGTCGGTCTTGGGCGATGTTCCTCCAGTTTCCCCGAACGTTCAGGGTCCTCAGGTTCGATTCCACCGCGTGCAGCCAGCTTGTTCGTGGCCTTCCACGAAGTCGCCGGTCTTTATCGGGTTCTCTGTTGATTATTGTTTTCGCTATTCTTTCTTCCGACATTCGCACTAAGTGACCAGCCCACTGAAGTCTGCCGTATTTTATGCGATTCACAATATTTCCATCTTTGTATACTTGATACAACTTATGATTCATGCGTCTGCGTCACACACCATTTTCTAGTTTCCCTTTGAGTATTGTACGCAGCACTTTTCCCTCGAAAACCCCGAAAGCTCTCCGGTCCGCCTCTTTTAGCGTCTTTGCTTCATGTCCATAAAGAGCAACTGGTAGAATCAGAGTTTTGTATAGAGCAAATTTCGTTTCCGTCTACATGTTGCGGGACCTGAGCTGGTTACGTAATCCGTAAAAGGCCCTATTCGCAGCAACAATACGCCTTTTCACTTCACGGGAAACGTCATTGTCACATGTCACCAGCGTTCCAAGGTAAACAAATTCTTCAACAACTTCAAACACATCCCCATCAAGCACCAACACCACTAGGTATTCCCCTATTTCTACCTGCCACCATGTACTTTGCCTTGATAGAGTTAATGATTAAGCCTATCCCAGTCCGTCTCCCTCTTCAGTGGGACAAAAGTCTCCACTACTGTTCTGCGATCGATTTCAATAAGGTCGTCCGCAAAGCCCAGAAGCATATGTGACCGTGTGATGATAGTGCCGTTCCTCTGCACGCCAGATCTTCCTATAGCGACTTCGAGTGCAATGTTATTATAATAAATTCGAATCAATCCGTCTAAGGTCACAAACGAGGTTGACACTTCGTCTGCAATCCGAATATTTGATTTCGAACCATCCAGCATTGCACGTATCAGTCTAATCAGTTTCGCCGGAAAACCATGTTTGGGCATTATCTGCCACAGCTCATTACTTTTTACTGAATATTACGCTGCTTTGAGAATGATATCCCCATTCATATTTGGTTATCTGTACAATTTTGCAAGTTCTAGTCGGAGTAGCAACTACGAATTATACGGTCATAATGCTCAAGCTCATAAACTTAGAGGACCTGGAAGATGAACAATTTATCAACATTAATTCAAAATGACGTCATTTGTCTTTTTTGCGTAGTAATTTGTTTTGCACGCCGTCGTTTGTGAGCTTCTGATTTCCTTTTTGTTTGTGTGATTTTGCTTTGTAGGGGAGTGTGCTATCGACCGTATTACTGCTTGATACACCTGGAAGATGGCAAAGTGAAAACAAATTATTTCTATTCCAGTTAGTAATTAGTCATTAGTTAGTATCGTGTTTTCGATTAGTACGCTTGCATGGTCGCGGCGATCGTGAAGTGAAAAAAAATATTTTGGCTTCATTTAGTGTTAAATTAGCTTGGATCGCCGTTTCGCTTGTATCTTATGTGTGTAAAACATAAGAACAATTGTAACCAACTTTTCATAGAGTAACTGATTTTCTAGAAACAAGTTGCATTTGCCGAAGGACAAAGTCTTGTTGACCGCTTTTGAATTTGTTAAAGATCGAGCATTGCCTTAAAAAAAATATCAAAAATCGTATTCAGCTACACATTGAATTATTACTCTTCTGAGCAGCAATTTGTTAACCTAGTAATTGACCATTCTTAACCCAGCGCGCGTACACGATCCGCTCTAAACCGTTTGGATAAGCCTTAAGATATGCTATTATTTTTGGTATGTATTACACCGGGTTGAAATACAATTATTGCATCGAGAAAAGCATTATCATCGCTGGGGGATACATTTGGGGATTTGTCTTTGTGTCCGCACAAATGGAATATTGCTTGCCAAGGCGACTTCCAATTGTTTGCTATCTCTATTGATCAACTGTTTCTTTCCTGTAGCGCTCACGGAGATGCAGGGGATTCTTCTGTTTGAACAATCAACAACAACAAATTGAACAATCAATGTAATCCCAAGTAACATTTTAAGTTTTAAAACGCTCTTGAAGAACATAATTTACTCTTCAAGAGTGTTCTAAATCCAGCATAATACCAATATGTTACTAGGGATAGTAGGAACTTCTAGCGTGTAAAATGATCCCACGATCACGATGTTTTGTTCTGCGTTGTGTGCGTGAATAAACTAATTACCGTGTTCCTCTAATAAGCAGAACGATCGCGCGATCATTGAGATATTTAGCTCTGCGTTGTGCGGGTAATTGAATTATATATCAAATACAAATTTAGTGCGTGTTCTATCGTGTTTCGATTAGTACGCAGAGCGATTGCGCGATCATTGACATATTTTGTTCTGCGGTCGATAAGCCGAATAATTAGTGCGCGTTCGATTGTGTTTTTGTTCAAACTTTATCAAACTACACGCTACACATGGCAAACCGTTTACCAAAACGAACCCTGCTACACTTCCTACCCCATTTATCCAACATCCCAGTGATTTCTCGTGGAAGTGCTTCGGAAGTCGGTTTCCATCAAAGCGAGTATCACGTCAACATCTTCCTACCTATTCCCTAATTGACCTGCATTCGGACACGGCCGGCGCTGGTATTGCTTGATTTTGGGTCACCAGTTTTTACACATTGAGGATGATGTTAGTCCCAAACATCATCTGTTGGTTCTCTGTGTAATTACAGCTGACCTGGCAATAACGGAGTAGCAACCATGGGCGGTCAATCATGCTCATGCTCTACTCCTTATCATGCATGGAAAAAATGTAAACAATTAACGAGCTCACATGCTGTTGTAGACTGGTCACACATACTTCACCATCTCTCATGGTTGTTTCGTAGATTGGCGTGGGTACAGTAATCACTGGATATTATCAACAATAATCTTCAACCACTTTAATTTAAAAATACTGACATTTTATCTTAAAAAATACTAATTCGATTTTTTCTTTTGCTTTCAGGTAATAAATCGCTACACAAAGCTCGTAAGTGTTATCATCAAGAAAGTGAGTTTTGTAAACGTAAATTTGTACGGTTATTAATGGCTCAATTCGAACCCTGTTTCAAATCAATACAGAAATTTAGAAAACACGATCTCATCGTGGGCTTCTTGGCCGAGTGGTTAGCGATGTCAGTCACCTTGAACCTCTTACTCGATTCCAACCACGTTTGGAACACGCATTCATTATTTAATGGGGACAATGATAGGAAGGGTTGGCAGATTTTATAAAAAAAGGGAGAAGGGTGTGGGCGGAGGGTCATTCTTTGAAAAATGAACAATTCAGTCCAAACGCCTTGACTGATTTCCACCAAAATTGGAACACATATTCTCTTTGTCAAGGAGATTGATAAAGAGATGGGGGATGCAGTATTGTTTATTCATCGATCAGCTAAGTGTAACTTCTGAACCATTCGATGGGCATGACGGACACATACAGAGGTACTTTCACCATTTTATATAGTTTAAAAAAAACTATTGAAAAGTCTTTTACCTGAATCGAATATCAGACTCTCATGTTTTAAATTTCGTATAAAAATTGAAATTTAATAAAATTGCTCAAAATTCCAACATTATAAAAATCAATCGAATGCTTTCTGGTTGTGTGTAGATGGCCAATTTTAGTCATATTTTAAATAACAATCATAATTTGTTAGATATAAAATGTAACTGTGGTGCAGAATTATTTTCTGTATTGGGTAACTGTCCCCCACGTCCGTACAGTAAGATTTTTCATGTGAACAAATAGCCATTCTTTATACCTGTTTTGTTAAACTAACTTTGATTCATTTCTTTCTTTTTGCTAAGGTATCAGAAAACCACAGGAATAAGCAGAAACGAAGATTGAAGATAATTGTTGGAGTAGGATATTAGAAATTTAGCTGAAAAGTCAAATAAGCTCTACTAACACAACTTATGTCTTTACTCATGTAACAGAAATTAAGTCATATTTGAACATGGTGCAATGGTGTCCGATACTAGAAGACACTTTCCAGAACCGTGAAAATTTTCACCAAAACTCATCATCAAAAAACATCGTGGAAACCCGTTTCCGAATATTCAAATATAATTTGTCATGTTTTGTGTATATGGCGCTTATTTTAAGAAGGCATTTTCTACATAATTCGCCTTAAACAGAAAAGATTCGTCAATTAAAAGAATGCATTATCTGTTCCCTAATGTCGGGAAGACGCGATTAGTTGAAGAAGGCATTATCTAATTTTTGTTCAGAAAAATATGTAAAGCTCTTTTAGTGGAATGTATTCAACAGTCTAAGACGAATTGAGTACTCTCCATTTTTGTTATTTTTAATTATTTTTTTAAATTTTTGTTATTTTTTTTACAACTAAAAGCAATGCTAATGGTGAAACCAATCCAATTCTAATTAATCGAGTCCTCGCGCTGGACTAAATTGATTTGTGATTTCGAATAAAAGCTTGATTTTTTTTTGCAAAACCACCTAGTTTCATTTATTTACTAAAAAAAAATCCCACGGTGAGTCTAAGTGAGATAAGTCTGACTTGCGGTTAGCGGCAGTGAAAGTGTGCTGAGATTTAAGATTTTGAATTTCATCAACACTGATTACTTAGTTACTTTGTTTGCAACTGAAAGTCACTATTTGGTTTCTTTTTTCAACAACGTTGATCACTAAAGTCACTATTTTGAGCGACGCTGATCGCTACCAGCCCTACTGTTTATAACAGATAATCCGATTTAATTTAAATTTGTTTGTAGGAACATGCAATGTCACCAAATGAAGTTTGGATTTAACTCGTAAAATAGCCTACTGTGCAGGAATGTTTATAATTAAACTGATAAGCTGCGCGCCATAATACGATTTTGATAAAATTTGTACCGACAAACCAATTTATTTTAATCTTGCATTCTTATGCGATGTGTTGTTATCTGGGGGCGAATGTCATTCGTGTAAATGCCTTTCAGGTATAAGTTACATTCGGTTAAACGTGTTTCGGATATTTGTTATGCTGGTATTTGGTTTTCGGATATTTGTTATAGACCCATTATAGAAAGGGAGGTATGTGGGTGGTGTAGACAAGGGCGTAGCTAGAGCGGGAAAGGGATGCAGGCCCCCCCCCCAAAATGGTGGAAAGATTGAACGGGTACTGAAATGAATTCCCTTAAACATGTGCACTTCACGATCCAATCATATTCAGAAACTTATTAGGGTATCCAGGATCCATAATATATGAAAGTTCAAAACAACTCGAAACATTACGGGCTCAAGAATTCTCATTGAAATCCTTCTAGAAGCTCCCCTGGGAACTTTTAAATTCTTCCGGAAAGTTATCCGCAAATTCCTCTGAAAATCGTTCGAAAATCCTTCTCATGTAATTGTAATTGTAACCCTTCATTAAATTTCAAATTCATGAGGAAATTCCTTGAAGATTTCTTTTTTTTTCTCTCCAAGGTTTAAATGTAGACATTTCTTTGGCTAATCTTCCAGAATAATCCTCGGCATTTAATTCAGAAATGCATTCGAGAGTTCCTTCAAGAATATTTCAATTTCCTCCCAAAATTGCACCAGAAGTTTCATCAGAAATTTATAACGGAAATCCTCCGATTTCGCTCCATAATTTTACTTGTAACTACATAAGAAATTCCTTCGGAAATTCTTCTAGGAACTTCTCCGGGTCTTAATCCAGGAACTCTCCCTTTAAATCCTCCGGGATAACTTCCAGGAAGTTTTCCGCGAATACCTTTATAAATTCAATACAGAAATCCGCTAGGATTTCATTCTATAATTCTTTTCGCAATTCCTTCAGAATGTCCTTCAAGCATTCCTCTAGAAATTTCTTTAGGAATTTATCCAGGAATTCGTCCAAGTTTTCCCCGGAAATTCTTTCAGGTTTTTTTTTCCGGGAATTGTCCTAGATTTCTTTCCGGACTTCACTCGGAATTTACTCCAGAATTTTATTCCGAAATTAATTTGAGAGTTCCTCCAGGATTCTTCCAAGAGTTCTTCCAGGAGTTTCCTCAGAACAAGCCACGGGAATTCATCAGGTAGTTTCTTCAGCAATTCATATGGGAATACTTTCAGGATTTCATCTGGGAATTTATGCATTAATTCCTCCTGGTATTATTCCGGAAATTCCTTCAGTTATTTCTCCGGAAACTCCTTCAGGAACTTTTCCAAGCATTATTTCAGGATTTCCTTCTGGTAATTCCTCCGGAAGTGCTTGTGAGAGTTTCTCCGGGAGCTCCTCCAGGAATTTTTCCTAGAGTTCCTTCGGAAATCCCTCCAGGAACTTCCCAGGGAATTCTTGGAGGATATTTGGCGGGAATTTAACGAGATACGGGATTTCGGAAGTTTCTTTCGTTCAGGAATTCATTTAGGCTTTCTTTAGGAAATTATCTAAAGCTATGTCCATTTAGAATCCGGAATAATAAAATCATCTGTATCTCGGTAACGGATTGACGTACAAAGAAGGTTAATACATCAAAACAAGGGTAATTTACTGTACTTTAAGGAAAAATTATTGATACAATTAATTTCTTCTTGTTTCTAGTGAAAATTCGCACCTTCTTCTTTATTCCTCTCATCAAAAGTTGCACACCTCCGGAGTCAACTTCCTTGGCACATTTGTTCCACATTTTGGTCATCTGAGTCGCGCCTCAAGCTGTTTTTCCACTTTTTCCACTTTTCTTAAGCTTCCGCTGCATTACTGCCCAAAATATCTCGATGGGCCGGAGCTGTGGGGAGTTGCGTGGATTTATGTTTTTATCCATGAAATCTTCGTTATTATCGCGGTACCACTGGATGACCTCCCGGCTGTAGTGGCAACTCGCCAAATCTGGCCAGAACTTCACGGGACCTTTATGAGCTTTATGGAAGGTCGACCGCGGTTTTTGAGACATTCCTCCTTGTACAACTTCGAGTCCATCGTCTTACTCGCTACAAACACTTAGGTCTTTGCCCCACAATTGCATATCCCTTGCAATCCAAAATCATCAGTTTTTTTTGCAAGTTTGTCCAAAAATCAAACTTAAACCTCGCAGGAACTACTCCTCGTGCCGTCACCGTGTAGAATTTTTGGCTAGGAAGCTGTCCGACATCCATTTTGACGTAGGTTTCATCGACGATGAGCAGGATTATCAACGTGGGTGTGCAGACTTTTTTCTCTCCTGTCGGCATGCATCTGGAATAACTTTTGACACGCTGCCCGAAAATTCGTGAAATTTATACCATAGCAAGTGGGCGCCTAGGTAGACAAACCGCTGTAAAAGAATTCTTGCAGCGGTCACTTTCCGTGCCGCTGCAATAGAATAAATGATTCCGGATTCTAAATGGACATGGCTTTACAAATTCCTCCAGAAGTTCATCGGAGAATTTCTATGGGAGTTCCTCCGGGAATTCCTCCGGTCCTTTAAAAATTCATCCAGGAGTTCTTATGGCTTATGATCCTCCAGGATTTTTTCCGAAAATTCTTCCTGTAGTTCTTCAAGAAATTCCTCCAGAAGTTCCACCGGCAGTTCCTCCGAGAATTTCTTTGATAATTTCTCCGGGAATTCCTCCAGAAATTCCTTTTGGAGTTCCTCCGGAAATTACTCTTGGAGTTCCTCCTCGGAGGAACACCCGGAAGAACTGCCGGTGAAACTCCCGAAGGAATTCTCGAAGAAACTGCCGGTGGATCACCCGGAGGAATTCCCGAAGATACTGCCGGAGGAGCTCCCATAAGAACTCCCGGAGGAATTACAGAAGGAACTCCTAGAAGAATTTCTAGAGGACCTCCCGGAGGGACTCCCAGAGAAACTATCGGAAGATCATCGGGGGGATTTCCAGCTAAATTTCTTAAGAAAGCCTAAATAATTTCCTGAAAACAGCCTGAATGATTTCCTGGAAGAGCTACAGGTGGAATTCTTGGAGGAATTCTCGGAGAAACTCCTAGATGAATTGCCGGGGGAATTCCCGGAGGAATTCTCGAAGGAACTTCGGGAGGAATTTCTGGAGAAACTCCCGGGAGAATTTTCAAAGGAACCCCTGGAGAAACTGCCAATGAATCTACCAGCAGAATTCCCGGAAAATATCTTGGAGAATTCATCTTATAGACAAATCTGTCATATCCCTACCGGAATAATTCTCGGAGGAAACTCCTGGAGGATGTCCCAGTGAAAATCTTGAAGTTTCCACCGGAATTCTCTCAGGATTTCTTTGGGAATTAATCTAGGAATTCCTCCAAAAATTCTATTGTTGATTTCATTTTCGGTATAATTTCTGTACGATTTTCGGTGGAATTCCTGGAGATTTTTTTTTGAAATTTTCACAAGAAAATATTTGAAGCTTTCACGGACAATTTTATAGAATTTACACAAGAAATTCGTAGATTTTTCGCGAAATTCTTAGGAATGTTTGTTTACTGGCAATTCTGCGGAATTTCCACGGAATATGCTTAGGAATTCCACGGTGCAATTTTTCAGAATTTTTATGAGAAACAGCACGAAAGAATTATCTCAAGAATTCCCTGCAGAACTTATGAAAGAGATCGTGGAGTAAATAATGGTAGAATTTTTGGATCAATTCCCGGCGAAATTGATGGTGGAATTCCTGAAGATATTGCCGAAAAAGTTGTTAGAGGCATTCCTAAAGAATCCCTGATAGAATGCCTTGTCGAAGGAATTCCTGGAGAAAGCTTACATATTGTTTTTTCTGCCTATTTTTTGATAAATATTATTTCAGGGAGGATTTATTTAGAAGTTCAGATGTATGGTTCTAGTTTTCTAAAACTTATGGGAGAATGCAGAATTTTTATAAAAAAATTAAAGCCTTTTTTAAATCTTTAAAAAATTAAAACCTTAAAATCTTTCTGAATACTAATTTCGTTAATAAATTTCTCACTTTATTTAAAAATATCTGATAAGCAATAAATCATGCATTTTTCAATCCATTATTGTTTAAATCATAATTGTTGTTAAATAAACGCACAACGCGAACGTTGCATTGTGGACGTGAATGCGTCGCGTTTATTGGCGTTGCGTTTTAGTACAAAACGCTGACTTCAAAGCCAAGCGCGACGCGACGCGCAACGCGTTATTGTGATCCAGCCTTTACTGTTGGTTGTGGATTTGGTTTCAAAGTTTTTGGAACCTAAAAGGAAATAGTACCAATCACTAATATTCATGTGTTTTTATAAAACTACGTTTCAGAAGACCTAAAAAAGTTGCCCCGCCCCCTACTCGAAATCCTGGCTACGCCCATGGATGTAGAGTTTGTTTTCCTTTGTTTTTAGATGTGGTAGTGCACGAACTCGAGCGGTTAGTTTTCTGGAAAAACAGTCATCACAATTTGAAAAATAAAACACTTGAACAATTCTGATGTGACTTGCTAACTCCAAGTCCAAAATCCGACTCTCTTCTTTATTTACAAAAACGTTATTTATAATTACTGGCTATTGTTTACAATTTTTCTCTCATTTTCAATAATGTTGCAGAATGTTGCATGCTACCTACATTTACTCTCATGTGACATTCTGCTCCGAGAGCATTCGTACTCTCTAAATAAACAATTATTTAACAATTGAGTCAGCTACTATTTCTAGGCCAGCTTATTCGCCAAGTTTTGCTTATACTTAAATATCCGTTGTTTATTTTCAACAGCGGTTGCTATTTGATAAACATAAATGGACAGGTTCCAACCTGTCCAATCTTTCCTTTTGTTCGTTTATATGACATACTTTAAATATAGAAGAAAAATGATGATTATTGCATGGCGTTTAGGGTCGCTACATCTCTTCCAACCCACTGAGCTTGAAATTAGAATTGTAAATTATCATTTCAAGTGGATAGTTGATGGTTTCGTTTCAAAACTTTACGGTTCTCCTGAAGCTATAGTTCAAACATATTCATGAAATATTCAAAAGTTGTCCTCTGATCATTAAAAAATACAAATTTTCAAGCAGTGTATATCTTTGTGTATTCCTTGATTCTATTTTCGTGCAATTTTCTGATTCCTCAAATTAATTTTGCTATAACTTTTTTTTAAAATATTTTCGCTTAATCCCTCTACACATATACTTCCTCGAGAGTGTCTTACCTGATGATGCCTTCTTAACTCGCCTAGCGTCTGCTTGCTGATGCTCGTTTCTTCATCATATCTCGTGTAGATCACTTGGTCGGTTTCAGATTCCGAGTGCAGGGTATACTCCTGGTGTGTTGTTTGGTTGTTTGAACTTGTAACGTAATATTGGATCTCCGTGGTGAAGTTTTTGATATATGATGTCTATCGTTTGCTGGGTGCGTAAAATTTGATCGTACCGTTCACTAGTAATAATTTGACGTGCCATCTCCGAATGTATATGTTGCTTTCCTCTGGTTGTAGTTCATGAATTTACTGCTTGCCTTATAGCAAAAATGTGTAGCTATTATAGTGTATCTCCAATAGTTTTCAGTTGATTCTCCGTTGATACGTAAGTTGTGGTGAATTGCCGTGTATACGCTGCTCAGTTTTGTTGTGAGACATTCGCATCTTTTGTTGTGTGATGCAAATTAGTTGTTATTGATAAAATTTTGCTCGTTTGATAATTCGCCTTGGGTTGATCCTCTTCATCACTTGTCTTCTATCGTGGGAGTTTAGTCTTCATGGTTTTTCTGTTTCTGCTTATCTCGGAGTTATTGTGTTATTTCGCCTGGTTAAATCTTCTTTCATATCGCCTTGTATAATTCATCTTTTCCTAATGTTCCTCCGAAAATTTCTACTCCTGATGTTCCTCCAAAGATTTCGTCCCGTTGAATCCGTCTTGATACCCCCACACTCTTTATCTTCAACCTTCCGTATGACCTGTCGTTCTGGTGATACCAATTAAGTCTGGTATGTATTTCTCGATACACGATGTCTTCCTTCGTTCGATTCTCGATGTCTTCCTTCGCCATCGGATGTTGTCTGTTCGTCTTCGCTGGATGTTCTCTCGCCCGTTTGCCTCTCGAGTAAGTTATTGTGCACATTTACATTTGGAAAATAATTGTGAACTATTTTACTGTATTTTACTACTCTACACTGTTTTTTTTTTTAACTTTACTGATTACCGGATAATGATTACATCTTCAATGCAATGTTACTATTTTTATGAATATGATTCTACTTATGGGGCCTTGCCTCCTTTAAAATTTATCGTTCGATAATAAAAAAATAATTGATTGTATTTCTTCATCTGATTATGTTATTCTCGCTGAATTATCCCCCGTGAAAAAAAATTGAGTTGAAGCAAAGAATGTATTCTGCAGGTTTTTGTACAGTTATATCTAAAGATAATATAATTTTCTGCGAAATACTTTCTGCCACATATTCCATATTATACCTTATTGGTTTTTTGTTTAGGTTGGCCTTGATGGTTAATTGCTGCAACTGCTCCCCTCCACCGTTTCTGGCTTTTAGCGTGTTTCTGAAATGAGACTTAGACCTCGTGTTTAGTTTATATTTCATATTTAGGCGATAATTTAACATAAAGCATATTTGAACAAAAAGCAAAATTCTCAGATTATTATTTTTGGTTAATTTAACAGTAACTTAGCTTGTTTGTAATACCTCGATACTTATAATTATTGCCATTTCCAAATTCTCTTTCTTTTCACGAGTCTTACTATAGTAATTTAAAAAATGTTATTTAGTATAACCATGATTACCTTTTCATTTATTTGTTTTACCTTTTTTTTTTTTAATTTCAATTCTCAAATTTTTCAATTGTCTAATGCCTTTTTTTTTTAAATTCAATTTGATATTGATTTTCCCTAGATTTCACTTAGATTCGCTCCACTTTGAATTTTTTCATCCCCATTTTAACCACATTGTCTCTTCTCACATATTTAATGATTTTCGTTTTGTTCATTTTCTCAGTCACTATTTGTTACATATTTAATCAATCATTCATACAACAAGTTCCATATTCACACATTCCGAGGACGTCTCCTCTTCTCCATTCAAATAACTGTTCATCTTCATACTATCAAGCACTCAAACATAATTTTTCATTTGTTGTCATACTCTGTCACATATTCCTTCTTTATGATATGTTTAATACAAGAGATTCCATCGCGCAAATCTCTCTCGGTACCTAAAACTAGTTTCTCATACTCATATTAATTAGTTTAAAAAATAATCACTTTCATTCTAGAATCATATTTTTACATTTCCGTTATACTTACAAACTTTACGAATTTCCATCGATTATAATTAATTTAGCTTTTTCCATATTACATATATATTTTTTTTAACTTTACTTGTTGTCTTCTCATACCTGTATTCAACTTTTAGTTCCTCATAATTCTTTTTTTTTTTTTTAGCATATGTCGTTCATATAATAATTTTGATATTTATATTACCTAATTTATCTTCAAGTTGATCTCATATTCTTACATATATTATTATCTGTTTCATTCTGGATGGCCATCCATTATCTTTTTAAAATGCTTTCTCACTTATCATCACTTGTAAATACGTTTGTAATAAATCATTCTGTTTAAATTACTGTTTTATCTTTGTATTTTAATTTTTCTCGCAACGAATCAATTAAACTTTTCATAGAAATTCTTTTTCATACCATTTTGTATTTCAGTTATTCAACAATATATATTTTATATCCCATTACATGTTGCCTTTTTATTTTTCCTTATTATCCCTCTTTCATATTTTCCCATAGTTGTTCTGTTTTAGACCCCAGCAGGTTACCCATTTTCATCCGTATTGGATTTATCATTATTTTTTTTTTGTGTTCTCCCATAATGCCCCTGTTTTAGACCCCAGCAGGTGTCCCTTTATATTCTCGTTCGTGTTAATGTTTTGTATTTTCCATAATTTTCCCCATAGATTTTACAAGCTTTAATAGAAGTAATAGTTGATTCGTGTTACACAGCTTTCAAGAAATGCTGTTGTTATACTTGTAAATTTAGGTTCGTTAAATTTAAATATTAATGCGTTGACTATACTGTTTATGCTAGTTACCTTCTTCATCCGTACATATAATATACGCCTTAAAAATGAAAACGTATAAATCATTTCATTCTTTGTACTTATTTCAGTTGAATTTATTGACTATTTTGTATACTATTTGAATGAATGTTTTTTTTTTTCATCATGCTTGCTAATATTTTAGTTTGTCTATAATTATAATAGTTATGCGCTTAACTAGATTTCATATTGTTTTAAATTTATTATATTTATATTTATTTGCTAAATCGTACTTATTGATTGTATATATAACTTATATAATGTAAATTAAAATGTAAAGATATCAAAAATAGTCTTAGTCAATATATTATGTATAGAACTTAAATCAATACTTATTCTAACTAAGTTTAAAACTTATTTTAAATAACTATGTTCTATCTATTTACATTACTTATGCTAATCCTTATAATGATAATCCTTAAACTTACTATGTAGACTCACCATGCTTGATACTAAGCTTCACTTTTCAGTTGTTGTATTTCTTTAGTCTGTTATTATGCACTTTTTCAAGTCTTTTCCCGTTTTTGATTATTGTAGTTTGTGCACTTGGAAGGCTAACTACTTCATATGGACCTCTCCATAAAGATTGCAATTTCTGTCCTGTACCTGTGGGATTGGCTTTCACTAAAACCATATCTCCCCACATTGGTTGCCAATCTTTAGCTGTTTTGTCGAAATATTCCTTCCGTTTCTCCTTCGATACTATCAAGTTTTCTCTAGCCATGTCGTGAATATATTTTAGAGTGACTTTCAATTCGTTGGAATAGTCTCCATAGGTAAATTCCATATCTCTCATTCTGTATATTGAATTAGGAATTCTTGCTTTTCTGCCATAGAGTAATTCGAAAGGCGTGAAACCAGTCGATGAATTAATTGTAGTGTTATACTGGAATGTAAAATGGGGTAAAAGCCTATCCCAGGTTTGTGGATCTCCTCCTATAAATTGGCGTAAGTAAATTTTAATTCTCTGTTGGATCGTTCCACAAGATTTGCCTGAGGATGATATGCTGTTGTTGTTATCTTTTTATTTTTAAAACTTTACAAACATTTTTCATGAGGTTGCTCACGAAATTTGCACCTTGATCTGTTACTAGTTCCTTGGGTGTTCCAAATTTACAAATAAAGTTATCTACGAAAGTTTTCGCTACAGTTTCGCTTTCTTGATTTTCCATTGCCGCAACTGTTAGATATCTGGTTAAGTCATCCTGTATGACCAGGCCATATTTGTTGCCATTATTAGATTCAGGTAGTACTACGATATCCATAAATATTTTATCGAATGGTTCAGTAGATGTAGTGGTAATCTTCATTGGAATTTTGTTTGAAGCACTAATTTTGTTCTTTTGGCAAGAGTCACACTGCTTTACATAGTTTTCAATATCTTTTCGCATATTTTCCCACATGAACATTGGGCTTATCCGCTGAAACATACGTTTACCCCAACATGTCCCCCAATGGGCAGTCGTGAAATTCCTTAAGTACTGTATCTCTTTCTTCATGTGGCACCCACATCCTCTCTTTGTTTGGGGCAAACAACGTGAATTTCTTATTTAATTTTTCTGCAATAAATCGTAGCATGTTTGCATATATAGGAGCTTGGAGGTTTCTAAACGAAATTATTTGAATATTTTTCGCTTCATTTGCGAATACTGGATGTTTGCTAAATCCATTCGTCAATTCATGAAATAATGTTTTCGGTTCTTCTTTTGATTGCTTGGTTCCGTTCAATATAATGCCCCACATTTTGTGATCTGGTATTGAAAATATGTTTCCATTCAAATAATCTTTCAGCCCATGAGGCAGCTTAGCCAATTCGCTCAACTCTTTGTATGCTGATCTGCTGTTAAGAATAACAAACGTTGCATCAATTTTATTTTCTGGAATTCTTTCTTTAGAATAGTTCAAAAATTTGAAATCAATTTTACCATCTCGTTCAGCGTTTTCAAATTCTTCGTATACATTCTCATGACATTGATCGTCATCTATGTTGAAGCTTAAATCAATGTTATCCAGTCCATCCATATCTGCGCTCCAATTTTTACTCGTTTTTCCATTGAAGGCTTTTGTGTTTGCATTGTCATGATTGGTCTTTTCCTTTTCTTGCTGTTGTATTTTCCTTCTTTGTCGTCTGGTAACGACTGCAATATGGTTTGGGCTACTTTCCTTCTCATTATCCGGCTGCTGCAGTCTAGATAAGAAGTCCGCTACAACGTTATCCTTTCCTTGTTTGTATCGAATATCAATTTCCAATCCCTGCAATTTCAATCTTAATTTGGTCAAGGTTGGAGAGGTTTCCTTCAAGTGCCATAGCGAAATCAGTGGTCTATGATCAGTGTAGACTATAAACCGCTGTTGATAAATATAATGTTTAAAATAGTTTACCGCCCATACGATTGCAAGTAATTCCTTCTCAATTGTATGATATTTACGTTCAGCGCCAACAAGACTCCTACTGGCGAATGCAATAGGTCTGTTTATAGATTTTTCATTTGAAAGTACTGCTCCGATCGCATAATCACTAGCGTCTGTAGTTAAAACAAATGTATCATTGTAATTCGGCCTTACTAATAAGGTATCTGAAGTTAGAAAGTTTTTCAGTTTTATAAATGCTTGTTGGCATTCGCTGGTCCAATTGAACTTTACGTTTTTCCTGAGTAAATCATTTAATGGTTTTCGTATTTCGGCTATTTTTGGTATGAATTTTCCATAGAAATTAACTGTTCCTAGAAACGAACGAACATCTTTTACTGTTTTTGGTGTTGGCATCTTTTGAATTGCTGTTATATTGTCTGTTACAGGATGAATTCCGCTTTTATTCACGATGTGTCCCAAAAATTTCAATTCGGTCCTTAAAATTTGGCATTTTGATGGTTCAATTTTCAAATTATGCTTACGAAGAGCCCCCAATACCTTTGACAAGTTTTTGTTGTGTTCTTCAATTGTACTTCCTGAAACTATTATGTCATCTAAATAAACGAATGCTTTTATGCCTCTTAGTTCGTATAACACAGTGTTCATCAATCTTTGAAATGTTGATGGGCTATTTCTGAGTCCCATAGGCATTCTCGTAAATTCGAAATGTCCTGTTGGGGTGGAGAAAGCTGTTTTGGAGCGTCTTTCGGATGAATAGCAACCTGATAAAATCCTGATTTCAAATCGATTGTTGAAAAGTATTTGCTATCACCAAGGCTATCTAAAATTTCGTCAATTATGGGAATTGGGTATACAAAAGGTTTTGTGATAAGATTTAGAGCTCTGAAGTCTACTACAATGCGATATTTCTTATTGCCGTCTGTATCCAAGTCTTTCTTCGGAATACACAAGACTGGTGCATTCCATGGACTTTTACTCGGTCTAATGATCCCTTGCCGCTCCATTTCCTCTATCTCTTTATTGATTTGAATTTTGGTTTTCTCTGGGAATCGACATTGTCGTTTGTTGATTGGAACATTAGTTGTAGTCTCGATCTCATGAACAGCCGCATTAGTTACTGTAAGGTGATCTCCTTGGAAAAAAAAACACATCTTGGTAATTAACCATAATTTGGGCCATTGTATTAAAATCATCTGTTTTCAAATGTTTCATTTCTAGTAATTTCATTAATTCACTTGTTCTAATATTTCCGTGCAATTGTTCATGAAAGTTGTTTTCTACAAGGCTGCAATCCAGTTTTTGATCTAAATTTTCGAACCCATAAATTTCCCCGGATGGTTCATCTACCACAGCCTCTGATGTAAAAACTTCTCCCATTTTTCTGTTAAGTTTGGCAAGGTCGTCATTTACAATAGTATTCGCAAAGTATTCTTCTTCGTCTGTGTATATATCATCTGGATCTGGTTCCTCTGGTTCTTCTTCATTTTCATCAACATGTTTCTTTAAACTGTCTTGGTCTTCAATATCCCTTAAGACGTAGTCTACTATGTTCCATCGTATTCGATTATTTTCCATATATGGCTTCTTACCCTCTGCATTAGTTTTGAAAATTCCAATTTTAAAATTATCTTCAATGGCATGAACGTGTTTTTTGATAAAATTCGCTCCAATTATTGCTGGGACAGTCAGATTTTCAACCACATAAAATTTTGTGGGAAATATTTTCTCTCTAATCTTCAAATGTATCCAAATAGATCCTATTGATAAAATCGAATTTTTAGTCACTCCTTGAACTGTCATTTGATCTTTCGTATTTATGGATTTTGCCCCTACTCTGATTGCTCTTTTGGCGCTGATTATATTCATTTGAGCCCCAGTGTCTAAAAGATATTTTGTTAATTCGTTTGGATTTTCAAGTGTGGCAAGTTCCAAACAGAATCGATGATCGTAGGTAAATTCTATGGGGTATCTAATACCTTCATTTTTCATTTCGTTTAATTCCTGGTTTTCTTGAACCTTAAGCGAATAATTGTCTTCAAGTTGGTTGGTTTGTTCCTGTTTGTCGTAATTATTTTCTGCAAAACAATTTAAATCCATATGTTGTTTCCTATAAGTATCCTTAGGAAAATGACCTGTATCAATAGTTTGATTATTTGTTCGACATCCTTTGTCAATAATATGTTCAGCTTCTTTAAATGCAAAATCTTCGTTATCTGTTGTCTCTGTTTGACAAGCCATGTCACTAAATAATACGTACTTCCGATTACTTGTGTTTCCTTCACTGATTTTTCCAGCTAATGAATTGACGCCATTTATTCCCTCTTTGATTTATTTTTAGTAGTGTTCGCAATAATATCTGGTTTGCGCAAAATGATATACGCAAATTGCTGATCAATATATAATGTATGTTGCTTAAGAACTTCTGCTCCTATAATTCCCGGTACACATAATTCTTTTATTAAATGGAATTTAATTTTATATTGCGAATTCCCATTATCACGTTTATTTCTACTGATCCTAATGTTAACGTTTGCGTTGAATTGAATCCAGTCATATTTAATTTGTCGGACAAATTTACTTCAGTTTGCCCCATATTAGCAGCTACGTCCCATCTCATTAAGTTACAACAAGCACCAGTATCTATCAAAAACTTCATTTTACGATTGGGATTGCCCATTGCTTTGAGGGCCAATAAAAATTGATTATCGCTCGTACGTATAATTGGCACCCTTTCATGTGCCGGAATACAAATATTAAGCTTGTGCATACCTGTAGAGGAGTTTTCTTCCATCTTATTTGAATGTGAATTATTGGAATTTTCCCTATAAACTTTAAATTTATTGTTATTATTATCCACATTATTATATTTAGCAATATTAGTGTTATAGCGTCTAATTGGTTTATTATCTATTTGTCGGGGTGTTCGGACGCGATATTCGAAACCCCCATTGATCAGTTTTTTTGTTTCGTGTTAGATGTAGTCCTTTGAACATATGCGTGTGAAAAAACATTTTGACATTCTTCACCATTCAAGTTTTTCTATGTCCCTCGTTAGAGATTTGATTGAGATTGTCTTCCATAGCCTTGTTCAATATTTCCACTCTTACGTTGATCTCTTCAATTTCATTTCTATCGTCCCACTCTTTTTTTAACCAGATGAGTAACTCTGGAAATGATTTTTCTCTCTGGAATATTCCTGCATGGTCAAGAGCCTTGTGTCGAAGTCGGCCTAAGAAGTGTTTTCGCAAAGATGATAACCCAAACGGCCCTTCATTTTCTATCCATTTATACAATTCTTCTCCTCTCGCTTTATATTCATCAAACGTTTCGTTTGGTTTCTGTAAAAGTGTTTCAATATCTTTCATGAGAGCACTAATGCTTTTCTGAAACTTAAATTCTCGTTGTAAATTAGCTTTCACTTCTGTCCAAGTAGGGGCAATTAAATTCGAAATTCTTCGAAGAGCCTTACCTTTCAATTTCATCCATATAACATTCAAAAGCGGAGTTTGATCGTGTCCTTCTAACTGAGATGCAAATAATTCCAATTGTAAAATGAATGGTTCCAGCTCTTCTGGATTTCCATCATATACGGGTATACATTGGAGTGCTGTTATTTGTGAAAACTCCATTTTACCTTCCGTTTTGTACCGAACTTTCACCAAAGTATTTAATCAAGAATCAATTAATTGTGACATTGAGGTGTTAAATTGAATAAACTTGTTTGTAAGAACACAAATCCTGCGAACGCATATTGCTGGCAATTACTGTACTGCTGTTGCATACATTATTTCATTCAAATCAAAAGCTCCCGTACGTAGTCGTGTAATCATATCCAATGCATTGCATTGGAAACGCGCCCATTACGGCCTATCTGCTCGTCCGCGGTTTGGACGACTAATTGCCGACGCATCAAAATGTACTCAGTCCGTTCGCGGGTCGTTCGTTCAGTTCGTTCGCGGGTCGTATTGAAAACAGTGCCGAGAGAGTTACCGAAAAAAGTGTGTCATCCAGTGTGCAGTGTAGAACATCGTCGTGGAAGGTAAATATATAGTGATAATTAATTTATTGCAGGTGAACATATGTGAATGCCATGGGTATCTTAATTTTAGTTTTCACCGGAAAATCCATCAAGACGTCTTCGAGTTATGCGAAAACGAACAGAGACCGTTTAATCGTGGACAAATTCTAGTGCTTTACCGCAGTGTTTCCTGTTGTGCGATAACCAAGTATCGGTGATAGGTGAGTATAACACCTCTGTATCGTGTAAATAATTTCACTTTTCAATTTTAGGACTTAATACCAACTTTTAATCGGATACTCTGGGCTTGGCATCTATTGAGTGTGAGTATTTAGTAGTAAATAATTTGTTGAGGATACTTGTATTATGGTATTTATAAATAAAAATGTTTTATTTAATATTACATGTAAATGCTTCGAAAAGCCCGACATTCATGTACTCACCTATACCACATTTTTTTTTCTGCTCCGATGCTCCAGGGAATTTAATTAATTTGTCCGAGTTTTTGTTCATTATGACTGATTTTTTGTCTTTTTCGCACATTTAAAGTTTTTATTCTGATGTGCACAATCATAGTTTTCTTCACTTTTTACACATTTTGGATGTGAATTTCATTTCACTAAGTTTTTTTTGAACTTTTTCACTTTGAAATTCAACCATTCTGTCTTCTCGATTTTTTTATAACTACTAGACTGTTCGAAACGGCGTTTCCATTGCCAAATTTTAGCGGTTACCGCTGTCACCAATTGCACGAACTCGAGCGGTTAGTTTTCTGGAAAAACAGTCATCACAATTTGAAAAATAAAACACTTGAACAATTCTGATGTGACTTGCTAACTCCAAGTCCAAAATCCGACTCTCTTCTTTATTTACAAAAACGTTATTTATAATTACTGGCTATTGTTTACAATTTTTCTCTCATTTTCAATAATGTTGCAGAATGTTGCATGCTACCTACATTTACTCTCATGTGACATTCTGCTCCGAGAGCATTCGTACTCTCTAAATAAACAATTATTTAACAATTGAGTCAGCTACTATTTCTAGGCCAGCTTATTCGCCAAGTTTTGCTTATACTTAAATATCCGTTGTTTATTTTCAACAGCGGTTGCTATTTGATAAACATAAATGGACAGGTTCCAACCTGTCCAATCTTTCCTTTTGTTCGTTTATATGACATACTTTAAATATAGAAGAAAAATGATGATTATTGCATGGCGTTTAGGGTCGCTACAGTAGAACAACGTTAGGCAAAATTCAAAATCCTCATTCTTTAGTTTATGTAACGTTTTTTGAGATTGTACCATTTCTCCGATTGCCAAAATTCTCCAAAAATAGCAAACCTTGACAAAAACATTTTTTCGGAAATAACACTTCCCCAAAATGAATTTTCACCGAAAATGACATTTCCTCGAATATACTCCAGGAAAATAACATTTCCTCGAATATAACATTTACCCGAAAATAGCATTTCCGAGAACGCAACTTTTCACCGGAAATATAATTTTCTAGAAAATAATAAGAATTTATTATGCGGAGTAAATGTTTCCAAAAGTGGAGTCTGCCTTCTTCAATCAAATTATGAAGTATCATTTTTTTCTTTTCCTGTTCGAAACATTTATCAATGATCTCCTATTAAAATCACCAAGGTTTTTATGAATTTCTAACGCAATTAAGTTTTAAAAATGGGTCTGGGGAAAACGCCAGAATGGTGGTGTAAAATGACTCAATTGCATGCAAAATAATGGTGAACGCATGGTTGTTTGTTTTGTCTTAATGTATTGATCATAATAATTAATAAATTTAAGCGAAAATGAAAGGATTTTGCTCATTTTTTCCATTGCAGCTCAATAAAGAATAACTAATATTGAATTGTAATAATAATATTCGTTCATAAATGTCCTACAAAAAATCGTATGAGTGATTTTATGAGTAAGACCATGTTGCCCCGTGGGTCGCGAAGCTTTCTTCGGAGTTGCCAGTCAACGCTCTTTCATGGTTTTCTATTCAAGTGTAATTTCTATGGAAATTTATCCAAAATTTATGCCACTGTTTTTTTTCAACTCTACACAGCGTGTCATACGAGTAGGAGTTACCCTTTCCATCATTGCCTTAAAATATCAATTGAACCTTTTTGAACAAATTATCCTAATGTCTTGAAATGAGAATCCACGCGCAAGCATTTCATCATAATTCTTGGTAGGCATACAACTTTTAATTATCTGCTCCAAATTTCATTCATCATCACCTGCTTGGGAACGGCAAACGAGCAGCTCGTGTGATGAAACTGAGGATCCCGCTTCCCAAAACGGTCTCATCGTTTTCCACATCCTCTCTAAACAGACAAGCGCCTCTTCTGGCGAGTCCCAAACTGTCGGATGCGGAAAAGCGATCGATATTTCCCTTCGCGCGCGCCTCGTTCCTCACTTCGCCGTGCCGACTGACTGCACACCGAAGGAAAAACGCACCGCACGGTTGCTCCACTCTCCCATAGTGATTCGATTCGATACCATCACCGCCCGTGGCCCGTGTGGTGTCCTATGGCGCAGAGCTTTTTGGCGCGGTTTTTTGTTGGTTGATCATCCTACGACGACGACGACGGATGACGACGTTGTCCGTTCGCTGGCTTGTTTTGTAGCTACACGCCGTACCAGCTGGTTTCCAGTCAGTCAGCCAGCCAGTCGACCACCCTCCGGAACGGGGTGGAAAAGTGCGCGCGTCAGTTTTTCCCACCCAACAGCAAACTCCCTTACCTACACACGCGTAACTTAACACATGTGACTGTGTGCTGACGACAGGGGGATGAGTGCTCCGAGGATTCTCTGGTGTGCTTTCGCACATTTACACATGCAAAAAGGACAATCGTCCGTGGTGTGAGAGGTGGAAAGTTTGTTTTGAAGGGTTCGAGAGAGAGTGAGATCGCGTGAATATCGATCCGGGCAGGATTCTGGTTCTTACTGGTTTAGAGTTGTCTGTCTCTGTGTCTGTGTAGACTGGTGAAACAGGTCACCGTAAAAGCGTGTGGTTGGTTCATCCAGGGGAGATCCGGTGCCCAGGGCAGCAGGAGGCACGTTATTACCTCGAGAACCGTAGGGATGAAGGGACGAAGACTCTTATGTGCTGCAGCAGGTACTACATCGGATTGGAACAGATGATTCCACAGAGTGGTAGTAGTAGTAGTACCTTCCAATGCCGGGCGTGTAACCGAGGAGCTTTTTGAGTTTTCTTCCGTCTAGTTGTACGTCGGTTCAAAGAGCCTTCGCAGCGAGAAACATTTTACGCTGGCTGTGCATGTGGCAGGGGAGTGTGCCGTGCACTTCTTATGTGATGTGTGTGCATCTTTTGCAACGGGATTCGGGAAGGCCTGGCGCTCGTTGCTGCTGCTGATGCTGCTGCAGTGTTTACCCAAACCCTGTCTGCCGGGATACGGTGCAATCGCATTGTCCCAAAAAGAGTTGCAAAAAATACATTCATGCGCGTAAGCTACGCTTTATGAATGATGACGTGCATGATTGCTTATCTATGGTGATTGTATTCTATGGCCGTAAAATTGACAGCTTTTTCACTAGATGGCTAATATAGTATTTTATGTCATGTATTTTGCGGTATTCTCTGGGATTGGTTCGCTTATAGACTTAATTACGGCCATTGAAAATATTTGATAATAATTGTGTCCTATTGCTGCGTCCATTAGGCTCCAAAATAAAGAAAATATATTAAATAAAAATTGAACAATTTATCGGATTTGTCAGAAAATATTATGGAAAATTTTCGAAGCTTTTAATAACATTTTTAATAAAAAACATTAATTATAGAACAGTTTACTAAAGAATAATAAAAATGTTCTTTAATTGAAAACCTCAATTTTAGGTAATAATGTTTATTATTATCAACGTCTTACCAGAAAATACAAATGCATGATGTAAGTAAATGGAAGGAATTGTACAAATTATTTATGACATTTATTTTTCTACTTGAACGTCTTGAAAAGTGTTGGAAGGCTTGATATTCTTACTTCCTGAAAATAACGTTCAATTCACAACACTTCATTACCTTTTTAAAATTCTGTTTTAGTTTTTTAATCTTACCGAATGTTGTGATGTTCCGATTTAACTATTGATATCAATAATAAGCCCAATTTTTTTTACAAAAATTTAAATGTAAGAAAAATATAATAAATTCCAAACACGCCTGTGTTTACTCTTTCTCCCTCTCTCTTCTTTGCAATTAACGTGGGAGTGATCAGTGCGTACGAATAGGACGCAAATCTAGATACGATGGAAAGGGAACTGGAACAAATGTTAATGCCAATGGCAAAGGATTCGAGCGAGCTACGCCGCAAATGATGATGGTTTCAATGACTCTGATGATATCCCCCCACAGCTTTCCGTAGCTCAGAGACTCCCTTCTCCAATGGAATGGGAAACTTAACCATGTATAGCGCCTTGTTGGAGGTGCTTCACGAACCCCCAGTCTGCGTTCCCCCTCTCCTCCCCCGCTGCGCTGTGAAAGCTCGTCTCCTTGGTCGTCGCGCCGTCGTCGTATGGTCTGCTGGTAGATTTTCCAGCCAGTCAGGCAGCTGGAAACAGCTGAAACTGCGACACAGACAAGACGCCACAGCACTTACCATTTCTCCGCATCACTGCCTGACCTGGGCTGGCTGGCTGGCTGTCTGCACTGCTGCTACTGCCGCTGCAGACAGCCATCCATGCCGCGCTGCCGGTCGTCATGGGACCCGAAATTGGCGCGCTCTTCCGTGAAGCCGCTGGCCTGCGTCCGCATCCGAGAAAAATTGCGAAAAAGACAACGCCCAGTTTTTTTTTATTTCGTCGGTCGGTGCACGTGGTTTCGCACGACCACGACGGGATGAAATTAATTTTCCGTATGTTTTTTACGCTTTTGCATCATAACTAAGCCTGGACCCGGTGAAGTACTGTTTTGGGGAGAATCGGCAAACCACTTGTTACGTTAGAGTGGTCAGATAATTAGTTTTTGCGGTATTATTATGGCCTTTTTTGTCATATGTATTTGAATGTTTTCTGTGGTTTCTGTTGCGGATGCACACTATACCTAATGTCATCTTTTAGAATAATTAAATTTTCCAATAGTCATAACCCCCCATACAATACATATTATGGGAATTGATGTTGTTCCATTATCGTATATGCAAAAATCTATTTTCTTAGGTTTTAAGGACTAAAATTTCAAACCAATAGATTGTTTTTATTAATTGTAGAATGAATATGCCTCGAGGATACTGCTTCAGAAGTTTCATAATGACACGATGCAAGAAGCCATGTGTCCGAGCCAAATCGGGTCAAGGATGGGAAGAATATACGTAACGTACGCAAGATGTTATCGATTCAAATGGTACGACATGAAACCGAAGTCAAC
The DNA here is from genome assembly GCF_024139115.2 of Armigeres subalbatus. Taxonomy (NCBI): domain Eukaryota; kingdom Metazoa; phylum Arthropoda; class Insecta; order Diptera; family Culicidae; genus Armigeres; species Armigeres subalbatus. The sequence continues at coordinate 293,816,072 of NC_085140.1, read as the reverse complement.
GAAACTGACCTTAGACGATAGCATTTCACTTATGCTGGTTCCATTGATCTTTATCTAAATTAACTGTTACATTATCTTTAAATTAAATTTAGTTGCAAAGCAAAACACACAAATAAGTATTGAAAGTCCATGCTCAAGTATTTCATGGCAAGAGCATCTACGAGTTTATGTAGACTAGCTATGTATAAACAATAGAATCGATTCCCTTCCGAAACTCTTTTCTCGTGACTTTTTGGGGGTGCTGATTTTTCCTTTTGTTGAAAATTTAAAACCGAAGATTTATTCTTGCGTGTTGTTTGTATCAGTTCTCGAAGATCCACAGTGGATACATCCCGGATATTGAGGGAATACGATGGTCAGCAGTTCAAGCATGGTGGCCATCAATTTGCGAGGGTTAAGACGGCATCGTTTGCAGGTTCCCTGTGCCAAGCAGAAATCCTAAAGATAAGTTTTGCAGTTAGTGTCGAATGACAAATGACGAATGTCAGAAATAATGTGGTATTTTTTTTTTGTTTTGGTATTTTTTGGCGGCCTGAAAAGTTTTCAGAGGTATCCCGAACCAGGTATGTTCTTATATTCTATTTCAATTGCTTAGCAAAAATCTGTTAAAAGATTTGCTCCACGTTGCTGTAGTATTTAATGATAACCAGTTACTAAAGGGATCGAGATAAAAAAAAACACATGCATGCAAACAATTCCAGAAAATATTTTAAATTATTAGTATTAGAACGGTGAAAACAATTACATAAGAGGTCAGAGAGGAGAACTCGGTTTATCATCAATGTCTTCTCTGAAATAAGGCAGATGCTAATTAAAAGTGATTGTGCTCTTAAATCAGAAAGCTGGGTTACAACGGGATCTATCGTTTTTGGCTGAACATGAGTTCTTATAGGTATACATATATGTGCATGCGTATGTGTAATACACTGGATTTTATTTTTACGCGATTTACATTATCTCAAATTTCCACTCATCCTAAATGTTTAACGCATATTAATTATCAAGTGATTTTTCTTCGATTTATTTTGGATTTTTTGAAACATGTTGCGAAGAGTTTGGTGGTAAATTGAAATCACACGATCAAAAATACGAGCGAAAAAAAATCGTGTAAAAACAAAATCCTCTGTATAGGATATTAGGGCAGGGAACTTTTTTGATAGGCGACCAACCTTGCAGAATCCCATGTTGTTTGTGATTTACAAAATTGTATGACTTTTTATAATAGGGTAAATCACTACTTGGGCCTATGGACCCGATTCCCGGCTCACTGCACAGAAAACTAAGGATTTACACTTTTTGGAAGCCGTAGGTTCATGGTTGATAATTTTAAAAAAGTCTCCCATTTATTTCGCACAATACTCAATATTTTTCAACCATTTATTTCACTCCTAATTGGTCCAATTATAGAAAATAAAAATGTGCATTCTGAACAATCACTCTCCGTTGCTACACCACTGAGCCAGAGTGAATCTTTCCACTTTTGCAAAACGGTATTTTCATATAAACACCTACCTGAAAATCGTCACAGTCCTCGATACAAACATTGCTTGAAGCTGTTAATCACCACACAATAATTCCAAACTCACGCACTTTAATCTTTTCTATTTGTTTGTTTCACTAGATCTAATATAAACATATTAGAATACATTTAAAAATGTATCCTCAAACCGAACAAAAATTCACCTCGGCCTAAGAACTTCTAGCCGCACCGTGCTGCCAGAAGGCCAGGAGTATTTTTTAGTATGAACAAAATCCTTCAACGTCCATAGGAAAACTATCTAATTAGTTGACCGTATCATGTTATTTGTAATTCTCTCGATTTCAAAAAGTGACAAAAATATAGTTTTTAAGCGTTTGGAAGTAATTTGGATGAGTAGTGAATATATCTTTTCAACCAAATAAAAATTATTATAAATAATACCATCTGGCATCATGTCGGCGTTGAACGTGCTTATTTTTGTTTACGTCGCATTTTCTATCGTCCCGAGAGAGAATGAGAGTAAGGTGTTGAGAGATTGAGCGAAATTTTGCTTTGGCCGGGAACCGGTTTGGAAGTGGGCCGGAAATGAAATCGCTATGACTGAAATTAGTGCTGGACCTCGTTAATTTAAATCAAATAAAAGCTTTTTCAAACGATGTTTACCAAGAAAAGCTATTTTTAAGCAGAAGTGAACCCCATTGCAGTATTGCACGGCACACGAAATTTAGGAAAAGTTGCTTCCTGTCATAAATATCAATTAAATAATGCAGTCGCATGCATGTTAGGCCGGGAATGGGGTAAGAAACCCTAATTGGGTTTGGATTAAATTGGGAAAATAATGAATTATTGCTAATAATAATGAAACAATAATTAATTGCTTCAAACTCTCCATAGTGCTGAGTATTTTTAGCAATTTTTAATTCTACTTGCAAAGTGTACTTTAAATATACTATAAAGCTGTAAAGACAATACAAATATTTTTTAAAAATATTTTTCGGAAAGTTTTTGATTGTTTTGGTTAAAACTTACAATTTAAGAATTTCAGGAAAAAAATACTTCAAATATATTATTAAACAAATCTAATGACTCGACGCAAAGTTAATGGCTTTGATTCCGGGTATTGAGCCACCCGGAGTGGTTATGAACGGGTGGTCACTAAAAACCGGGAAAATCAGTAAGTACTTCATTATTTTTCTACGAGAATATTAATGCTTTCAGAGAAATAATTCCCTTATGGCAGCGGTTCTCAACCTGGGGTACATGTACCCCTGGGGGTACCTTCGCCGACTCCAGGGGGTACCTTGGACAAAAATGCGTAATGGCGGATGTATTACAACAGGGTGGCCAGTGAGTCGGGAAATCGGGAAATGCGGGAAATATGCAGGAATTGAAAGTCCATGCGGGAAATGCGGGGAAAAGTCGGAAATTTCTTGGAATTATACAAAAAATCGGGAAAAAAGTCACCAGGTGTTCATTTCATTGATTCATGTATGATTATTTTAGTCTAAAACATGAAAAACATCGTTTACTATTTCAAATGCATAGGCTTTTCCACGTACAATTTGAAACTATTTGAATAACTATCCGGCTTTGTCAGAAGTATAATGAAAATGATATTGAAACCAGATTTCTTTAATGTAAGTCTAGTCTAGAGCTCTTTTCGGTAGTGATAATGTAAAGCAAGATGCCACTTACGTTTTGGAAGGTTTCTGAAACCTAGAATATCTCCGAGAGTCCTAGAAGGAGCTAATTACCATTACCAGCTTGTGGATTCCTGAAGAAGATGCTTGGTCCATATTTTCTTGAAAGCGACTCGAGTTTTGTCTGGAGACTTCGATTTCAGACACACATCTCAACAAAATATTAGCAGAAGCAAAAATGTTTATTCACTCAATTCAATTTATTATTTATAGGTTAACTCTAGACCAACAATTGAAAAGGGCGTAACAGTCAAAGTTTATTTTTCTCGGTTCTTTGTAGACATACATAGACAAAGAACTAAATTTTTTGGATGGGTGCGTAATTTGATTGACATTGCAGTTTTGGCGCTTATTTAGCAGCAACATAATTCTTTCATGTAATAAAGAATTTGTCAAACATGAATAGAAAATGCTGGGGAAACCAAGTTTGTTCTATTTTACCCAAAATTTAAACTAGAATGCAATAAAACTGAATCATTGCTGGTTTTACCCTTAAAAGCCTTAAAAATTGAGCTTAAATTAGTCAAAGGATTGACTGAGACAATTAAACTAGTTAATTTTTTTGGACAACAAACGTCAGTTAAAAGCACTTTTAGAATACAATATGATCATTGACATTATTTTTGAAACTTGAATGAAAATTTTCATTTGGAATCTTCAAAATTACACCGGCACCGGAAATATGCGGGAATTTTAAAATGTAACATAAGTGGTCACCCTTATTACAATTTTGATAAAAAATTGACCTTTCCGTCAAAAAAATTTATTCGCTCGATCGATCCTTTATTTTATTTAAGGTCAACTTCCCAAAAAAAACATATTTTTACGCCTCTAAGTATTTTTAAAATTTTAAACAAAAAATCAAAACAGAGCTGTTTTTCAAAATTGGCCTAACATTTGCCCGACTTTGAACGAACATCGGGTGAATTTTTCAAACAGGTTCACACGTGCAGCACTTTTTTGGATTTTGTTTTCAACTTTTAAAATAGTTAAAGGCTTAAACAATATGAGTCTCCTTTCTAGGTTCGGAAGCCTCCTTTCAAGAGGCCCTGGAGTCTCCTTTTAATAGTTTCGGAAGCCTCCTTTCAAGAGGCTCGGAAGCCTCCTTTCAAGAGGCTCGGAAGCCTCCTTTCAAGAGGCTCGGAAGCCTCCTTTCAAGAGGCTCGGAAGCCTCCTTTCAAGAGGCTCGGAAGCCTCCTTTCAAGAGGCTCGGAAGCCTCCTTTCAAGAGGCTCAGGCCTCCTTCAAGAGGCCTCAAGGCCTCCTTTCAAGAGGCCTCAGGCCTCCTTTTAGGAGGCTCGTGTGCCTCCTTTCAAGAGGCTTGGAAGCCTCCTTTCAAGAGGCTTGGAAGCCTCCTTTCAAGAGGCTTGGAAGCCTCCTTTCAAGAGGCTTGGAAGCCTCCTTTCAAGAGGCTTGGAAGCCTCCTTTCAAGAGGCTTGGAAGCCTCCTTTCAAGATGCTTGGAAGCCTCCTTTCAAGAGGCTTGGAAGCCTCCTTTCAAGAGGCTTGGAAGCCTCCTTTCAAGAGGCTTGGAAGCCTCCTTTCAAGAGGCTCGGAAACCTCCTTTCAAGAGGCTCTAAAGCCTCCTTTCAAGAGGCTCGGAAACCTCCTTTCAAGAGGATCGGAAGCCTCCTTTCAAGAGGCTCGGAAGCCTCCTTTCAAGAGGATCGGAAGCCTCCTTTCAAGAGGCTCGGAAGCCTCCTTTCAAGAGGCTCGGAAGCCTCCTTTCAAGAGGCTCAGAAGCCTCCTTTCAAGAGGCCTCAAGCCCCCTTTCAAGGGGCTCGGAAGCCTCCTTTCAAGAGGCTCGGAAGCCCCCTTTCAAGAGGCTCAGAGAGCCTCCTTCCAAGAGGCTCAGGCCTCCTTTCAAGAGGCCTGGAAGCCTCCTTTCAAGAGGCTTGGAAGCCTCCTTTCAAGAGGCTCGGAAGCCTCCTTTCAAGAGGCTCGGAAGCCTCCTTTCAAGAGACTCGGAAGCCTCCTTTCAAGAGGCTCGGAAGCCTCCTTTCAAGAGGCTCGGAAGCCTCCTTTCAAGAGGCTCGGAAGCCTCCTTTCAAGAGGCTCGGAGGTAATGCCACTAAGAAGAAGATGAGTTACTTTTATTTCCATTTACAGCAAAAAATATGGGGTACCTCAATGAATGCAAAAGACCGAAGGGGTACCTCTTTAGAAAAAGGTTGAGAACCACTGTCTTATGGGAATGAATCCTTAGAATATTCAGAAAATTGTCGCCCTTACACTTTTACTCCAACATGTTCAGTTATAGCAAATATGCCGTCAAAACAGGAAGGATGCGTGCCGCATTGTACATTTTTTTCAAGCGAACAAAGATCGTGGAAAAAGTATACGGTTAACAATTGAAACGTAAAAATGTTTCGAAAACTGTTAAACTGTTAAAGGATTGTAAGTAGACCGAGCTCCATTGTATTCAAAGGTAATTGGAAGGCCAAAGACACGAAGCAACTGATCAATAGGATCAGAAGCATCATTCGGAAATGGTCGCCGACCAACGGTTATGTTATACTAGCAGACCCGACGAACTTTGTTTCGCCTAAAATTGATTCATTCTCTGATTAGTTCCCGCATTATGCAGAAATTTCTGTTTTGTTTGTATGGGAGCCCCCCTTTCCAAAAGGGGGAGGGGTCTCAAACCATCTTAAGAACCTTCCCCGGCCCCAGAAACCTCTGCATACACATTTTCACACCGATCGGTTCAGTAGTTTCGGAGTCTATAAGGTTCAGACAGACAGAAATTCATTTTTATGTATATAGATTTGCAAGATTAAACAACGCCGCACGGCCGACCACGGACCATATGCTATTATTCATTAATCAAAGTTTAAAGACTATGGATAACTCTTTATATAACGTATTTTCGTATATCTGATTGAACTGTACTTCTTTGTAGTTTTCCTCCCGAGCCATTCTTTTTATTCCCGGTTTTAGTGGCTGTTATTTACTATATCTGAAACTCGATTTCGAACTAAATCTATCGCATGTTGTAACATAAGCATAAATCGAGTTTCAGACAAATTTAATGAGTTTATTTAGGCTGTTACAAATATAACATTTTGTCCTACTGGTTTCCGAAAAATCAAGGATAATAAAAAATAAATATTAAAATACTCGAGACGAGCCAGGCTGAAAGTTTCGCTAATAAAGACAAAAAAAAATAAAAATATTAAAATGAAAAAATCAAAAACTCCTTGGATTTCTTAAAGAATGTTTTGAAAATCCTCAAAATTATTTTGGCGCCCCCAAAATATTATTTTTTGATAAAAAAAAATCGAGGGGGGGAGCCAAAATAGTTTTTAAATATTTGTATCGGCCTTATTTAATTCAATTAAATATTAGTTTTATATTTTCGACCCCCTTATTCCACTTCCCCGGTAACCGTTATGCATTTAACCCTTTCGGGACTTTTTTTACATTTATTTAAAGTAGACATTTGGGTTTTTTTTGGCTCAATCTTGCCAAAACTAATATAGAAAGAACTAAAAAGGTGTTTTTTCGGATGTCGTAGGCCGTCCAAACTGTTCTGGAGTACATATCCTCGAATGCATCAGAAAATATCTCTAGAAACAAAATGCCCAAAGCTGATAATATGTCCAAAAATATATATGTGATCATAAGACATGAAATTATCGAGTTTTGAAAAACGTAATCTATTTCAGGGTCTCCAAAACGGCCTGGAGTTGGAACATGCGATCTATTCGATCAACCAAGCCCTGAACGATGTATTTGTGCCGCGCTAAACATCCCAGCAGGTCCATTGAGCCGATAGAATTTCACTCATTATGTTTACTAGCTACTACAGACCTTTTCGGTTCTTCAAACCGCCCGGGAGTTCAAAAGATGCAATCTACTCGATCAACCAAGTCCTGAACGATGTATGTATCCGTTTAGCGCTAAACATCACAGCAGAAAAAAAAATTCAAACTCTTTTAGTGGAATGTATTCAACCGTACTAAACTCGTCTTAGACGGTTTCATCACAGCAGATTTATTAAGCCGATACAGTTTCATTCATTATTTTTACAAGCTACAATAGGGCCTCCATGATTCGATGTTCGTAGACTTGATATCGACTCGTGGAAACAAATGATGACATACTAAAATTAATTTCTCGGTTACTCTGATGGTTATTTCGAACAATTTCCCAAGGAACCTCTACACCTCGATGTATGCTTGAGTCAATGGTCCTTTCACTAGTGACTCATAGAGGATCGACTGTGTTCTAGACCCTTTTTGGAGCTCGGATCATGTGATCTATCTTATGAACCAACTTATGAATGGTGTATGATATAATATCCTAGTAGGTTCATTGAGTTGTTATGACTTGAATCATTATTCATACAAGCTACTACAGAACTTTTAGGTTCACCAAAATGTCCTGAAAACCGTCACGATTGAAATACTAGATCATCCAAGTCCGTGTACGCAGAACAAAGCGCAGGTGCACCTTATTGTCATTGTGCATTTTGACTCAAGATAATTTTGGAGCACCTTGGACATTGGATCTCTTGTTCATGGAAATTAGGATCATATGCTTATTACACCGGATTGGGTAAATAACGATGATGAGGATATTGCGAAAGTCTTGATTGATCTGATAGATACCGTGGGTTGAACTCCCGAACATTTTGGAGTACCTTGAGCATCTCGTATTCAAGAAAATTAATCACAGGCATAACGTTCAGGATGGCTCAACTTATCTAAGTATTCAGAACTACACAATTTTATTTTATTTACAATTTTAAACAAACAATTTTATTTAGGATTCAAACATGCCAGATTTATTTGCATGCTCTCAGAAGCGAAATCTTCCCAAGGTTTCAGATATTTGGGTCGTCAGGGTATTGGCAGACTTATTATTACTGATATTTTTCCTGCAAAGCCAACAGTTTTGCTGTGAACAGTTTTGCTGGAGAAAGTGGTGGCCTATCTCTCTTCTGTGAATTACACACCCAATCTAAAACGCTAGGCATATATGACCCACCCGTCACATACCTAAATCTCAAATCATGCACATGGCCTCCAAGGGTCTGTATGGATTGCTATTGGCTTTGTATCGAGCCCAGTTGTCTTGGTAGATCAATTCGCCTAACTTCAGAATGATTTGGAGATCTAAGAACATCCGGTTTGGACATTTCTCAATCGTATATCATGCCTGTGGTCCCTCCTTAGCCGTGCGGAAAGACGCGCGGCCACAAAGCGAGACCATGCAGAGGGTGGCTGGGTTCGATTCCCGGTACCGGTCTAGGCAATTTTCGTCTTAGAAATTGTCTCGACTTCGCTGGGCATAAAAGGATAAAATTATCATGGTGTTAGCCTCATGATATACGAATGCAGAAATGATAACCTCAATGCAACATTATTTAAAAACCGGTTAAACTTTTTGCCTTTCTCGTATACAAAGTATACGTAAAGGCTGTATGATCGCTCCAAAAATGAACTTTTTATAGACCCATAGTGTTATATACCGATCGACTCAGCTCGACGAATTGATGTCTGTGTGTGTATGTCTGTGCGCAAAAAACGTATAAAAAACTCACTCATTTTTTAGATACTTATGCTTAGCCGATTTTGTCGCAAGTTGCATTCGACGCAGAATCCTGTCCCATTGTTTCCCATTGAAAATTGGCCAGATCGAACTATGGGCTTAGAAGTTATGGCCAAAATACTATTTTTATAAAACACGAAAAAGGCTCCATCACCAGCTAGGTGGATTAATCTGTTTTTTTTTTATTTATGAATTACGAGTTTCTTAAAAATATTTATTTTTTCATTGAATGGTTACGATGGATACGATCTTCAAGCCCTCTCTAGAAAATTGACAACTGCTGCATACGCTGCGAACGAATTTCAAATCCCACCTGCAGCATGTAGGTTGTTGCAACAAAATAGGAATTTCACGTGCGAACGACAATGTTAAATGCTTTCGATAATCATAAATTCAATCTTGGATCGGCAAAGAAAAAAATGAATAGCACAACGACTTGACATTTTTTTTGACGCTACGTGGTTTAACCGCGTCAGTATTACCAACTGTGATTTTGTAACCCTTTCATGGTGATGTTGCATGTTTGATATTTCGACAACTTGTCGAAAACTTTTTGCAATAAATTCGAAAAGTACTACTGTAAAAAAATCGCCAAGCCAAGCCATGAACAATCAATATTAAACTTGGAAGTATGCTTCATGATAATTTCAATTGAATAGAAGATATTTTTAATGCCAATTTTCAATAAACTTGAACAATGTGGTAGAAAACTTGTAATCTATTTGAATTTGATTGAACATTGTTGAATCAAATATTAATTTGAAACTTTATTATTTTTTGTCAAGTAACGTTACATTAGAACGTTATTCAAGCTTCCATCATTCTATGGAATCTAGAAGGTTACACAATAGCCTCCAACTATTACACCACGCAATGAATTCGCACTGATGCCACGTTTGTCACCAAAGCTTTAAATCCTTCAACCGTCTCTCCATGGCATGGTCCACACTGGACCGTTAGCCGGGCCAGAAGCCAGCTCCATCATCACCTGACATGTAGCACTGTTGTTGCCGTTTGCCGTTGCCACCGTTTGTTGATCGTTAATTAAAAACAAATATTGAATTGTAAATTTAACGATAATGGATTCACACGTGTGTGCTGTGCATTGATTACGAGAGACGACAATCGTCATCGGCTACCTATCCATCAGCAGCGTACAAATGGGGATGCGATGCAATAGTCAATACGAACTAAAGTTAGTGGAGGCTTGTCCCGTCTGTCGATGGGGGTGGTCCGTTAATGGTTACTCATATAGTTGCGAGTGTCGACCAGGGAAGCAGTTTATGGCCGGCGGTGCCGATTCAGTATAGTAATGCTGCAATTCATATTCTTTTTCAGAATTGTACGGTTCATGGGAAGCATTCATCATGTGTAAAAAAAATCGTATTATACCCAGGTTTTTTTTACACCGTTTGGTTTTCGTCCATTAAAACCTTTAGCGTCAATGAAACAATAAGTTAATCCCACGAAAAAATTCAAAAACTTTCGTGTGCAACTTAGAGTTTTATTCCTTGTTGTACCTTAAACAAGGTAATCAAATGCAATAAAACAATTGAATGCACTTGCTTTGTTCGAAACCTTCTGAAGCTTTCCTCTAGGGTTACATAAAATATCAAAGAGTTCTCATCTCGCAGCAACAAAAACTGAAAAAATAACGCTTCAGCACAAAAAAGTGTTTCGTTTAATTGTTCAACTTTGATGGTTCAACAACACTTACCAGTCGGAATTCATTAATTTCATTAGCACCTTATTATCGCCGTTTTATACAATGGATCACCTCCGATGGAACGATTGCAGGCAATAAACGGTCGCCGATGTCGATGTCGACGGCGAAACGCGGCGATGCGTGATAATTGACTGTTTATATTTCATATACATTTGAACTATGGGTAGCCAAAAAGGGATGACGCCCGGAATGGTTTTAAATTTATTACACATCGAGAATATTGTTTGGCGATGCGTGCAAAGGGTTCCGTCAAATCGGAATCAAATAGTCCGGATCATGGTAGCTAATTGGATCTCTATTGGAAGGAAACATATTTTGCTGCGCTAATTTCAAATTCGGTTCAATAAATTAGAATTCTATCTCTAATTAGTGGTAGGTATTGAATTTAAAATGACTTTCGGAAACAAACAAAAAATGAAACCTAATCTAAAGCTATAAACCTGTCTTTCAATGAATAGTTATGGAGCCATAAAATTATTATGAGAATCACTAAATTTTCGCCTCGAATTTTGCTGTGCAGCAGTATCTGGCGCAAACTAATGTTGTTTTTTTTTACGTTTTGCGTACATTTTTGTTTTCGAGCAAAATATCAGATTTTTATTTCAGTAGTGATCAGGGTGTCGACTACCTGGAAAAACCTGGAAAGTCAGGGAAAGTCAGGGAATTTCATTTTGAACCTGGAATGTCAGGGAAAGTCAGGGAATTTTGATTTAGGTCAGGGAAAAAAATCACAAACCTAATTTTGAAAACTTATACTGATTTTTTTTTATTTCGAGCAATATACTAAACTAAGGACACTTATGACTATGAAACTTTGAACCAATTTTAATCCATTGAAAAGCGACCAATAAGTGTATTGAAACGTCGGATCAGAATTAATATTGCGCTTTATAGCCGGTCATCAGACTGCATAGCCGATAAACAATACTCCGAGGCAGTTATATTCGACAAAATTCTGTGGGTAATGTCTTAAAAACACTTCGGGAACTTCCATTTGATGATGGGGTTATACAGTCATTGGTCGATCCTGGTCAAAATAATGGACAAGTAGAGAGAATGACGTTGGATAAAAGCATCATATGGTCTAGCTCATATAAGTACGTGGCGAAGGTCTCAATTAAACGTTACTCGATACTCCATAATTATGCTTGGACGCAAGAGGCGCATAATGTTGTTATCAATGGTAATGTTTCAATTTTACATTCCCTGCCGATGTTTATAGAGAAAAGAAAAATACCTCAGAATTCTCACTGATAAGTAAAAAATCCCAAGAGATTTAAAAAAGCTGCTTCGATAGTTTTTATCCTGGAACTCCTCGATAGATGTTCAGTAGATTTTTTCAAAAGCTCTGCTCTAAAAACTTGGTGGATTGTATGGTATTTACTCAAATTTGAATTGAACGTTCCGTGAAGGAATCTATACATTGAAGACGGTGTTCAAATAAATAATTCAAACCTAATTATTTAAAGTATTGCATTGGTTAGAATATTTTGCTGGGCTTACTGTAAGTGCTGTATAGATAGCTTGTAGGGATTGATCCGTAACTAATTTTAGAAGTCTATAATCTCCACAGAGAGTGAATAAGAATGCTCCGTAATACTTTGTAATCATACTTAAGAGCTAATGGAGGTTTTTCAATGTTCGCGAAAATACCTTTATCGTACGATTTTTGAACGGCATTAGAAGGATTTCTAGAAGCTTCTCAGACTGTTTGGAAGTTCAAAAATCGTGTCAAAAGATACAACGGTTTACACAAATTTCCAGAAATATAATGAAAACTTCAACGATTTGAAGAAGTCCAAGTCTATTGTCTTGGATGTCTATATTGCGACTCCAGGGAGTCCAAGAGAATTCCTAATGGTGGATGAAGGCACCAGAAAACTTATAACATTAATTAGAGCCAATTTAAGAAACCTGTAAAATCTAATTTTGGGTTTATGCGCATTTACTTGAATCTTCGTGAACGTCCAGAATAACCTACGATATTCTACAAATCCTTAACCCGTATCGGCCTGAGTGAAAGAAAAAAAAAACAAATCACTGCCATTTCGTCATTTGTTGTATTGGCCTGGTTTCTATCACTGTTCTGCTCGTACGGATCCCAGAATTCAGAATACATGTTGGGACTTGTGATATGGTCCTCCTATTCGGAGTTATTCCGGTGGGTCACTGAGTCAGATGCAGTAAATTTGACAACAACTTCCTTTTTTGGCTCTATAAGTTCAACAAAATGTTGCTTTTTTAGTCTCAATTCATATCGTTTCGGTAGATTTATATAGTCCGTGCATACAAATCTACCGAAATGATATGAATTGAGACTAAAAAAATGTCAGAACCAAAAATCTCGGTGACACTGTTCCAGAAATGGCCAACAACGGGGTTTCTTCGAACTGACGCTTCGGGAACCGGCCCAAAATAGACAGTTCTGTATTTGTGCTCCATACTAGCAATATGGGTATCAAAATTCAGCATTTTGGAAGACTAGTGGAATTATGATATCCAGATATGATTCAGGGGATATTGGCCACACTGGGGCCAGTTCCGAGGCTCTTGGGGAAGCCTCCAGGGGCACAAAAATCGGCGATTTTCAAAATACCACAAACTATGGCAATATAGGTATCAAACTTCAGTATTTTGGGAGACGAGAGGAATTATTACATCCAGATATGACATTGGCCACCCTGGAGCCTGGTCAAATTTACTGCATCTGCCTCAGTGACCCACCGGAATAACTCCGGATATGAGGACCACATCACAAGTCATGTATTCTGAATTCTGGGATCTGTACAAGCAGAACAGTAATAAAACCAGGCCAATACGACAAAAAATGACGAAATGGCAATGATTTGAATTCTTCCTTCACTCAGGCCGATACGGGTTAATGTTCTGTTTCTAGAAGTGATAAGGCTTTCAGTAGCTCAGAAACTCATATGGACTTCAATGATTTACACAAGCAGAAATTTTCATACGTTTCTAGGAATAAAAAAAAAACATTTTTAATATCTGGAATTTTTGAGGAAGGGTCTGGAAAGTCAGGGAAAGTCAGGGAATTTTATTCTCAAATTTGAGTCGACACCCTGAGTGATACTAGCGATTTAAAGCTATCTAGGGTGTAGGTGATCGGGATTGAAATCCGTTTCCACAATTTACAGGTGAGAAATTGTCACGACTTCTCAGGGACATCACAGTATTCGTGCTATTCGTATGATATCAACACGATTAAAAACATGTTGGGGTTTGATTATGTTACTATTGTTGAACCGTGATATCCTGCTTAATAATCATTAATTGTTGTCGAACGATCCGTACAATAGTAACATACGTATTTTGCAACACTATTTGTGTCTTTTGTCAAAGTTTATCTCAGCTTAGAAACACCGTATCTGGTCGGTGCTGTCTAAGTTATTTAAGCTGCTATTGCCTCTCATGATCCGATTTGAAGCTTAGTAATAGACTCACTATTGAACCAATCTCTTCATAAATAGCAGGGTTTGTAAAATTCTTTCCTTATTGATAACCATATACTTTTTTTTCATGTTTCACAATCAAAAACAAGTGTATCGTAATCTGAAACGAATTCGATCGAAAAAAAAAATCATATGAGCAGCTCCAATCAACAAGCTGTGGTTTGCCTCATTCTTGCTCATTGCGATATGTTTTTTTTTTTTTTTCGCAAAACCGTGTAAAACAATTTAAAATGCACCATCAACACCACACCCAACCAGCGACTGTTAGATTTTCTAACAATTCTTTATAAGAACCTACCAAAAAAGGTCTCACACAATATTTGTATAAGAATCTATAGTATTTTTGCCTATGCCCAGTACTTATACATGTTTTGTAAGGCTCTTATGCATAATTGTTAGGAAATCTAATAATCACCAGTTGGGTGCATTGCCTTGCATTTTGAGCATTTTTAAAGGAGTTTATCAATGATGAGAGGATAGCTCTCATCGGATTGGAATGATTTTTGCATTAGTTTCTGAGAGTATCATCCGCCATCGTCGTCCTCCCGGTCCTGTGGTCGGCGATGGTATACGGGACTTCCGATCTTCTTCACCAGGCGAGTATAATCACATTGATGATATGTTGCTGCCTGAAAATTTGCCGCTTTTCAGCTCATTTTCGTCTTCCGTCATGGACACTGCTCCCATTAGGAGTCTACGACTATATTACCAGTATACTAGAGGACTTTCTTCCAAATTGGACGACGTTTATCTTGCTGTCCTTAATGGCGAGTATGATGTTTTTGTGTTCACCGAAACCTGGCTAGGTGGGAGAATCAACTCACTCCAACTTATCGGTGAGAATTTCGCTGTTTATAGAGTGGACCGCAGTTTATCCAATAACTCTCGCGTGTGCGGTGGTTGTGTTCTAGTTGCGGTTTCCAATGAGCTTGTTTCCTGCCAGATCACCGTCGGACAGTTCAATTCAATTGAAACTGTTTGGGCCAAAATAAGTCTCTCTAGTTGCAACGTTTTCATCGGTGCCTCGTACATTCCTCCCGACCGACGACATGATTGTAGTGTAATACAACATTACCTTGGTGCTACAGAATTTGCCTCCGTTTTGGCCTTATCATCGGATGTGGTTCTTCTGCTTGGATACTTCAATCAACCAGGACTTGTCTGGTCTCTCTCCCAACACGGGTATACGTTTCCTGATCCGCTGTTGTCTGCAACTACACCTGCTAACCGCCAACTAGACGATGGGATTGCTTTTCTTGGGCACAGCCAAATCAATTAGATTTCCAAATGATTCTTCACTGCATGAATGAACTGTCGTTGAGGCTCCGGACGCCGTTGTGCCGCTTGACAACTATCATCCTGCATTGGATATATCAATTGACAACGGATTTAATCTAGGTTTCGATGGACCTCTGAGTGACGATCAGCTCAATTTTCGCAAAACCGATTTTCAATTTCGAATCAGCTGTAGACCGCTTCAACTGTCTGCTACGTGACTGCGTTTCAGTCGTTGTACCGAAGCGAAAGCCTCCGAGGAAACCACCGTGGACTAATGCTCTTTTACGGAACCTGAAAAGAGTGCGCGCTAGAGCTCTTCGCGCTTATACCTTTCGACGGTTTGCCTTCACTAAACGTAACTTCAACATCGCCAACAATGATTATCGGTGCTATAATAAACTCCGTTACGAACACTATGTTCTTCACACGCAACAAAATCTCCGACAACACCCCATTTCGTTAATTCTCAAAGGAAGGAATCTGGACTACCATCAAGTGTTTTTCTCGATAACGACGTTGCCCTGAATACTGAGGATAAATGCAGCCTTTTCGCTAAACACTTCTCAAGTGTATTATCGTGCTGAAAAATGCCCTGATATTTTAGCTGTGCCACTTTGTCCACTACTCAACCTATTACCGTGGGGCATCGAAATCCGTACACTTAAACACCTTAGTATATGAAAAAGTCATTAAAAAATAGGAATCGAATGTAAATAAAACGTTTGTCATTGACAGAGGCGCATGAAGGCTTCTAGTTTTGAAGTATTCCACATTTACTCATTAAAAACTACGAAAAACATGATAAAATAATGAATTTAATCAACTACTCCTGACTCGAAATCCGTCCACCGTGGACGGATTTCGAATCAAAGGATCAACATCCGTACAGCTATTTCTCAACTAAATATTTAAATTGAAACAGTCTGATTGACTAAACTACCACTGTAAATAGTTCGATATGCACCTTGAGAAGTGTTCCTTTTGATTTGTATTCCACTTATCTTATGTAATGATTTGCAATTAGCAATTAAAACACAGTTACTTTTGGTGCCATTATGCTCTACCCGAAAACAAAATGGCGGCCCAAACTCCGCGTTTGGTGGGTGGAGATTTGTTTTTGATTTTTGTGGTTTTAATTTCAAAGCCTTCTTTCCAATTCTATGCCCTAAAAGCTTACTGTCAAGTTTCTAAACAGGGTAAGATTAATTATTCCTACATTAATTACCTTTAACCTCCTTTAATTTATTGATATCTCATGAGGTGTACGGATTTCGGTCCCGCACGGTACTCCAGCAGAGGAAATTTCCTGTGCAGTGGAAATGCTCTACCGTCCGGGACCGAAATCCGTACAGCACCGAAATCTGCCCACCTATAAAAAATCCGTCCTCAATAAATTAAAAAAGGTTAAAGGTAATTAATGTAGGAATAATTAATCTTATCCTGTTCAGATACTTGACAGTAAGCTTTTAGGGCATATAATTGGAAAGAAGGCTTTGAAATTAGAACAACAAAAATAAAAAACAAATCTCCACCCACCAAACGCGGAGTCTCCACCCACCAAAATCGAAGGGATCGCTTCTCAAGGTGCATATCGAACTATTTACAGTGGTAGTTCAGTCAATCAGACTGTTTCAATTTAAATATTTAGTTAAGAAATAGGTGTACGGATTTTGATCCTTTGATTCGAAATCCGTCCAGGGTGGATGGATTTAGAGTCAGGAGTAGTTGATTTAATTCATTATTTTATCATGTATGTTTTAGTTTTTCATGAGTAAATGTGAAACACTTCAAAAGCCTTCATGCGCCTGTGTCAATGACAAACGACAAACATTCGATTCATATTTTCTAATGACTTTTTCATATACTAAAGTGCTTAAATGTACGGATTTCGATGCCCCACGGTACTATGTTCCCAGTTTTCAAGAAAGGCAACAAACGAGATGTGAGAAACTACCGTGGCGTTATATCACTCGGAGTGGAGTCGAAAGTGTTCGAGTCGCTGATGAACGATAGAATGTTCCCTTCCTGCAAGAATTACATCAGCCCGTATCAGCATGGTTTCTTTCCCGGTTGCTCTGTGGAAACGTTTTACACGTTTTACACCGATCTCAAATCTGCTTTGGACAAAGTTAACCATGACCTGCTGCTTGCAAAACCAGAAAAAATGGGCTGGTCCAAGGTGAATAAGAACCCTGGGCTGGTCTTTTGCTTTATGCACCTGGCTCCGATCTTATCTGGTTGGACGCCAAATGTCGGTCAATATTGGAAATAATTCATCCGACTATTTCTCGAACCTTTCTGGAGTTCCACAAGGCCCTCGGACCATTACTATTTTCGCTTTTCATAAATGATGTAACCCTCATTTTGCGACGTGGAGGTATGCTACTTTTGTTTGTCGATGACCTTAAAATGTATGTAGTTGTTTGGGGTCTCACTGACTGCTATGAACTACAGAACCTCCTTGAAATCTTCCATGGCTGGTGTACTCGGAATCTGATGGTTCTAAGCATTCCTAAGTGCTGTGTCATAAGTTTCCGACGAACGACTAATTTCATCCAGTTTGACTACGGTATTCCTGGTTCTCTACTTCAACGGGTTGATCATGTAAAAGACCTAGGAGTTATTTTGGATGAAAAGCTTACCTACACCCGTCACCCGATTCAACGAAGTGTCCGGCGAATTTAATTTCTGATGTTGAGGCTGAGCCGTATGTAATGTTTTAAATGTTTGACCACGACTAGATTTAAGAATTTCATGTTGACAGTACAGACCAATGAATGAATTACAAATACAATTCAAAATATGTCTCTCATGGTATGGTACATGTCGTGAGTCTACACAGAAATGAAAAGTGAGAACTTGTTTTCATTTCTCTCCGTCAATCAAGTCGACTTCTCTAGTTCAGGCCTGGTAGCGGGTCACTTTTTGGTGACTTCGTCACTTTTTTTCGGGCTAGTCACTAAAAAGTCCCTTTTTTCGATCACAAGTCAAATATTTTGAAACAGCGGGCTTGGTAGTCATATGGCTACTGCTTCTGCCTCATACGCAGGAGGTCGTGGGTTCAATCCCAGACCCAGGTCCGTTCCATTCTCCTACTTTGTATCTTTCTCTATATTTCTCATGTTCTAGCAATCGCTAGAACTGGAAATGGACTTCCATGCCGTTTCCATTACTATTCCTATACCTTCAACTTGAATATTCTAACAGTAATCTGCTGGAATTGGAAATAAACTGAAAAGCTCGTTTCCTACATCCAATTAGAAATTCCATCACTCCTATCTATCACATTAGCAGCTCGTTAACCAAGACGGACCTCTGCCTCTCGAACCCTAACCCAAAAATTCCAACAAATTCCGCATGAACTCGTGGCAAGTGCAGAGGTATATTCGGCTTGCAGTGGGCGAGTGATTGCATCATCATTTCCTTCCCCTTCCCTACATTGACTTGCATTCTGACGTGGCAGGCGTCAGTATGACCTAACAAATGAGATCACCAGTACTTGTACATTGAAGATGTGTGCTAGTCCCAAGCAAACATCTGTTGGTTCCCTGTGCAAGAACAGCTGATCTGGTCATAATGGAGTAGCAACTACGAGCAGTCAATCAAGCTCAAGCTCACAAGTCAAATATTTTGAAACAATTGACTAAGATTTTTTTTATGAAGCTTTATTATTATCGGATGATGCTTCGTTCATGGCGGAAATGAAATTACGGATCTTGGAAAAATTATCGCTCTGAAACTTCGCGAGCCATTTAACTCGCTGCTCTTATTGGCATTTCAACAGTAGCTAATTGAAAGTGTTTTACGTCACAATTTATAAATTGGTATACAGTCATGCAAGCAGGAGACCTGTCGATTTCAAGTTTTTTTTTTTAAACTCAATCTTTATACTGTAGGGGAAGATGGGGAGACTTGACCCCTTGGGAGACATGATTCTCCCCTGTTTTACCAAGAATTAAAGTAGTATTGTTATAGCGTGTTTTTGTAATAGATCCTCTGGACAAATGATCGTTATGTGGCGAGTTATTTTTGGATTGACAACCATATTTACTCTTATTTACTGTGTTTTGTTCCTCATAAAGATGTGTTTTGTGGCCACGCAAAATTTGAACAACTTCTCCCAATAATGATCAAATGCTATCATTTTTTCACAGCCCAAATCCATAAATATGCTTAATGATCTTCATTGATAAAAATGCCAACATTCTACCACAATTTCAGGATTTTCGGATTTTGAGTTCTTGCCTCAATTTAAGGAGACTTGATCCCTCATTAGTCATCCATATATAATATAATACAAAAATTTGTCTAGAAAATTCAAGAAAAATTTTTTTAAAGTTCAGAGAGCATGGTCCTCATTACAAGCAGGAGGTCGAGCGTTCAATTCCGGGCTCGTTGTACATGAATCTTCATAATTTTTGTTTCCGATCCGTACTGTTGTTCCTTTCGCAATAAAAATTACAAAAACTTCCGTGGCACCAGTGACAAATCGTAGAATTATCTGCATCTTTCTAAAGTAGGAGTTCAGCTAATCCAATGATCGTAATTTTCACTCATTCTCAAGAGAAGAGAATAATAATTTACGCAGATTTTCGCTGAGAAATCATTTCGGGAAAGAAAAACAGGTGTTATGAGTGATAACCATATTTCGATCACTTCCAGTGGCGAAAAAAAAAATTTGAGTTGCTTGCAAGACTACGTCCTGCTTTTGACTGATATTGAGTGAAATTTCCGTGGGGTTAAAAGAGAAGGCAATACAATTTTAATGAGTCACTGAGTAGATAAAAGTTAGCAAGTCTCGTTTCTCTTCTGAGTTTGTTCTAAGAGAAAAGAGTGGTGAGTGAAAGTTTTCCACCACAAATTACGCAAAAAATATTATCCCAAAGTGTGACATAGGGGAGGGCCCTGCCCTTTGGTTCAGAAAGGGTAAGGGCGCGTTCTGCCAACTTGGTCGAGGCAGATTTCAAGTGTGAACAAGTTACTACATGGACGTTCTAAAGTGCCTGAATGAAATGTGTAGCTTGTGAGGAGCCCTTGAAGATGTGATGTTGGATCAGTATCTTGATAGTAATCAGAATTTATAATGTAAATTATTAAAAAAAAAGTTAATAACACTACTTTATTCCGTTACGTATTTAGTATACTTGAGTTTTAACTAAAAACACAATGTCAGTTTTGATCACAAATACAATGTCGGTATTAATTACAAACTTATACTTATCAGTATTTTTACTTGATTCGCGATCCTAATTAAAAACTTTGATATAATAATATTTATAGTTTATCGCATGTATGCAGAATGTTTTGTTCAAAATTACAAGACCTAATAATGATCCATAATTTACATCCGCAGAACCATTCTGAACGGCCGTATTGAGAATATCACGTATAACATCTTCTTTGCTTAAATAACAGACGCGAGACGCCTGATGCTGGATTATCTGATTTTCCTCAATCTCTGGTGCTTGGCTTCCCGGTGGAACTTATATTGAGTATCCTTCGGAAAGAATCTGTGCCCGGGATGGGGGAGTCAGTTAAGGCAACATTCGTTTGAACAGTGACTTGTCTTTGTGGGCGGGGACTCGAGCTCGAGTGTCGATTTCGGGAGTCTGGTGGCGCTCTCGCGCGGACCAGCACTGTCAACAGCAGAGACCCTCGCGTGCGTGTTGATGGTGTTGGTTTGCATGGGAGAGCTGTTGGATTCGTCGGGTCGTCGTTTGGGTCTTTGTTTGCACCAGCGTATGGGTAGTTTTGAGACTTTGGTCTTGAAATGATATTCTCAAGCATTTTTCTTACATTATTTCTCCCTCCCCTCGGATAGGTTATCTTGCCGCGATGGGTGGGCTTACGCCATTAGCACTGATATGGCAACCAAAGACATATCCTGTCGTGGTGATATCACATGTTGACTATTTTTTGTTTAATGTGCATGTGATTCAACGGACATCGTATCTTGGAGCCTTGAATGGTGGTGCAGACAGGTAGAGGTCCTTTTCATCAGGGATAATGATCTCTGCTATGCGGCAATACTTTTCAGAGGCGTTCCCTGATGATGATGAGTCGTAGCCACGCTTAAACATAGCTAGGTAGGAATTAACCAGTAGAAAATATCATCAAGACATTCTGCATTTTTTCACGTTTGCTTAACTCTTAAGCGGTACTTACTTATACGCTTGAACTAGGATACTCGCCTGAGAGGAGGTGACCTTTAGCAATAGAGACAATGAACTGACATCAAAACGTAACATAATCTACAATGAGTATAGAATTGAACTGAATAACGTAGGAAACATAAGATAACTAAGACAGACAGAGTAATAATGACACAGTGCGAAACATTCGACATAATTATGACTAGATTAACAGTAGATCCATAGACATAAAGATCTAAGTTAAGACTTCCTAACCCTATCAAAAATTCGAAGCTCAAGAAATGTCTGTAAAATTATTACCTGTTGAATTTTATTCGGAGGCGATTTCGAATCTTTTGAAGACCAACAGGCCCATAGCAACAGTATTCGGTGTTGTTAAGTTGAGAATTTTTGATAATTGCTGGGCGCACGGTTCTGAAGAGTGGCCTGGTAAATAGACTAAATAGATTCCAAAATAAATTTTAAACGAGTCATATTTATCAAAATCTAGTGCGTTATTATTGTTTCAAAATGCACTTCTATTCGAGTTTTCTCTCTTTGTCATCATATCTACAATAAGACTGACTCTCGCGATAGATTTTAAGCTTATTATTTTTTGAGTTTCACTTGTTTGATGGAAACTGCAAATTTAGAAAAAAAAAAAATGACTGACTAGCTTTTGTTTTCGTTAACATTGTAGTAGGGATAGTAGTGATAATTGCTGATCTCGATGAAATTGTGAAAAAAATGGTTGTTGATATGAAAATGGTGATGTTGTGAGGTTATGCAAGTGTTAGTGAAAAGGTTAATACACAAGTTGGTATTGGTGGTGTAGACATAGTGACAGAAGAAGCTAGGTAAAAAATAGAGTTGATTTGGGATGGGAACATGTTCGCAGTGAGTATGAAGAATGAAATGCAATATTGAGTTGAGGTGCTAGAAGTGGGAATTATTTTATAATTATACTAGAAATAATGTTAAATATTCGGTACATGTCCAATGAAAGCTAGTAGAAGTGTCGGTTCTTATATGATATATAACAGCGCTGTTTTGAAGATCGATTCATTGTGTGTGTGTTCATGACTGTAAATAAGATATTTGTGATGACAGGGACAAGGATGTTATCGATCATTTGGTAGTTCGCGTTCGGTTATTTGGTGGTTTGTCAGTGATTCATCCCAGAGGCTGAATTTCGAAGTGTGTTGTATGGTGGACTTCTAGTGAGAGGGATTTTCTGCAATTCTGCCTCGTGGCCCGTTGTTGGAATTCAATTAGTAACGGGGTTATAGCGCTAGTTGCAGTAACTTAAACTAAATGATTGGAATTTTGTTATCATTTAGTCTAAGTTACTGATGCTATAGCTTTAACTCCGTTACTGGTGGAATTCGGACAGCGAACCGTGAGGCAGAGTTGCAGGAAGGCCTTCGCACTGGAGGTCCACCGTATGGCGCATTTTGGGGTTCAGTTTCTGGAGTGAATTATTGACGGACTACTGGATGATCGAGCGCGAGTTGCCAAATGATCGGTAACATCCTTGGACAGGGACAATAGTAATTATGATAGTGATGGTGGTGAAAACGATAATAAGTGATGCTACCGGGATTATTTTGTAGAAAACTATTTGAATCAGGCCTTAACAGTGACCATTTGAGCAACGTAGCTTAGAAACGTCTGGTAATGATCAAAAGTAGAGGCTCGTAGAAGCAAATTTAATCACCGAATCAACAGGGAATAGACCTAGTGTTAAGTTAGAGTGATGAGTGATAGTTATAATGGCGAAAACGGTGATCGTGTTATTGAAGGGGACTATTTAATAAAACTATTTGGATCAGGCCTAAAACAGTGACCATTTGAGCAACGTGGCTTAGGAACGTCTGTTATTGATCTAAAATAGAGGCTCATAGAAGCAAATTTATTTACCGTGGGGAATAACAGGGATGGACCCGGAGTAGAGTTTGAGTCGAGAGACTGCCAACGGGTTACATGAAAAAAAAAAAAAAAAAGTGTGACATAAGGGAGGGGGTTGAAAATTGCCAATTTTCGCATTACGTAATTAATGGATTTTCCCTTATGCTGTTTTACTTTAATTGAATAATTAAATATGACCGGGGTTCTGCCAAATCGCACCAAGCGCCAACCAAAAATTTCCTATTTTCTGCCGAAGCTTTCGTTTAGCAGTTTCAATTGATGACAAATCGTATCGAATGCTTCTCAATCATATGAGTGAGGATATCCTACAATAATTGTAAGTATGAACTGACATGAAATGATTTCCGTTTTTCTTTTACAAACAAAACTTCACAAGTCGATCAAAAAGCCTCTTAATGCAGTTTGGCGGAACCCCGACCATATGTGATAAAGTTATACGATATAAATAATAACGGATATAAAGATTGTTTGTTTGTTTATCAAAAACTATTGATCTGTATTGAAGAAATCGAAAGATTCGGTGCCAATTTGTTCAAAAACAGTTTTTTGATGTTTTCTCGAAATTGTGTAAAATGTTTATATGCAATTTCTTAAACAAATGATTCAAATCTTGAATCAAAAATAGACACTTAATACATATTTTCATATTCATGCTAGCTTCACCAACCAGTTTGTTACTTCTCCAGTCTCAGAAAAAAAAATCCCAAACATGCAGCCTATGATAACGACTGCGTTCCTGATAGTCCCATTTCGAACCGAGAGAGAAAGTTACTACCCCAAAAGTTTATGATTCTCCCTAACTACCTAAAGCACTTGATGCTTCTTACCCGGCCATATTCATAATTCATATCGCAGCATTTTGGGATGCTCCCGCGTGAAAGCAAACCCCGATTCCAATGCGGGTGCCCCCGGTACCCCAAATTCACGGGGAAATGGGAACCCCACCATATCACGCGCAATCAAACTGCGCTTGGAATTATTGAAAGGGGAACAGTTTTAAAATTTCATCGAACCAGGCGAACAGACACGGCTGCGGTTAACCCGTTCAGTTCAAACCCGCCGGACTGTTCGGGAAGGTCTATTTAAATTTTTAAATCACGCCGCCGCGCTGCGTCGCCGGTTACTCCTCCATTTTTGTCGGGCGGGAATCGCGGGAATGATGGAAAGTGCGTGTCTATAGGAGATGGAGAACTTACGCACAATGTTATTATAGTAAAAATTCCAATCTCGGAAAGTCAACCAGAAAAGAGAACCCACGAAAAACATATGCAGCGTCATTGTATCAGCAGTTGCCCACTCTGTGACTGGGACTTCGCCGCTGACCGCCGGCCGACCACATCGACTGTGGCTGCTGGTGGTCGTAAAAATTCCGGCAACCAGAGATTATGCGTGTTTATTACGTAAAAAGCTTGTTTGACGTCCGTACGCACCTGGGCCGGAACGAATGAGCTGCACAGGGGGAGTAAGGTGTTTTCTAAAGTCTGGTTGTTGTTTTGAGCGCTATCTCGCTGTGTTTGGTACTTCTAAACAATCATCTGCGCTATACTAGGTTTAGTTTTGTACACCTGACCTATATGACCATTGCACATTATGAATGAGAAATGCGTATTTTTTTCTTACATAATATCTGGGAAAAGAGAGTATAATATATTTATTACACCAATTATGTAATATGATTTTATATAAATATTATCAATCGAATTACGATTTCAAACTGTTTCTTTAGCACAACTTCACATTTCATAGTATCAAAACGTGGCTCAATGCAAATCTCCTTTAATTACATTTGGTGAAGCATTTTAGATATTGTTTTATTTTATAATTTCCAGATATTGCTTTTTATAATGGAATTGAAGCAAAAGCTTCCTATTTCATCGGTTTTCAAGATGGAAATTAGACCCCGGATAGAGAAGAAATATCTATACCGCGGCCCTAGCTTTATCAAATATAGTGTCGGAATTCGTTGACTGAATGAAAACGGCTTCACCATAACCACTCAGCTACTCATGTCCATTCGAGAAAAATCCATTCACACCTTTTATTTGCACGTGCCTTGCTGGCTGACCAACTGGTTCGGAATTCTCGAAGTCAACAAATCCTCCCGTCCTATAGAGCTATAGACACCAACAGCATGAATATCAGCAGCGAACAGGTGAAGAAACTCTTGTCCTTCAATTCGGCCCGATAGATGCGGAGAGTGGAGAACATAAATGCTTAGAGAACTAGTCGATGCGCACGCTGAAGTTTGGTGTTTCAAATCTTTTCATTTGGACTGATGCGAATTATTATTTTTTTGAATATTACGCCCCCTCCCCCTCTCATCGGATTTGTATTTGTCAAAATTTACAATTTGGGAGGAAATAATGTAGGAATTGAATTCTGTCACGTTTTACCTTAAACTACCGGATTATGCCTGTATCTCTGTAATGGTTGAATCAAAATTTGTTGATAATTGTCTTAGATTTGTTGCTGACGAGTCGTACAATAAACAAAATTACTGAAGAAAAGACGGCTTTGGCAGGTTTTTGATCTATTGTGGTCGAATATTTTTGTATTTTCGCCAATAACCTTCCAGTCAAAATTGAGCGCAAAAGGTCTTAGATAACACCCTGACAATAATTGGTCGAACCTGCCAAAGTCGACATTCCGCCTAGATAAAAAAAATATCTACGTTTGAATAAATATATCGCTTTAGCGTGTATATTCACACACTAATCCGAATCACGATCTCAGCTGGTGGCATGGTGGTCCGTCGGTGCGTGGTCAACCAGCCGCAAAAGGAGGTGTGTATCCGTTCAGCGCTTACCTTTTTCCCAAACTAGTTAGCCGGCGAATGGCTCAAATTTGCCGTGGTGTGTGCAGCTGTTCGACATAGTGCTCCTAAATCCGTGTGCTTTCGGCGTATTTGAGCCTATAGATTATTCTACTTCTTGAACTGGTTTGCATTCCAGATTTGAGCGTGAGGCAGGGGGCAGAGGGACTGATGAATAATTCGCAATTTCTGTGACGAGTTCAAGGTTATTTATTTAATAGACTCTGTTAAATGGAGTATCCGTTCCATTATTAACACGCTGCGATACTTGCACAGACAATTCGTGCTCGTCAGAGTCACCTTCAGTTTTGCTGTTGGAGATAGAACTGAATACATTCGGTTAAGGATAACGTCGGAAGAAAATCCGAGATGGCCGCTGGCACTGCATCATAATTTCAAGGGCACGTCTCGGGCGACGCGTTTAGTGTAGTGTAGCGAACTGAAGAAGCAACTCGATGC
This sequence comes from Armigeres subalbatus, assembly GCF_024139115.2. Taxonomy (NCBI): domain Eukaryota; kingdom Metazoa; phylum Arthropoda; class Insecta; order Diptera; family Culicidae; genus Armigeres; species Armigeres subalbatus. The sequence goes on along the minus strand of NC_085140.1, from coordinate 293,789,536 downwards.
ACGATTTGTAGCAGCATGCGATAGCATTTTGCAGTCTTCTACAATGAACGAGAAAGTGCGAGATGAATTTTCATATGTAGGCAATTGTTAGCAATACACTTTCACCTATAATGAGCCAATCGATTAACGTCCTTCTTGCTTCTTATTCTGCTTCTTATTCAGTCCGTTGCTGGGGGGCATGGAGTGCGATCCTCTCGTTTAATAAACAATGTGCACTCGCTTGGCTGTGGATATACAACAGTAAAGCAAATGTGGAGATTGGACAAATCAAGCATCCGAAAGATATTCAATTTGCAAAAAAGAGAGCTAACCGCGGTGGAGGTTGGTACTCGGATTCTGATGGCTTTTCCGCAAACGTGACCTTTAAGTGGTCTTGTTGTGTAGGGGTTATCACGCCTATCTAGAGAGTAGGAGGTTGAGGGTTCGAGTCCCTCCAAGACACGTGGATTCTTTTTCGCAAATTTCATATCAATTTGTCCATTTCGAAACATATGCTGTGCATATGCACAGCCAAGATATTTAACAAAAAAATTCTTATTCTTTTTAAATTGTATAGATATTAGATTAATACAGTTCACAATCGCATATTTGTCCCATATGAATATGAAATTCTGCAAAGATAGGACTAATATGCGATCATAGGCAGAATAGATCTTTGGAACCTTAATATTTCAAACAGTTATTCTTTATTCTAATTTCTGGCTTAACAGTTTTTTTAATGTTGTTGAGGCAACTCCACTTTTTACCTTATTTAATATGTAGATCCCCCAGACGACAGTCGTTATCATTATCACATTAGAGTTCAGCAAAAGCGATAATGCCATGTACGTTTTTTACAGCAAGTCTTAGCTAAATCACTTCCAACGATTGAACAATCTTCATCTAATAATGTAAACGGAGCGGTTGGTACGAGATGTCCCACATAGTAAAAAATAATGAAAATTAATCAGCGCGCAAATAATAAAGACATGGAAAATTACACTATTCTGAGCGTACATGGATCTTTTCCAACAAGTTCGCCCTAAATGTATGCAATTTACACAGCATTATGACACTTATTCGTATAAAAAGTGACACAATGCAATACAACTTGCATTCATTCAGGTGATAATATCGTTTAAATTTACGCGCTTTTTGGCATTCCCTTTATGTGCATTACTTTCGTGTAAATTTCAACAACTTTTTCTATCTGAGTTCTATGGCTTAATAGTGAAATCAAGTTAAGAATTCTCGCCTAACTTTACAAAAGAACCTAAGAATAGTGCAATCATCGGAACAATTTGAAAGCTTTTGATTGCAGTACACAGGATTCTGAGACTTCAACTTACCACCAAATTCAAAGAAAAATCACATGATAATTAATATGCGTTAAACATTTAAGATGAGTGAAAAATTGAGAAAATGTAAATCGTGTAAAAACAGAATCCAGTGTACTCAAATTGATTCATAAAAAATGTTACTTAGGTCCTTTTGAAAAGTTAAGCGAGAATTGATTCTCACAGGTATTTTTAAACAACGCTGCAAAGTAGGCCTGGCTGCTTTTATGTTTGAACTACATTTATGATGTGCTTCTAACATAAATATTGACAAGAAAAGTGATATAGTCGAATCTATTACTTTCCAGGATTCTTTCACGAAATATCTGTGTATGTGTAGACTAGACTTATACCAATGTGTAGACTAGACAAGCCCAATCGCGTTCTACGCAAATATGACGTATAACAATTGTTTGCAAATATGATCAATCATTACGCAAATATACTTTGTTGTTTCGCTTGCATCGCTTATCACAGTGAATCCAGATCCAACGAAGCATATTCGTAATTCTTCTCAATTTAACTTTTTGTCTTTCTCGTATACGTAGAGGTTAATCGATTACTCCAAATCCGAGCCGCACTGATAGATGACTCGGAGATCCATAGTGTTAATTACCAATCGACACAGCTCAACGAATTGAGGTGATGTCTGTTATTGTGTATGTGTACAACATTTTGTAAACACTTTTTGGTTCATGGCCGAATTACTCGTAACAGGTTCCATTCGACGGGGAATCCTGTCCCATTGTTTGCTATTGAAAATTGGGCATAATTATGGCCAACATATATTTTTTTTCTTCAAATATTTATTTTATTGGGCTCAATTGTTTAATTTAAAACTCCAAGGAGCCAAATACTGTTTAACATATTACATAATATTATTCTAGTGATGTTTCAGAAAAGCGTCATGAAACACTTTTACGACATGTCTTCTTTGGAGCCGACCGATCTGTAACCTCAGTTGGTTGAATTCTCAGCTGACTCGTTGTTGGCTTTTGCTGCTTCTTATCTTCCGTTTTCAATTTATTTACACAGTCCGTGTATCCTATTATGCTTTTTTTCACGAACCACATCCGATCTGTTTTGTTTTTGAAAGTCATAGTCTCCGCCATTTTTTCCCGCTCTATCATTGAACATGGCATAGAATCTAGATCCATTTGACGGTTTGTCCTTGTTGGGTCGGTTTGCAATGCAACCACTTCCTCCTCTAGTACTACTGTTCTTTCGAATCGAATTACAACTCCGGAATAACTTTCCTTTCCGTTTTTCGATTGCCTCTTCATTCAGATTTTTGTTCCTCAATTGTGGACACAAGTCTTTTCGGTGTCCTTCCGCTTGACACACGAAGCACTTATTCCGCAAATTTGGATAGTATATCCGCGTCGTCCATTTGGATACCTGGAGCGACGGAGAAACTTCCTTTTCAACATCAATATACACACCTCTAATGCCGGTGTGCATATGGCCCAAACCTAAGTCCGGTGGGAATTTCTCCCTGATAATACTTTCTACTTTCCCATATTCTGCAAAACGTTCTTTCAACTCGTCGTCCGGTAATTCAGGTGGCAGATCAAATACTCGAATGGATGATAATAGAAGTGTTGACTCTTCCTTGATCAAATGGTCCAAAACACTGAAAATTTATCGAGAAACGGTCGAGATATTATCCTTCAAAGTCTATCAGATTTTTGTGTCGCTCCTCGATTTTCGCAATCGCAGTGTATTAGGGTGGCTCAAAAAACGTCCAATTGCAAATCACTGTTTTTGGATGTTTCTGCATACATTTTTCCATATAATCTTCCAATGAGTTTAGCACCGCCCAAACGTTAACCGATTTGACTGAAATTTTGTCCAGAGCATCAGGGCATCAAATAAAACCGAATAAGAGGGCGGCCCATCAAAAAATTTGTAAAGGTGTTTTTTGAGGGCACAATTTACGATCAAGAACAATGATACTCACACAGTTCTTGTAGAATTAAATACAGAATGCTATGTTGAAAACTGCGAGAAGATTAGAGTTTATTAGGCAAAGCTATTAGCATTTTACTGGAGTGTCGTAGGGGTGAATTTATTTCTTTTCAACGAAATTTGCTCAAACCCCACTTCAGAGAAATGCTAATAACTTAGCCGGGCAAACTTTAATCTTCTCGTGGTTTTCTGCATAAAATTCTGTATTAAATTCTTCAAGATCTGAATGAGTATCATAGTTATTCATCGTAAGTTGTGCGGTCCACCTGCAATTCGCTGTTTTTGGATGTTTCTGCATACATTTTTCCATATAATCTTCCAACGAGTTTAGCACCGCCCAAACGTTAACCAATTTGGCTGAAATTTTGCCCAGACCATCAGGGCATCAAATAGAACCGAATAAGAGGGCGGCCCATCAGAAAAATTGAAAAAAGTTTTTCCCATACTAATTTGAGCCACCCTACAGTGTATACGAGGGTACGTAAAATACGTAGTCCTACATCAAAAGGGTAAGTATTTATTGGAATTCTAGTGCCAGCATGAGTTATGCTGGTGTGGTGCTGGTGCCAGAATAAAACACCCCGCTTGCTGCTGCCCGTACCAAAGGCTCAAGAGAAGGCAACCTGGGCTACCTACCACGAGTTTGTATCAGTGGTCAAGGTGTTTGAAGAACTTGTGGCAGGAAATCGTACTTACTTTAGACTCCGTAAGATCGACTACAGTTCGCCGCCGCACCAAACCGGCTATTTACAAAACGCTTATTAAGTAGCGCCCTCTACGGACATAAGACCTGGACGATGCTCGTGGAGGACCTACGTACACTTGAAGTTTTCTTAAGAAAAGTGCTGCGTACCGTCTATGGTTGGGTTCAGATGGCGGATGGTGCGTGGAGGAGCCGAATGAGCCACGAGTTGCACCAGCTGTTGGGACTGCTGCTGCCAAAACAGACGACCGTGGTGGGCCATTCACGTAGTCAGAATGTCATATAATAACCAGGTGAAAATGATTCTCGATAGTGATCCGACAAGCACAAGAAGGTAAAGTGCACAGCAAGCAAGGTAGATTGATCAAGTGGAAATCAATTTGCAGAAGCTCAGTAGACTCCATTTTTAAATGTTGATCTAGATTATTTAAATTAGAAATCTTATAATCTTACACATCAGAGACAAATGTCAAGAAGACATTTCTTCGAACAATCTTTTACGGTTCTTACGGCCCTTTCGGACAAGGAGAATATGGCGAGGTGAGGATATTGAAACTTTTGCTCCATCAACTCCAAGTAAAGCTTAAGGACAAGCCTCCCGGAATCCAAAACTAAAGGCATTTGCTTTTTCAAAGGCACCCCATTCAAAACGGAAGCTATAAATAGCACAGCAGTCATTTATATTATTCCAGTGGCGTCGCGTAACCTCACTTTTTGACGTAGGACTTACGTCTTTCTTTACTATACTGGGTGTCATTTAGATTTTTAGAAATCGGAAGCGTTACGCTGGAAGGGAAGATTTTGAACGTTACTAGCGCCTTTATCTTTCTATGGATTTTCAAGATTTATATATCAATCGACTCGGACACTCTCCACCATTTTGCCTATTTCATTGTAACTTAAGATTATAAACGATAAGCTATTGAAAATTTCAATTCTTGTCAAACCCAGTAAAAATTTCATATGTAACCAATCCCGTGCGTACCTAACACGGACATCAGAATGCGGTATGTTACAAGCCTTCGGGTCTACCGGAAGATTTTCTTTGTGTTTAAAAGAAGCAGTGCCTGCAGTGTGCGAGTCATTACAATTTGTGATAGCAGCGCGTACTGACATGCTTTTTGCTCACACAATCGTTCAATCGTTTGTTGTGTTTACCTACACAGCGACAGCATGCAGTCACCAGCGGTAGAACTGCCGGTGGGCGCATTTTTTTTGTCATTCTGTGCTTGATGATGGTCAGATGCAGTGGTTTAGGTTGCGATGGATGCAATCGCCCATCGCATTGCTCGGCGTTCACGGATAGAGGCCGATTATTAGTTTTATTTCCAGAAGTTTTGAATAAACAAATTGCTAATAATTCTACACAGCATGGAAGTTGTCATTTCAAATAACAATCCCTATAATCAAACTCCATAGATTCGAAAGTTAAATGTTAATACGTTACGTTTATACAAGTCCTACGTCTACTCGCGGTTATGTTGAAAACATTACCCATTACTTTTTTCGTTTTTCCTGTGCACTGGTCCAAAAAATGAAAATTTTGATATTTTGACAGCTCAAATGGAAAATAAAATTATCAGAGTCGTTTAAACTAATCATAATCTAGTTATTCTATGCATTTCCGCACATCAATTCCTTCAATTTAAACCCAGCGCACAGGTAGATTGAGGTTGGGGAAACGCCACTGTATTATTCCCATTATTCCACGCATGCCGCGATGTGGCAAAGGTAGATTAATAAAAATGACAGTTGTGCGTGGCTTCTGTTTTGAATGGGATGCCTTTGAAAACGCGAGTGCATCTAGTTGTGGATTCCGGGAGGCCTGTTCCTAAAAAACTTCAAATTAAAGGGAGAACTATTATCCGACACTACTTCTTCTTCGATTTCAAAGTGGGCAAAGAAAGAATTAATTTACGTGTACTATTGCTATGCTCGTTTGTTGTAAGATAGCCTCAGTAATATAGTAATATATCAGTGATACCCGATACGATTTGTGATCAACTGAATCTGCCACATGAAAACTTAGGTAAAAAAGGGTGATTTTTTATTGGCGCTTGATGAGATTTAGCAGAACCCCCGTCTTATATGCAAAGCGAGACTCAAACGCACAAATATGGCATTTCATATAATATATGCTGATACCACCATCGCACATCCATGACCACAGTCAACATCAACTTATACGCGCTCTCGAATGCAACTCTGGTAAGCACGTTTGCGGTGCATTGAAAGAGTGAATGCACTGCCGGTAGAACGCAAATAGATGCACCAACAGTTAGTAGACTGATGCATACGAGACGATGATTGTTGATTATGCGCTACGATTGGGGGTATGTCTACGGTCTGCTACACATATGTTTTGATTTCGCTCCAACTTCTAGGCCCATATTCTTAAAATAGATTTCAATGTGCGTGGTGATGTCTCGTGCAATCACATACAAATGTGTCTTTTTGCATTTGTTGTTCTTTTTCTGGTATTTGATAAGCATCGTAAAATAAAATAATGTTTAGCCAAAACGATTAGAATATAGAGATTTCAAATCTTAATAACTACTGTTCAAATAACGCTTTTTATCTTCCTTCTCTCTTCAACAGGCGGCGATCCTCCAGCAAACTGCTGAGTACATCTACACCCTGGAACAGGAGAAGACTAGACTGCTGTCGCAAAACTGTCAGCTAAAACGGTTACTAGACCAGCAGGATCATAGTGGGGCGGTAGCAGCAGCAGCAGCCGAGCCCCAGCAAGCCATCACACAGACTGTTCCGGGAGTGACCGTACTAACTGCAACGGGAACCGTGGCGACAGCCGCAGTCGTTGTTAGCAACGCCTCAACGGTAGCCACGATCCAGCCAGCAGCCCCACAGGTGGCCACCATAGCAAAAAAGCGAAAAATTGACGCCATCATCCAGCCGGTGTCGGATTCCTCAGACGAAGGACTTGGCTCGATGTCACCGGAGCCAGTCGGTCTCATGCAGGTCGTGAACAATGCGACTGGAACTACGCTAATAACCGCGGTTAATGGACGGCCATGCCCCCCATTCAACGTATCGGCGAAGGACTTCTTGGATTTGAAGCACCAACTGGAGATCGAGCGGCGAAAGAAGGCCGTATTCGAGGAGAGACTGAAGGCTTTAGAACGACAGATCTACCCCGCTCGGGTACTCTATCAAGACCATCCGGAATTGACTGAGAGTAGTGAAGCGCTGGAAGAAGCAGCCGTACCAACGATAACCAAAACGGTCACAGCCAAAAGAGATCAGGACAATGTTCAACTGATCGCACTGGACACCGGTATAGTCGGTAAGAAGCAGTTGGTCGTCTGTGGGCCGGAAATCATCGAAGAGACTGTACCACCATTGCCCATTGCCAAGCCAGCGATTGTTCCCGTAAAGGAAGAAAAAGTGTTCATCAACCGATCTCGGTCACGATCGCCTACGATCGAAACGATTGTCACATTGCCTCCCAAGAAAAACCGCTATCCTACGATCCTCGAAGCGGCCATCAAAGCCGAACCTAAAGTGGAGGTCGAACGCATTGATTCCCCTTCTTCAATCGTCGTCAACGAGGATCGCCTGTCGCACCTTACAAGCAGTAAGTTGGTCACATCCCAGCAGCAACAAGCGTCATCGCGCATCAACACCTGCCGCCATAACTTGGAGACGATAGTTGAAGCGATACGGCATCTAGAAGGTGATGCATTCGACAACGTAGGTCCTGCACAACTGCAACAAGCATCGGCGGTTCGTGCGGCGGTGCAGGAAGTACCTCTCGCGTTAACCACCTCCAGCAAACAGAAGGAGCGTGAACATCGCCAAAGTCAGTTAGAACCGTACCTGACGTTCCGATCACCACCATCCACTGGCGCGTGTGCGCCAGCCTCCTCCACTACCTCCTCCTCCATCATCCCTTCCAGTAACACTCCCAGCAATCTGAGCGGCAACCCCGCCATTGTGTCAGTCTCTATCACCCCTACCGTGGCGCTGGCCGCCGGAGGTTGCAGTCCCTCTCCTTCAGTCCCATCCGCATCCACCCCCGTCACACAACACACCGCATCGCAGATTCTCCAGCAGCACCAGCAGTGTCGACCGGGTGTGATCGTTGTTAAGCAAACCTCATGATCAGCTGGCATCACTGCTTCTTCTTCATTCCTATCTGGCGTCTCGGTTGCATCTGCAGCAGCATCATCAGCAGCGTCGTTGTCGTATTCTGGTTCTGGTTCGCACCCTTCATCAGTAGTGACCGCTGCAAGCACTGTCGGGCCGGTCGGCACACTCGTGATCAACAGCGGCAGCAGTAGCAAGCAAATGAAGATCGTCAGCTGTAAGAACGTTGGCGGCTGCAGCGGGACGTCCAATGTGATCATCCAGTACCGCCAACCTCCTCCTCCACCTCAACCCATGATCGACGATTTGGACAAATAACGAGGCAACGACTGCGGCAGCGGTGGCGATCGACATTGGCGTAGGAATCTATTTTGTTGATTATTTTTATATACGGTTTATATTACTTTTTCGCTTCCACAAACTGACCTGAACCCCCCCTGAGAGTCCCTCTGATGATCATCCCTCGACGGTATTCCGCCTACATACATTAGTAAGTTGTGATTTTCATAGCAATTTTATTTTTCATATTTTTGACAGTAGTTTAAAGAACCATTCTTTAAGTTTATATTTCTATTGCAATGCATTTTTTTAATCAAGTGAAAGTTATAACGAAGTAAAAGCGAAAATTGATATGACGTTTTAAGTATCAAACAAAAACCAATACAAACACATACATTAACAAATATACTTGATAAGAAAGTTGGACAAAGAAAAACATGTTTGACGATTAGAATAAGTAAGTGCAAAAGGTAGGAACGAAAGAAGGATTACTTTTTTCGTGAAATAGGCATTTTTTCTTTTCTTTTTTGTTGTAATTAAACAAACCCATCTATTCAAGCTGATAGTCCTTTTTTCTTATAATAAAAATAAAAATAAAAGAATGGAAGGCTGCCTTGACATTAACCTGTGTAGAAACTCCCCAAATTAGATCAAACATAATCAAGATTTCGGGCTCCATTTTTATTCATCATTTTTGGCGATGTTTTTAGTTTTCTTGAATTTTTTCAATCGATCATGCCCGAGAGTCAGTCTGATGGGAGCAGATGTTTAGTTCCGAACAATCGATTCTTCACGTATTTTTTTAATTCCAATGGTTGAAACTCGGTGTTTGTGAACATGCTACACAGGTTGAATGTGGGGTTAGATAACTCAAATGGAGTAAAAACGATATTTTCCATGAAATTGATCTGTTTTGAGAGTCTTTTTTTGTAGTAAGTGAACGAATTATTTCCTGAATTGAATCATTTTTCGAATTGTATACTTCTTCGAAGCGATGCACATTTAGTGTTGTGTTTAAGCATTTTTAGTAAATAAATGAATGACCATACTAAAAGTGTAACGTTTTAGATTTGGTGTGATCATCAAAAATATATAAACAGCGAGAAAGCAATAGCAGAAAAATAACTTTGAGCATCATATGCCGGGAACTTTTAGTCCAATAAGTTTTAGTATGTAACGAATGGAATACAAACACAATAAAAAAATCAATTCTGGAAATTATTCAGGGCAAATGAAATGATCCATAGCAAAATAAAGTTAAACAGACACAAAACACATTTGAGCTAGTCGTTTTTTCCTCATCCTTCTATGGAAACTTGGAATGTGGAAGGAAAACATCTACTCAAGCCGCACTTCTGTCCCATTTTGCAAAATTTATACCTTTGCCGCATTCAAAATTGTTTTGCCACTTATTCTACAAATAGCACGTTTCAGCAGCTCTCGCATGTAGATCAATGACGCGCTAGCCAAGTCCTTAAAGTCAGTTAGGAAATGAGGAGATTGTTAGTGTGTAGTTATTGTTGCGACTTGTTGACTGAGAATTCACCATGAGAAGTGATGTGGCTTGAACCCACAACCTCCTGCCTATTAAGCAGAAATGGTTGTCATGATTATCATGTAGCATGTCATCGCTTAAAACTTTTAAGCACTCGCACGCTTTTCTTATTTTGTGTTAGATGACACTGGAATGATGAGATCATACGCGAGACTCACATAAAAAATACCGAGAAATATTTAAAAAAACAACTTGAGGATAAATACATTAACTATGTAATTTGTATTGGTATTATCTACAAGTATTGCTAATGAATCTACAACGTTCGCGTTATTTAGGCCGTCTGATAACGCCACCAGCCCATGGCAGTTTGTCGTGTTTTAAATGCAATTCAAGCTCAACTCTCAAAACAGAACAGCGAAAAATGGAAAAATCAATAATCAGAAAATCAAAAAACGGTTTACAACAAACGATTATCCGACGCTAAGACTAGTCGAACCGCGTCACCTAGCAAAAACATCTTTAAAACAATTCTTTGTCGCATCCTCCTAGCCAATCGTTTTGTATGCAATGAAAAAAAAAAACAGAAGGAGAGAGCGATAAGATCGGAAACTCTCCCCAACCCTTTTAAAAAGGGACCCACTGCGAATCAAATTCGGCTAAGAAAAATATGTTTGGTTTTCTTCCTCCTAATTAATTGTATTCTGAATGGAAACTATGTTTCCCAACCCGTCTAGTAAAGAAAAATTCTAGCAATAACTTTGAAAAAAAATATAGTTCAATTTATCCTCGGAGCTGATTTACTGTTTTAGTTTTTAAAACTTTTAGGTTACGATTAGGAATGTATTATGCGAGGGATGGCTTAGCCGAAAACGTATACAAATTTTGAAAAAGTAAAAATACATGAATAAATAAATAAAGTGGACGATTTGCTGAGCGACGGATATCGTTTCACTCCGTGGGAGTGACCTAATCAAGCAGAGAAAAAAAACTTTGTTTTGCTTGACTTTCGCTAATTTATTGGTTAGGGTGTGATTAATTTGTTTTAGTTTTGGTGACATATGTAAAATTAGAAAACCGTGTTGCAAAATTTGCATTGTGATTCGGTTTAACAAAAAGAGAGAAAAAGAGAATGGATGAAGCGGATGAGGGAGTAGAGTAAAAACGAGAGGATAAGAATTGCGACTTAGTAAATCAATTGTATGATTTATCCGCATTCAGAAATAAAGTGAATATTTAATGGAAGAATATTGAGGTTAGGATTAAGGGCAGAAAATAAAACATAAGGAAAGTAAAACTCTAAACATTACTGATTAAGTATTTAAAGAAAAGCATTACTGTAGAAAAGGTGAGCGTCGCGACGGTGAGGAAGTGAAATATTTCAGAATATATAGTTCGAATCTCTTTACTGGTGAAGCATAATAATTAATACTATTATTATTACTACTATTACACTGAAACTAAAACCCAAGTACATTTACGCGTTCAAAGAAAAAAAAACAACAAAGTGAATAAAACTAAATGTATTGAATTGATTTTTTCTTTTTGTATTCATCATACTACTTATACTGACGATAGATACGAAGCAAACACACAAACACAAACAAGCAAACAAACACACATTTATAAACATTATTCAACTAAATCTACTTGTGGAACGGCGAAAATGGGCAATGCAGCTGAATAGCAGACAAAAGTGAAGTGGAGCTGCATTCGTTTTACGTAGAGTATTTCCAAGAAAAGAAGTTCAAGTGTTGAGAAACATGATTTGAAATGAAATTTGTGTAAACATTGTGAACGTTCTTCTTGCAAAGTTTAGTATCTAATGTTCAACATACAATAAAGAAAAAAGAAGAGCAGTAAACGGTAAACAGTGAAACAAGCCCGTAATAATGTTATCAAATATTATGATTTAACGGCAGAAAAGGCAAAATAAGAGGTTTAACATTATAATAACAGAACAACACAAATAATAACAAGAACTCTAGAAAAACCATCGCATAATGGAAGATGAACAGAACAGTTTTCGGATTCGCGCGTATAATAGTGTGTACAAAGGTATCCGAAGCTGCTGAGTATTTCCGTTTACATTTTTTCAAAATATTTAAAACATTTTTCGAGAATTGTACTCCTTTTTTGAGCTAGCCGGTTAGTCAGTCAGTCAGTCAGTGGTATAAAGTACTAAACATTGTTTACAAGATGAGCGGTCGGTTGAGTATTAGCGAAGCCATGAACGTGGCAAAGGAAACCCGATAAAAAACGACAAATTTGAAAAAAAAAACTTTGATCAACGGGCTAACTAACTATTGTTCAAAACGGTGACGACCGCAAGACACCCCTAGTGCGTAGCAGGGGAAGAGAAAACCAACGTGAATACTGCCCATCAAATGCCTGAAATATCTTATTGTCCTGAGAACCAGTTTTACCGAGTTTATCGCAGAGTTTGAGGAGCCAGCATGTTGTGAGTTTTCCGAAACACAAACGTAAATATTTAAGTGAAAACAAAGTGAACAAAAAAAAACAAATGAAAGATATGTCAAACTAAAATTAAACTCCAAATTCACCGATATTGTGTCATTATCCGCAAAAAAAATGCAAGTTCAAGATCATCGATTGCGCTGCAAGAATAATAGTCGTACAGTTTCCAGAACAAGCAACTTAAACAAGAAAGATATACACGATTTCATCCGATACGAATTTACCCGGTCGGATAGACGAAGTGGACTGCTTATCAGGCGGATGGACGGGCAATATTCGGGGCAAGTAAAAAAAAAACACATGATCCCCCGTTTTCGTTTCCGATGTAATTCGATGTAAAAACATTTGAGGGTTTTCTGGTGGACATCAAAGAGAGCTGTACAGTTTTGAATATAATTTCGAACATGACTCATGAATTTCAAACACTGGCGTTTTAACGCCCTAAAACTTAAATTTCCTTAGGTTTTAGATTCGGACGATCAAGATTACAAATGAATTCAACATTCTACGGAAAGAATTAAGTTGAAATGACCATTTAAAAGCGGGTGCTTGGAATTTAAGTCAAAACGGTATATTTTATTCAGGAACGGCATGGGATATCAATTATTTTTTAATGAAACATAACATTTAGTTTTTACTTTTTTTTAAGCTTCGTTAATGTTTTATTGAAATTTGGCCGGCAAGTGTCTTGCTAGTGATTGTATATCAATGTTATTAAATGACATACACCGATGTTGTACTTTGACACAACTTGAAACATCAAATCGACTATTAAAATTATTGGATTATTTTATATTTTTTTTCACAAATATTACTCGATAGGTTGAAAAAATAACTTGTCGTAGATAGATCAAATAACAAAAGTTCGGCAAATTTTGAATGAAACTTCAATGTTTTTGGTCATTTTTTAAAACGAAGTTGTAAGGATTCCGTGAAATGCTGCTGCTAACCGCAAGTCAAACACATATGAGTTCTCATCGATTTTCACATTTCAGTTGACGAACTATCAACTTCGTATAGCATATGGTTTGCCGAGTTAGCGTCCGCGGTACCGGACATCAAGTGGGACACTATGAGAATTAGGAGAATTCCATTAGTAAGGGGTACTGATATCGGACAATTGTAATTTGGATTGTGTGTAGATTTGAGATGAATTTGCTCGTTTCATTCAGACAAACTTCACGTGATCCGAAAAAATACCATTATGGTCGCAAGGGTTAGGTATCACCGATTCCAACGAGCCATAGACTAGTACGGATGTTCTGAAAGAGCAAAGCAAATTAATAATTTGAAATTTACTTTCCTTACTAGTCCTATAAAGAATAAATGCTTTATACGAGTGCCCGTAACAGCCTGAGTACCCATCCTTTTTGTTAAATAGGAAGATCCGCATCGAGGGACTTCTATTTTTTGCCATCCTGCTGCCTTGTCAGTAGTGATTCCGCTCCAACAATCGACCAAACCACTTTTCAGAGTTGGATTTTATTGATCACAGTAGGCTCGATGGCGATTTTGACCCCAGTAAGTCCAGTAAGTCCATGCTGGGTTGAGTTTCCTCATTAGGAAGGAGTCGACCTTTCGCAGACGCAGAGTCATACAGTTTCTTGGCACTCTTATCGAATAGTTCCGATGAGCGGACGGGAGTGGCAAGAACGTGCGCCCCAATTCTTGGTCATATCGGAACGCAGTGAAGTTACTGGCCAAAGAATCGAAAGCGATGTCTTCACGATAAAGCTTGTTCGAACACAGTCTCGGTTGTTGAGAAGAGAGAGTCTGAGTCAGTGCCTGCTGAAAGATGGAAGGCTTCCGCCTCGTTTGATGCTCCGTCTTGTGCTCAGTTTACAAGTGTAGGTAATGAAACTAAAAAATCTATAGTAGGTATATTTACTTCTTTGACTGTTTATAATCGCAGCCTAAAACGACAGGCCTTGACCCAGTTTTCAGCATCACTGGGCATGTCAGGTCACCAAACGCGTTCTCTGAGAATGCTTTTGAATTTGGCGGAAAGGGAATGACCATTATGAGCAACTTATAACGTTTTTATTTTTCGTAGGACACTTGGTATTAAAATGGATCCGTTTTTGACCACTAAGCCCTTGGAAACGAAGAGATCAGATGCCACCTGCTAGAACCACTTCAATTGTCCAGGCCATTCACTTGAACCTTAAGCCGCTTTCACGCTAGTGAGTACTTTGTCGTGAGCTGTAGCATCGACGATCTCTTCCTCTGTCAAGAACCCTACAGAATTGGCTTCTAGTCTAGCTATCTCCAACAGACTAGATTCCTCATCAAATGGCTCATCCAATCAAATGACAGCTGCCAGTATATAGGCGGGAAGAAGGGTCCGCAATATTGTCGCTGCTTCTTTCACATGCTCTACATCATAGCTGTAGGGACTCAGTCAAAGTGCCCAACCATCCGCTCTTGTGAGAACTCTTTTCGAATCTTCCCGACAGCGACTAAGAATAAACGATATCCCTTTGGAGTTGACACGCAACGTAAAGTGCCTCCCTAGCAGAAAATAAGCAAAGTGCTCGACAGCCCATACGGCGGCTAATGCCTCCCGTTGATTTTGGGCGTAACGTCTTTCCGTAGGAGTTAGGGCCTTTGAGGCAAAACTGATTACACGATTCGTGCCATTGCTATCGACCTGGAAAACATAACAAATGACAAGAAAGTCAAATCTATTTTATTCTTAAAGAAAGATTACCTGTACCAGGACCGCTCCTAGAGGGATAGGCGACGCATCGGTATGTAGAACTGTTTTGTCCTCTTCGCTAAAATATCCGAGGGTTACGGTGCATTTTGCGATTTTTCCTTTATTGCTTTAAAAGCGATAGTTTGAATGGGACCCCATTCCCAACTGTCTTTGCCTGCGGCCGTCCACAAAGGTCTGGTTAAGTCAGCGAAGTTTTAAATTGCTCCATGGGGTTTTGATTTCATTTCGTTTATCGGGGGCAACCGGAAGTATTCCCGTTCAATGGCTTTATTACCCGCCCGCATATTAACGACTAATCTGAAATCCCCTTTCCCCTTCGCAACGGCGGACATTCCGCTTATCCATTCAGGAGCAGAGGATACTTTTTTCAATAATGTCTTTTTCTATATCTCATATCAAGATTATACCCAGTTTTCTGTTTAATGGAGTCGACGGCTGTACTTACTGCGGTTCTTGTTGAACTGCATCAATGCTGTTGATGCGCTTCGTGCGATACATGGCCGCGAAATGGCCACGCTTTTTACATATGTTGCATGAGCGGCTAATAGCGGGACACACGCCGGATTCCTTGTGAGCTGGCCGACCGCACTGTTTACACTGTTCTTGAGTGTTCGGTTTAAAGCGCTTCTTCATCACTCCGTCTCGACCATATGCCGGGTTCCTGCCTGGCTTGTATTCCGTGCTTGGGTTGGGTCGTCGAAAATTTTTAAACGGTCTTTTCGTCGTCAAAGCGACCACCGGTCCGGATGAATTGCTCGGCTGTAATCCCGCCTCGTACGCCTCGTTACGTGTTGCAGCCTGCACGACGTACAGTGTGCATTATGCGTTTTTCACAGTGTACTCTGTGTCTCGTCCTTGACGTTCGGCTTCGGCTACTCTTGTTCAATCTCAACGTGAGGTTAAATAAGAGTGGGGTTATGAATATGTATTTTACTTAGTTTTCATCAAATTGTCACCTATATGGATTCGCATTACGCGTTTTTCACAATGTACTTTGTGTATGTTACCTATATGGATTCGCATTATGCGTTTTTCACAGTGTACTATGTGTCTAGTCCTTGACATTCGGCTTCGGCTACTCTTGCTCAATCTCAACGTGAGGTTCAATAAGAGTGGGGTTATGGATATGTGTTTTACTTAGTTTTCAACAAATTGTCACCTATATGGATTCGCATTATGCGTTTTTTACAATGTACTTTGTGATTGTCACCTATATGGATTCGCATTATGCGTTTTTCACAGTGCACTCAGTGTTTCGTCTTTGACGTTCGTCCATTGATACGTCCTCTGTGTTTTTGTGACACCTCTCTTTAGTCCCTAGCTGAATGCGTGTGAGTCTACATAATTGGCTTTCCTATAAATGATTCCATTCTCCTTTCTAACTTCACTTCCTCTTCCTTTCTCCTTTTCACTTCCTTTTCCGTCAGGTAAATGATGAGAAAGGCCAGTGAAGGCGATGGCACAAATCTCCCAAATTGAGGGGAACGTGCCTCCTGAACCGACGTTCTGATACCTGATACCAGATCTCTCCAGATTTGTGTGAGGCTTCTCATTCACTCGTTATACTCGCTTATAACATCTACTTTAGCTCCCACGTCAGAAGGCTGATTGTTCTCCTCCTGAGGAGCGCGGATGAACTTTCCGATTTCCATTTCTGTAACGGACCTTAAAAGGGAATATCCGATATAGTCACCAAGTAGCTACTGATCTACATTATTAAGTAGCAAAATAGTTACTCAATGAATCTTTCTGAGATTATAATCAAATAGACATGAGTAGAGAAGCATGATTTTTTGGGAATAGATCTCAACCTCGATTGAACATTCACGCCTCAAAACAATAGGATCGACTTGCTTCATATTGACAAACAACACGCTGCGAGCCTTCGATCCGACATTTGAGCATAAAACAACGAAATCGGAAACAAGTAATTTTCTACGATCGCAGCAATTACTTGAAGAAATTCTCCCGCGGTAAACATAGCTATTCGATGAATTGACACATGACAACAAAACAATAGGATCGAACGCATATTCGGCCAGCGGGCATTGCCTTTGGCAAATAGCACGCTATTAGCTTTCGATCCGACATTTGTGTGTTAAAACAGAGTCGAGCTTGGTTAATGTTTCAATTACCATTGTTTCTATTAGTGCCACGTTGCAATTTTTGATTGTTCCAATTATTTTTTTACACAAAACTTTCGGCGGTGGACATTACTAAACTACGGCATCTTAGCAAACAACGTGTCGCCACAGTTTTTCCATTCGTTTCCATATCAAGGAAAGCCAATCCCTGGAATGAACCATTCTCCAGAATGACGTTCCACAGTAAAAAAATCCCGACAAAGACTAAGAGGATATGAGGCTTATTTATGACAAGTTCCGATGTAATTCCTTTGAGTAGTTCAGTATAATATGCAAATTTGGGCTTTCTGTCTGGAGAACGTCTTTCTGGTTGTTTGAAAAAAAAAAATAGTCAGGCCTGGTAGCGGGTCACTTTTTAGTGACGGTCCACTGCAAGCCGAGAACACCTCTGCACTCGCCACGAGTTCCTCCGGAATTTAGTGACGGCCCACTGCAAGCCGAGAACACCTCTGCACTCGCCACGAGTTCCTCCGGAATTTTATTGGAATCTGGGTTAAGGTTTTATGGCAGAGGTTCGTCTTGTTTAACGGGTTGCCAATGTGATAGTTATGAAAGTGTGGTGTAGTATTCTAATTGGATGCCGAAACGAACTTTTTCGCTCATTTCGAATTCTAACAGTTACCTGCTAGAACTAATCAAGTTGTAGGTATAGGGATAGAAGATGGAAACGGTAGGAAAGCCTGTTTCCAGTTCTAGCGATTGCTAGAACATGAGAAATATATGAAAAGATACAAAGTAGGAGGAACGGAACGGGCCTGGGATTGAACCCACGACCTCCTGCGTATGAGGCAGAAGCTCGTTTATTCGTATCGGCCTTATTAACTTCATATAAAATTCAATTTTTGTTACTGCAAGTGAAATTAAAAGTCACTTTTTGGACACTTTTTCTGCAGTTGAAAGTCATTGTGTAGTCCCTTTTTCGCCAGTGTTGGTCATTAAAATCACTATTTTGAGCGGCATTGACCGCTACCAGCCCTGATTTAGGGCGAATTATTTCTGGGGAACGGCTTTCGGAAGAATGGGTTTCTGGGTTACGACATACAATCCTTATACATCATTTTCACAGACTTCCAATATCCAAAAGATTCTTAGATTTTCAGGCAAGAATCATGAACTCAAACTGTACGAATTTTTGTAGTCACGATCCCATGGATTTGTTTCGTTATTCCTAGGACATCATGGAAGTTTCTCATGTTATTGTTCTCTGTTGTTTCGACTGATGAATATATGTAATGGGATTCGGCTTTACAGTCTCAGTAGTTCAAACAATAATGTTTTAACTGCCCGGCGTTTCTGCTGTGATTGGCAGCCTTCTTCCCTAGAAGTTAACTCAACGTGAGCAAATTGTGCCAAACATTTAATTCTACCGTCCTTTGATTGAACACCAGTTGAAAGATATTACACAGATTTGAGAATTTGGATTGAGATTTTGGGAACATGGTGCTCAATACCATATGTAACACAATTTTGTGAATCATTATCCTTAACAGAATGCTTGCAATTTTATATAACAAAATTGGTTTGTGATTCTTTTAAGTTGAATATAAAAATATTATTTTTATTATGTATGTTTAAATGACAAAACATCTGATTCTACAAAATTTTGATCGTCATAAGAAATTCGCCTGTATTCTTGTTTACGTACGAAAGCTCATTCGAACGAAAGTTGATGCGTATTTTCGTTTACGCCAGCAAAATGAAATGGGGAAACGGTTCGAAGGATTCGCAATCGTTCAAAAGTATCGGTCGTTCGTAAACAAGAATACGGGTGATTGATTTACTTGATTAGTTGATCAGTCTTCCTGAAGTCCTGATAAGCACTCTAGTTCGTAAACATCGATCGTCCTATTCACGTTGACAGCAACTCAGACATGTAAACTATAAAAACATTTTGGCGTCTATCAAAAATAGTAATTATAAAAAAGCAACACTAACAAATACAAAGTGAAATTTTAGTTCAAAATTGTTCCAAAACTAATTAAAACAAACAAAATATCTTAGAGATAAGTAATATTTAAAAAACAAAACAAAAAACATAAATTATTTATTTCCTTTGAAAACAGAGAAGTTGGAAAAAGAAACAAAAATCTAAAATGAAAAAAGCAATTTAGCTTGAAATTAAAATTTAATTTCTGTGAAATTGTGTTTATTATAACTTCTTTTTTATTTTAAAAAGTTTACAAAAATCTTTGGCTCTACTTGAAGACATGAAAATTACTACATATATACAGCAATCCAGCACTGTTATCTCTTTCCAACATTTGGTAATCAGAAACAACAATCCAGCAGTCCCGCCCATAAAAAGCATAATCCTCCTTATATTTAAAGCATTGTACACACTTGAAACAAAAGTAAAGAACTCATACTATTCAAACGATTAAATAGAAACGCCGAAAGGATTACATCCCACATGGAACGAAGAAGAATAAATCAAAATAACTTTTTGGCTCAATGCGAAAATTTAATTTTTGGTTTGACATACCAAAAGACGTGCGTTACTAACCATTGAAATAAACAAAAAACGAAAACATTCAGACATTTAACACGTCATGGGAAGGCTTGAGTAGCAAGCATTGAAACCGGGGAAGAAGTATGAATAGAAAACCACACGAAACTGTCTAAAACTAAGTAAAAACAAATCCAACAGTTATCCACTAAGAAGCAAAACATACAACCAATCACGAAACAAACTGAGAATAAAGAAAAAACAAATGTAACAAAACAAGGACGAAGGTAGTGTGTAGAACGAAAAACAAAAACAAGTAAAATGCAACAACAAAACGAGAATGTATTGTACAATTTACGCGAGAAACATTCACACATACATACATACATACACACACACAATCGCAAGTACACGTTCATACACATTCGCAACGTACACACAGAAGCAAACGGAAAATCGAGTAACGGAAGAAAAGAGGTGCGACTGTGAAAAGTTTTTATTTTTCTTAATATTCTAATTTAACTTTATTCCGTTGTCTACATAATCTGTCATCATGATTCATCGTTCATCATTCGTCATTGTTGTTGGTCCCTCCTCCCCTTTCACCCTCATACAATCAATCACAAACATCCATTTCGTCGTAATGTTAGTTGTCCTTTGTTTGTAAGGGTGAATATTTACGTTTAGCTTTTATTTTCTGTATAAATTGTGTATAAATGTAAGGCAGAAACATTGTTCCTTTATACTTGAATAAAAAGAAAAAGATAAAAACGCGAAAGAGAAACAAAAAAATCTACCATTGTTTGAGAATGAGAAAAAAAAGAAATATTTGAATGAACATAAAAATAGTAAAAGATAAATTAAACATGCAAAAAAAAACTAAACTACTTGTAAATTACAATCGCTTTAATTGATAAACCAAGTGAGAAATAAAGATGGCAAAAGAGAAAAAAGAAAAAAAAGAAGCATTACAACAAGACGGACAAGTGATTCTTGGTAAAACATAAAATCGCTACATATTTTTATGTTCTAGATTTTAAGTTTTTTTATTACTTATTTTATTGTAACAATCTTATTTTGGAATGTTTCTTGAGAAAAGAGAAATATAGATGCTTAAGAATATGTTTAAAATCGACGCCGCAGTTCATCGAAATAGGAAGAAAAGAAACTAATTCCATATTAAAGCATTATTATGGATTCCACTCCCACATTTAGACTTCTTCTAACGATCATCTGTTTAATGTTTGTCACTTCTGTGAAATTCAAATCGAGGCATCATTTCTGTTCATATTTAATTTTTGATAAGTTTCACAATCGTAGGTCTTGGGCGCCTACCTTTAGTTTCCACGATTGGTAAGGGTATCCATGTCCCCGCGTGCAGCCCCCAGTGCAGCCAACTCGTCATTGTGCCACACACCAATCACTAGTTTTCCGCTAAGTTTTGTACGCACCGTCTTTTGCTCCAAACCCCGGAAGTGTTTCGGTCTGCCTCTTTTAATATCCACGCTTCATGTCCGTAAAGAAACACCGGAATAATTAGGGAATTATTATGCTGCTCAACCTAAGCTTTTCCGATGAGGCCGATATCGTCCGCAAAGCCCAGGAGCATATGTGATCGTGTGATGATTGTGTCGACGTGTCGTTCCTTTCAACACCAGATCTTTTGATCGCATTCTCTAAGGTCCCAAGGAGGTCTGAAAGTTGTCATGTTATTAACTTTAACACTCTTAATCTGAATGCTTATGGAGAAATGTTGGGGAAGAAACAGCTGTCCAATCAGAAGGCAGAGTAGGAAAAGCATGAAAACTTCCATTGCCGGCCACGCCCATCATCTCCGTTACAAGTAAGGGTAGGATAATGATGATATGACACCTACTTGAGTTGGTTGGTCGAGAGGGGAATGGTCGTTTTGAATTCACCATAAGCGAGTGACACGACCGGTTTTTGATTTAATGTGCTAGGTGAATGTATGTAATGTGAGTGTCATTGTTTATACGGCATTTAGATATGTTACTGTACTGTTGTCGTAACAATGTGACGGTGTCGTTGAGAGTGGCAAAGCTAAGAGGGTTGGTTAATGCCACTCTTTGGTAATCCAGCATCCAGGGATGGGACATAGGTATTTCCTCCGTATGTCCTGGTTCTTAAGATCCCCGCATACAAGACACGTCTGTGCCTATTTAGATTACGCCATTTATGATAATATAACTCATATATTTAGTTAACATCTAAACAAAAAGTACTGAATCAACAATTTGTAGCCAAAATACACGGTCTCCATCCTCGAATTTGCGCCATGCTCGTCAAACCATTCTGTACCTGATCCACGCCGTCTTGTGCCTGCCGGATCGAAGGCGAACCCATAATCCGTAGTAGTCCGTAGAGGACTACCGGTCTTATAAGCGTTTTGAACATGACACATTTGGTGCACACCATCCACCGTTGCGACCCCAACGGACGTCAACGAGGCCGGCTTTATAACTTCCCAGGAACTCATTCACTATTGGTGACAGACGACGGAAGATGATCTGTGATATCACTTTGTAGGCGGCGAATTTTCTCACACTTCATCTTGTCGCCTTTCTTGTAGATGGGACATCCTTCCACTTCTCCGGTAGCTGTTCAGCTTCCCATATTCTGACAATCAGTTTGTGCCACTTGCCTAGCCAGCTTTTCCGGGCTCATTTTGAAGAGCTCAGCTCCGATATCATCCATACTAGCTACTTTATTGGTCTTTAGCTGTTGAATTTGCATGCTTAACTTCTTTCAAGGAGGCTAGTTGACTTCCATCGTCCACTGTACTGACGTAGTCATCTCCTTCGCTGCCTTGACTTTTACTGCCTGTACTCTCAGCGCCATTTAAATGTTCCACGTAGTGCTATTAAATGTTCCACGTTCGTCCTATTAGATGCTCCCATCCTTATCCCTGCACATCTCGGCTCACTGCACGAAGCCTTTGATAGAACCTGCGTGTTTATTGAGAACGGTACAGCTGCTCCATCAATTCGCATTCCGCTTCTTCAATGCGGCATTTCTTCTCCTGAAAAAGGCGGGTCAGCTGTCTCCAATTCCATCTATAGCGTTCTACGTTCTGCCGAGTCCCTTGTTGCAGCGCCCACGCTGCGTCCTTCTCCTCCAGAATCTGTCTGCACTCTTCGTCGAATCAATTGTTCCGTCGACTTCGTCCCACATACCTGACGTTGTTCTCCGCTGTGTCGTTAATGGCTGTATTCCAGCAGTCCTCAGAGGGGCCCTATCGACGTCTGGCAACGCTGCCGCGTAGCGACCTCAAGTTGCTTCACTCGCTATAGATCGTATCGCGGCGGCCGTCGGTACCGAATATTGCTGATGACGGATAGTTTTGGGTGCAGTTTAACCATCACCAGATAGTGGTCAGAATCGATATTAGTGCCACGATATGTCCTGACGTCGATAATGTCGGGGAAATGCCGTCCGTCAATCAGAACGATCAGGTCGATTTTTGATTCTGTTGTGATAGTAGGTGTTGGTAGTAGGTGCTGAAAATGGCCATATTCTTGGAGGCGACGAAATCTGGCCTATCGTAGGCCATTTTCGTTCATCAGTCGATGGGCGCTGAACTTTACAATAGTCGGTCGAACTAAACTCCTCCTCTTGGCCAACCTGAGCGTTCAAATCTCCCATGATGATTTTGACGTCGCGGCTTGGGCAGCTGTCGTTCCATCTGCGCGTAGAATGCGTCCTTATCATCATCAGTACTTCCGGAGTGTGGGTTATGGATGTTGATTATGCTGAAGATGAAGAACCGCAGAGCTGCAGAGCTACGATGCCGAATCCAAGGTCCTTGAGCACATCGGCGAGTATGCGTGTGCTCCCGATGATGTTGAGAGATTTTCAGTTCCATGAACCGAGTTTCCAATCGCTAGTCCCTTTTCGTCGCTGTGGTATTCGCCGATTGTTCCGGTCCGTACTCTCTTGTTGATTATTCGTTGCCTTAGTTTTTTTTAAGCTGGCTTGCAGGACGCTCAGTAAGATTTGCACATCCACAGAGGAGCGAACCCCCCTTTCCCTGTCTGCATACGACCATAGTTACCACCGGGGTTGGTAACCCGATCTTCCCTAAGGTTGCTCGTATCCCGGCCAGCACAACGAGGAGGTAGGGAAAGGTGGTTCTAGGTAAGAGGCTAAGGACCGCAAGGTAGGGTCTATTTTATTTCTTCAGATACGCGAAGTACCAATGGTGCGCTTTACCCAGCATTTGATGTATATAGTTATTACGATAAAGAGTAAGTTGATGCCAATTTCCATGCATTCCATTTTCTTTCTAATATTTTACACGATAATTTAAATGATAAATGGCGTAATCTGAAAAGGCTATTAGTTTCGTACGCTGCTTTGAAATCATTGAACAGGTGGTGAGTCTGCAAGAATTAATCATGGCTCAACTGCCACGACTGCCACGACAGCTTCGACTGCTTGGTGTTCGCTGAAGAAGGGCTTTTCAAGCGGTCTCAGTCTGTTGAACAGAATACGTGACAAAATTTCGTACGTCGAGTTCAGATGTGCCCGTTCTTATAGATCGGGCATAAGAGGTCATCCAACTAGCCGGTAAGCATTTCATCATCCTCCCTTATTTTCTGAATATAATGTGACAAGAAAATTATGTTGAGCTTTTAGTGGAATGTCTTTATTTGTCATAAGACGAGTCAAGTACAAGACACTGAGGACGGCCTTACTGTTGAGGTCGAAATACGTGTCTGTACAAACAAGTGGTGGAATTAAATGGAATTGTACGAACTCGTTTTATGACAAGTGAATAATGTGGTTGATAACTTCCAACTTTGCGAAGCTATACGAGGATTACGTCCTTCCCAGCACTGTGTTACATTTGGGCCCTTCTGAACTTCATCAAGCGTTGGTGATTCCAAGACTGGACCTGCTTGCT
The DNA here is from genome assembly GCF_024139115.2 of Armigeres subalbatus. Taxonomy (NCBI): domain Eukaryota; kingdom Metazoa; phylum Arthropoda; class Insecta; order Diptera; family Culicidae; genus Armigeres; species Armigeres subalbatus. Next base: position 293,764,957 of record NC_085140.1, on the reverse strand, counting down.
ACCACCACCACATCCATTATCGTTGGAAGTGGAAAGTTTAATAATGTTTAATTCATGTTTATTATAATAAAAGAAAAAGTTGCAATTAAAAAAATCATCAAAATCAAATAATAAAATCGCATTTTTTGAACCGATGATTGGTGCCCAATTGTGCGCACCTATTTACGCATGTTCCTAATTATGCGCATTTTTTTCCTAAATATGCGCAGTTGCAAAATACCAAAATATATTGTATATTTCATTTAATCGACGACGAAAATGAATGTCAGCTTATTTCTGTAGTTTTGACTTTCTTTTTAAGGGCTCTTTCTGTTTCATCTTCTTATTATTTTCGCGAACGTCTTTCTTCTGTTCGCGGTCAGCTTTTCTCTTCAACTTTTCTTGCTCCACATTAATTTTATCTTGCTCCAACTCATGGAAGTACTTCCGAAATGCTTCACTAGTGGCCACGGCAGGTGCACGTGTGCGATATTTCGGTGATATTTCTTCACCGATTTGGTTGATGGAACTAATACCGACGGTTTTGAAAAAACTTGTTCAAAAGTATCTTCGGTAGACGCTTTTGGTTGCTGTGAGATGTTATGCACGACGATTTAAGAAAAAAGGCTACAGACGTTTTCAGACGTTGGGAGTCCACTGGAAAGCCCGCTCTAGCCGTCTCAATTATCCAATCGATAATTCACTCTTCCTCTTGCTTAGTCAAGACGGTTGGTCGTCCTGGATGTTTCAATTCAGTAGTGCCCCGGGCCAGAGACGTTGTTTATAGATAGAGACCCGCGCAGAGTGAAGCCGAAAGTACCAAACGAACCGTCAAACGCAGTACCAAACGAGCAAAGTAAACAAACATTACCAATCGGTGCTAAATGCAAGATAAGTATTGTAATCAACATAATAGAAAATATGAAAAAGTTGTACGAGTTAAGTAAATTAAGCTGTTTTTGGAGTTCTTTTACCAAGTTCATTATTGCATTTCATCATATTTGTCGTTGCATTATATGGCAATAGTGCTGAACGGTGATTGGAGCAAACGAAATAACAGCTCATACTGAGAGTCACTTCAAGTTCTCACAAATTTTGATGTTGCCAATCGCACAGGATATTTGTGTCTGCTGGCCGTGAAGCCAGAATTGCTTTTATTCCATCCGCGTGTCTCTATATAATAACATCGTCTCTGCCCCGGGCTAGCGTTTTTCTAAGAGTACTCTCCGGGATTCTGTACATCGCTGCGGCTCGACGAATCGAGTATCCTCTTCTGACCAGATCCACAATTTGATTTCGATTGTACTTCATGTTCTTGCGATCCCGATTCATTCCGGAAGTCAGCGCATAAATAAGAACATAAACGAAAATCACGGTGCTTAATTGTGCGCATTAGAAAATCGACTTTTTCACACAAAATAATAAATACCGGTGTTATTTTTTGATGTGAGTACGACAGAAACGAATGTATCTTACTGATTATGGTGAATATTGCAATTGTTTTGTCTAGTTCCACTTAAAATTTGAAGAAAACATTCCGAACACCAAATTCACGTTATGGTTAACGGAGTCGACATTTTGACGTTTTTAGCGTTGTCGATCAAGTTTGTTGTTTATTTTACCCATTTGAAACCACATATTATTGATACTATGGTCCAATGCTTGTTGGTTACTTGGCACGGTGCCCCCGGATCAGAGAAACGAATGGTATGACGGCGAATGTGAGCAGTTAGTAGAAAAGAAGAATGCAGCATGGGCGAGATTGCTGCAACACCGCACGAGGGCGAACGAGGCACGATATAAACAGGCGCGGAACAGACAAAACTCGATTTTCCGGAGGAAAAAGCGTCAACAGGAAGATCGAGTCCGTGAAGAGACGGAGCAACTGTACCGCGCTAATAACACACGAAGGTTCTATGAGAAGTTGAACCGTTCACGTAAGGGCCACGTACCACAGCCTGATATGTGTAAGGACATAAACGGGAACTTTCTTACGAACGAGCGTGAGGTGATCCAAATGTGGCGGTAGCACTACGAAGAGCACCTGAATGGCGATGTGGCAGACGAAGATGGCGGTATGGTGATGGACCTGGGGGAACGCGCGCAGGACATAATTCTACCGGCTCCGGATCTCCAGGAAATCCAGGAGGAGATTGGCCGGCTGAAGAACAACAAAGCCCCTGGGGTTGACCAACTACCAGGAGAGCTATTTAAACACGGTGGTGAGGCACTGGCTAGAGCGCTGCAAGATTTGGGAGGAGGAAGTTTTGCCGTAGGAGTGGATGGAAGGTGTCGTGTGTCCCATCTACAAAAAGGGCGATAAGCTGGATTGTAGCAACTACCGCGCAATCACATTGCTGAACGCCGCCTACAAGGTACTCTCCCAAATGTTATGCCGTCGACTAGCACCAATTGCAAGGGAGTTCGTGAGGCAGTACCAGGCGGGTTTTATGAGCGAACGCTCCACCACGGACCAGGTGTTCGCCATTCGCCAAGTACTGCAGAAATGCCGCGAATACAACGTGCCCAAACATCATCTATTCATCGACCTCAAAGCCGCATATGATACAATCGATCGGGACCAGCTATGGCAGCTAATGCACGAAAACGGATTTTCGGATAAACTGACACGGTTGATCAAAGCGACGATGGATCGGGTGATGTGCGTAGTTCGAGTTTCAGGGGCATTCTCGAGTCCCTTCGAAATCCGCAGAGGGTTACGGCAAGGTGATGGTATTTCGTGTCTGCTATTCAACATCGCTTTGGAAGGGGTAATACGAAGAGCAGGGATTAACACGAGCGGTACAGTTTTCAATAAGACCGTCCAGCTATTTGGCTTCGCCGACGACATAGATATTATGGCACGTAACTTTGAGAAGATGGAGAAAGCCTACATCAGACTGAAGAGGGAAGCCAAGCAGATCGGACTAGTCATCAACACGTCGAAGACGAAGTACATGATAAGAAGAGGTTCAAGAGAAGACAATGTGAGCCACCCACCGCGAGTTGTCATCGGTGGTGACGAAGTCGAGGTGGTAGAAGAATTTGTGTACTTGGGCTCACTGGTGACTGCCGAAAATGATACCAGCAGAGAAATTCGGAGACGCATAGTGGCTGGAAATCGTACATACTTTGGACTCCGCAAGACGCTCCGATCGAATAGAGTTCGCCGCCGCACCAAACTGACAATCTACAAAACGCTCTGGCCTATTCCACCTTTGATCCCATTAGAAAGCAATGGCTCTAAGAGAGCCAGAAGGTCGCCGAAATATGTCTTCATTTTGTTAGCTCACACAATCCTGGACAGAACATCATCAGTTCACACGTAGCAGCCGTTAACGAGCATGCTAACAACATCCATCTTATTCCCAACGACTTCTCGAAGGAGTTGGAGGTATCAGCTGGCGAATTGGCGGCCTATATCAAATCATCGAAAAACATGAAGGCCCCAGGCTTCGACAGTATCCTGAATCTTGGAATCAAACATATGAGGGCTCCGTTGTTTGAGCGCTGATCATCACAGCTACTTCCCATCGTCCTGGAAATCAGCCAAAGTCATCGCCAATCCTGAGAAGGATCCTTCCTCTCCGAAAAGTTATCGACCCATACCCCATCATTTTCTCAGGGTTGTCGAAGCTGTTTGAAAAAGGCGATTCACAGCCGGTTACTTGAGTCTGCCGAACACCACAACATCTTGCTCGATGAACATTTTGGTTTCCGACGCGGTCGATCAATCGTACACCAACTGACCCGAGTTACCAACATCCTCAGACAGAACAAGTTTGTCTCAAAAACATTCGCCTTGGCCTTACTCGATGTCGAGATGTTCATTCGACAATGTATGGTATGATAGACTGATGTGCAAACTATAACGCTACAATCTTCCAAGCTACCTGGTGAAACTCATCAACAATTACCTGTCGGCAAGGACAAGGGTCTCAAAGGAATTTTCTTTCTTCTTGATTCAACAACAACAACAACAACTAACTAGTTATATAATATGTATTTGCAGTTTTAGTAATCTATTCTTCTTTTTCATAAAAATGTATAACAAGAACTACTTTGTTCGTTTGTAATATATTATTTATAGCTCCATATTTTATTTTATATCATATATGCAATTTGAAATGAGTCTATATAATTTATACGTCCATCTGAATTAAATTTACTAAACCTAGATTAAATGGAGAAACAGCCAATAATTTGATTTTTTTTATCCATTTGAAAAGAAATGCTCAAAAAGCTTCAAATGTCAACAAAAATGCCAGTCGGAAAAAACGGAATGATACGAAATAATAAAAAAAATCTTTTCTGTGCAACGAATCTTGCATCACCATCGGCTGGGACCTTGTTTTTAAACCGGGATACTTTTTTTCTTGTGATTTCCAGCAATGTATGTATCGATTTTTACCTTCATATATCAGTGTAATGTGGTCTAAACCTTTACAGATCACATTCTGCGATTGATCTCCAGTTTGTCAAACGCCAATTTGGCGAAAAAACCTACGTGGTGATACCGTGTTTATCCTGTATCTTTCTTTTCGTTAATTTGGGATCCTTTTTCCATTTTACAAATAAGCCGCCATTGAAATAAACAAAGAATTGACAAAACGCTTTCTCTCACTCGTAATCTTCTATCGTCCGATAAATTTTGACTAGATGTGTTTGTTCTTACTCAACAGTAGGAGCTATTTTGAACAGTCGTGCCAAAGATTCGTTAGTTGTGCTGCTGGTTTGTAGCCATAGTGTGACAATAACTGGGTATTATTCATAAATGGATCTTACGGTCTTACCTTTTGCTTCCAACAGATCGAGAAATTAAATGGGAGTTATGTATAAATTGGTTTATCGCCATTCAGATACTACAAGTACTAACAGGAATACGTGTTTACATACAACAGGGTTCATTATTTTAACAAATCAGCTAGCGGATCATCAATTGTCGTCTTCGCCGATGTAGTAGGATTTCTGTACATTTGTTTCGTTGTTGTCACTGGTTGAGATGAAGTAGGTTTCGATGCCGGCTCTGAAAAAAACGTACAATTAATACTAACAGATCTCAAAAATTCCAATCCAAGTATAATCAACTGGACACAATCCATATATGTAAGCCCATCCCCCTAACCCGGTACGTTGGGATATAGATATTATGTAGTATAGTGTGCAATTGTGTAAATCTGGACATATCGTCAGGCTCGGTTTAATACTGAAGCTGACAATATGCGGGACGTCCCGACTTTGCTTTGTTTATTACTATATTTTGGATGCGAGGGCTTGCAGTCGAGACATTCTACTCTCTTAGTAAGGTCGGATGATACCGACCTGAAACGGTTAGTGGGCTAATGGCTAGGCTGTCTTCCGTCCCATCAAACCATGGTGGGCCTTTTTGCCATCCAGTTTTGTTAACTCAGTAGGCTCAGATGATAATTCCTGCCTAGCGCTGATCTGGCTCTAAACACGCAAGTGTCAACCCTCGCATGGCCTCCCTGCTACCTTGACAAGCATAGATAACCATGGGATCACAAAGGCGACTACTTCAGAGGGATTCGACGATAGCTGCAAATAGGAAGGCTATAAAGCCTTATCACTATAAAAATCTAGTGAAGCAGGTGAAGCATCCGACCACAAGGTGGATCTTTTTACCAGATGAAGTGGCCTTTATAGGTTGCTAGGGGTAGGCGACAGAGATGAGCGTGGCAAGGTAGAGGAAGCGCAAGTCGAGATCAAAATGGATGGCGCCACTCTGACCATCATTAATCTGACCGTCATTAACGAGGCTATAATCACCCACCAGGAGCAGGAAAATTGAGCTGATCATGAACATCTCGGACGTGATCATGTGGATAACCGCGGGAAATACAGCAGAGATTTAAAGATGTTGGTGATGACCCACTGCAATATCGTTGTAGAGGCAAAGCAGAAATGAAGGTCCCTACTTGAGGCCAGTAAGTAGGCTTAGCGAAAGATCCGCCTACTTAATGAGGAGAAGAGGTTGGCAATGAGCCAGGCTACGGAGGCCAGTAGGGAGGCCGAATTAAAGTTTCGGCTCCTTGCTTAGGAAGAACAGCTGGCGGAACGTCAAACTGCAGAACTCCGAAGACCCATGGCCGTCATCAGTGAAACTCCTAAGCTCAGTAAGGTCGTGTTGAAAGCCGATCAGAAAGGTATTAGTGCCAAGCCAGATCACCAGAGAGGAAGGATACGACCAAACGTCGGGAGAAGGTAAGGAAAACGGCTGACCCCAAGAAACGGCATGGCAAGTGTCTCCTTTAAAAAATTTACATCTACAACATCGTTACTTAAATTAACAAAATTGATGTAATTAATAAACATTCGTAGGATCGCTATTAGTTTTTGTTTGTTGATACCTGCCAGTGCAGGTCTCGCTAAGTCTTCAAATGAGAATCTTCTCCATCAATCCATTAGCCCGGTTAGTCTCTGCTGTAGGACCGTCCTCGCCGGGCCGACACGAGCACAAGAGCAAAATTTGTGTTGGAGCGTTTCTTGTTGTTAGTTCCCGCAATGGGTGCAGTTATCATTTGCTACTCGCTGCATTGTATATAGTAGCTTCCGATGTTCGATCTTTCCATTTACAAACACAGTACTAGTACAAGACAGCTGTTTGACGGCGATGTTTTGACATGCGTGTGGCCAGTCGATCAAATTGTGGTACCTCTCGTCGGTGCTGCCTCCACTAGGAATAGACACTGCGAAGATAACAGCGACGATGGGGACGTTTCCTTCCGTATTGTAGATCCCTTCTCTTCCCCGTTGATCCTCGCCCTGCAATTCCAATTGATCAGCCCGACATCAAAATAACCCTTACATACTTATCCAAAATCCCCCAACAAATTCAACAAAACTCCTCCGCCGTGCAAATCCACCAACATTTCGTTCAACAAACGGAACGGCCTAAGGTGGAACAAAACAGTCCGGTTCCACCTTAGGCCGTTCCGTTTGTTGAACGAAATGTTGGTGGATTTGCACGGCGGAGGAGTTTTGTTGAATTTGTTGGGGGATTTTGGATAAGTATGTAAGGATTATTTTGATGTCGGGCTGATCAATTGGAATTGCAGGGCGAGGATCAGCGGGGAAGAGAAGGGATCTACAATACGGAAGGAAACGTCCCCATCGTCGCTTTTATCTTCGCAGTGTTTATTCCTAGTGGAGGCAGCACCGACGAGAGGTACCACAATTTGGAAGTGCCGAAGGTGTTCAGCAATATTATCTTCTGGTGCAGCGTCAGCGTACGACGAGACTGCAACCACATTTGTTGAGAAAAGGAATACCCGAAAGGAATACCCAGAATTTTGACTACGTTTGCCGTTTGCAGCAACTGGGTATCGATTGTGTTACCTTCGCAGTATCCGACATTTATTGCAATTGTTTTGAGCAAATTTAATTTTGCGTCGGCTGCAACAGAGAATTGGTTGAATATTTCACGGATCATTTCTATCCGTGCCTCCGTTGTGACGACGATGCTGATGTCGTCCGCATATGCCACAAGCAAATCCTCCCCACACGCTTGCTCTAGTCTGCATATCAGTGGATGGAGATAGGGGCAGTAGGGGCAATATGAACATACGGGGCAATATGAGCCACCCTCATTTTGAGCTTATTGACAAGTTTTATCATGTAAAAGTTATATGGTCTTTAAGAGGATGCTCCACGTATGCATCAACGTGAAAACCGCATTAAAATTCAATTCAAACATGAAAATACACTTGAAAATGCAAATTTTCGATGCATAGGCAAAATTATTATAAGATTTCAATTTTATAAATAAGGTTTTGACACAAAACTGATAAAAATACAGGTCAAAAATACACCACAATCAAAAGATATATTAAAATTGAATATTGTGCACACATGTTTATATTGATACAAATCAGAATTTATCATAAAACTTTTTTTTTTCCAAAACCAGTCTCTATGGGGCAATATGGGCATACCTGCATAGAACAAGATATCTGGCCTCAAAATATGAACAAGTTCAAATTTCAGTAGTCAAATACAAGAATATTATCATATATGTAAGATTCATTACGGAAAAATTACAACAGCGCATTACTGCGATAGAAACAGAAAAATGACCATTGACCAATTGAAATGTGGCTGTTCAAAGGGTGAAGAGTGGCAAATCAGTTCAGCCCGCTGTTGTGCAGTTTTTTCATTTTATTTGGTATGGAATACTCACAACTGTTGTAGGAATATTATATTCTTCCATATTACGATACTTTTTTCGCCTAAATAAAGGTTTTGGAAGGGTGGCCCATACTGCCCCAAATGGTGGCTCATATTGCCCCGTATAGTCGGGAACACACATTGAAATCAATACATTTTCAAAAGTGCATTCCAACAATTTCCAAACGCATTTTTCGTCATTCATCGACATAATATGAAAGGTAACATTCTCTAGTATAAGTCAACTACATTTGAACGATGTTTTTTAGAGCTTTTCAGCCCTTTTCGGGACGATATCCTTAGGTGGCCCATATTGCCCCGATCACCCCTACAAAACAATTAGATGCATGGACAACGGATCCCCTTGTCGCACCGACCGTGCCATCTCGAACGAATGAGAAAGGTGTCCATTGATTAGCAGCCGGGATGTGGACCGACTGGCAATGCGCGAGAGCAGAGAGATAAGTTCCACTTTGAAACCGAGCGACCGCATGGTGATGAACAGAAACGAATGCCGCACCCGATCGAAGCTGATTAGCTTACCGGCGCGTCGGTGGTGACGGAGACTGACAATCCGATCTTTCAGAGCAAGAATGGCCTGAAAGATGATGCGTTCTGAATTCGAACATTTCTGTCCGTTGCTCAGAATGTGGTGGATCTGCATAACGCGTTCCATCCGTTTTTTTAGGATGCGAGAGAACAGTTTGATCGCTGTTATGGGCCGGTACGCTCGGGCCGTTTTTCTTTACTAGTACGATGATGCATTTTACCAAGGCATGGGGAACATTACCAGTGAGTGCTTCATTGAGAAGCAAGTTTGGCTCACGGTGAATGACGTCGAACATGCGGAGATAGAATTCTCTCGGAATTCCGTCGGCATCGGGAGACCGTTTCAGTGCGCTCGCTCTGACTGCAGACAGGATTTCTGCTGTTGTTATCTCCTCCATGCACGTTTTTCCTTTTCAGACGGTTGATGGTGGTTATCATTTGTGGTTGGTGATAGTAGCCGTCGTACGCTAGTAGTAGTTGCGCATAAAGGTGCTGATGAGCGTCGTGGAATTCCTCGTAGAAGGCTCGAGATTTCCACTTGAAAAAAGATTTGATCTTGGACTGTCTTGGACTTTATGGTCTGTAAAGCAGCAGACGTGGGTAAAAGCAGACTGCAATTTGTCACGTAGTCCCCGACTAACGTAAATACGATCAAGTCGAGATCGCACATGCCAATTGATGTATGTGAAGTCTGCATCACGTGGTCATAGCTTCTCCCATGCATCGTGTAGCTGCAGCTGGTTGACGGCAGCTTTTAGGGATGGGCTTGTATTCGAGCTGGACGAGTCGCATGCACGCAGTACGCAGTTGAAATCGCCAGCAAGGATGACGTTTGTGGTGTGGTGACGGAGGTAGTACAGTCGGGATTCGCTGGTTGGGATCTTAAAACTTGGGTCACTTTTTAGTTGGGCCTCCGCTGGTTGGGCAATGGCCCAACTAAAAAGCAACCGTACGTCAAAATTCAATGTAAACACGGAAAACGGGATTGGGCGTCACTGGACATCATTTGTGACGTTCAAGTCGATATACACGTGTTCAAATGGCTGTCAGTTGACCCAACTAAAAAACCGAATTCGTTAGTTGGGCCGAGGCCGTGGCCCAACCAGCGAATCGCGACTGTATAGAGTATAGACTCATTTTAAAATTCGTTGAACATGTACGACAATCCAAACTGTCCATGAATTCAATTCTTTAAATTCAAATCGGTCAGCAAGAAGATGTACGATGGTCTAGCATGAGTTTACTGTCAAAAAAATGTATGGCGAAGGACATCTAGTGAAGATCCATATAGTACGTCATGTGGAACAATTACCATTTTCAACACCTCTCTCCCTTTCGCCATACTTCTTGTAATGAACCTCTAGTTTTTTTTTTATTATTCGTCACGCTGACCAGACTCTCCCGTTCCAGTAAGGACGTGACGCACTTCCATTTCCATAACCACCTTACACAAATTTCATCAACAATCAACAATTTCAAACAATGACCTGATACCAGTCTACTAAATATTTTTCGATGAAGAAGATTATTATTGAGAAACTTTACTATTGATTCCTTTTGCTACATTGCTTTAAAAAGTTAACTCCTAGTGTGCTGCATGCTTGCAGCAGTGCACCAGAGCTTAACGTGTCGATTCGAAATTTTACTGAAGCGCTTTCTGTTGACGATCTCAAGAATCACATCAAATGGTTGCAGAGGAACTGAGAGATAGATTTCTTTTAGCAACATGATTTAGCTATTACATTTCATTCATTTTGGGATAAGTATGGTGAAAACCGTTTGAAATGAAATTTTGTGATATTATTCATACGTAAATTGCTTTACTGTTACATATAAATGTTAGTCTCAGTAAAATCCACCTCCGTGCGATACTGAAACCAATTATATTGTCGATTGAATGTGTTGCGAGTTTTATTCAGTTCTAGGTACGCAATCCTCATTTATTGGTTAGACTGTCATCTCATGATACCCCTTGGTGGTTTCAATACTTATAGAAATGGTAAACATATCGTATAAAATATATAACACGTATAATAAGTATGAAGCAAGTAAGTATTAGAGTACCAACGCCTTTGGGGTGCAACTTACTCTAATTCTGATCGATTAAGCAATAATTCACATCAACATCCGGTCATCAAGAGACGCCGTGGTACTCGTACACCAAGCTTTCTTCTATAACACCATTGACGATACAAGGAACGAAAAAAATGTGGAATTCCAACTAACAAGCAAGTTTGGAAGCCTATGCATCACTCTGTTATACACACTTAATTTTTTTCGCCGAGATCTCAGCATTTTTTGTTTATTTTCCCGAGGTGGGCACCGCCGAGCTTCAGCAAACATGATTTTTGCCGAGATCTCAGTAAAAGTGACGTTTCAGTTGCTGAGATACGGTATATATTTAGCCAAAAATCAGTAATAAACCAAATTTTCTACCGAAGCTCAGTTCTGAAATTTACTGAGATACAGCGGTGCCCAATTTTGCCGAGCTTGAGAAAGAAACACTTAGTGTGTAGAATTCTGGAGCTCCGTAATTGCTCTGGGAAAACGTGATTTTTATATAATGGTGTAATGATGTTCGATGATGGTTCTTCAACTAACAAACAAGCTTCAGAATCTATGTATCACTCTGTTGGTCTTTTAGACCTCCAATATCTGAACTCATGTATGGTGCCGTAGATATTCCGGGAATGTCATGATTTGTATATAGTAGAGTGGGGCAAGAGTACGCACTTAGTTTTCAATCGATCATGTGGCCCTTATGAAGCAAGCTTCTGCATATCAAATCAGTGTCGATGGATCATATACTCTTCCTTTATGTTACTCAGTGTGAAAAAATATTGAAATTATTGAGATTCGTTTTAGTAGAACCCTTATTGCAAGACAAGTGAAAAACGCACTCTTACCCCACCGGTGGGGTAAAAGTGCGCATCGGGTGGGGTAAGAGTACGCATTTATCCAATCATGAGCTTCAAGTATATATTAACACAAATAAGAGTTAATAACCTTTAATTGATGTTTAATGAGCATATATTAGGGAATGTTTAAAGATTATGTAACTCTTAAAGGGGGAGGGGGTCCTAAAAATGTGCACTTTCATACGGAAAACCATTGTTTTTTTATATATACAAAAAACTACAGAGGTAAAAATATATATCAGGTTTCGCGTGGCGTATACAAAGGCATTTTCCTTAAAGAAAGTCCACCAATCACGTAACGTAAAATTTGGCTATTTCATCACCCCTCCCCCCCTATCTTACACTGTTTGTATGAATCCTCTAAAAATTATATGGATCTCCACACATCTCGCAACCCCTCCCAGCTAAACGTTGCGTAATTTATTAATGTTTCTTTTGAATAAATGAAATTATCATTTAGATGAAATTGTGTTTTCGTACTATGTTTAGGTGTACAACAAGCCCTAATACAATTTCATTATTTCGCTTCAGTGCTTTGTTTGCTAAGTCCTTTCTAACACCGAATTACTTCAACTTATCCTAAAAACTTGTGATAATTTCTAATTCTGTCCCTTTTTTCTTAGTTGTGGATCTTTACGCTTTGGAAGAAGTCTTATTTCGGCCGGAGATACGGGTTTGACATCATAACTTGAAGATTCATATGCGTACTCTTGCCCCACCGGTTCCTACGTACTTTTATCCAACAGTCCCAAAAATTATTCAAGTAATGGTTTTGACTTCTTGGAAAACCAACCGGATTGGTGTTCTGTACTATAAAGTACTCTATACAATAGGTTATCGAAATGGTATAATGTTCACCTGATTGGACGTATATATGGTAATGAAATACTAGTTGCGGAAACCCAATTATTTTTAGCAAAATGATCAAAAAGTTATCCTACTCCATATCTCCCTTGTTGATTATTCAAATCGTGTACAATTACACATGATAATAGTTGGCCAGAATACCTGTCAAACTGATGCAGTGCTGCTAGTTTATCTTTTTTTATTACTTCAAAAAATCGAAAACGTACGTAAAACGTATGTCCCATGGGGTTTTTACAACTGACACACACGTACAGGATCCTATGAATCACTCGGATGGCCTCGTAGACCTCCAATATCTGAACTCTAAAATCGTTTGGAGTACCGGGGGTATTCTGGGAATGTTTAAATTTTCATATACTGGTGTAACGATGTCTTTTACAACTTTTACGATGGTTTTTACAACTAACATATAAGCTGAGTTGCTTTTGAATCAATCTGTTGGTCTTGTAGAACCCCAAGATCTGAATTCATGAATGATTTGGAGTACCGTAGATATTCTGTGAATATTGGATTTTGTATATACTGGTGTAATGATGTTCCATGTGGCTTCTCCAACTAACACACAAGCTCGGAAATCAATTAATCACTCTGTTGGTCTTGAAGACCTCCAATATCTGAACTCAAGAATGATTTGTATTACCTCTGGGAATGTTGTGATTTGCATATACTGGTGTAATGATGTCCCATGGGGTTGCTGCAACTAACATACAAGATCAGGACCCTATGAATCACTCTGTTAATGTTGAACTTCAAGAACTTCAATATCTGAAGTCAAGAATGGTTTGGCGTACCGTAGCTTTTCTGGGAATGTAGATTTTTTATATATCGACATAATCATGTCCTATGCGGTTTCTACATCTAACACACAAGCTCAGGAACCTATCAATCACTCTGTTCGTCTTGTAGGCCTCCAAGATCTGAACTCAAGAATTGTTTGGAGTACCGTAGATATTTTGAGAATGTTGTATTTTATATATACTGCTGTAATGATGTTCCATGGGGCTTCTCCAACTAACACACAAGCTCGGGAACCTATGAATTACTCTGTTGATCTTGTAGACTTCCAAGATCTGAACTCAAGAATAGTTTGGAGTACCGTTCATGTTCTGGTAACACTGAGATTTGATAAAAATAGTTTATTTATGTCTCAAGTAGCATTTCCAACTTCAAATTAAGATTGAGGCCCCGTAAAAAGCTTTGTTTATGTAGATCATCAAGATCTGAACTCAAGGAAGGTTTGGAAGCCCTAGAAGATCTCAAAAAAAAATTACCTCATATTTCTACTTTTCATGGTTATTGAAGCAGAATGTCCAAAATTTATGTTGAAATACGACGAAAAAAAATCCGTATTGAATCGGTTAACCCTTTTGTTACCGACAGGGTACCCGGGTACCTTTTTCGTTTTCAAGTGAAATTTTTTTAGGGTTCTGAACATCGCAGGAAATTGAAACTCCGTGACATCTTCAAACTCGGCAAAATTAAGGTTTGGGTGGTACGAAAATGAAAATCCAGTAAGGGGGGCTTGGGGAGGGGCTTCTGAATATTTTTACCCCGTAACGTACCGACAGGGTACCCGGGTACCCACGTTTTGGTATGACCATAACTTTGTCAGTTTTCAACCGATTTGGACGATTCCATTTGCTATGGATTAAGAAATTCATCCTCTATCCGTTCCATGTCACATAGGACCGATCCGGATTACCTGGTTACCGGAGTTCCAGATTTGCTAGACCATGTCTCAAAAATGGAGAAGTTGATCTTATAGAATCCAAATGATGATTTCTTGTACCCTGAGCTACCAGTTTCGCAGAAAATTCGAGGATTATGACTTCCCAACGTATTAGGACCACGTGATCATATGGACTCGGAACGGACATCCCGGAATAGGTTCCCGTGGGCCCTATAGTGGCCGCAAATTCATGCCTGGCAATATGGGTATCAACATTCTTGGATTTTTTTCGGGAACATGTTATTCATATAGTTGAAACCATAGGATGGATATGAACCGGAACGATCATTCTGGAACAGGTTCCCGGAGGGCCCGTAGTGGCCAAAAACTCATTTTGAATAAACCCTAGCAATATGGGTATCAAAATTCTTGGAATTGTTCCGCAAATATAATTTCCATGTAGTTGAGACCATAGGATGGATATGAACCGGAACGGTCATTCTGGAACAGGTTCCCGGAGGGGATGGCCTAAAGTGATCATTAATTCATTTGGTAGAATCCCTGGCAATATGGGTATCAAAATTCTTGGAATTGTTCCGGAAACACGTTTCCATGTAGTTGAGACCATAGGATGGATAACAACCGGAACGGTCATTCTGGAACAAGTTCCCGGAAGGCCAGCAGGGGCCAAAAACTCATTTAGAATAAACCCTGGCAATATGGGTATCAAAATTCTTGGAATTTTCCCTGAAACATGTTATTCATAAAGTTGAAACCATAGGATGGATATCAACCAGAACAGTCATGCTAGAACAAGTTCCCGAAAGGCCTTTAGTGGCAACAAACTCATTTAGAAGACACCCTGGCATCAAAGTTCTTGGAATATTTTCGGAAACATGTTTTTCCAAGAAGATGGGACTGATGTTGGATCATCAGGCTGAATGGCTGTTAGGCCGAATGGTTATTGGGTCGAATGAGAAGTGAGGAGTGAATAGTGAGAAGTGAGCAGTGAGAAATTGAAAGTAAAAAGTGAAAAGTGAAATGAGAGAAATGAGAAGAGAGAAGTGAAAAGTTATACAGTGTTGACCCGATTTTGTCACTCCCCGATTTTATCTACCTCCGACTTTATCACATTTTCGACCCGATTTCATCACGTTCCGCTTTTGTCACGTTTTTAACCCATTTTGCATCCATAAAATTTTTTGAAAATTTCAGTCGTTCTTTTAGTTTTGTAAATTATTCAGCAAACACCAATGATACTTACAGCGTCTGTGGTTCATTATAAATCATTTCTGAGTACCGGTCAAGAATTTTTAAGTCTTTTTGACAAGAAATAACGGGAAAAGAAGAGAGCAAGTGTTTCTTCTAAATGAGGGTCCCCTCGGAAACCTGTGTGAGAATGACCGGTCCATTGTCAAACCATCTTATGGCCTAATAACCCAAAAGATCATGCTTCCGAAACAATTTCATGAATTTTGATACCCATATTGCCAGGGTTTCTTCAGAATGAGTTTGTGGCCACTTTAGGCCCCACGAGAACCTGTTCCAGTATGACCGGTCCGTTGTCAAACCATCCAATGGTCCAATTACTTATCAGATCATGCTTCCGAAACAATTTCATGAATTTTGATACCCATATTGCCAGGGTTTCTTCAGAATGAGTTTGTGGCCACTTTAGGCCCCACGGGAACCTGTTCCAGGATGACCGGCCCGTTGTCAAACCATCCAATGGTCCAATTACTTATCAGATCATGCTTCCGAAACAATTTCATGAATTTTGATACCCATATTGCCAGGGTTTCTTCAAAATGAGTTTGTGGCCACTTTAGGCCCGACGGGAACCTGTTTCCGGAATAACCGTTCCGGGATTAACTCATAAAAAGGTCCTGTAACGTAGTTAAGTTATATTCTTTAAATTTCCAACGAAGTTTATTAGTCATCACGCAAGGAATCTTCATTTGGTTGAATATATATCTTCAATTCACACATACTTTGGGACTTGGCCCAGTTAATCCGGAATTCCGGTTACCAGGTAATCCGAATCGGTTCTCTGTAACATGTATCGAATAGCGGGTAAGTTCCTGCATCCGTAGCAACCAAAATCGTCGAAATCGGTGAAAAACTGACTATGTTATGATCATTTTAAGTCCGTGGGTACCCGGGTACCCTGTCGGTAACGTAAGGGTGTTTTTTTTGTCGGTAACAAAAGGGTTAAACAAGTCGACCAAGACTACGTCGGCGCCGTATGTTTGTGCTTGCAGTGACGACGACGATGAGCTGCGCGCGCTTTGCAGGTGCAGTAGCGGTCTTGGGGACATCATTCGTGCGTTGCTCGGAGGTTGGCTGGCTGATAGTATTGTTGAGCCAGACGGTTCAGTCTGACTCGCTGGCATAGGCAGATCGGGAAAAGTCTCCAGCGCTGCTGGTGGTGGAGCGACAGTACGCTGTTCAACCGGTTTGACGATCGAAGGTTTCGCGCCGCTCTTCTTCTTCGGTTGTGATCGTGGCCCAGATTGTCTCGTCACGTTGGCGTAGCTCTTCTGGACCAGCAGTTTCTTGTTCTGCACACAAGATAAACCAGTGTGGGCTCTTTGCTCTGGCCATCGATCGTGCCCCACGAAATTTCGCTGAACCAGCATACGCGCCGGGGCCCTCCTTAGCCGTGCGCTAAGACGCGTGGCTACAAAGCAAGACCATGCTGAGGGTGGCTGGGTTCGATTCCCGGTCCCGGTCCAGGCAATTTTCGGATTGGAAATTGTCTCGACTTCCCTGGGCATAAAAGTATCATCGTGCTAGCCTCATGATATACGAATGCAAAAATGGTAACCTGGCTTAGAAACCTTGCAGTTAATAACTGTGGAAGTGCTTAATGAACACTAAGCTGTGAGGCGGCTCTGTCCCAGTGTGGTGATGTAATGCCAATAAGAAGGAGAAGAAGAAGCATACGCGCCGACCATATGCCGAGCGGAATCTCACCAAATTCAAAACCATCACCCTACGTCAACTCTCGCAGCGAAATCACTTTACCGAACGTACTGAGTAACTCGACGATCTTCTCTTCGAAAACGTTTTCCGGCAAATCGTGCACCTTCACTTCAACACTTCCATCTTCCATCGTTATTCTCAACTTGTGCTTCTTCCCCGCAATGTCCACTTCATGTTTTTCGTCGTGTTCGTCCACGATATTTTGTGCGAGCGTCAGGTCTTTAAACCTTGACGAACGCACATTGTTCACCGCGGTGACACTGTAATCTCACATCTTCTTTCTTCAGTCCTAAAACTGTGTGGCAGAAGCTATGCACCTTCTCAAAAGACGGCTTCACAGGGAAGCGCGCCAACAGCAACCCACCTGTACCCACGTCACAGGCGAGACATATGTATATAATCCAAAACAGAAAATGCAGCGGCATCGGTGTGGTAGTGGTTGCTATCGGGGTGGCTCAATCAGGCCGCCGCTATCGACGGAAATAGTAGTTATTAAGAATACGCACTTTTGGTAATGAGTCGGTTTAATTTTATAGAAAAGATGGTTGAGCCGAGACAAATTTTCATTAAAGTGCATATCATCATACTCGCTTGGCAGCGGTAGGAGGTTTCCATTCATCGGTAGCAGAATCACAAGCGTGCGTCAGATGGAGACGCTGTAAAAATTCGCATGGATGGCCCAGTAGCAGTTTTGGTTTTGTTGCTGTTTGTGATTGGGAAAGCGGATTATTGAAAATAAATTGGTTCAATATTCTCAAGATTAGTTATCCATACAAAAGAAACGTGAGAGAAGAAATTTCTTGAAAATACTAAACGAGAAAAAGATAATCGAAAAGATGGCCTTACGTTGTCCAACGTTTACTTTGCGGTCGTGTCTTGTACACAACCCTTCGACTTATATTTCTAAGAAAATAACATGCCTTCATCGAACAAGCAATTCCGTTTATGCTTGCTGCAGATATAATATGATTCTAAAACTAATTAGTCAAAAGATACTCACTACTTCTTGAACTGAACAGATCATCATCATCGTCGTCATCTTCTCCAAAAAGACTTTTATGTCTCGGCGGAACTGCTGAAGTGTTGAGTGACGCCTTTGGTTCCTTCAATACGCCTTTGTTGCTTGACGTAGTCGCTCCTTTCTTTGATCCACCGAAAATATCGTCGCTGTCGCTGTCCCCTTCAGATCCGAATATACTTTTCTTGGTTTTACTAACGTTGCTTGGAGGCTCATCATTACTTGATTTACGACCGATTGGTTTCGGTACTAACTTCGCACTCGATTGAGGCTGTGCAAAAAGATCATCATCTTCGTCAGAATCGCCGAAAAGTGACTGCTTTTTGGTACCGGTGGACAATGCTGCCGCCGGTTGAATAGGTTTATTCCGATCTGGCTCATGTTTGACTACGGTGGAATTCTGCGCCACAATTGGTTTTGAAATCTTACCAAACAGATCATCGTCATCCGAATCATCATCGCTGAACAGTTTCGCCGATGAAGGAGGCTTGGGCGTCGCTTTGGGCACAGGTTCCTTCACGGGTGGGTTCATATTCTTTGGTACTGGTGTAATGGATGCGATTTTTGCAGTTCGGCTGGTGCTGTCAATGTTGAGAAGTTTATCCACTGTATCGGTGTTGTTGTCAAAAAGTTTCGGTTCCGAAAGCTTTTGAATTACATCACTACTAAGAAGCTGATCAATCTGCACATGTCCAGCAATGATCTCGACATGTTGGGTTCTTTCTTCGGAACCCACAACGACGCGCACCTCTTCTTTAGGTTGCTGTTCGGTTGGATGATGATTAATGAAATCTTCAACGGTTCCTGATGCTAAACTATTTTCATAGTTGGATTTTCGATTTTGCCTAGATTGTGGTTTTCGTTTCGTTTGTATTCTAGCACGACCTTTGTTCAAGCTAACAAGCTTTGACGGTCCAGCCTCGTAATCTGCTTGTTGATTTGGTGTTGATTGGTTCACGATTGTGTCAACGGGAATGGGGACATCGCATAAATCGGGAGCATCTGTAGCTTTCTTCGCTGTAGCAGGAGGCTGTGGACGTCGAACCCCTGGCAGTAACGCATTCACGTTGATGTTAACTTTCGCGCTCAGTCTATTGATCTTAGGTATTTCACGAGTTCCTGCAGAGCTGGACTCGTTTTTGTTGCCTTCACCTATGATAGATGATATGTTCTTGAAAGGGGCTGATTCTTGAGTGGTGGGTGATGTCTTCGCATCGTCTACATCATCATCCGGAGGAGGACCATCGCCAATGTCCATAAACAGATATTGGTTCGTGTTAACAGATGATGTTCCGATAGCGTTGGGTATCGTTTTGGGTCCTGCACTATAGAAACCATCGTCGGTATGGTCGACTGCCAGTAATGTGGTACGAGATTCTTCAAAGCAATCGTCTGGAGGTGGGATATCATCAAACAAGCCAATGGAGTTGAAATTTAAGGCACTATTGTTACTGGAACTATTTTTTATATGTACATCATTATTTTCCGAATCTTGAAGAATCGATGTTTTGTTCGACAGGTCATTGATATCAGGAGGTTCAACGAACAAGAGTTCCGATTTATCGCCAGCCTCTTTCAGTGAGGGTTCATCCATCTCTTTATTTGAGTCGGAATTATTTGACTGAACTAATGTGATTGATTTTGAAGATTCAGACGGCCCATCAATTTTATTGGTCGTGAGATAGTAGTCAATATCATTGGACACTTCCGGATAGTTTGGCATGTGATCAAACGAATCGTCTGGTGGTTCTTCGGGTATTTGGGGCTTTTCGGAAACTTTTACAATGCTGTTTACGTCCATTAGTTCGTTTCGATTATGGCCTTCCTCGTTCATTAGCTCATTTCGACTGTTATTGTCTTCTTTCGTCCTCTCTATAGTAGGAATATTTACGGGGTTTGATGCACCATCTTGTTCGGAAACCACAGTCGTAGTAGACAGATGAGTGAGGCCTTCGCATCGTGTACCGATTGAGTAATCATCTTCTTCATTTTCACTGGAGTCCGATTCAAACATCGACTTTTTCTTGAGAATTTCCGATCGAATACTGTTACTTGTTACTTGCTTAGATTCTGATTCAATTATTTGCTTTTCAGGACTTTCCTTTCCGCTACTGGGTGATCCATCAAACTTCTCTGATTTTACAGTTACTATCGTATCATTTAAAGTCTCAAGCGAATTCTGTGGAATCGTATTTTTCACAACAGGTTCTACCTTACTTGGAAGTGACTCCTGTTTTGTCTTCGAATTGGAAATAGAACGCTTTCCCCCAAACAGGAAGTCATCCTCATCATCTTCATTAGAGTCCGTGTCGAATATTGACTTTTTCTTGATAATGGCTGATCGAATACTGCTACTTTGACTGGTAATGCTTTCTTTTGATTTAGGATCGTTGATTTGATCCTTCAAATGGTTAGATTCTATAATTTGAGGGCTCTCGTCAATATCGTCGTCAAACAAATTGATTTTAGGTTTGATTGTAACGACCTCTTGTTTCGTTTCCTGTTTCACGGCGCTTGTGGAGAATATTTCGTTAGTCTCGTCATCATCTTCGTCGAACAGGTTGGTCTTTTTCTTAACAGTTGGTTGTAGTACTACTGGGACTGGTTCAACGCTTTGCTGTGGACGATCCAACTGCTTTTTCGGCCCGTTATTCCCAATTTCTTTTTTGATAGTTTCCTTCTGATTCTCTTCGCGTAGGATCGGGGGTAGTACTAGTTTGGCCCCAGGTATTTTCCGGTCAGCCGCTTTGGGTTTAAATATCTGATCGAAATCATCCTCCGGTGGTTCATCGTCGAACAAATTCGTAATCCTCTGGACACCCAACTTCCCACTCTCGGTCGCACCATTGATCGATCGTTTAACAGGTACAAAGAGATCATCTTCGTCATCTCCTTCGTTGTTGTTGACCTTATCGAAAAGCTCGTGAACCATTTTAGCAGCAGTCGCTTTTGGTGTTACATCCGAATTATCATCGTCATCATCAAAGAGATTACTGCTTTTCTTCGACGGCTTCGATAACTCTGGAGGTTCGCTCTGATAAATACTGCTACTTCTCGATGAATAATTATTATTGAACGAATCATCTTCATCGCTATCGATGAACAAGTTGACAGGTTTCTTTTGGTAATGACTGCTTATTATCGACGAAGGTGTTGGCTCGTGACTCGAAGGTGGTGGCTCATCTGAGAACAGATTCACCGTTTTCCTCTCCGCCTGATTTCCCCTAAAATAGGTCGGTTGCGTATTTATCGCACCTGCAACTGCCGGTTTATGCGTTGGTGTCGAATCTTCATCATCGGATTCTTCAAATAGGTTAGCTACTTTACTTCTGGAAGACACACTGATCGTATCATCTGCCGGTGGTTTATCCGGGAAAAGTGAAGGTGGTCTGAATCCGGGCAACACTGGCACTTTGTTTGGAGGATTGATCATACCAGACCGCGTTCCCACAGGTCTTATCGCACTGGAACTGGAATGGATTGAGAAGGCATCATCCCCAGACACGCTTGGATCAATCGATGCAGCCCTTCGTCGCGGGTCAGAATGAACTCCCCAAACCGAGCCTTCCGATTCCGAGGGCGTGTGATTGCTGTTAGTTTGCGAAGGAAACATCCGCTCACTGTCACTGGAATCTGAGTACTGCTCTTTGGGTTCCGTGTCCGATTCTTCCTCGGAATCAATCAAACCGGCGTGCCATTTCTCTCTCCATTCTTGGGATCCTATGATGTGCGGCAGTGGTCTACTGATGTACGGATACTTCTGAACAGCTCTCAACACAGTATTCCTGGCAGCAGCCTCCTCTTCATCGTCCTCGCTATCGCTATCGCTGTCAAGCTGAACTGTGACCTTCTCGAAAGATGTGTACATGTTTGCGATCGACTTTTCCACAGTCATTTGGAAAATTTCACCATACGGCAGTTTTTCGCCCTTCTCTTCTTCTTCCTCACGAACGGAGTAGAAACTCTCGTCGTCGTCTTGGACACGATTTTCCACGTACTTGTGCTGTTGAATGCCATTGAAGTTGTTGGACGCGTTGGCGAAACGGATATGGCTCTCGTCTATTTCCATCAGCAGAAGGTTCAAGTTGTCCTGGGTTTGTTTGCATTTTTCTTCAAGATTCTGGAATAAGGAAAAGAGTAAGAAGTTACCGCAGCACATTTTTTTTTAATTGAAAATTGTGGAAACCACATCAGGTACCTGATGTTGAAAAATATATATAGAAACAACATTTGATTAAATCATGGTTTTTCAAATCATGTCAAGAGTATTTTGTTAGATTGTGGTTCTGACTGAAAATGTAGTCATGACATTACCAACCTTTGAAATTTGACTCATATATTGCAGCAACTGTCCATCTGATTCAAGTGACCACTGGGGAATCCGCTTCCTCAATTCATCTGGTGTCAGCGCCTGAAACAAACAAAAGCGAAACAAATTGTTTTCAAAAGAACAATAAATTCTCGGCCAAACGCACCCGCAGCATACTCAAACACTAATAAAACTGATTTATGACTGATTGCATTGAAGCGAACTGAACCGCGCGAGAGGACAAACGAAAGCATTGATAAACTAAACAAGACGAAAATTAATTCGACAACAGCTAGTCGATTAAATAACCCTTCTCGCTTTCCAAGCGATTTTTGCTCAGTTGAGCGTTTGGGGAATCAACGCATTGCATTGTGTGGAAAGATAAATATGAATGGATTTTTTGCAATGATATTGATTTTTATTTCATTGGGTTTGACTTTCATATGAAATTCAATTACGGTTAGGTACATACATATAAAAAATGCTTTTTAATTTAATTTTAAAAAAAACAGTAAAATATTAAAACTGTCGTAATCAGGTATAACATTCTAATTCTGTCATATTTTTTAAAAAGTAAAAAAATTAAATTTGTATATAAAATTGTTGTGTTTTTGGACTTTTCATAAGTCAGTCTCAATTGTAAAGCGCACGGCTGCAAAGCTTACAACGTTGAAGATAATTTTATCCTAGTTTAGAAAATTTTATAATGAACAATTTTTCCAAACAAACATTTTCTTCGGGTTAACAAAGAATTAAAAAAAAAGTCCAAATTAGTTATGAAGGGTTGGTCCGATCTAGAAAAATAATTTTTCACGTCTTTGGGCGCAATCAAGCGATAGAAAAATGTACATTATGCTTAGAAATATTACAGTTAATAACTTATGGAAGTGTTTAATGGACACTAAGCTGCAAATCGCTAACGTCTCACTACCAGCCCTGTAGCAAAATCCGCAATTTAAATCAATCGGATGTCGAGCTTATCTTAGCTACCAGCAAACAATTGATAAACATGAATCAGTAAAGGGTTTCATGAATTGTTCAAATTCGGCTTTATTAGCCTACACTGCCCTCCATTACCAGAAAGGAATGCGTAACACTAGGAAAGGCATCCTTATCAGTGCGCGAAGGCTGCCCGTTTCTTTTTGCCAACATCAGAAACATCGTCGTCGTCTTACGTTCATATATCAGAAATCGAAAGCCCAATTTGGCGATCGCCCTACCGGAAACTTACCATGCTGTGGCAACTTCCGAACGATTCGTTGGAGTGGAAGCGATTCCCGATTAGCTATCGGAACAGATTACGCAAAATTACCGATCCAATTTCGTCTCGCAAATTAACATTTTTCGCACTTTATTTACTTTTCACCCGAGGAACTGAATCACAACAAAAATGAACTGAAAAACTGACAGACGCGAAGCGACAAATTAGCCCAGAGTCGAACTCGGGAGCTCCATCCATCGAGCGGTGAGCCACGTTATGCCCGTTACGAAATAAATCTCACGCGCGGCTGCGTACGCGTTTTGTTTTGAAACGTCATGAATGCTTTCGCACCACAAAGATCGATCGAATCGATTTTTTGCCATTTCTGCAGTTCCGTGATTTGAATTCTAATTTTGCTTGCAATTAATTTAAAATAAATAAGGAAACATAAGGATTAAACCAATTCAACATGCTACAAGAATACGAGGATGATTATTACCTCGAAGAGGATAAAATGTGAGTAAAATATTGATAAATTTATTACTGGTGGAGGTGTTTGTTTATGCACGCAATATTTCGATAGCAGATGTTCCGGTTTCAATATTTTAGACTTTTGTTTTCTATTTTTTTACGCGAATCTTAGCTTTTATAATTGTGGTCCTTTAATATCGAAAAATGAATTGTTGAATCAAAAGTGTAAAAGATAAGCTTTTGGGCGCCATGAAATGAATCGTTATTAAACAGGCTTTTAGCGGAGTGTGATTTAATTTTACCACATTTTACTAAACCAAATTCTCCTTCTCGTCGCTTATCCAGATAATTTTTACAAGCATATTCACAAAAATTTAGGAGCATGGTCCATGACGGGATTCGTACCCAACACAACTTTGAAATTGTTTAGTAAGTGCGCTCTATAAATCACGCCACTATGAACTGATGTATGTATTCCTTGGCGATATTTTTCAGGAATTCCTGCACATTTTTTTTTTCAAATGCATTCCCCGGAGCAACTTCTAAAGGAAATCCTTCGGGGGGAATTTCTGAACGAACTTCCGAGAAGTTCTTCGTGGAACTTTCCGAGGAATTTCCGGAGACATTTATATATGAAACATGTGGAGGAATTCCTGAAAGAAACTTCGAGTAAATTCCTGAACAAACTTCCGGAGAAATTCCTCAAGGAACTTCCGGATGAAATCTTGTAATGGAGAGAAAAACTCTAGATGAATTATTGCAAGAATTTTCTGCTGATTTCTTTAAGGAATTTCAGGAAGAATTTCTGGAGGAAACCCGAAAGAATTCCTGGCGGAGGATAGGAATCCTGGTGTAAATTCTTGAGGACTATTTGAAGTATCGCTAGTCAAGTTGAACACCGAAATAAGGGACTATCGAAGTTGAATTTTTCTCGCAATCCGTACGTTAAATCTAACTTCGCTAGTAGTGCGCTAGTCTAATTAGGCCCTAATTAGACTAGCGCGCCACTAGCGAAGTTAGGTTTAACGTACGGATTGCGAGAAAAATCCAACTTCGCTAGTCCCGTATTCCGGTTTTCAACTTAATCGAGTATAATATCGGAAAAAATGATCAGATCCGCAAAACCCAGTGCGCGCACTAAAGCCACCGACTAATCGACGTGTCACTGGCGCTTTCTGATTGTCCACCAACGGTTATTCGCTTTTGTAGGCGATTCCCAACTAACATTTAATGTCAATGTAGAGCGATTCCAAGCAACAGCATCAAAATTTAAGAAAATTTTTAATTCATGATTTTCTATTGAGTTGAAACTTTGCACAGTTTTTCAATTTCATCTAAATCGTCATTTTCCGATATCAAATCTTCATATTGAGTCACGACTAACTTTTCAAAAGGGTGTATGTGAAAATGGTTCAAAAATATTTAAAAAGCTGCACAGCAAAAACGGAATGTTCGATTGTTATGATTTTTTCAGCAAAGTTAGACAACTAAATGGTGATTCTTAAGAAAATGTGCACAGTAAAAAAATATCATTTTTGCCTTTAAAAATATCATTTTTGTCACAAAAACTCAAATATCTCAAAACCCTATCATTTTTCGAACGTAATTTCTTTAGGGAAAACGGTCCATTATATTAGCTATCTACCATAAAAATTTGGTGATGGTAAACTAATAAACAAAAAAGTTATGACATTTCAAACATTTCACAATTTTCACATATAGTAAACAAAAAAAAATTTCCGTGTATTTTTTTTTCAAGAATCGCAGTTTGATGCTGATTTTATTGTTAAGGGCCTTGCGTGAGTTAAACAAGTTGTTTGTATGATATTCCATATTTATGTATTCATCGATATTATGTATATTATATGTATAAATATTATATGTATAAATAAATAAAAATGAATTAATATTATCCTAAGTATTAAATTAAATGTGTCAGTTACACAATGTTGTTATAGAAACTCTAAGAGTTTTGGGTTTGAATTTTGGTATGGGTTATGATATCATGAAAACAGTTTATTAATAGGGTAAAATGCCCAATAGTGGACCCCCTAGTAGCGGAATTTTGCTCTTCCTGTCATAAGGCTTAGAAATTTTCAACATATTAACTCTGCTTGATATCTAACAGTAAGCTCTGCATCCTCTCTTCACGATACATACATAAAACACCCAAATACACGACGTTATTCGTTGAAATTAACATTTTAAAGTCTAACTGAATTCGCCCTATAGTAGACCCCCTGGGGGTCCATAATAGGAAATTGCTTCCCTATAGTCGACACTTCATTTGATTTTCATGTCCCGTTTCGGGACGTTCTTCTTCCCTATTATGGACCCCCTAAAATATTCCTATAATGGACACTCTCGTGTTTATTTTTTATAGAATTGCAGAAAATCATCTAATTTTACTTTTCATAGCATTTCCAATGCATGTAATCAAATCATAGGACTGTAAGGTAGGTTCTCCCGATAGAATTTCATAGCAAAATGTTGCCATTGTGCAGTAATAATGCAAAAATGGCTGGAGGGTCCACTATTGGTTGGGGGTCCACTATTGGGCATTTTACCCTACTTATTTTTTATTTATTTTTATTCAAATTTTTTAAAATATCGAACACTTTTGAATTATTATCAGCACAGTTTGAGTATAGTTTTGCTTTAATTTTATTTTCCGACAATGGAATGAAACAGTGAAATTTTTGGGTTCCTTGGATCGTTTTCGCGTTATTAAATTGCTCGCTGAGCTCTGAAGCCTTTATTTCGTACTCTTCAGTAGTAGTAAAACAAAATGATAATTTGGTTAAATCTTTTTCTTTTCTACGATTTGCCCAATCAAAAAGTTCTTTCGCAGTTTTAATTGGATGCTCACGTTCTTTGGCTAAACTTGCTCTTGTGGCCATGCGCTTTATTGTTCCTCCAATAGCATCACAAGGACCTTTGCCATATGATGTAGCAAAAAAATGCCATTCTGTATCAATTCCGTACATTGATTTAAATTGACATAGGCTCGAAAAATTCTTACGATTTTTGTACTGCGACGCTGCTCCATCAGACATGAAATATATCTTTTTGACTTCTTTATGCTTATCAACGCGTAAAAAGTTAATCATTTTTTCAATGAACAAGTTTACGGATACTGAATCGTGTCTTAAATCTTCGGAAATTATAATAAAACTTAAGTGTTCAATTTGCGTACTTCCATTAAAATAAATAACGAATGGATGAATTGTAGCTTGTTGTACGTTCCAGTGATGGGACTGCACTTCATCTTGCAATACAAAGCTGTAATTTTCAGAAAAATCACAAATGACTAAAAATTCACCATTTTGTAATGTATTTTTCGTATTTTTTAAAAAGCTGGATTGTTCTGTTTTAATGAAATCGTGAGGGATTAAACTTTCTAATTTCAAGCAAAAATATGACACAAACTCATCTACAGGTTTTGCAATAGTTTCTATGTCACACCTATCCGTGGTCACCCATTGCTCAAATGATAACTGATCAATATATTTTTCTTCAAACTCAGCGAATAAAGTATTTTCCAATGATGAAGAATCTGGACAATCCGAACAAGATCGTAGATAGCAATTTGATGTTGTATTTTCACACAAAAGACTACCAGTTAACATTTTAATATCCTTTGTTAAATTGATTCTTTTCAAACTATGTAAAATAAGATTAATATTCTCATGGGTTGTGCACACACACATTATGTGTTCCTGAATTGGAAAGAAGCTTACATTGCCTTGGCCGAAGGCTTGCAAATGAGGAAAAACCTATTTTAATATTATCGTGAATTTCCTTGAAGCGTGTGTACGCTTCTTTCAAAGTCGTCATCATTAATCGTTTTTGGATTGCTTGACGCTTTCCATCTTTTTTTACTGATACATAATCCAGGCATAGCTCGACTTACTTCATCATCTTCAAAATATTGAACTACTATTTATTTTGTCTCATCTGTTAATGCAGTACTAGACCTAGTATTTTTGGTTGAAAGACAGTTATTCTTCAATTGTTTTGCCTCTTTTACTGTATTTCTATTGGTTTTGAACTCATCAATGGCATCCTGAATAGACCACGAACTTGGCAGCATCGACAAAATCAATAATTTTTCTTTCCTTGTCGTGGCTGCATTCGAGAACCTTTCCTTCATATTTATAATTACCTCATCGTAGTCTGTATTTTCCACATCATCAGGTCCTAATTTGAAGAGGTTTCTTCGTACAGCTTCGTTTATTTCACGGTATTTTTCTCCGGGTAATAAACGTAGTCCATCTTACTCCATTTAATCGGAGTCACTTTTATCCCAGCTATGCCCTCGTTAAAGCGTTCGATGTTGACCTTTTGGATACACTCATCTTCCGATTGATTTGTTGAAACAGATTTCGCTGATGGTACGGTGGCAAGGCTCTCAGCACTTAATACTTCTGGTAATTCCTCAGTTGTTGTCGATACATCTGGCAATTCCTCAGTTGCTGTCGTTTTCGAACTTCCTGCGCTCTGCTCAACCGATGATATACAGATTGCTCTTTTGTCAACGTTTAGACGGCAGGACGTGCAAATGCGTAAATTTGTATTCAATGTGGACATTGGAGCATAACCAGTCGCTTTCAGTTTATCTATGGTGCTTTCGGTGAGATTTCGTAACTCTTTTGAACACTTTTTTCCATCAAACGGCCTACAACAGTTGAGAAAGCGGCTACTCATGTTGTTCGTAATATTTCAATAAACAAAATCACTTTTAAGTTTTTACTGACTAGTTTGGTGTCATTTGCTTGACTGAAGAAAAAATTACTATAAGATCTTTAACAACCTTAGTAGTAGTAATTTTTTTGCTTTTTCGTGAGCATTGTCATGGTATGTACCTATCATGCATTTGTTGTTGTTGAAGATACCCGTTTCCTCCCGATCATAAAGTCTATTCTCTAAGAGATATATTTTTTGCAGGTAAACTATAGACGTACACGTGTATATAAATCTTTGATTTTGCAGCTTTTGTCTTAAAAATAACATTTCTGATATGTTTGTATCAACGTTATTATCAACAGGTTTCAACACTATTAAAAGAATTTTTCGCCAGTCACGTGCAATGAAAATTATGACACTATCAATACTTTTGATCACAACACTGGATCGTGTCTAAGTTTCTTATAGATGCTATGAATAATTAAATCAAAATATCATGAAAACAACTTGTTTAAATCACGTCCCTTAACAATAAAATCTGCATCAAACTGCAATTCTCGAAATAACTTACACAGAAAAAAATTTTTTTTTTAATAAATGTGAAAATTGTGAAATGTTTGAAATGTCATAACTTTTTTGTTTATTAGATTACCATCACCAAATTTTTATGGTAGATAGCTAATATAATGGACCGTTTTCCCTAAAAAAATTACGTTCGAAAAAAGATAGGGTTTTGAGATATTTGAGTTTTTGTGACAAAAGTGATATTTTTAAAGGCAAAAAATTTTTTTTTTTACTGTGCACATTTTCTTAAGAATCACCATTTAGTTGTCTAACTTTGCTGAAAAAATCATAACAATCGAACATTCCGTTTTTGCTGTGCAGCTTTTTAAATATTTTTGAACCATTTTCACATACACCCTTTTGAAAAGTTAGTCGTGACTCAATATGAAGATTTGATTTCGAAAAATGACGATTTAGATGAAATTGAAAAACTGTGCAGAGTTTCAAATATTTTCGAAATGGTCGCTCAGGATCGACTGACATGCCCCCGTGGAATGCCTCTGTAAATGTTATTTTAACTCGTCATCTGCGAGTTGTGGTGCCTGCCGCCAAAGCAACCGTGTGTCGCTCAAAGTGCATAAGCCCAAGTCCTGCTGTGGGACGCTAAACAGACCTGACATGGCGGTCCTCCGACGAGACAGGAGATTTGCGCAGGTCCAATAAGCCGTCTTTAACAGCAACCATTACGAACGACAATCGGCAACTCGTTACAATCGGCAACAACCTGTGCTATAAGTGACGAATAAAGGATCACGATTGGACGCTTGGAACATAATCTACGATAAACTACATCCTCGCAATTTGGACGTCGTAGCACTGCAGGAAATCTGCTGGACAGGACAGAAAGTGTAGAAAAGTGGGCATTGAGCGGCTACCTTCTACCACAGATAACAGATATTAAGGCTGGTATCCGATACGTGTGTAAACATCCGCTACCGTTGATTACAATGTATCGACAATTAGGAATGCAATTGACAATCATGTGGAGATGGCGCGACAATCATTTTTATGTAAAGCGCAGCTCAAAAACAGCTGTTAAGCGTATTGTCTGCGTTCGATAATTGTTAACCAGTTGCGTCCGTATGCACCCCCGCAATCAAAAGTTTACACAAGATTTTTTTTATAAAATTTGTTCTTGCTGAAATATATGTTATCCGTGCTTCTACCAAAGCACCATCAACGAGCTGGGAACCGGCTTCACAGTTTTGAGCAATATGCGCCAACGCGTGATTTGGCGGCAGTCACATATGATATGTGTAAGGACGTAAACGGGAACCTTCTTACGAACGAGCGTGAGATAATCCAAAGGAGGCGGCAGCACCACGAAGAGCACTTGAATGACAATGTGGCAGACAACGATGACGGCATGGTAGTGAACTTGGGAGTCCGCTGAAAAACATCCTAGCCCTTGGTTTGACCAACTATCAAGAGAGCTAATTAAATACGTTGGTAAGGCACTGGCTAGAGCGCTACACTGGGTGATAACCAAGGTTTTGGAGGATGAGGTTCTGCCGCAGGAGTGGATGGAAGGTGTCGTATGGCTCATCTACAAAAGGGCGATAAGCTGGATTGTAGCAACTACCGCGCAATCACACTGCTAAACGCCACCTACAATGTACTCTCCCAAATTTTATGACGTAGACTAATTGCAAGAGAGTTCGTTGGGCAGTACCAGGCGGGATTTATGAGCGAACGCCATACATTACTATTAGGTATTGCAGAAATGCGGTGAATACGTCACCTACTCATCGACTTCAAAGCCGCATATGATACAATCGATGGGGATCAGCTATGGCAGCTAATGCACGAACTTGGATTTTCGGATAAACTGATACGGTTGATCAAGGCGATGATGGATCGGTGATGTGCGTAGTTCGAGTTTCAGGGGCATTCTCGAGTCCCTTTAAAACGCGCAGAGGGTTACGGCAAGGTGATGGGCTTTCGTGTCTACTATTCAACATCGCTTTTGAGGGGGTAAAACGAAGGTCAGGGATCGACACGAGTGGTACGATTTTCACGAAGTCCGTCTAGTTATTTGGTTTCGCCGACGACATAGATATTATGGCACGTAACTTTGAGAAGATGGAGGAAGCCTACATCAGACTGAAGAGCGAAGCTAACCGATTTGGACTAGTCATCAACACGTAGGAGACGAAGTACATGAGAGCAGCGCTGACAATAGTCATCGTCATAGAACGAAATGCCACAGTAGCGACGAGTTGCAGTGTCTCTACACATCGTCAATGATGCGCACGACCAAGATGAATACACAGCTAGGTGTTGCAGTCTGCCCAGTTTATGGACGAGAAGAGGGCGGGGGTGAAAAATTCAATTTCGGTGCAAAACATAAACAAACCGGCTGGATCTCCCATACTAAAATCCAAGATGGCTGAATCGTGAATTTGATAGATTGGAACACCTAGTGGTGTATTCATCTTGCGCACGACGTTAGCATTCGTCGTGTAACCAAATCGTCATGACGACATCGAAGAACAAAGACTTCATACTGTTATTCTTCAAGCGGCAGCTGCCATGCGAAGATTTTTACTAATCCTTTGTAATAATGAATTTGAAGCAACGTATGAAAGCGTTATGAATGTTATGAGTGCATTTATGTTACCAAAGTTCCTACTATTTGTTTATTTGAGACGCTATTATGTTTTTATCCGTTCGTCTATAATGACGTGCAATCAATTGTGTGAAGAAGTGACGACGAAAATCGTCATAACTTTTGGCTGCGCGACTATCGTCGTGGTACGCATGCGGCGCGAAGAAAATGAATAGGTGTTGCGTCGTGCAATGTTATGACGAAAACTAATTTTTTTTCGCTTTCTTTATACGACGAGAATGACTATTGTCACCCCTGCATGAGAGGAAGAGATTCAAGAAAAGGCAATGTGAGCATCGTGGCTAGAAACCGTACACACTTTAGACTACGCAAGACGCTTTAATCGAATAGAGTTCACCGCCGTACCAAACTGACTATTTACAAAACGCTCATTAGACCGGTAGTCCTCTACAGACACGACGATGCTCGTGGAGGACTAACGCGCACTCATGGATGTTATCGATCATTTAGTAATCTGCCTTCGATCATTTAGTAGTTTGTCAGTAACTCATTGCAGCAAGTGATGAACTCTATAATTCTTTGAAAAATCACTATAATAAAGAAATAAAAAAAAAAAAAAAACTCATTGCAGAGGCTAATTTTCAAAATGTGTTGTATGTGGACTTCTAGTGCAAAGGTTTATCTACAACTATGCCTATCAGTTCGTTGTTTGAATTTCACTAATATCGGAGCTATACCTTTAGTAGCAGTAACTTAGACTAAATGATTGCATATTTTGTTATCATTTAGGATAAGTATAGCAACTAGCACCGTCATTCCTTTAATAGTGGAATTTGAACATCGACCTGTTAAAGAGAGTTGTAGAAAAACGAACAGTAGGTAATGTCTGTGACATAACCGCTAAGTGGACGTAGGACTTGACTTGACCATGCCTTTAAGATACATAATATGTCCAAATTTCTCACATCAACTATTTAGGATAAATAATCGGCGTTGCATACCATTCCTTGGCAAAATCTTCTCATCAAACCGACACAGAAATCAAATCGAACATGAATCATCAAAAAAAATTCAGGAAGTATCTGTCCGGTCACGAAATATTAGCCTCGACAGTGGCAACCTTCCCACTGAAGGACTGCCTGAAATAAACCACAAGTTGGCTCAGCAGGGGATGTAGACTGTATCTCAGCCCTTCCACTGAAGAGCCTTCTAATCCGTGCGATAGCGACTGAAGGAGAACATTATTTTTAACTCTTAGAGCCTTGAAAAAGGCTGTTTGCTTCGGCAAAGTGCAAAAAGTAAAAAAACGATCTTTTCAAATAACCGCGAATTTCTAGTGATGGTAGGGTAAGACGGTATAATATGCCCCCCTAAGGCAATACCTATGAAAACTTTTTACTTTTCAACGTAATTTATGCAAACTTTGTGTTATTTGGTAGTTGAACAAGTCGCAAATGCATTACCTGTGAGTATTCATATTAAAATATTACTGAGAACACGTAATAAAGCTTTTTTGAAAAGTCGTGAAAAACTGGATTTCAAAAAGTGCCTGGGCAATACGCCCCACCGTAATCAAACACGTTTCAAAGCCCTTCAATAGTATTTTATCAATCCCATAATAAAAAGGTTACAAATCCTTGTGTGCTTGACATTAAAACACCAACATAAGTCCATTTAAGCAGGAGTGAATTACATATTGTCCATACAATTTGGAAGCAACTGCTGCAGGCACGCTGCGCTTGTGTACAGTTGGTAAGGGCACACCGCACTGCCTACACTGGGGCGTTTTGGCCAGTGAAACATGTTTTCGAAAATCGTTACATTTTTGAAGATGGAAGCAATTTTATATCATACTAACCACTGAGAAAAGTTATTTTGTTGCCCAACTAAGTGTTCCAGTGCAAGTTTTCCGGACAGTATGCTAGAATTGCTCCAGAATGTTGAGCAAACAAACATGAAAAGTTACATCAAAACTGTAACTTTTTGTATTTTGCTATTATTTTCATTGTGTAATAGAAAAATACTGGTTTTACAAATATTTATAGGTTCCAACCGATTTTCACCCTTAGTTAGGTATAGTTTTCTAGAAATCAAAGGGGGGCGTTTTGGCCAGGTGGGGCGCATTATACCGTCTTACCCTATAAAAAAGACTGAATGCTCTGCGAGCGAATACACCTTTCTTTTATACCATATTTTGAATCTTCTCTGCTTCCCAATTGGTGGGCCAATCAGCTAGTGTCTTGTATCCCGCTTCTTTGTCAGCCAAAGCGTCATCATCAACGCGTCCGAGAAGGGCTTCTTCTTTTTTACGCTTGTTGCTCGCTGCTGGCGTCTATTTCCTAACGGAACCTTTCACTAGATACAGGCCAATAAGCCGGGAAAGCGAGCTTAGAATTGCAGTTCAGGTGGGAAGTACGTGTTCTTTTCTGAGACAACATTGTTAGTAGTAGAAGGAAGGAAACACCCGGACATGGGATTTCGGGTGATAAGATTTAGAATTGGTAACATGGGACGATCATTCAGTCACGTTCGCTTTGTGTGCGATCAGTATCAAACAATGTTTATCTACATTTTTTATCAATGCCAAAAAAACCAACATTTCTCGAGCAACATATGATTAGGGCCGAAAAACCAACAAAGCTGAACCGAGAAAAATGAGGTTCAAATTTTCTAAGACTAATTTAATTCATTCATTGAAGTAGAAACTCATTTCATTGCCAAAACCATGTCAATACTATACGTAAATGGTTACATTAAGGTACACTGGGGGAAGTGGAAAAAGGGGGTAAGTGTAAAAATCGACTCGAAAAATTGGAATTGTACATACTTTACAGTTTTTACCACACCATAACATTGTGCAAGAATATACTTTGATGCCCACACTAATACTATATTAAAATTTGTATAATACATAAACTAATACGGTTGAACTGTCATTTTAAGTTTCGCGAGAAGTTGATTTTTCCACTCATAAAATCACATTTTATTTGCACCAATTGTTCCTTTTTCAAGTGAATTTATATCACAGGTGATTATTACAATACAAATTAACTAACCCCATTCAATTTGTAGTGGTTATTACCATGAAAGCAAATAATTCAAAGATTTTACACTTACCCCTGGTATCAAACACTGCGGGGGAAGTGGAAAATGTTCTGATCACGCAAATTTTTCCTTCCCTCCAGGGTTTATTTGAATAGCTGTGAATCTTAATATGTTCCTTCTTTGTTATCATTGTGATTTCAGTGGTAATTGGACTAATGTACATAAGAAAACGCCTGATCAATCCACCTATCGGTATTAATGCCTTTCACATGTTTTACATATGAAAAAATCTATGAGAATGAAAAAAAATACCACTGGTAGGTGAATATATTCCATAATGCACATTCATTTATATTTTTAGCAAGTTTTGCAGTTGAATGCAATTTTTTGTGCGAACAAATTGGTTAAGGACAAGTGCTTAAAACAGGAGATAATTTTGTACGTGTTTTGCGCACACACATACACACAAACACGCACACACAGACATCATATCAGTTCGTTAAACTAAGTTGATTAGTTTATAAACCCTTAAGCCCCATTTTTTCTATAAAAAGTTCATCTTTGGGGCGAATATATAGATTTTACGTGCACTTAATGTTCGAGAAGGCAAAACCCGCCCTCCACTAGCTATTACGAGAATTCCTTGGGACCTATTCCGTTAAGCCAATGAAATTATTCAACAAAAGATACTCAGAGCAATTACCGTTTTGATTTTCGTTATATGTAACTACTCATCACAATTTAAGGTCAAGGTAACATGGGTTTTCCACTTACCCCATCCCACTGGGTTAATAGTAAAAACAACTCCTAATTTTTAAATCTTTTTCCATCAATTTCAAACAACTAAAATGGTATGAATTACCACACAGTTTATGCAAAATTGACTGTTTTTGATATCCCATTTTGATTGAATGCATTTAGATCATTTAAAATTGTTTTACACTAATTCGAACATGCACTATCGATTTTTCCTTTTCCACTTCCCCCAGTGTACCTTATAACAGCAGATCAAGATTAATTGAAAATCCATTCGAAATCTACAAAATTTCAGCTAAAACAAAAACCGCGCCGTTTACTCGCATCACCGGCAACACGTCTGGTTTTTAAGCCGTTTGCCCAAAGCTACTAACACCATTGGATTTGTTTAGATCTGTTAGCCAGATAAGTTCTGCTATATGCTATATCGAAAACCTAGTAAGAATATAGAGTTTAAAATAACTTGAAGCTAGTTTTTATAAATAAACGATATAAAGTGAAAGGCCTAAAAACCAAAGCAAACATTCCGCATGGTAGTTAAGGGCGCTAACAAAGGACTTAAAAACCACTATGGCGCAAATGGTTCATGAGACGTTCACTCAAAATAGCAATTAATGTGTTTCTTAAGAAATATCAAGTACGGTGTTTTAACTAGCATGAAGAATAATTTACAAAGCAATCGTTCATGCCAGAAAATCAAAAATCATGGTATTGGTTTATAAGCCGTAATCATATGTTACGCGAGATTTGATGAAAAATCGATTGATAGTTTATTATTGTTTGAGCTGTTATCGGTGTTTTTTTATCCAAATAAGATTATGTGAGAGATTTGGACATCTTATGAATCTTTAAAGGTATGGTCAAGCGAAGTCCTTCGTCCACTTCGCGGTTAAATCAGAAAAATTATCCACTGTTAGTTTTGACGCTATTTATGAAAATCACGCATAAAATTTTATCTCTATAATATTGGATTTGGCACGGATTTTGCGGTTTTCGCAGATTCGGAGCGGATTTATATAACGATTTTAGGACTTTGTGCGGATTTAGTTTTAGGAGTATTTAAACAAATGAAATTCTATATCTAAGGACGTTTATTTGAAAATTAGTTTTATGTCTATCTAGATGGGCTTTATTCTCGTTAGCAAATTTTTTCGAGTACAAAATTAACGTTTGTAGTTATTTACTAACATCAATTTTCGGATATTAACAAACCCTGTTTGAATTCCATAGTTACACTCTTGAGCATTGATTAAACAAATGTTATGACGAGAGGGGCGCCACTTTTTAAACCATTCTGAAGCATGGCGCATTCAAAACATGTATGTTGATGGACATGAACACCCGTCTTTTAAGTGCTTCCGCAGAAAATGTTTTTAATATTGATTAAAAAAAAAATTGTTGAAAATTTTTGAAAATGTTTTCCCGGAAGAGTTTTTGCAGAGATTCCCGAGAAATTCCCGCAAGAATTCACGTTGCGATTTTCTTCGAAGTTTATTTGGCTATGATCACAAGAATTTCTGTGAAAAATCCTTAAAATTTAACAACAGAAGTTTTTTAGCAGGAAGTCACCAACCAATTTCTGTTAGAATTTCCCAAGCGATTTCTGTAGGAATTAATTAGGGGTGTCCACATACAGTTTCCGAAAATTTCCTGCATGTTGTTTTTGAGGAATTCACAAAAATTTATGAAAAAATGAAATTCCGCATAAATTTCCGGGGAACCTTTTGCAAGAATGGAGAAATTTCCACAGAAGTTCTCGGAGAAACACCCGCAGACGATTTTGGAGCGACTTCTTCAGAAATTCTAAGAAGGACCATCTAGATGAGTTGTTATATCAACTGCTTTTTCCTTAATCCTATTTTCAATTTTGTACAAACATGTGTAACGTTGAAGTTAAAACGTATACTTAAAATCAGTAATATTATAAAAACGAACTCGAAAAAAGACGTTCACTAAATTGTTGTAATGTTCAGCGTAATATTTAACATTGATATTTAACGTGTATTTGCTTAGAATTTAGTTTTGGGTCGCGCGGATTTGGCGCAGAATGGATTTTCATGTCGCACGGAAATGGCGTGGATTTGATTTTAGTCGGCGCAGATTTGGCGCGGAAAATATTTCAGGATCTCCGTAGCAACCCTGCAATTTCTATCCCGAAGGGAATTGAAAGCTTTGATATTGATCTCTATCATTGGCTCTCTGAAGAACCGTTTGTTTTTTGGACATACATGCTGCATCATGTAGCTTTTCTTCAGCCTGTCTCGGCTCATCACCGATGCCGGCCGGTCTCGGCTCGACTCTGCTGCTGCTGCCGGTATCTGCTCAGCATTGCTGCTTTGTCGGGTCTGTAGGGTGGACTGCTGCTGTACTGGCTAGGTTTCGGCTGATGATGGTGGCTTCGATGACTTCATTCCCTGCTAAAAGGTGTGAGTGCTGTTCAATCGATGATGCGGTTGCTTCGCTTGTCCCGGTCAGAATGAAAGGAAAAAGTAGTAGTAGTAAAATTCTTCTTTATTTAAAACATTTTTTGTTCTACAATCAATTTATACATGTACAGTGATCGGCCGGCTTGGCCCTCCAACTTCAATTTCAAATATTGTTATTATTATTATTATTATGCTATTACTTAATTTTTAAAATATAATGTATCATGACGGCCTTTAGGAGGCACTGGTGTGTTTTTTAAAATTTGATAACCTAACTACTATGTACACTAATATTTACAATAAAAAATTTGATAACCTAGATTGGAACTAGCGCCCTAATTGGAGCCTGATCCGAATGCAAGCAACGGACCCTAAACTTTTCTTTACACTCACCAAAGCGTTCATGTAAGGTTTTTATTCCGGCCAGACGGTGGACCTCGGATGTTCTTGTCCTGGGAGGGTGTTGAGGATCATCCTCAGGAATTTGTTTTGGACCCGTTGAAGTTTGAGGTGGTGGGTTTTAGCGCAGCTCTCCCAGACCGGCATGCCATATTCGATCACAGGGAGGATGATTTGCTTGTAGACAGCAAGCTTATTTTTCAGGGACAATGACGACCGGCGGTTGATCAAAGGGTACAGTAGTTTCAACAAGACGTTACACTTTGTCACCGTTTTGTCAACCTGTTGCCTGAAAATAAGCTTGCTGTCGAGGGTCAAGCCAAGGTAGCCGGCCTCATTGGTCCATTCCACGGTCGTGCCATTGAGGATGATTTTACAGTCCCCAGGCGGAACAAGTTTAGGGGATTTGGAGTGGGGGAAAATGATGACCTGGGTCTTCGCCGCGTTGATACAGATCTTCCAGCTGGTGAGGTACTCTGTCAGGGCATCCAGGCCTCGTTGGAGTTTTGCCACTAGCGCTCTGATCACTCTACCGTTGTAGACGATGGATGTGTCATCTGC
Source organism: Armigeres subalbatus (assembly GCF_024139115.2). Taxonomy (NCBI): domain Eukaryota; kingdom Metazoa; phylum Arthropoda; class Insecta; order Diptera; family Culicidae; genus Armigeres; species Armigeres subalbatus. The sequence continues at coordinate 293,725,801 of NC_085140.1, read as the reverse complement.
GAACAGAGACAGAATGCCGCCTTCTGGAGGTTCTGGCATGTCGGAGGTGAACAGATTGAAAAGCAGGGGCCCGAGGATACTGCCCTGGGGAACGCCTGCGACGATGTTGTGCGCATTGGAACTCGCTCCGCTGATTGAGACCCGGAATGTCCTTGTCGACAGGTAATTGTTGATGATTTTCACCAGGTAGCTGGGAAGATTGTAGCGTTGTAGTTTGTACACCAGGCCATCATGCCATACATTGTCAAATGCCTTCTCGACATCGAGTAAGGCCATGGCGGATGTTTTCGAGACAAACTTGTTCCGTCTGAGGACGTTGGTAACTCGGGTCAGTTGGTGTACAGTTGACCGACCGCGTCGGAAACCAAACTGTTCCTCGAGCAAGATGTTGAGATTTTCGGCAGACTCAAGTAACCGATGATGAATAGCTTTTTCGAATAGCTTGGATAACCCTGAGAGAAGGCTGATGGGTCGATAACTTTTGGGGAGGAAGGATCCTTCCCAGGCTTCCGGATGGGGATGACTTTCGCTGACTTCCAGGACGATGGGAAGTAGCTAAGCCGGAGACACTGATTAAAGATCAGCGAGAGGTGCTCAAAGAACGGAGCACTCATGTGTTTGAGCTCGAGATTCAGGATGCTGTCGAAGCCTGGGGCCTTCATGTTCTTCGACGATTTGATATAGGCCGTCAATTCGTCAGCTGAGATCTCCAACTCCTCCGAGAAGTCGTTGGGAATCAAATGGATGTTGTTAGCATGCTCGTTGACGGCTGCTTCGTGTGGACTGACGATGTTCTGCCCAAGATTGTGTGAGCTGACGAAGTGACGACCTATTTCAGCGACCTTCTCTGCAGGAGTTATCAAGCGATCCTTAGAGCCATTATTGTCTAGTGGGATCAAAGGTGGAATGGGCCGAGGCTTGGATTTTAGAATTTTGGTCATTTTCCAGAACGGCTTAGCATAATCTGGGAGAGTGCTGATCTTATTCGAGAAGTCGTTATTTTTGAGGTCCACCATTCTGGCCTTGATAATTTTTGTGATTCGATTGCAGCGTGCCTTAAGCTCAGGCAGTCCAGTACGCTGAAACTGCCTGCGAGTGACATTCCGCAATCGAATCAAATCTTTGGTGAGTGTATCGATGTTTAAGGAGTTGCTTACCTGCCGAGCCGTCGGTACGTGTTGCTCTCGGGCCGCCGTGATCGCCTCCTCGATAGCGCACAGCTGGCGGTCGATACTTTCCGGCGTCTCCGGACGCACCTCGTAGTCGACGGTGTTATCGACGCACTGCTGGAACCGCTGCCAGTTTACTCGGTGGTAGTTCCGCCGTAACTGCTGGTGCCGATTGACCGAGGAGCCCAGTTCCGCCACCACCGGATAGTGATCCGAACTGAGCTCCTGGTATACAACCGGCTGCGAGACGTGGTCACTCAGGTTTGTTACGTAGAGGTCGAGCGTTGCGTGGGCACCGGACCGACTCAGCCGAGTGGGGGAATCCGGGCTCAGGATCGCGCAGCGGCCCTCCCCCATGTCGTTGGTCCAGATGGTGCCGTTTCGATTGCCGCGACTGTTGCCCCAGGCTTGATGTTTGGCATTCAAGTCGCCGGCAATGACATACTGGCCTTGCCTCCGCGTCAGCTTGACGATGTCCCTCCGAAGGGCAGCCGATGATCCATCGCCGGCTTTGGCTTGCGTTGGACAGTACGCCGCGATGAGCGCGATTGTGCCGACCGAAGTGGTGATTTCGACACCGATGGCCTCGATGACACTGAGCTGGAAGCTTGGAAGCAGACGACAGTTGATGTTGTAGCGAAGAGCGATGGCCACACCACCTCCCCTGGTCGGCCGGTCGAGTCGCACGATGCGAAAGTCCGGGATGTTGATGTTCACCTCCGGTTTTAGGTGCGTTTCGGTGATGAACGCCACGTCTATTTCCTTCTCCTCAAGGAAATCCTTCAGCTCGATTGTTTTGCTCTTTAGCGAGCAAGCGTTCCAGTTGACCAGGCCCACCCTAGCAGCCATTTTCAATGATGAACATGCCAAGTGTGAAGACCTGGTCGAATCGGGTTTTGCAGCCGCGCAGTCGAGTGGCGAGCTGCGCGAAGATCGGCATCAGTTGCTCCGGAGTGTACAGCGGGGCAGATTCATCCGGTGGGACGGCTTCGTTCTCCGACTGCCGACGGAACCCAGGAGGAGGAAGCGGGGGCCATTCGCTGGTGGATGGTGCCGACGATGCTGGAGCTTGGACCGATGCAGCTGCCGCTGCCAGTCGCTTGTGCGGCTGTAGCGGTGGGAGTATTGGAATCACACGACGGGGAGCCGGGATGGCTGGAAAGTTCACCTCGTTGATTACAGGAACACTGTTCTTCATCATGATGGTCCTGGGGCAAGCCTTCTTCCGGATTTCAAGTAGCTCGGCTCGCTTTGGGCAGCCCTTTGTGGTGGCCTGATGTTTGTCGCCACAGTTGGCGCACTTGGGATCGGCCACCTCCATTTTGTCGCACTCGTCCGTCCGATGGGGTTCGCCACACTTGTTGCAGCGCGGCTTCATGCGGCAGTTCCTGGTGCCGTGCCCGAAATTGAAGCAGTTGGTGCATTGCGTGACATCGCGGTGCACTGGCCGATATCGCTCCCAGTCAACGACGGTGTAATTTATAACGCCAACCAGCTTCAGGTCCTTCCAGGTAGTGGAGCCGTGCTCCAGATGGATCAGGTAAAGCTGGTCGCGATATTTCCTCGCCTTGTCGTGACGAGCGATCTTGTGGACGGCTACTGGCTTCAGTCCGCAACTTTCAAGCTCTGCTTGGAGCTCTTCCTCCTTCATGTCGTGAAGTCCTCGCAGCAAAGCCTTGAGCGGCTTCGTGCCGGGGTGGTCATGAGTGTAGTACTCATACTTGTGGACCTCGAGGAACTCCACGACGGATTGATGATGGTCCCTGTTGGCCGGCATCACTTTCACGCCCTCGCTGCAGAGCCGAAAAGTACATTTCAGCCCCTTAGCGATCAGCTGGCGAATTTTTGGGCGTAAATCCGGCGGATCGCCCTTCACAAACACGGGCGGGCACTTCTCCTTCCGCTCCGGTTGCACCTGCGGCAGCTGCGATTGCTGCTTCTTCCTCTTTTTCGGCGGATTGCCGGCGTCATCAAGCGGCAACGGCGAGAACACGTTGCTTTGCAAAAGCTGCTTGGAGGGGTTACCCGCGCCTCCAAGAGCAGTGCGCTTAGGCACTTTTCCAGCGACCGAATCGGCCACCGAGTCTCCCATGACGGGTCCGGGAGAAAATAACGCCAACGCGACAAGCGAAAACGTAAACAGCGAAAGAACGAGAAAAAACACTTCGAAAAAATGCGCGAGCAAAAAACACGTCCGTACGTGTTGCTGTCTCGAACTGGAAAATGATGAAAGGAAAAAATCGCGTTGCGCTATTTTATGGCTTCTCGGCAGACCCAGCGGCTGCTCATTCGCTGGTGTCTGCACCAATCAGAACGTGGTAATGGAATGATGCAAGAATTATGCGGTACCCATATTTATAGGTTCCCTTGATCTCAATGTTTTTCATTGAAAACAGTTTCATGCCTATTGAAACAAGTTTTTCGGGTCTTATCAAGCATGGACATGAAAGGCATACTTGAAATCTGTCGATTGAGGGGCTTACCGCAGAAATTCGTCCACTGAGACGAACGCTATTAACGTTTAAAATCTTTCAACACAGCGTAACGCGGTCGATTTGAATATTTTGAAATGACACCCGGTATAGTAAAGAGAGACGTAAGTCCTACGTCAAAACCTCCCTCCCCTCCTTAGCCGTACGGTAAGACGCGCGGCTACAAAGCAAGACCATGCTGAGGGTGGCTGGGTTCGATTCCCGGTGCCGGTCTAGGCAATTTTCGGATTGAAAATTGTCTCGACTTCCCAGGGCATAAAAGTATCATCGTGTTAGCCTCATGATATACGAATGCAAAAATGGTAACTTGGCTTAGAAACCTCGCAGTTAATAACTGTGGAAATGCTTGAGTGAACACTAAGCTGCGAGGCGGCTCTGTCCCAGTGTGGGGATGTAATGCCAATAAGAAGAAGAAGAAGAAGAAAAACCTTCCCACAAAAAGTCCACCATACAATACATTTTGAAATTAGGCCTCTGAAATGAGCTATTGACAAACTACTAAATGATCGAACGCAGATTACTAAATGATCGATAACATCCTTGCGCGCACTTGGATTTTTCGAAAGGAAAGTGCTGCGTACCATCTATCTATGATGGTAGCGCGTGCTATCAAAGCATTCATCGCCACAATCCACCACGTGGCGGCCGATTTTTAAAAATTATGAAAGTAGCTTTTTTCTGGAGGTATGTTTTAGAGCACCTCCACGGGAGTCCCCATCTGGGACCCTATCGCTATTTTCAGGCCCTTTATAGGGACCCACTTTTACACCGGAGGTACCTAAACGGGAAGGTAAAATGAGAACGCAACTCAAAATTAGCCGTCAGTTTCCAAATTTAGCGCCCCATATTGGGTTGCTAAATTTTCATACAGGGTCAGGGTAGAAATATTTCACAGTCAATGCAGTGAAAAACATGGATCTCAGTATAATCTGTCTCAATCCCTATACAATCTGTAGTCGCCTTCATCGCCGCCGTGGTGAGTGCGACTGGGTGCAGCCGAAAAATCATTTCCAACACCGACCATTCAATTTCGCATTCCGCCACTCACAAGTCGCTCTGACAGGCTGCTCAGTTCGCGCCTTACCGTATGACTGTGAGTGGGGAATAGCAAGGAAAATGTTTATTTTTTTGGATCTAGTGCCGTAGTTCAACTCCGCAAAGAAGTAATTACAGTAATGAATCAGCTATAATGAGGGCGCCCGCTCCGCCCGCTAGAGCCCGAAGTATTCATGGATTTTTCGCACAAGAAAATTCTACTGTTTTTCTTTTGAAATTTATTCCAAGGGGGAGGTTTTCCAGGAATCCTTCCCAGTTTTTCAAGTAGTTCCTCCAGAAAATCTCCCGCAAGTTTCTCTTTTCTATCATTCATGAGGTCATTCATTTAAACATGATTTGCTTTGAAAATTCATCTTGGATCCCTGGAAGATTTCTCCGGGAGTTCCCCAGGAATCTTTGAGTTCTTTTAAGAATCTTTAGCAGTTCTTCCAGAATCTCTCGGGATTTTTTAAATTGGAAATACCCTATAATTTTTTATTTGAAAACCTACCATATTTTTTTTCTCCGGATTCTTCCGGATGTTTCAAAATAAAATCTCCGGGACATCTTTCAAAGAGAAAAAAAAATGTGAAAACGTTCATGCAGGATTTTGTAAAGAGATTCCTGTAGGAAAACTGGTGGGAATTTCAGGAGGAATTTCTTCGACTGCAAGTATAAATTCCAGAAGGAAGAGAATCCAGAAGGAATAACGGTGAAAAAATAAATAAGGGGTTGTTCAAAAATTATGTCCAAGGTTTGAGGGGGGGTCTAGAATTTGTGACAGGGAGAGAGGGGGGGTCTCATCTTGTGTTACGACCGACAAGAGAAAGTACCTAATTACATTTTAGAAACATTTTTGTAGCTAAAAAATATTTAAATTTTCTTTTAAGGGAGTAATTTGTCACTAAAGTTAATAACTATGGAAGTACTTAATGAACACTAAGCTGCGAGGCAACAATGCCCTAGTGGGGTATGCAATGCCAATAAGAAGAAGAATAAGATAGATTCTATAGAAAGCGCCAACATTTTTTTTAATGGTAATGTCATTAAATATAAGAAAAACTGAGACTCAACAGCTTATCTAATAAATGTCTAATACCTAACAGTATCAAATTTTATTCACGCATGCTACTCTCTTTCTCATTGTTTTGTTACTGATTGCTCTATGTCTAACTGTGCGCATCCTATACAAGCGGTACTAGGAAAGGAAATGACTCATCCGATGACAAAAATTTTCTCATCTCAGATCCAATCGAGAACAGTGAACCTTCGTTACTTTTCGAAATAGATAGACCCAAATCGATACCTAATACCAGCAGTATAACAACCAACGAGTGAGTAGGAATGGAGATCTTTAAATCTTGTAAACGCTTAACCGTTCAGCTAATGTTTGTGTACCCATACGCCGGTTCTTTAATTTTACGAATTGCGGAAACACATGTGCCTCTTTACCTCTCCGGTATGTAGTTCAGTTGAGATGGAGGACTTGAACGACAGCACCGGACTGGGCAGAGTCAAAGACGAAATCGCTTTCGCCACAAACGATGACCTTCCGGATCCGGTGTTGTACGCCGATGGTTGTGTCGATGACTCGAAGATCATTATGCTTTGTCAGAAGCAAGAGATGGAAAGGCTGTAAGTTCGTAGACAGAATTGATCAGTAGCAAATCGCTTCTATGTTGACTATCGCTAGTTTAATTTTCCTGAGTTTTCTTGTTGACTGTGCTTTAATTTCTATTCAATTAGTTATTATTGTGATTTTCAATGCCTTGTTTCTAACGTTTATTTATTTCCCCTATTGGGTGATTTGAGATATCATATACCTAATTTTTATCTCACTGTCTCAAAATAATGACTAACACCAAATAACACTGAAGGGGTATGACGGTCAGCTCCGGTACTGTGGTTATAAAAAAGGATACCACGAACCTAATTGGAATTAGCATAGGTGGAGGAGCGCCTCTCTGTCCATGTCTTTACATCGTACAGGTTGGTTTTCTGACATAAGACAAAAGCGAAAAACCTACTACCTATTACTACATCCTTTTTCTAACAATAAATTTCGAATTCAAATTTACAGGTTTTCGATGGAACGCCAGCAGCTAGAGAGGGAACACTTCAGAGTGGCGATGAGCTTCTCGGCGTTAATGGCGCATCCGTTAAGGGGAAAACTAAAGTCGAAGTGGCAAAGATGATACAGGCGGCTACCGAAGATGTCACAATTCACTATAACAAACTACATGCTGATCCCACACAGGGTGAAACGCTGGACATTGTGCTGAAAAAGATGAAACATCGATTGGTAGAGAAGATGTCAAGCGGCACTGCTGACACATTGGGATTATCCAGAGCAATTCTGTGCAACGATTCACTTGTTAAACGTCTGCAGGAATTGGAGCGGACTGAAGCTGTCTACAAAGGATTAGTGGAACACGCAAAACGGTAAACATAAAATCATTGATTAACATTTTTTACAGACCCCATTCGGTTTTGGCAACACGTTCGGAACAATTATATTGCCAAAATCGAATAGGTTTTGTTTTTTCATGATACATCACATTTCTTCACTTATTGCGACATTAGACATACGCGGATTTTGAAACCCTAGCTTTTTTTGGATTTTTTCTCTCGATGTTTAAACGTCGGTTTAGGGGTCTAACCAGTTTTTTACGCAGATATAAGATTAATGCGGTTTATAAACAATTAAAAAAAGTAGAATGGGGTCTGTATTTAGAAATTCTTTTTTACAGAATGCTGAAAGCCCATTTTGATGTACTTCAAACATATCAGCAATTCGGTAACATTTTTGCTGCCATTAGCGTCCGCGAACCGCAACCTCGAGCTTCGGAAGCTTTTAGGATTTTTGGAGAGCTGCATCGCAATATGGAAAAGGATGGAATTAAAATGATCAAAACTCTGAAACCCATCCTCGCCGACATGGGAACATACCTACACAAAGCGATTCCGGACACTAAACTCACCGTCAAGCGATACGCAGATGCAAAATTCACCTATCTCTCGTACTGTTTGAAAATCAAAGAAATGGACGACGAGGAACACAGCTATGCCGCTATTCAAGAGCCGTTGTATCGCGTTGAAACGGGCAACTACGAGTATCGTCTGATCCTGCGCTGTCGTCAGGAAGCGCGAGTAAAGTTTGCCAAGCTCCGTAGCGACGTCCTCGAGAAAATGGAACTTCTCGAATGCAAGCACGCAAGAGATCTCGCCTCACAACTGCGGAAATTCATTCAGGGTCTATCGACGCTTGCTACGGAAACCGTCGAAAGGCTCGAGTCCATTCCAAATCTGTTCCCCATTGAGGTCGACTTGAAAGCAAGTGCGTTCCAGTATAAGTCTGCCCTAAAATTCCAACCCGAAGAAGACGTCGAAGAGGAAGTGCATCAAGCTGAGGAAGCAATCGAAACGCCCGTTTTGGGTACCCGGAGTAGGGGTTGTGCATCGAACAATAATGGAGGTGCTTCCATGGATCAACTGCTTTCTGGCTTCGAAGAAGTTGACCTTAACAACAGTTGCTCTGGAAACCCTACAGACAACACTGATTTGCTAACAGAATTGGGTCTAGCGGATATCGATCTCTCCGTTGGAAAACCCCCGCTTGTTGGTACAAGTCTCATGGATGAGCTTTTAATACCTGAGTTGGGCGACTTCGGTAAGTAGATCGATCTTGTTGTTATGATTTATACCAAACTAAGTAAAGTATTTCAGTGTAATCCTATATATTTGAGGCTTAATATATGCATTTATTCGTGTTGTAACCAAACATTGCATTGTTAGGAAAGAAATTCCATTGCATTCAAATATGCCTAACATCTATCACAGCGCACTATGGGGAAAAGTGTGGCCATTAATCGAAAAATTTACTTTCTCCAATTTGTCTAATTTATATATCATTTGAAAGCATATACCCTAGTTAAGTGAATCGGAAAATATTGAAACGCTGTGTTTATTCAGTCAAAAGATATGGGCAGGCGAATTAAAAAAAAGCTGATGAAGATGAAACTTTTTTTTTTTTATTATTGTCTTTATTAATGAGGTTTTCGGCCCTTGACCGGTTCACCTCATGAAAAAAGATGAAACTAATATTACTTTGATTTGTATGTTATGAAGTCAATTTTTCTTCAAATATAAAGTTTTATATACCATTTCAAAGCTTAAAACCTCAGCTTTTCGAAAGTTGTTTTGCACGCAATGATTAACATCAAAAAGTTGAAGAAGAAAACTTAAATTATCATAATTCTTTGCTAAAAAATGGTCCCGCAAACCTAATGTCCCCAAATGTCCCCTCATCTGTAAATGGGGGATTGAAATATAACTCTAGTACCACCTTTTAGTGAGTGATTTGCTTGCGCATATTTGCGATTTTACAAGAACGCTGCAATCAGAGTTTTCTTGAAAATTGTGGTTTTTATTCTCTAAACCTCGTAATGATTAAAAAATGAACAACATTATCACTATCATATTTCTAGTTTGTTATTTTATGCATGCTAACAAAAAAATCGCCAAAAAAAATAAAAAAAATATTTTTTTTTCTTGGTTCTCATTTTTTGAAGGGTTAACGATGGCCCTTAAAGGGTTGAAAAATGTTCTTAAATATTCCATCACATGATATATGTTGCATAGAAATAGTTTTCATTGAAAAAATATTTTTGGGCGCCTCATAGTGCAGCGGCGGCGAATTAATAAGCAATGGGACGAGCCAACATCGGCCTAAAATTCTCAATAATAAAGAACAAAAAATAATAATAGTAATAACCGGACCATGATGTTGGTTTCGTAATGATAAACAACCAGATAAAGCGACTGATGTGATGGAAACCCATTAGCAGCCGGATCTGGAGACAACCAAATGGGTAAATTTGTAATCAAATAGTCCATATTTTGGAGGATGGACGACACTTTTTCGATGTTATCGATGTGCGGAGGTCTGAACATTGACGCTGATCACTAACTCGTAGTCGATAATATTCAAGCATAGTTATCTACTGTACCTACCTATATCTATGATGGTTGAACTACATTCCGTGTTGCTCGGATTCCAGGTCACTCGTTCTTGAGCCGAAAACCCCCAGTCTGTCTGCACAACAACCGCACAATCACCTTCCTCGTTTGAACACATGCATCGAGTGTAGGGTCTACCACAGAGTCGACGCCCTCTTCCAGGTTCTTTGTTAAACAACTCGTGATTCATGTGTCTGCACCATTCACCATTTTCCACCAGGCCGCCAAGTAGTGAACGAAAAAAAAAACACTGAGAATTCGAAAGTCTGCATCTTTTAACGTCCGTACTCAGGGTTTGCAGAAATCGCTCTCAATAGATAACGAACAACGATAAAACAGAGGCAAAAACTGTTCCGAATCATAACAAGCCATGATAATAAATTTATCAAACTTGTATAAATACAAGTGCGAAAAAACAGAAAGGATAGGAACCAAAAAATGATGATTCTCGCTTTTTTTTCGCTCATTTTGTGTTGGTTACTATGTAGACAGGGCTGCCCAACGTACGGCCCGCGGGCCGGATGCGGCCCTCGGCTCCATTTTTGTGGCCCGCGGCATGTACGAAAAATAACCTCATAATTGGCTCACCAGCTTTTCTACCAGGCTCGAAAAGTTTTTTTTGTTATTCGTTATTCAATATGTAAGTTTTCAATCAAAGCTCGCGCTGCAAAACTATTATGTTGAAAAACGAAGCAATCGTGAGTCCTATCCAGTACGACCCAGACAACGTTTACGTAGAGTACCTTGGACCTTAGCAACAAGAGTTGTTATAAAATTTTCTCATTCCTAATCGAACCTCCGTTCAGTTAAAACCTGTTCACATTAAACGTTATTGTTCCTGTTAAATCCTGCGTTGTTTCTCGTCTCCAAAGCTCTGAACATCAACAGGTTATGGGTGACCAACGTAAAGAAGCTGCGGAGCACGGAATTCAACAATTTTCCGGAAAAGGCTACGACGTCTGGCAATTTCGTGTACAAACTTATTTGGAGTCGGTGAACGTGTGGGACGCTATCATGAAAAATGTACCGACAGCGGCTGATGAAGCAGAAAAGTTCCACCAAATGGATAGGAAGGCCAAGGCGATATTGGTAGGGTTTGTAGCGGATGAGTATCTAGGCTGCGTTCGGGACAAAGGCACGGCTAAAGCAATGTGGAAAAGTCTCGAGGATACTTTTGCAATGAAGTCAGCAGGTAGACAAACTCTTATTAGGAAGCAAATAGCAAGATTGCACCTAAAGGACGGCGCCTCGGTTCGGGTTCATTTGTTGGAGTTTGAAGATTTAATCCGTCAACTGCGCATGGCTGGATCGAAGCTTGAAGAGAGTGATGTTTGCTCATCGCTGGCTCTCACGCTTCCGGAGTCTTATGATGCACTGGTGACAGCACTGGAAAATCTACCAGAGAACGAACTAACCTATGAGGTAATGAAGACCCGTCTGATTGATGAAGAATCAAAGCGAAATGAAAGAAATTATACCGTAGAGGACAAGCCAGCAGCGTTCATCGGAGAAAATCAGAAGCAAAGTAACCGGTTTAATGGAAAATGCCACGTATGTGGAAAAAGAGGACATATGAAGAAAGATTGCAAGAAAGCTAAACGAAACGCAAACGAGGCATGTACTTCAAGATCAGTTGTATTCATGGCAGATCGTAAAAATTCGATACGAGACAGCGTCGGGAAGATTGTGTTCAAGTTGGACTCTGGATCAAGCGACCATCTCGTAAATTCAAAATTATTTTTCTCATCCCTAAACGCAGTACAACAGCCGGTGATAATCAATGTTGCTAAGGATGGACAATTTTTGGAAGCCAAGCAGGTTGGAATCATCGAAGGGAAAAGTAATCTGGGAGTTCCGTTGCATGTCAAGGACGTGTTGTACGTACCAAGCCTCCGAGACAATTTGATGTCAGTCAAGAAGTTAACAAAAGCAGGAATTGAAGTCGTGTTCAACAACAAGGTAGCTATGTTGAAGTTTAATGGAAAATCTATTGCGACGGCTTATCTGCGAGGTAATCTGTACGAGCTTGAAATTGAAGTCCCAGAAAAAGAAGCGAACATGTGCAGTTCGGAGATAACCAATCTATGGCATCGAAGACTAGGTCACCTTTGTGAAAATGGTATGAAGACGATGGTGCGAGAAGATTTGGCCGAGGGACTACAATTCAAACCTGAGAAGCTCAAATTTTGTGAAGCCTGTGTTCAAGGTAAGATGGGTCGAGAACCATTTGATGGAAAACGAGAAAGAGCAACGAGACCACTTGGAAGAATCCATTCGGATGTCTGTGGACCAATAGAGCCTGCATCCTGGGATGGCTACCGTTATTTTGTGAGCTTCATCGATGATTATTCGCATTTTTCAATTGTGTTCCTGTTGAAGAAAAAGTCACAAGTATTTGAAAAATTTCAAGAGTATGAGGCTACGGTAACAGCCATGTTCGGTACATCAATATCGAAGTTGACAGTCGATCAGGGTCGTGAATACTGCTCTAACAATCAGATGAAGTTTTACAAGGCTAAAGGTATTCAAATAGAGACGACGGTGGCGTATTCCCTCCAACAAAATGGGGTGGCGGAGCGATTCAACCGAACACTGGTGGAGAAAGTTCGTACCATGCTAATCGACTCAATAATGCCCAAATCAATGTGGGGAGAAGCTGCTTTGGCCGGTACGTTTTTACTAAATAGAAGTCCTACATCGGCGTTACCCAAGAATCTCACCCTAGCTGAAAGATGGACAAGTCAGAAACCAACCTTGAAGAAACTAAAGGTCTTCGGCTGTAAAGCATTCGCTTGGGTTCCGAATCAGCAACGCAAGAAGCTTGATGCAAAAAGTCGAGAATTGGTAATGATTGGATATACTGCAAACGGATATCGCCTGTTTGACAGGAATTCACGGAAAGTTGACATCGCACGGGATGTAAAATTTAACGAAGATAGTTATCCGTATGCATCAAACCGTGATAAATCAGAAGATATTCCTTTGAAGATCTTGACATCGTCTGATCAAGAAGGGGAAGATGAAAACAATATCATAGCCGTTGAGCAGAACGAATTTCCTGTAGAGGAGATTGAATGTCAAGTTTATCCAGCAAACAACAGCATAGCTATCGCAGAGAACGAACATCCTGTAGAGGAGATTGAAGGTCAAGTTAATTCAGCTGAATTCGATGAACAATTACCCACCGCGCTCCCTTCACAACCAGAACGGGACAGTAATTCAAATGAATCGTCCACGAGGCGCAGCGAACGGAAGCGCAAGTTTCCGGGTAAGTTACTGGATTATTTAACTGGTTTTGAAGCAACTGCTGTTGGCTCTTTACCATTCTCAGATGTACCGCAAAAGTTCAGTGAGATTCAAAACTACGATGATCATGCACTGTGGATGAACGCTGTGAAAGAAGAGCTTAAATCAATGCAGGCAAATCATGTGTGGCAACTGGTACAACGACCTGAAGGCGTCAAGCCCTTGAAATCCAAATGGGTGTTCCGGTTGAAGGAGAATGAGCATGGTCTAGCGGTGCGACACAAAGCGAGGCTAGCCGTAAAAGGTTTCTTGCATCGTCCTGGCATCGATTATGAAGAAACTTTTGCTCCTGTAGCTCGTTTGGCAACAGTTCGTGTAATACTCGCAGTGGCTGTACGAAATGGCTTCCATCTGCATCAAATGGATGTGAAGACGGCCTTTCTTCATGGCAACCTGAAGGAGGAATTGTACATGGAAGTACCGGATGGGGTCAAATCAGCACCGGGAACCGTCTGCAAACTAATGAAGTCAATATATGGACTCAAGCAATCTCCCCGGTGCTGGAACGAAAAATTCAATGCGATATTGTTAAAGCTCGGATTTACAAGATCGAAAAGAGATTATTGCCTGTATACTTCTACGACCAAAGGAGATGAAATCTACTTGGTATTGTATGTGGATGATTTATTGATCGTTGGAAGAAACATACGATCTATAGAAATGCTGAAGCAACAACTGTCCCGTGAATTTGAAATGTCGGATTGCGGTGAGGCAAGGTTCTTTCTTGGAATGAAACTCGAATACAACCGACAAAGAGGAATTTTGAAACTGTCTCAGGAAAGGAATGGTCAAAAGATTCTGAATAAATTCAACATGACGGACTGCAACGCATCGAAAACTCCTATGGAATAAGGATTGCAATTGAGTCGAACTGGAAATCAAACTCGAGAACCCTACAGAGAACTTCTTGGAAGCTTAATGTATCAAATGCTTTGTGTTCGACCCGATCTTTGTTTTCCGGTTAGCTACCTAGGACGTTACCAGCAGAATCCAGTAGATCAACATTGGCAGGCTTTGAAGCGCATCGTGAGATACCTGAAGGGGACTACCAAACTCGGTTTACTATACAATCGAAACGATCACCGTTAATCGGATTTGTGGATGCAGACTGGGCGTCGGATCAAGAAGATAGAAAATCTGTGACTGGTTTTGTTTTCAAGGTGTTCGGATCAACCGTATCGTGGGCAAGCAGAAAACAAGTAACGGTATCCACTTCATCAAGTGAAGCTAGGGTGACCACTGACCATATGGTATCCTAAAGGAGGACATGTCCTCCTTTTTCATTAAAACCAGATGTCCTCCTTTTGCGCTAAAATGTCCTCCTTTTTGGAAATTTTGGAATAAAATTGCATGAATAACTATTGCTTTAAAAAAATCTAGACTAACAAACTATAATACAACAGAAGTCATTCTGTAACAAAACATTGCACACATTTGCGTTTCTGTTTTTAATTATGAAATATTTTCCTTTAAGTTTTGGAATAAAATAATATAATAATGATGCAGAGGGTTCGACTGATGTTGGTTATCTAAAACATTCGTTTTGATTATACAGACTGCAACGCCGTTAGAAGAAGCTCCAATAAAATAAAGTAAATTTAGAAAACAAAATGCGTGAGTTATAGTAATACAGGCGTAAAAAAATATCCGAAGCATCGGAATTGTGAGAAATGGATAAGGAAAAAAAATGCAAATGCTTCTCAAAAATTTCTACGAGTAAACACCTATCGAATTGCCTTTTGAACGCATTGTATGCTTCTTGGATATGTGAGGCAAAGATCAGCCACCTTGGCCTGTCTAGAATGGAATAGAAATACCTAAAACTAATCTAAACAGTTTAGAATTTGTTCAATTGAGAACTTTGTGGTCATACAGTTAACGGTATCATTCTAATTCACATGCCTCAAATTGTATTCTCAATGGCATGCAAGAAAAAAAATCGCCAAGTATCTTGTATTTGCTCCTTATAGAACCTAAGGGCATCTTTAGTAGAGTTATAAATTGTATGGGAGTTAGGAAATGAAATTGAAACTGTAAAAATGCCATCTTCAACAGATGTTATAGTTTTAAAAATTCGAACAGTTTCGTCGGGAAATTTATAACTGGAATACTGCTCAGTTGCATTTTTGCACGAATTTGCAACAGAATTTACTCGAGTTTTATTTTGTTCAAAACAATAGAAGACGACGTCATCAGCTATAAAAAATACTATTCCATCAACATCATAACAGCTTGACATTTGAATTGGCCTATGGGCGTAGCCAAGGGGGGGCAGGGGGGGCTGTCGCTGCCCCCTAAATTTTGGAAAGATTGAACGGGTACTGAAATGAATTCCTTCAAACATGTGCCCTTTACGATCCAATCATATACAGAAATACGTGGTTGAAATTCAAAAAATTCCCAAAACTTATTAGGGCATCCAGGATCCAATATAATATATGAAAGTACAAAACAACTCGAAACATTTCGGGCTCAAAAATTCTCCTTGAAATCCTTCTAGCAGCTCCCCTGGGAACTTCTAAATTCCTCCGGAAAGTTATCCACAAATTCCTCTGAAAATCGTTCGAAAATCCTTCTCATGTAATTGTAATTCCTCCTTATCTAGAAACCCCCCACTATTTTTTTTAGGAGATTCACGAGGAAATTCCTTGAAGTTATCTTTTCTTCTCTCCAAGATTTACTTCTAGATATTTCTTCAGCTATTCTCTCTTCAGGAAGAATCCGGCATTTCCTTCAGGCATGCATTCGAGAGTTCCGTCAAGAATACATGTTACATTTCGCACCTCATTGCATAATACTCAACCCTAGCTATAAATCAACCAATTTAGATGTGTAAGGAATAACAATAAAACCTCTTGTTTAGCGAGTGTGGAGGTTCTGTTGGCAAGGAGGCAATCGGCTTCAGACAAATCACCGAAATTGTGAGTTATACATTATTTCTAATTATGTAAATAACTATCAATAAATATATTATTTCAGCTTTTTAGCTAATGAATTACAAATATGTATTTTATTTGCTGTGAGCATCGGTTCAAAGCCACCAGCAAACAGCTCCCGCAACAATACATACGGAATTTCTTCCCAAAATTCTACCAGAAGTTTCTTTAAAAATTTCTGACGGAAATCCTCCGATTTAGCTCCATAATTTCACTTGTAAATCTATAAGAAATTCCTTCGGAAATTCTTCTAGGAACTTCTCGGAGCATTCCTCTCGGAACTCTTCCTTTAATTCCTACGGGATTACTTCCAGGAAATTTTCCGGGAATACCTCCAAACATTCAATGGCGAAATCATCTAGCATTCCAATCTGGAATTCTTTTGGCAATTTCTTCAGAATACCCTTCAAGAAATCCTCTAGAAATATCTTCATGAATTTCTCTTGGAATTCGTCCAAGTATTTCCCCAGAAATTCTTACAGGTATTTTTTCGGGAGTTTCTTCAAGTACTTCTCCAGGAATTCCTTCATGAATTTCTCGGGAGCTTTTCCGCGGAAGTGTACTAGAATTCCTTCCGGACTTCACTCGGAATTTACTCGGATATCTGCCAAGAGTTCTTCCAGAAATTTCTTCGGAACAATACGCAGAGATTTTCTTCAGCAATTAATCTGGGAATACTTTCAGGATTTCATCTGGGAACTTCTGCATTAATTCCTCCTGGTATTTTTCTGGGAATTCCTTCAGATATTTTTTCGGAAATTCCTTTAAGAACTTCTCTAAGAATTATTTCAGAACTTCCATGTGGGAATTCCTCCGGAAGTGCTTGTGGGAGTTCCTCCGGGAGTTCTTCCAGGAGTTTTTCCAAGAAATTCTCCGGTAATACCTCCAGGAACTTCACAGGGAATTCCTGGACGATATTTGACAGGAATTTCACGGGAAATGGGATTTCGGAAGTTCCTTCAGAAATATTTTTCTCTTCCTCTAGGGTATTCCACCGGATGTTCCTCTGAAGTTCCACCAGTAGTTCCTTCGGGAATTCAATCAGGCTTCTTCCAGGAATTCATTTAGCATTTCTTTATACTTTATATCTACAAATTCCTCCAGAAGTTCCTCGGAGAATTTCTCTGGGAGCTCTTACGGGAATTCCTCCGGGAGAGGACTTTTAAGAATTCTCCCGGGAGTTCCTCCTGGAATTCTTACGGAAGTTCCTTTGGGAGTTCATCCTAGAATTCTTACGATAGTTCCTCCAGGATTTCCTACGGAAATTCTTCCTGTAGTTTTTCAATAAATTCCTCCAAAAGTTCCACCGGCAGTTCCTCCGAGAATCCCTCTGATAATTTCTCCGGAAATTCCTATAGAAAATCCCCAGGGAGTTGCTCCGGAAATTATTCTGGGAGTTCCTCCGGGAGTTCCTTTTCAGAAAAACACCCGGAGAAACTGCAGGTGAAACTCCCGGAGGGATTCTCGTAGAAACTGCTGGTGGATCTCCCGGAGGAATTCCCGAAGGAACTGCCGGAGGAGCTCCCTTAAGAACTCCCGTAAGAACTCCCGGAGGAATTTCAGGAGGAACTCCTAGAAGAATTCCTAGAGGACCTCCCGGGTGAGCTCCCAGAGAAACAATCGGAAGAACTTCGGGAGGAATTTCCAGCTTAATTTCTGAAGAAAGCCTAAATGATTTCCTGAAAAAATCCTGAATTATTTCCTGGAATAGCTTCTGGTGGAACTCCCGGAGGAATTTCCGGAGAAACTCCCGGATGAATTCTGGTGGAATTCCCGGAGGAACTCTCGAAGGAATTTTCTGGAAGAATTTCTGAAGAAACTCCAGGAGAATTTTCAAAGGAACCCCTGAAACTACCAGAAGCATTCTCGGAAACAAGAGAATTCATTCTCTAGACAAATCTCGTCTAGCTGAAATCTTTGTTGGGGCTTGTAGCTGGACCATCATCATCATCAGAGGACCTCCCAGAGAATTCCCTGAGGAGCTCGCAGAGAAATTCTCGGAGGAGCTTCTGGTGGAAAATCTATATAAATTCCTGAAGAAGCCTAAATAAATTCCAATTCTGCCGAAAATCCCGGAAGAATTTTCAGAGGAACTGCCGATAGAACTACCGGAATAATTCTCGAAAAAAATCCTAGAGAAATTCGTGGTGGAATTGCCGTTGGAACTCCTGGAAGAATTGCAGGAGGAATTTTCGGAGAAACTCCTGGAAGATCTCCCAGTGGAAATCTTCCACAGGAATTCTTTCAGGATTTCATTGCGAATTAATCTAGGAACTCCTCCGGAAATTCCTTTGTTGATTTCATTTTCGGTATAATTTCTGTATAAATTTCCGGTGGAATTCCTGGAGAAATTCTTTGAATTTTTCACAAGAAATTATTCGAAACAATTCACGGAAAAGTCGATGGAAGTTACGCAAAAAATTCGAAGATTTTTCGTGAAATTCTTAGGAATGTTTTCTGCGGAATTTCCACGGAATATTCTTATTCTTAAAATTATGGGAAACAGCACGAAATTATTTGAATTATTGCAGGGAATTCTGCAGAACTTATATAGAAGTTCGTGAAGATTTCTTGGAGTAAATAATGGTGGAATTTTCGGATCAATTCCCGGCAAAATTTATGGTGGAATTCCTGAAGACACTGCCGAAAAATTTGCTGGAGGCATTCCTAAAGAATCCCTGATAGAATTTCGGATAGAATGCCAGGAGCAATTGTCGAAGGAATTCCTGAAGAAAGCTTGCATATTGATTTTTCTGCCTATTTTATAATAAATATTATTTCAGAGAGGATTTGTTAGTTCGTTAATATTTTTCTCACTTTATTTAAAAATATCTGATGAGCAATAAATCACGCATTTTTAAATCCATTATTGTTTTAATCATTATTGTTTCTATTTGGTTTGGATTTGGTTTCATGTGTTAATATTCATGTGTTTTTATAAAAGTTGCCCCCCCCTTCTCGAAATCCTGGCTACGCCCATGTTGGCCTCGGAAGATTTTTTCGTTTTCCAGTATAAAACATGTGCAGCTTATAACTGCAACTGAAGATGCATTTGTTGTTTTATATCTTTGACAGTTAAAGAATCAGTTCAATCAAAGGTAATTGCCTATTTCCGGGGATTAAACCACCCGACTTGGACGTTAATTTACAATGTTATGAAAACTCATATGTGAATATGTACGTTAGCCGCCAGACATTCTAAATACTCACGCTCCTCTAATGTGGACGTACACATATGAAAGATACACGTGTGAAAGTATTGGCTTGAGAAATGGATTGCGAGTGATTTGACTATGCGTCCAATTTGGGAATCTCGAGCTCGTTCAGTAGCCGCTAGGTTGCGAAGGCCGACGGAGGTCCTTCGTAGCTTAGTTGGTTAAAGCACCAGTCTAGCGTACTGTAGGGTCATGGGTTCGAGTCCCATCGAAGGGGAAGTGGTTACCTCCAATACATTTTCCAAATCAATATCTTCCACATAACGTACATATTCACATTAGAGTTTTCATAACATTGTAAGTTATAGAATGTAAAACTCGGGAAATAAATATAACTATAACTGTAACATTACTAAAGATGCCCTAATGTTCGGTCAGTTGCCTATTTTTGCAATAAACTATTCAGAATAGTAAACAATGATTCTTGTTAGAATTCTGTGGAATATCGCTGAAAATGTGAGCATAATAATATTCAACATTTGTTGGCTACTGATTTTAAAATTAGTTGAAGCTAAAATCTTTCCATTAAAAAGATGTTGCTGGTAGTTTATAATTAGAAAGCGCTTTATGTAGACTATAATGATAGTCGGAAACGTTCCATCTGGACTTTAATTAAGTAATCTATTATGTTAATAAAATAGAAGATGTGTTGTATTTGCCCTGATTTACAAAAACTTCTTCCAATAGTCTTTAGAGTGCAAAAATCTTACAAATATAATATTCCTAATCATATAAAAAACTTGAAATCGATGGATGTTTTTAATGTCCTCCTTTTTCACCCAATTATTTATTATTTATTCAGACTAAGGCCGAAGTGGCCTGTGCGGTATATAAGAGTCTTCTCCATTCGGCTCGGTCCATGGCTACACGTCGCCAACCACGCAGTCTACGGAGGGTCCGCAAGTCATCTTCCACCTGATCGATCCACCTTGCCCGCTGCGCACCTCGCCTTCTTGTGCCCGTCGGATCGTTGTCGAGAACCATTTTCACCGGGTTACTGTCCGACATTCTGGCTACGTGCCCGGCCCATCGCAGTCGTCCGATTTTCGCGGTGTGAACGATGGATGGTTCTCCCAACAGCTGATGCAACTCGTGGTTCATTCGCCTCCTCCACGTACCGTCCGCCATCTGCACCCCACCATAGATGGTACGCAGCACTTTCCTTTCGAAAACTCCCAGTGCGCGTTGGTCCTCCACGAGTATCGTCCAGGTCTCGTGTCCGTAGAGAACTACCGGTCTAATAAGCGTTTTGTAGATTGTCAGTTTGGTACGGCGGCGAACTCTATTCGATTGGAGCGTCTTGCGGAGTCCAAAGTACGTACGGTTTCCAGCCACTATGCGTCTCCGAATTTCTCTGCTGGTGTCATTTTCGGCAGTCACCAGTGAGTCCAAGTACACAAATTCTTCTACCACCTCGATTTCGTCACCACCGATGCAAACTCGCGGTGGGTGGCTCACATTGTCTTCTCTTGAACCTCTTCCTATCATGTACTTCGTCTTCGACGTGTTGATGACTAGTCCGATCCGCTTAGCTTCCCTCTTCAGTCTGATGTAGGCTTCCTCCATCTTCTCAAAGTTACGTGCCATAATATCTATGTCGTCGGCGAAACCAAATAGCTGGACGGACTTATTGAAAATTGTACCACTCGTGTTAATCCCTGCTCTTCGTATTACACCTTCCAAAGCGATGTTGAATAGCAAACACGAAAGACCATCACCTTGCCGTAACCCTCTGCGGGTTTCGAAGGGACTCGAGAATACCCCTGAAACTCGAACTACGCACATCACCCGATCCATCGTAGCTTTGATCAACCGTGTCAGTTTATCCGGAAAACCGTGTTCGTGCATTAGCTGCCATAGCTGGTCCCGATCGATTGTATCATATGCGGCTTTGAAGTCGATGAATAGATGATGTGTGGGCACGTTGTATTCGCGGCATTTCTGCAGTACTTGGCGAATGGCAAACACCTGGTCCGTGGTGGAGCGTTCACCCATAAAACCCGCCTGGTACTGCCCCACGAACTCCCTTGCAGTTGGTGCTAGTCGACGGCATAAAATTTGGGAGAGTTCCTTGTAGGCGGCGTTCAGCAATGTGATTGTGCGGTAGTTGCTACAATCCAGCTTATCGCCCTTTTTGTAGATGGGACACACGACACCTTCCATCCACTCCTGCGGCAAAACTTCCTCCTCCCAAAACTTGGTAATGACCCAGTGCAGCGCTCTAGCCAGTGCCTCACCACCGTGTTTAAATAGCTCTCCTGGTAGTTGGTCAACCCCAGGGGCTTTGTTGTTCTTGAGCCGGCCAATCTCCTCCTGGATTTCCTGGAGATCCGGAGCCGGTAGAATTATGTCCTGCGCGCGTTCTCCCAGGTCCATCACCATACCGCCATCTTCGTCTGCCACATCGCCATTCAGGTGTTCTTCGTAGTACTGCCGCCACCTTTGGATCACCTCACGCTCGTTCGTAAGAAGGTTCATGTTTATGTCCTTACACATATCGGGCTGTGGCACGTGGCCCTTACGTGAACGGTTTAATTTCTCATAGAACTTTCGTGTGTTATTAGCGCGGTACAGTTGCTCCGTTTCTTCACGGTCTCGATCGATTATATCGAGTCGCATTATCTCTTATATTGTTCGTAATGATTGGTTTTCTAGGCGGCTTATTGGGCCTGCGCAAACCTCCTGTCTCGTCGGAGGGCCGTCGTGTCAGGGCTGTTTAGCGTCCCACCTAACACCAGGACTTGGGCTTGTGCGCTTTGAGCGGCACACGGTCGCTTTGGTGGAGCCTACTTGCGGATACATGCAGCTTTTTATAGAGGTTTAACAGGGCCCACTGTCAAACCCCACCACATCCTAGGCAAGCCCCACAACTCGCAGATGGCCTGGGGAGGGATCGTCAAGCCCTTGGACATAGTCCCTGCTGCCCGCGAGTGGTTTTTCACCCAAATGTCCTCCTTTTTCGCTCAATTCGGGTAAATTGTCCTCCTTTGAAAAATTTTCATATGGTCACCCTAAGTGAAGCGGAATATGTTGTTCTTAGTTCCGCTGTCAGTGAAGCGATTTGGTTGGGTGGACTCCTGGAAGATCTAAACTGTAAATCAAAGACAACATCAATTCCAATCTACGAAGATAATCGTGGTTGTATTGGACTGGCAAAGAACATGGAGTCGAAACGGATCAAGCACATCGATATAAAACACCATTTTTTGAGAGATCTGGAACAGTGAAAATCGAACCTATTGGAAGTGCAGACCAAGAAGCTGACATTTTCACGAAGTCATTGGATACAGTACGATTTCATGATTTACGATTAAGACTTGGAGTAACCGATTGAGAAGCGGTGTTGAAAAACTAAGCAATCGTGAGTCCTATCCAGTACGACCCAGAGAACGTTCACGTAGAGTACCTTGGACCTTAGCAACAAAAGTTGTTAAAAAAATTTCTCATTCCTAATCGAACCTCCATTCAGTTAAAACCTGTTCACATTAAACGTTATTGTTCCTGTTAAATCCTGCATTGTTTCTCGTCTCCAAAGCTCTGAACATCAACATATTATTTTTAATTTGAAACGAAAAATGATATTTTACATAATTTAAAATGATTGCATAAGCGACACAAAAGGTAGATGTGGAACATCGCGTTTTCAATAAAGATTGGTCAAAGTAGTTTATGTTCACGTTGAAAAAAAGGAAAGGAAAGCCGGTTTGCGTAATTTGTTCGGAAAGTTTTACTATATAATAAGGAATAAAATCTGAATCCAAGCATTCTATGAAGTATGATATTTGAAAGGGCCAGGTAGGAAACAAAAGTTGATAGAAATTTAAAGGTTTCATTTAAAATTTCCATTTATTGATTCAAATTATCGGTACAATGAATTAAAGAAGCAACAAACTCTTTTCCCTTGAGCTAATACGAAGTCAGAAAATGCTGTACGGGCCAGTTATGCTGTTCTTCAGATTTTGGCAAAATGAATTATTTTTTTCAAGATGGAGAACTTGTTAAGGAATGCATTTCGGTTGTTGTTGACATCGTGTCCTAAGGAAACAGCCTCTGTAGAAACTATGCGCGGAACACGGTGAAGAGTAAAGGTTTTTTGGGGCTGTTAAGACCTGTGTAAAGGAACTTTTTTCTCCTTCGAAAACTTAAGTGACCTTACGATTGATAGAACACCAGCAATGACAGGAAAGAACAATGGCGTTGTGACAATTCTAAGCAGGGAAAAGCAATCACACAAGTATAGCGATATTTTCCTGCCATTCCACATTCACCAAAAGAATCGATATGCGAAACTGATCAATATTCCTCAAGTATCAACTTTATCAACGTTAGGGAACTCAACCCCCCGATTATAAATGATGTTGACGGAAATGAAAGCCGAATACGGAGACTTCCTGTATTATTGCGAATATCATTGACTTAGCCTTGGTACCATCCTTGAGATATTTTATTCTTTTCGAAAAGAAAATGGTACTATTTCTATAAGATAAAGGAAAACCACTGCTCGAGCTGAATGATGCTGAATAGATGAGTGACTTGGCCTTTCTAGCAGATATCGCCAAACATCTCAATGTCTTGATATATGGTACATTTCTCTCATTCTGTTGAAAACAGTTCATGCAAATCTGTTAAATATGATGGTAAAGTATCGAAATTTCCATTTTTCAACATCCGGTAAGCGGTGTGAATAGATTAATTTAATGTTTCTAATTAAATGGATCTCTAATGCAACGACGAAAACAAAATAATCAAAAAAGATTGTTTTAACGCAACTAAATACTGGGGTCGACGCGCTTTACTTTCCTATGTTGTAGATCGATTTGTAAGAACTCCGCGTGTCGTTTCTGGCAAAACTCTCAACTGCGATATCCTTCTCTATTTTGGCGTGTCGTGGCTGTTGTATTGACTCCTTTGAAAAATCCCTTAAATTGTTCATCGATTTTATGAGCGAAGTGAGTTGCAAACCCCCATATATTTTTTGATGGTTGGTGCTCAAGTTGGCGCTTCGGTCGTTCGTGTGTGATATTGTAGGTCGAATAAATTGATTGTTCGTGTTGGTAAAACTTGATGGATGTTTGAATAAACGAGAGGTGGAGCCAATGTTGATCAAACTGCTTGACCGTGTGAACGTTCCATAAACGATTTTATAATCTAGATCTCAACTCAGTAATTGCATCAGTTTGACGAACATTGACCCCGCCCCAATAAAAAGCTTTGGTTGCTGCTTTGCTTGAACGTGTGTGAAGTTGTTCGAACAACCATTTTGACAGTTGGTGGCTCGGTTGGAAAAAAATGAAACAGTTTGATTTTGGTTTGAGTTGTTGAGGGCGGAGTCAAGGTTCGCCGAACATGTTTGAGCATTTGTAGTAAAGTTACACAAACCCCCATATATTGTTTGATGGTTGGTGCTCAAGTTGGCGCTTTGGTCCTTCGTGTGTGATTTTTCGTGCCGCTATTGGTTAAAACTTGATGGATATTTGAATAAACGAGAGGTGGAGACAATGTTGGCACAACTGCTTGACCGTGTGTACGTTGCATAATAGAGGGATATTTGAATTTTCTAAATGCCATGTCAAACTGTCAAAAAATGCACTCCAGAGCCACAGGAGCGCGCGCTAAAAAAACACGGAATGACGTATGTAGTATTCAGAGTAGCGGCTAAAGATTTTAGATTGTATAAGTGATTCTAGACTATGAATTGATTCTGCTATTGCGGATAGCACATCAAACATAATCAATCAAATATACCAATTTCGTGCAATCACATATTTCGCGTGCCCCAATTTACAAACGAACAGTCGCACCGCTCTTCAATGGCGGATTCCATTCAGCCGTTTTCGGCTGGAATACGACAACGTACTCTTGCCCCACTCTACTCTACAGATGGAACCATAAGAGGGTTGAAGATTGAGGAGCGTGAAAAGCAAAGACCGCGATTGTGCAGAAAAAATCAGAGCAAGTCCAGCCAACAGTATTCGCCTCTTCTACGATATTTCACGACGTCTGAGTGGAGCAAGGATGAATCCGAGGATATTAGTGGAATACCCGACAGGTCAGTTATTCACTAACCCATCATCGGCCTGATCGGAGCGCAATACGAAGCTATATCTGATCCATTCGGGTAGTCACTGTGGTGAGGTAAGGCTGTATTTTATCTTTATGGTAATCAGGCAGCAGTGGAGAAGGTCGATTTAGCAACGTTTTCAGTTTGTCCTATGAAGAAAACCGCCCACCTGAATTATTTTGGATTTAGACCGGAAATCGGTGACCATTCC
Source organism: Armigeres subalbatus (assembly GCF_024139115.2). Classification (NCBI taxonomy): domain Eukaryota; kingdom Metazoa; phylum Arthropoda; class Insecta; order Diptera; family Culicidae; genus Armigeres; species Armigeres subalbatus. The sequence goes on along the minus strand of NC_085140.1, from coordinate 293,700,357 downwards.
AAGTGACGAAAAAAAATCTGGTTCAAAAACATGTCATCAACAACCGACGAAAAGATAATGAATAGATTTTGTTTAAACCACTGTATGACGAAGGGCAGAAGAGGCAGCCAGGGATGGATTACAGACACACTATGACCTATACCAAGAAGAAGAAACACTGGACCATATGCTGTACCATTGCATCGAGTGGGCCGTCATCAGGCCACAATTTGGTATACTGGAACCATACAAATTACTAGTCGAAATACTCATAGATGGAAAAAAACATAACTAAAAACCATAATCGAATTCCTGGTAGGCCAGATAAATCAGCAAAAAAAGTGACACTTCCCCTAGGAAAGTCTCAAGCCAGGCAACGAAAACTCGTTGGGTGGCCTCTTTCTAGGAGTGGCACATGAGCAACCCAGTTCAATTACTGAAAATGCGACTGGGTGGTTAATTACTGTGCAAATGTTTCCAATTTTCCATTTTCGTCATAGGGTATCGGCAGGTATTCCTTGCAGGCTATTGCGCCTGAGTAAGCTCACACGATTGCGGAGGAGCGTTGGCAAAACAAATGTTTCTATTCTTTATTTTTCAGGCTGTGCCAGGAATTGGACTCTGTCGGGAATACCATCCGTAGCCCTACCGATGGAACACTCACGCAATACAACACATAGGCAGGGCCGTTTTCTTCACCTCCGCTTAATTCTTAAGCGGTGCTTACCTATACGTTTAAACGTGGTTTAGTGACTAAGCAAGGGTGAAGAAATCGGCCCATAGATAGGTAAGGGGAGGCGATGACCGTCTGTGAATGATGTTGGTTTGCATGAGGTGCTATCTTACTTACTTACTTATGGATCCTGTACACCTCCGGTGGTGCAATGGGCCGATTTGAAAGATCTCCATCCTGAGCGTTGCCCGTCTATCGCTTTAACCTGTTGCCAGGTTAGATTGGTCGACTTCTATCTAGGTGCTATCAGATTCGACAAATCTTTATTAGCAAAATCAAATACGTTTTGAATAATACCAGAGATTTATTGCTTAGGACGTTTCTTACAAAAAATAGACGAAATGTAAACTAAAATACATGTCTCTTTATTGTTATTGCATCTCAAGCTGACTAACAACAAATATGACGGCGCACATTTGCATTTATTGTCAATCTCATCGGGGCGCATCATGTTACCTGTGCGCACCACAACCTCTAGAATTGAACGTATATAAACTATTTAAGTCGAATTCAACATATTAGATATTAGATATAAACGATATTTATCTTGTGCTATATAATGCATGCTATGGTTTCGAGATCATTTATATGAAATTTCGTAGTTTCACATATTTTGATGGCTTTATCTTATAAACTATTAATAGCTGACTACCAACTATAAAATTTATTGGGAAACGAATCTATTCGATAAAATATTGAGAATTCTGTTATCAAGGCGAATTGTGAAAATGGCAATAAATAATGATTAAGAATGAAATTAATGAAAATAATACGAGTATTATCTAAAAAGTATTCAGAAAATTTCCTCTGCTCGAGCGCATTAGTTTTAAATTACCATTCTTTGGTTAATCGCTTCATGAATGATTGTGAACTCCTCTAGTAGTAACCCGCTGGAAGACGCCTTCGATCGTTACCCGTGCAGAACAGGCCCCCATCAATGAACTGTTTCCCAGCACCTGACAGCAGACCCACTGGCTGATACCATACTCATCGATCGAGGCAAATGCGTAACGGCATTGTTGATAGATAAATTTGTACGACACTTCTTTGCTTCTAACCAAATCCTTGACGAAGCAGAAAGGATTTTCTTTGCTAGACGTCTTATCCCAGATGACACCATGTCCGACAGGAAACTTTAAAAGTTGCTGCTTCAACATGTCCAGTACATCATCGGTTGTCTCCATTTCCGACGTATCCACTGTTTGCAAACTATCCCATTGTTTCAGAGCCGAAAAAAGCACGACATTTCCCGGTTGGATCATACTCTTGATGTCCTGTTTTTGTAGGGGCATGTGGCAGTGTATCCCTTTCTGAAGAAATGAATCCATTTTTCCTGTTATGATTAAAGATGCTGGACACTGCTGCTTGTGGGAATCATTCCTAAAACAGGACCATCTGGATTCATTGTTGACAACCTCATACAAATTATACAAATGACAGCGAAACAATATCGTGCGGCTACGAAAGTACTTGCATTCACGCGCAAATAATTTGACACTTTCTAGAACACCTTGAGCACTATTCAGAACTGAATATTCTTTAGGCTCACATTGTAAGATCATTGCCATGTTTGGAGAATGGCTGTGTTCCATGAGCCCGTAATTATCGGCATAAGATCCATCATTTGTAATAACGATAACCGCTTTGCAATTATGTATACTGTCCCAAATGCACTTCCAAAGTGTTGTTCCATCCGGCCTATTTAGGCAAAACTTGAAATCGTGTCCTCGGTATCTTATTTTATACACGCCTTCTCTAACTTCCATCAAAATAAAATTGCGTTTTTCGTTCACGGTAGACATTTTAGCGATAACCTTTGGTGCTGTTCTTAGTCCAGTGCTAGTTTCTGGGTCGGTTTTCCCATCTCGGAAAGGTGTAACAACATCTGCTCCACATTTATTAACTTTACTGTTTTTCAAAGCTTCTCGTAGCTCTAGATTCGTAATCTCTGCATGCGTGTGGGTGCCTTTCAAAACCGTAATTGTTTCAAAAACTCCACTAACGTCCAGCGTTACTGTGCACTGGTTTTGCTTACAGGCCCATAAACTCGTATCTTTCCCACCATTGCTGAAACAGGCACGTAAAACGAAACTGTAGTTTTGGTAAATCAACTGTCGTACAACATGGCTGTTACTCCTCTTTACGTCCAGCAACCAAAAAGACTCTTCAGTTCCATCATCGTGCAACAACGTTCCTTTTCCCAAGGGGCACTGTATAATGGGAACGGGCTCCTTACCATGCCTATGAGCTGATCCGCGAGCTGTGGCCATCTTCCCGTTACTGCTGACAATTAATTCGAATCTGGAATGGAATGATAAGAAATTAATCGATGACTAGGTATATCAACTGGTGGGCAAAGCGGCTACAAATCGACTTTATCTTGGTATATATACTGACTAATATATACAATGAATATTATTGAATATATAAACTATCATGGCGGTATTTTAAGAATGCTATCTGTTTTAATTCTCTCATGCTTATAAATAGTTTCTAAATCCTAAATCATTTGTAAATATTTTTTTATATTATTTATATTTTTTAAATTACAAATTACGTTTTTAAATGATTTTCAATCTTTTCTACCTGCTTTGCAGGGATACTTACTTGCAACAGTGGATCGACTTGTAGTCACAATTCCACAAGCTCGTCCCATCCGATTTCATGCGGTAAAGGTAGAAGGTGTGCCCATCCATACAAATTCGTACTCGGCCCTTCTTATCCCTGATGGTCTCGAAGTTCCGTTCATCATCCGGCATCCACAGAATTTGATAAACATTTTTACGCTCGGCCGCAGCCAGTGCAGTATCTTTCGCTGAAGTTTCCTTCCTTAACTTATTCTTTGGTAACGATTGCTCTTTGATTAGACTTTCCTGCGCCCGGGCCAGGGCCATTTCTGCTTTGGTGCGTCTTCGGCGTCTTGGCTTCTTAGTCTTTATTACGTTCTCGTTAGTTTGTACTTCTAACAAGGGCTCAACAATTTTGCTGTTATTACATTCTGATACTTCCATTGCTTCCTTCTTCTTTTCTAAAGTTGTATTTTGCAACTGCTGTGCAATGCGTTTGAACTCAACAAACTTTTCGAGTTGTGTGCGACACAATTTACAAATGTTGGAGGTGAAGTCGCGTTGGTATTCAATTTCTATGCTAATACTTTCTTTAATTAAATCACAAAGCTCATTATTGGGCTGTAGAGAATCTTGTACGAATATTTCTTGCAAACGGTTATTGGTGGTTAAGCATAATCGACAATACTTTTCTTCCCCAGGCAGCAGTTTATTCGGAAGCCGCTTAAGAAAGGCATCATTCATTCTTCCCTGATAGTCGAACCATTTGAATGATTCAAGCTGTTCGATACATTCCACGCAAACATGTGTATTTGCGTTAGATGGTTTAACCTAGAAATGGTTTAGAAAAGATTTTGTTTCAAAACTTCGAAGTTAAAACGAACATGCTTGGTGGTTTAGTCACTACCGCTACTGCCTTAGGGAACATCCACAAATTACGTAACGCTTAGAGGGGGGAGGGGGGTTGACCGAAGTGTGACAATCCATACAAAAATTTTCAATGATTCATGCAAAAGAGTGACATAGGGGAGGGGGTTGAAAATGGCCAATTTTTGCGTTACGTAATTAATGGATCTTCCCTTATAGAGGCAAGATACATTGGATCCCAGGCCCCTCTAAAAAAATTTTGCTTTGACACTTTTTATATTCCATCCCGACCTATGATTCTGGCGGGCTTGGTAGTCATATGGCTACTGCTTCTGCCTCATACGCAGGAGGTCGTGGGTTCAATCCCAGGCCCGTTCCACTATCCTACTTTGTATCTTTCTCTATATTTCTCATGTTCTAGCAATCGCTAGAACTGGAAATGGACTTCCATACCGTTTCCATTACTATTCCTATACCTTCAACTTGAGTATTCTAACAGTAATCTGCTAGAATTGGAAATGAACTATAGAGCTCGTTTCCTACATCCAATTAGAAATTCCATCAGTTACCTTCTCCAATCTATCTATCACATTGGCAGCTCGTTAACCAAGACGGACCTCTGCCTCTCAAACCTAACCCAGAAATTCCAACAAATTCCGCATGAACTCGTGGCAAGCGCAGAGGTATATTCGGCTTGCAGTGGGCGAGTGATTGCATCATCATTTCCCCTCCCCCTTCCCTACATTGGCTTGCATTCTGACGTGGCAGGCGCCAGTATGACCTAACAAATGAGATCACCAGTACTTGTACATTGAAGATATGTGCTAGTCCCAAGCAAACATCTGTTGGTTCCCTGTGCAAGAACAGCTGATCTGGTCATAATCAGGGTGTCTACTGATCTGTAGAAACAAAATTCCCTGATTTTCCAGGTTTTTCCAGGTGTTTTACATTAATTTCCAGGCAAAACAAACGTGTCATAGGGGAACTGCTTCTTGAATTCATACAATGTACCCAAATCAATACCATTCGAAAACAAAGAATTGGTGCGAAAATTGTTTTATTTCTCATTTTTGTGATTTTTTTTAGCAGTGAGCACGCCGGATAACAACAAAATACGATACAAATTGAGCCTAAATTGCCTGTTTTGCGAATGTTATTGATATAGGAGCATATTATTAATTATGGAACAGATACCCTATATAGATTTTAGCAGCAAAAACATCAATTCAAAAAAGTAAATATTGCGAAAAATATTATTTTTAAGAATATTTTGGTGGCTTCACAAAACAATGTTGTAAATTAATTAAGAAATTCTCCCCCAGGAGTTCCTTCCCAAGTTCACCCAGAGATTGCTTCAGCCATTCAATCAAAATTCCTTGAGGAATCACATAGGAAATTCCACCAGGTATTCCTTTAAAATTTTTTCCATGGATTCCATTGGAAAATCCTTCGGATTTTAAGAATTTCATCAGAACTTAATTCAGATTTAATTTAAAAATTTCTTTGGTAAAACTACAATTGTTTCGGAAATTCCTTTAGAGATGCATTTGGCGATTCCTTTACGATTTTTTTTTAAATTCCTTTAGGTGTTTGTTCGAAAATGTCTTGTGAAAATCCCTCGGAAATACCTTTATAAAATACTTTGCAGATTTCTTCAGATATTCTTCTGATTTTTTTTAGGAATTTCTTTGGAAACTTGGTTAAGAATTCTATCGGAAATTTCTTTGAATTTTATTTCAGCTGTTTTTTTAAAGAAACTTAAGAAAACTTCTTAAGGAAATGTTCCGGAAATATGTTTGGGAATTTCTTCAGGAAATCCTTCAGAACTTCTTACGAAAACTCCTTCAGGAAATGTGTTGATGCAAAAATATGAGATTGCTGGGTCCATGACGTTAGGCATAAGGACGTTAGGCATAATACCTTCTTTATGTCGTGGGCTGTTTTTGGGGCATTTTATGCTTAACATCCTTTATGCCTAACGTACTCATGCCTAACGTCCTTATACCTGTTAGCGTAACCAACATCTAGTTTGTTCTAGTTTGTGACCAACATCTATTTTGCTTGGACCTAGCAGACAAGGTTCCGGTACTATAAGTGTCGAACGGCCAAGTTATAGCTTATTCAGATTACGCCATTTATGATCATAAATATCATGATAAACAACAACCTGATGCCATCCCCATACATACAATTTTCTTTCTCCGCTTTAACACGATATTTATTACGATAAATAATCTAATCGTAATCTAAAAAGGCTATTAAGCTTATTGAAGCATATTTTGGATATTTTTTTGAAATTCCTTGAGATTTTTTAGGAACTAATTCTTAAGGAAAACTTTAGAAAACACCTGGAGTTTTTCCGGATATTTTGCTTTTAAGAATTCTTTAGAAATACTTCGAGCATACCTTTAGAAACTCCTTTGAAAAATCCATTCGGGAATCCTTCGGCTATTCTTTTAAGAATTCCTTCAGCAAAAAACTGATCCCGAAATTCCTTCGGAAGCTCCTTTGAAAATTCCTAACTAAGTTAGTATTTTTTAATATATTCCTTAAGAAATTCCGAGGGAATACTCAAAAGAATTTACAAAGCAATCCCTAATTGATTTCCCGAATAAATTCCTAGATTTCACCAAGAATAGCTTCGCAAATTCTCCAGGAATTCTTCAGAAGATTACAAAACATTTTTTTTTGGGGAACAACGAACCATTAACGTTCACTACATTTTCAATAGATTTGATTGGTATATAGGGTAGAGAACCATTTGGGCAGTACCCCCTATTCCCGTCTACAACGATCATTACTCGAGCACATTACAACCGAATTACTTGTTATTTTGTACATGGTTAGTTTCTGTCAATGTCTAGTGATGTACAAAAAATCAAGCCACTTGGTTGGAACGCGGTAGAATTATTAACGTTGTGGACGGGAATATGGGGTGCTGCCCAAATGGTTCCGCTCCCTACTAATATTTGTAAGGATTTATTTCATCTTTTGAGAGAATTTCACTCATGATCACCGGGTATTGAAAGTTCCCTGATTATGTCAGGAATTCCCTGATAATTCCAGGTATTTTCCAGGTTGGGTGAAATTCCTGATAATTCCAGGTTTTCCAGGTTTTTCCAGGTAGTAGACACCCTGATAATGGAGTAGCAACTACGAGCAGTCAATCAAGCTCAAGCTCAAGCTCAAGCTCCATCCCGACCTATGATTCTGTTTCGTTCCCCTACCTAAACAACACAACTTTTTTCCATGATTCTTGTTGGAATATATAATTCTAGTATCTGTAGTATTTTTTTCCAAATTTTATTCCATTAATGCATAAGGGGTCATGAGCGAATGTGAATTTAGAACATTACAACATCTTGCTGAACTTAAGTTCTGCGTTATATACAGGTAGTATACTGCCGTTACACAGAGGTGAACCAGCCAAGAGCTGAAAGCCTCTTTAATAAAGAAGAAAAAAACTGCCGTTATACGCATAACTGTTCCATTTACATATCACTGCCTATAAAGAGTTTGGGCAAGTTGGGGATAGTTTTTGTGATGAATACTCAAGCTGCGTGCGATGTTAGTTATTACATAATATATATTATTAATATATATATATATATATATATATATATTTTTTTTTTCTTTATTAAGGAGCTTTTCAGCCCATGGCTGGTTCGTCTCCATATATTAATATATATTATATGATTACATAGCTCTATCTGAAATAAGGGCGAATGTCGCAAGAGAGGATTCTCTTCGTCGACTTCCCCTCGTTTAAATAAAAGTGACATGCAGCTGATTTGTTTGAGGTTCATCACCTCAGAACGGTAGAAAATAATGCGAACTTGCATTCTGAGGTGATAAACGGAAAAGAAATCCTCTGCTTGTCACTTTTATTCAAAGCAGGGGAAGTTGACGAAGAGAATTCTCTCTTGCGACATTCGCCCTTTTACCAGATAGAGCTTGAATGGTTTAACATCAGGGTTTGCAGAAATCGCTCTCAATAGATAACGAACAATGATAAAAGAGAGGCAAAAACCTCTTCGAATCATGACAAGCCATGAAAACAAAACTATCGCACCTGTATACTGCCGCTAACCGCAAGTCAGACTTATCTGTATATGGCGCCCATATCCAGATAAGTCTGACTTGCGGTTAGCGGCAGTATACAGTAATATCCCGATTTTATCACCCCCTGGTGAATTTTTGGGTGATAAAACAGGGTATGTGACAAAATCGAAAAAAAAATTTCAATTTTTCAATCCATTTCACAAATTTGAATCATTTTTACAAAATGCGTAAACGGTACCCGTTGAAAATGCTTACAGAATTCTTCACAGGTAACCAGAAGTCATTTATAATAAACTACAGGCAATGAAAGTTATATCACAGATAAGTTATATCATGAAAATCAATGTTATTTGCGCTATTATTTGCGGAAATGGAAAGAACGACTAAAATTTTCTAATTTTTTTGGGGTGATAAAATCGGGCCGAAAAGGTGATAATCGTTGGTAGACAAAATCGGGGAGTGACAAAATCGGGTCGACACTGTAAAACAAATTGAAAAAAACTGATTCGGATAGGGCCACCGATGAGGTTTGGTAAACGCTTTGTTCTCGCTCATTTCTTGTTGGGGCCATATTTTTTTCGCACAGCTGTGTAAAACAAGTAAAAAAATCATCAGAACTGGTGCCCCCGCAATTGGGGCTTATTGAAAGAAATTTATCATGGGTTGTAGCCCCCCGAATCAGTTCATTATCGTAATAGCTACCGAAAAACGTCTCACGGTATGCTACCTATCGAGTGTATACAGACATGATAAGTGAGAGATTTTCTCATTTTCCTTTGGATTCAAACTCTGCGTCCAAGACAACCAAAGGGAGCGATGACATTTTCGAATTTCAAAAAACGACATTGCTCACTAGTTTCATTAACCCAACATATGACGCCATGCAAAATTTGAGTTCAATCGGACCTGATTGGTGGACCTGGTGCCCAAAATTCACCAAATTTTGAAATTTTTAAACGTGAAAATTTTTCCAAGGGGGGACCAAAGGAAAAGTCGTCATGAAACGTCGAGCTCTAATCACAGACAAACAGACATAACACATTGAACATTTACTCATCAAATTCTTCGTCGTACCAACCATCAACAACATCTGTTGTTTTCACTTAGTTGGGCAAATCACGAACCAGATGGCGTTAGTGGGCAAACGTCAAACTCGAGCAAATCCGATGCGCACGCCACTTGTGACCGATTGGCCAACTAATGATTTTTTAAATTACCCAGTAAATCAGTGAACGATGACAATTTCATAAGTGTTATGTCTGTTTGTCTGTGCTCTAATGTTACATAAAACATTTTTTTCTGAAAAAAAATCGATTTTTTCTCTTAGAACATTTTTAGGACTATTTTCAGATGATGATATTTGTTTTCATCGAATTTTAACACCGGACGATGCACAAACGTTTTCGTAGCCAAATATATCCCCCTATGAAAATTTTGCGCTAAATCGGACATGATTTATGGTTGCTCAAAATTAATAAAAAAAAACTCTCGCAAGGGCGATTTTTTTTTTGTTTTTTGATGCCAAAGGACTCAAAATGCATGAAACTTTGAGAATTATTTTTTTGAAAACAAAATCGACTGTCTTGGGACTTCGAAAAAAATTCTTATGGCGAAAACAAATTTTCATCGAATTTAAAAACCGGGCGTTACGCAAACATTTCCTAAGCCCTAAAATATGCCTTAATGCAAAATTTGAGCTCCATCGGACATGATTTAGGGGTGCTCAAAATCTAGCAATTACATTGATTTACATTGAAAAAGATCGACGTAAAAAAAACATTTGTGTATTGATCTTAAGGTGACACGGGCAGCACTAACAATCATCAAATCGTCATCATTGAATGCTTCACTTTTTTTCTACTACAAATATGATTTTGAAAAAGTATCACCGGCGCGTGCTTACTCACAATCTACATGCTGATACATTTACAGTTACATCAAACAACTGGAAAACGAAATACGCCGCTCCAAAGTTGCGAGTTGATAATGCTAGAAAGAGACGAAAGATAGGAAAAATAACACGATGTTTAGTGCCTCCCCGAGTCACCTTAAGTGAAAAAGATAATCCTGATTTGTAAAATAAACAAGTAAAGGAGTTTGAAAAGTAATTCAAGAAATTACGTGAGTAATGTAAAAAAGTAAGTAAGTAAGTAAGGTAATGATGCCTTTCTCGTGCGGTAAAAAAATAGTATTTTGGGCATTACTTCTGAGCCCATCGTCCGATCGGGCCAATTTTCAATAGGGAACAATGGGGCAGGATACTGCGTCGAATGCAGCCTGTTGTGAGGGAATCCGTTTAGGGTAAGTGCATTAAAAGTGAGCTAGACTTTTTTACGCGCTTTTTTATGAGAAAAAGTATTTTGGCCATAACTTCCAAGCCCATAGTCCGATCCGGCCAATTTTCAATAGAAAACAATGGGGCAGTATACTGCGTCGAATGCAACCTGTTGCGAGTAAATTGGTTGAGGGTAAGTGCAAAAAAGTGAGCTAAACTTTTTGCTCTTTTGGTGCGCACACACACACACATACACACACACACACACACACACACAGACATCACCTCAATTCGTCGAGCTGAGTTGATTGGTATATAACACTATGGGTCTCCGGGCCTTCTATAAAAAGTTCATTTTTAGAGCGAACATATAGCCTTTACGTATACTTAGTATACGAGAAAGACAAAAAGGAGTTGTTATATTGACATACTGTTTTATTCAATAAATTACATGGTTCTTCTAAATGAGCTCAGATTTTTTCAGTTTTTTTAATTAATTGCCCAAGTAACAATCACTTGATTAATATGTTTTCCTTTCCATACAGCTATCAACGCTTCTGTCGTTATTTGCGCACTTTGTTTAGCAATTTATTTCTCAGCTCGCAAATGAAACATGAACTTACAAAGAACTTTACCATACGACGGCAAATTAGATGACCTGGAAAACAATGGCAAATATTCCCCATAAAAAAACAAAATATTTTTCATTTCAAGAAAAATAATAATAATAATAAACAGTGTGACTGCTTTCACTTTTATAGTTCAGGTAAATACTGGTAATGGGAAAACCTAGAATGGAAAAAAATAAAGTTTTGATTAATTTTAAGCACCCCTAAATCATGTCCGATTTAGCTCAAATTTTGCATAGGGATATTGTTGGCTACGAAAACGTTTGCGTATATATAGTCCGGTGTTAAAATTTGAAAAAAAATGTGAAAATTTTCATGGGTAACATTTTTAAAACTTTGATGAATAAATTTTAGGCACCCTTCAATCATGTCCGATTGAGCTCAAGTTTTGCATGGGGTCATATTTTGGGGCGATAAAACTTGTGAGCAATGTCGTTTTTTGAAATTCGATGATTCATACATTCCATTGGCACCCTAATTATTAACAAACCCTAACCTAAACAAATTATTACCATGCCATGTAAAATTTCCATATTTTTATCGATTCTACATAATACCATGTAGCCTGTAATTTAAGCAGAGGCTATAAATTCCACATTTTCAAAAACTAATGTCAATTTACAACATGTCTAATCAAGTATGATTGAGTAATACAGAGTAATACTAGGCCACTAGGTCCTTGTAACATGTTATTCGTGTTATTTGTCTACTTGAAGCGCTTTTTTTTCAGGCCAGAGTGCAAACATAATAGAAGCAACTTAGACCTTGTTTAAGGTCAATAATTGTGGGAACTTTTTTTTTCAAATGTGCGTAATTGATTCTCACCTTAATTTTTGAAATGACGATTGTGCCCTTAATGCGAACTATCTTGGTCAACTAGGTCAACTAAAGTACCCAACAGAAAGAATAGATTGCAGTCTATCTGGTAGTAAAAAAGATATTTTAGTTACCAGATAAAGATTGTCGCTTCGGTTCCCTTTGTTCTGCTGTCCGAAACATGTGTGGTACCTAATTGTCAAATCGTATGCATTTTTCCTTCGATTCCCTATCCTCGCCAGCAAAAGATGTTCCGGACAGCGACAATTTTTATCTGGTAACTAAAATATCTTTTGGTAGTAACATCAATTCAAGGAATTTATGCTGTATAGAGAATATAATTGTTTCTAATTCTAAGGTCAAATACAGTTACGCCTATGTTAAAAAAGTGTTGATATTTTATTGAGGTAATTAATTGACAAATCGTAAATAGCTATCAATAATATGTATTGTAAATATTATTTATAAAACTATTGATCAAATTAATTTAATTTTTATTGTATATTGCTGACCTACACAAACTAAACACTCATTGAATTTCATACAACAAAGTTCATTGAACTCACCTTTATTCCAAGATATTTACGGACTAGCATTCTCAGTTCCTTCGAGCCGATATCCGATTCCAATAAACCGCTGAGCTTGCGGTTTGCACTCTTGCAAATGGAACAACATCGATTTCGTGACAGTGAATCGTCGATAGCCCCCGGGGCCGACAAATTTCCATAATAATCACTTTGACGGTCCATTTTGCTGTTATATTAAAAATAAAAAATTAAGTTATTTTCAGTAGAAACTAGATGGAAGAAAGCTTAAGCACAAAAGTGTTCTTGAAACAGAACCGAATTTAGCGTCAACACATGCAGGAAGCGCATCGACCGTCGACCGACTGTTTACTTTGTTTTTTTTATTCGTGAATGCGTTTGAAAAAATGCTGCGCTCGAGTTGGCTGCGTTCATTCAAACATAGGGTAACCTACTTGGTTTGGGAACCAAAATCATTTTAAGGCTGTGAACAAAAGATATTTTAGCAGGGGACTGAAGAGAAGGCTAATACGCCTACCCAGCATTCATTCAATATGGCGTACAATGTTTTTGTTTTAATTTCGTTTGATTCATGTTAACAAAACTTCGGAAGTATCGACGAGCTACTTTTCGACATAAAGAAGCCATACAAACACAAAAGGCTCGATGTACCTCAACCAATTGCAAGTTTTCGCCAGGAGAAGTTAAATGCCGATAATTAGCACTAACTACGTACGAACCATTCACCCAAAATGAGCGCTGCATTCGGGTATACTACCCAGAAACTGGGTACCAAAAACAGAAGTACCAAAAGCGATGTTGGGTAGAGTGCCAATGTACCGCGGATGACAGGCGTTTCACCCTCCTGTATTTTAGTTACTAGATAAAGATTGTCGCTTCGGTTCCCTTTGTTCCCCTTTGTTCTGCTGTCCGAAACATTTTTTTTTTTTTTTTTTTTTTTTTTTTTTACATTTATTAAGGAGACTTGCAGCCCCAGGCTGGCTCGCCTCCGGTGTCCGAAACATGTGTGGTATCAAACTGTCAAATCGTATGTATTTTTCCTTCATTGACATTTAGATATCCTATCCTCGCCAGCAAAAGATGTTCCGGACAGCGACGACAGCGACAATCTTTATCTGGTAACTAAAATATTGTGGATTTACTTGACCAATGGATTCGAAGGTCGGTTTACTTGCCTATTTCAAACGTTCCCTTCTCCAGCAAGGTTTGCCAAACTCAATAAATGTTTGGTAGATGACCTTGTTTTTGCTCCTTGTCTATCAAAACAGATGTCAAAACATCGGAAAAGAAAGAGAAGTCCGAGGAAACAGCAAAAAACACGTGGCAGACTTGTCAGTTTTGACAGATTTTACTATGAAGATGGGTGTGAAGGTGAAAACGGCGATTTCAACGACCGTTCAAGGAGCGACTATTTCGAACGGTCGGGTCCAATAGGGAAATCCACGTACAATATTTACGCGAGGAGAAGTGGATGAACGCTGTCATCAGAGGAAAAGTAGAATCACTGAAATTTAACACGGCAAGGTAGAGCCAATGGAATTGAAAATATTTTTAAAATTACAAACAGAGATTTTTTGAAAATGATTTATTAGGCGGGATTAGAAATTCAATTAAGATTAAAAGTAGTACCATCTCCGGAATCATTTCAAGAAAAAACTTAATTGTCATTAACAATCAAATTAATATATGTATAATGTATATAATAAAAATTCTTACCTCATGCTATAAATTATTTATAAATAAATTTTATTTTGAAATTTTGAAAATTATTTTGAAAGCTGCATTCCATACCTCGCTGTGAATTTTTTTTCATGATTCTACTTTTTCTTTTGATGACAGAATTCATTCTTCTCTTAGCGTATATAGACTAACGCAAAATGAACTCCCCCAAGAAATTATGACGTTTGAGCGGGTCGCATAATGAACGCAAAATGAACTTTTGTTCGAGAAGACGACCCGCTCAAATGTCAAAATCCATCGGGTGAGTGAATTTGATGAACTCCTGCACAGGTCTATCCAAGATGAATACACAGCTAGGTGTTCCAATCTGCCAAATTCACGATTCAGCCATCTTGGATTTTAGTATGGGAGAGCCAGCCGATTTGTTTATGTTTTGCACCGAAAATGAATTTTTCACCCCCGCCTTCTTCTCGTCCATAAATTGGGCAGACTGCAACACCTAGCTGTGTATTCATCTTGGGTCTATCTTTTATGTGAACAAAAGATATTTTAGTTAGCCACCCTATAACCAGAGACCGGCGGAGTGAAAAACTGTCGAAATGGCAGCGTATGAAAATGCATGAAATAGTGAAAATAATACCGGCATCACTTGAACTTTTCGCTTGCTTCTTATGGATGCAAAAAGTAAACAAGTCGAATTGGAACCGCTTTTGACGGTTCGATTGGAAACAAGATGTCGTCTTCGTCGATCTCTTATTGTAGTATTTCTAATTTTAGTTACTAGATGAAGATTGTCGCTGTCGTCGCTGTTCGGAACATCTTTTGCTGGCGAGGGTAGGGGAGCTAAATGCCAATGAAGGAAAAATACATACGATTTGACAGTTAGATACCACACATGTTTCGGACAGCAGAACAAAGGGAACCGAAGCGACAATCTTTATCTGGTAACTAAAATATCTTTTCTGTGAATCATTCCACCGATTCGTTTAACTTTTAGTTAAAATTTGACGTTCGATGGTTATTTTCCCATCGTGGTTAAAAATTTACCCCGAAGCCGACCCATTTGAGTTTTGACAGATTGATAGTTATTCGGAGCAAAATGGATTTGGCGCCAATTGGGTCCTAAAACCCTACCTCGTTTATGATTGCAAACGATAGTGCATCGGTCAAGAATACTTGAACCGATGTTATAAAAATTCTGGTAAAAGTCTAAATCAGTAAAAATAATATTTTTATGTTTAACACAGATAACAGATAGTTAGGCTAGAACAAATTTTATTGAAAATCCTGTGTAAACTTTTGAATTGATATACGTTGGCCCACTACTGCCATCTACTCAACTGATTGCGGCAGTATATACAGACGCAGCTGATCAACAGCCGTCGAATGCAGCCAATGCATTGATAGTGCACCTGCCTATTGATAGTGCTGGTTTGCGTGGGAGAGCTATCAGATTCGACAAAATTTTTCGTCTTTTGAATCTTTGTTTACAAAAGCAGATAAGTCGTTTTGAAAATTTTGTCTTGAAATACTGGAAAGCTGTACGTAGTTTTTTATCGTCCCGTGAATCATGCAACAATTTTTACGTAACGGAGGTAACGGATTGCTGGAACACGTCACTACAAACGTCAAATTTGCTAATCCGCTCTGGCTGATGTTTGATCGCTTTTTTACTTGAACTTCGGTGGTGATGGATATTTGCTTCTAGTTGACCAAAAAAGAAAACTATTCTACGGTGAATAATCAATAAACTTTATCGAAAATGAGAGTTCTAGTAAAAATTGCAATTCTAATTGCAATTTCACTATGCTTGTTCCATGCAGTGCAGAGCCAGTCCAAGGGAAAAAACGTAAGCAATTTTTCCGATACGGGTGGATGTTTATTTAATGTTACGATGTTAATTCCACGTCTACCAATTTCTTATTAGTTGACATCAATAATGAATCTTTTCGTTATTTTAGTCGCAAACCCTTGCGGAAAAAGTACAGCAGTTGTTGGACATGAATGCCAAACGGCCAGTGATGCGTTTCAATGGAAACCGCTTTCGGGACTTCGTCAAATCGGCACCGAGGAACTATTCAGTGGTCGTCATGTTTACTGCCATGGCCCCGGCTAGGCAGTGTGTCATCTGCCGACATGCACACGATGAATACACAATAGTTGCCAATTCCTATCGATACTCCCAGACCTACTCAAACAAGCTGTTTTTCGCGATGGTCGACTTTGACGAAGGTTCCGATGTGTTCCAAATGCTGCGCTTGAACACGGCCCCGGTGTTCATCCACTTCCCGGCCAAGGGAAAACCGAAACCGGCGGATACCATGGATATCCAACGTGTTGGTGTATCGGCAGAGGTTATCGGAAAGTGGATTCAGGAACGCACGGACATACAAATAAGAATCTTCCGACCACCAAACTACTCGGCTACGGTGGCAATCCTCATGTTAACGGCCTTCGTTGGTGGGTTCCTCTATCTGCGTAGGAACAATCTGGACTTTTTGTATAACAAGCAAATGTGGGGCTTCTTGGCGGTTATTTTCTGCTTTGCAATGGTTTCCGGTCAAATGTGGAATCACATTAGGAGTCCGCCGTTTGTCCACAAGGGTCAAAACGGTGGCATTGCCTACATCCATGGCTCGTCTCAGGGACAGCTGGTGATTGAGACGTATATCGTTATGTTCTTAAGTAAGTAAACGTATTTTTCAAATAAGTCTGATTGAATGAAATTTTCCGGACTGGAACTCCATTTTCTCGTAACATTAAACAAATCATTTACAGATGCAATGATTGTTGCCGGTATGATTCTGTTGACCGAGTCTGGCTGGCAAAGTGATCCCCGGAAAGGGAAGATAGCCGCCGTCGTCGGTTTGGTGCTGGTTGCCGTGTTTTTCTCGTTGATCCTGTCGATCTTCCGGTCGAAGGCACAAGGATATCCTTACAGGTTTGTAGATATGTAACTGTTTTAAAACTCTGGCCCATAATAATGCGTGTATTATGTATTGTAGCTTCTTGTTCAAATAACTTTGTCTCCTGTTTTGAGTGCAATGAATCATCCGAAAAATGATCGCAGTGGATATCCCAATACAGTGAGAGTGTTGTGTTCGAATGTTTGATTAATGAGCACCAATTTAGCACGAATGTGTTGAAATTCCGAAGGCGAATGCGATAAGTACTAATTGTAACAACCGAAATCACCGAAAAAATCACATTGATTTACACATACCTATAACGCTAGTGAGAACTAATTAATTAGTGCAAAGCAAAAATAAAAAACTGTTCCGTCAAAACCATCTGGAAATAATTACTTTATTGTTTGTTTAGAATTTCAAATTTACTGCGGAATATATACTTCTGTATTTAGCCGAATAAAACTTGATGTATCTTGAATAAGATACATTCCAGGGGTTACAAAATACCTACTTAACGTTTGATTTTTTCTGATCCGAATTTTCCGTTAGATTTAAAAAAGCCAGATCAATCCACCTACAGTGAGATATATTTTGATCCTTCCATATGGAAATATTTTCATACTCCAGATAAAACTACTCAACTTCCCACGGCGATTGAGCGTGTAAAGTTAAACATTAATTGCCTACCAGTAGGCGGATTTCATGGGTTGAGTGAGAATAAAGCGAATGATAACGCACTGTAAGGCCGATGACATACTCACGCGTGTGCGTGCGCGAACGCGTCCAAGACAAAAAAATTGCTCTTGCTGATATTTTGCTTTACGAGTGCTTGGAAGCACGACGCGTCAGTATGTCATCGCCCTAGTAGTATAGTTGTAATTTCCATAGACCTCGATATTAAATCCAGAACATAACTAAATCGGTCCTTGATCTGGATGAAACTCAATAGCGTTCAGTATTCATTTCATTTCATTTATTTAGTTTACATCTAAACAGATAACACTGTATCAACAATTTGACGCCACAATACACGGTTACTCGAGCCCCACGTTCGCCAAGTCGTTTTGCACCTAGTTTGCCCATCTCGCTCACTGCTCTCCACGCCGTCTCGTACCTGCCGGTTCGGAAGCGAACATCATCTTTGCAGGGTTGCTGTCCGGCATTGTTGCAACATGTCCTGCCCATCATACCTTTCCGGCTTTAGCTACCTTCTGATTACTTGGTTCGCCGTAGAGCTGGGCGAGCTCGTGGTTCATTCTTCGCCGCCACACACCGTCTTCTTGCACACCGCCAAAGATTGTCCTAAGCACCCGTCTCTCGAATACTCCGAGTGCTTGCAAGTGCTCCTCGAGAATTGTCCATGTTTCATGTCCGTAGAGGACAACCGGTCTTATTAGCGTCTTGTACATGACACATTTGGCGCGGTGGCGAATCTTTTTTGACCGCAGTTTCTTCTGGATTCCGTAGTAGGCCCGATTTCCACAGATGATGCATCTTCGAATTTCGCGAATAATATTGTTATAAGCCGTTAGCAAGAATCCAAGTGTAGAGAATATGATGTTCGATAACTGATATGTAAATGTTTTATGATAAATAATCTTTAAAAAAACATGATAAGTAAACACTCATGATTTAGTTTTTAAAAACATCAGAGTATGCTGTGAATTACTGAAAAACACAAAATGTTTGGAACAACGTTCATTCTTCAGATTAATTTTGCGACTGATAGTCGTGTTTACTTCGTTGTCAAGAAATTGTCAATACTTCTAATTCACCACACCAAGGTAGACGAATTCCTCGACCAACTCGAAGGTATCCCCGTCTATCGTAACACTGCTTTCCAGGCGGGCCCTGTCGCGCTCTGTTCCGCCCACAAACATGTACTTTGTCCTTGACGCATTCACCACCAGTTTAACTTTTATTGCTTCACGTTTCAGGCGGGTGTACAGTTCTGCCACCTTTGCAAATGTTCGGCCAACAATGTCCGTCATCAAAATAAATTGACTGGATCGGTTGAAAATCGTACCCCGGCTGTTACACCAGACTCTCCGCATGACACATTCTAGCGCAATATTGAACAACAGGCACGATAGTCCATCACCTTGTCTTGCCCCCGGTGCGATTCGAACGAACTGGCGTGTTCGCCCGAAATCTTCACACAGTTTTGCACACCATCCACCGTTGCTTTGATCAGTCTGGTAAGCTTCCAAGGGAAGCTGTTCTCGTCCATAATTTTTCATAGCTCTACGCGGTCTACACTGTCGTATGCCGCCTTGAAATCAACGGACAGATGGTGCGTTGGGACCTGGTATTCTCGGCATTTTTGAAGGATTTGCCGAACAGTAAAGATCTGGTCCGTTGTCGAGCGGCCGTCAACGAAGCCGGTTTGATAACTTCCCACGAACTCATTCTCACGCTCACGTTCTCACACTCCAGCTTGTCGCCTTTCTTGTAGATGGGGCATAAAAATCCTTCCTTCCACTCCTCCGGTAGCTGTTCAGTTTCCCAGATTCTGACTATCAGTTTGTGCAGGCAAGCAGCTAGCTTTTCCAGCTTACCGCTTCTTCCAGGCGGCGTTTCTTCTCCTTCCATCTATAACGTTTCACGTTCTGCCGGGTACCTTGCTACAGCGCGACCGCCCGCGCTGCGTCCTTCTCCTCCAGAATCTATCTGCACTCTTCATCGTAAACCAAGTTGCACATTGCGTTAAAGTATAACCCGTCGTCTGCCACCATTAGTGAACGAGTTCGTGGGAAGTTATCAAGCCGGCTTCGTTGACGGCCGCTCGACAACGGACCAGATCTTTACTGTACGGCAAATCCTTCAAAAATGCCGTGAATACCAGGTCCCAACGCACCATCTGTTCGTTGATTTCAAGGCGGCATACGACAGTATAGACCGCGTAGAGCTATGGAAAATTATGGACGAGAACAGCTTCAAAGCAACGGTGGATGGTGTGCAAAACTGTGTGAAGATTTCGGGCGAACACTCCAGTTCGTTCGAATCGCGCCGGGGACTAAGACAAGGTGATGGACTTTTGTGCCTGTTGTTCAACATTGCGCTAGAAGGTGTCATGCGGAGAGCCGGGTGTAACAGCCGGGGTACGATTTTCAACAGATCCAGTCAATTTATTTGCTTCGCGGATGACATGGACATTGTCGGCCGAACATTTGCAAAGGTGGCAGAACTGTACACCCGCCTGAAACGTGAAGCAACAAAAGTTGGACTGGTGGTGAATGCGTCAAAGACAAAGTACATGCTTGTGGGCAGAACCGAGCGCGACAGGGCCGCCTGGGAAGCAGTGTTACGATAGACGGGGATACCTTCGAGGTGGTCGAGGAATTCGTCTACCTTGGATCCTTGCTAACGGCTGACAACAACGTTAGTCGTGAAATACGAAGGCGCATCATCTGTGGAAGTCGGGCCTACTACGGGCTCCAGAAGAAACTGCGGTCGAAAAAGATTCGCCACCGCACCAAATGTGTCATGTACAAAACGCTTATAAGACCGGTTGTCCTCTACGGTCATGAAACATGGACAATGCTCGAGGAGGACTTGCAAGCACTCGGAGTATTCGAGAGACGGGTGCTTAGGACCATCTTTGGCGGTGTGCAAGAAGACGGTGTGTGGCGGCGAAGAATGAACCATGAGCTCGCCCAACTCTACGGCGAACCCAGTATCCAGAAGGTAGCTAAAGCCGGAAGGGTACGATGGGCAGGACATGTTGCAAGAATGTCGGACAGCAACCCTGCAAAGATGGTGTTCGCTTCCGATCCGGCAGGTACGAGACGGCGTGGAGCGCAGCGAGCGAGATGGGCAAACCAGGTGCTAAACGACTTGGCGAGCGTGGGGCGTATCCGAGGATGCAGAGATGCGGCCTCGAACCGTGTATTGTGGCGTCAAATTGTTGATTCAGTGTTATCTGTTTAGATGTTAACTAAATAAATGAAATGAAAGTGATTAGCGAGGCGCAGGAAAAAAAGGAGCAGAATGATATGCGGAGGTTTTATGAGACTGTCAATGGCGTGCGAAGAAAGACAGCGCCATCTCTCGTCATGTGCAACGATCAAGAAGGAAATTTGCTGACAGATAGAACCGAAGTGGCTGCCAGATGGAAGCAACACTTCGAGACTTTATTGAATAGTGGAAGTGACGGTGCATCGGTGAACAGTATAAATATTCGCGACGATGGACAAGCTGCGTGGAGTCCCCTACACTAGATGAGGTTAAAAAGCTATTAAAAAGCTGAAAAACAATAAGGCTGCGTGGAAGGACCAGCTCCCGGCTGAGCTACTCAAACATGGCAGTGAGCAGCTTTATGTAGTTCTGCATCATATTACGTCGAAAATATAGGAAGACGACGAATTGCCTGCTAGCTGGTTGGACGGCCTCATTTGCCCTCTCTTTAAGAAAGAACACAGGCTGGAGTGCGCCAATTACCGAGGAATAAACCGTCCTTAATTCGGCGTACAAAATTATGTCCCATATTCTGTTTAACAGATTGAGACCGCTTGAAGAGGCCTTCGTCGGCGAATAACAAGCCGGTTTTCGTGAGGGCCGATCAACGACGGATCAAAAGTTTACCCTGAGACAAATCTTTGATAAATTCCGGGAGTACAACTTGCAGACACATCATCTGTTTATTGATTTCAAGGCGGCGTACAATTCAGTGAAACGGAAAATGAATTATGGCAAATTATGCTTGAGCATGGTTTTCCGGCGAAGCTGATACGGTTGATTCGTATAAGGTTGGACGGATCGAAATCAAGTGTAAGGGCTGCGGATGAAATATCGACGTCATTTGTTACCTTAGCTTAGATGGATTAAAGCAGGGTGATGCACTCTCGAATCTACTGTTCAATATAGTGCTCGAGAGAGCGATTAGGAGCGCTGGTGTGCAAAGAAGCGGTACCATTATCACAAGATCGCATATGCTCCTGGGATTATACATATGCATATGCTCACGATCAATACCAGAATAACGAAGTACATGGTCGCTGGCAATCAACGTGGGTTCATAGTGGTGGTGGTAGCGAAATGGTGCTGCATGGTGAAAAATTTGAAATGGTAGAAGAATTTGTGTATCTTGGAACATTAGTGACGTTCGATAATGATGTTACCCGAGAGGTGAAAAGGCGTATTGCAGCTGCAAATAGGGCTTATCAAGGACTTCGTAACCAGCTTAAGTTCCGTAGTCTGGAAACGAAAACAAAACTCGCGCTGTATACTACTCTGATTCTTCCGGTGGCTTTATACGGCCATGAAACATGGACGTTAAAGGAGGCTCATCGAGTGTTTGAGCGTAAGGTGCTGCGGACAATACTCGGCGGTAAACAGGAGAACGGTATCTGGCGGCGTCGCATGAACCACGAATTGTACCATGTGTATAAAGGGATGGATATTATTAAGCTTATACATCACGGCAGACTACGGTGGGCTGGTCACGTCAAGCGAAGATAATATTTAGTAGAGAACCCGGAAGAGACCGGAGGCTTCGTGGAAGGCCGCGTACACGATGGTCTTTTGCAGTTGAAGAGGACCTGAGGGCGCTCAATGTTCAGGGGGAATGGGAGCGATTGGCCCAGGATCAAGTCCAGTGGAGAAGGATACTCCATTCTGCGTAGGTTTATCGAAGAGCTGTAGCCCATCAAGTATCAAGTTTTAAGTAAGACCTTTCGGGGTAGTGACATTCGAGTTAGTGTCATAGAACCGTAGACAGTAGTAGAATGCGTAATTAAGCTCTATGAAAAAGCAGTTTATGGAGTTCACAATTATTTACTGAAGCATTGTTGAATTAAGAAAAGTTCTTAACCCCAGTACAAAAGGGATTTCTCTTTATATTGTGTTGAATTTTACAAGAGGGACTAACGTCATTGATAAATCTGTTTCTATGGTTGGCTAACTTACTCAAATTTGGCATGCATTTTTTTTGTATATAAAAGTATTTTGCAGCCAAATTTTGGAAACCAACAATTAACAAAAGATCCCAGCCAACAATAGAAATATATTAACCAAGGCCGTCAGCTACCTTACTTTACTTCCATAAATCTCACAGATGATCCACTACTATAATTTATTTTGAAGATCGTTTTTTATTCTTTTTCATCACCTAAATATAATAGTTTTACCGAACAACTTATACATACATTTGTTTTGACACATTTTTTTTCTATGTGTAGCTTTTTAGTAAATTGCATTGATAATTGCATCAATTGGGATCAGACTAAGTTGTGTCAAAACATGCTATACTAATTCTCTGTTCCAATAGACACTACAAAAGAAAAAACAATTTACGCGGATCCGTCTAAAACATGCAGGCTCCTACATTTTTTCTGCTCTGAATAGCATTGCCCATTTCCTGAGAGACTGACAGATAACTACTGACAGACATAGCTATGGTGGCATCCGCATGGGAATAAAGTTTCATTCAGCTTGTTAAATATCTTGGCTGTGCATATGCACAGCATATGTTTCGAAATGGACAAATTGATATGAAATTTGCGAAAAAGAATCCACGTGTCTTGGAGGGACTCGAACCCTCAACCTCCTACTCTCTAGATAGGCGTGATAACCCCTACACAACAAGACCACTTAAAGGTCACGTTTGCGGAAAAGCCATCAGAATCCGAGTACCAACCTCCACCGCGGTTAGCTCTCTTTTTTGCAAATTGAATATCTTTCGGATGCTTGATTTGTCCAATCTCCACATGCGCTTTACTATTGTATATCCACAGCCAAGCGAGTGCACATTGTTTATCGAGACCCTCCAAGACACGTGGATTCTTTTTCGCAAATTTCATATCAATTTGTCCATTTCGAAACATATGCTGTGCATATGCACAGCCAAGATATTTAACAAAAAAATGGTTTTCGTACGGCCGAGTTGCCGAATAATATGCAATTAATTGTTTCATTCAGCTTCCAACATTACTCAACAGTCATAAGACGAGTTTAGTATAGTACCATTCAACCCCACCACGTTGTTGTCTTTACAGATATGTAATTCGGCCTCAACTGTAACGCCGTCTTCAGTATCTCGTACTTGCCTCGACTTTTGTCGAAAGTCGAATCAAGTACGACACGCTGAAGTCGGCCTAGTTGAGGTCGGAATACGTATTTGTAAAGATCACAACGTGGATGGAATAGTAATAATCTCGTCTTATGACAGGTTAAGATATTCTATTAAAAGAGCTGAATCATTTTCCTACTATTTCATTTTTGGTTTATAGTTCCAATCTGAGAATTTGCAGTAATACATTCCTTCTGATACCATTCATTTTCCTTTCATTAGCTGTTGTTAACATACTTTTCGGAATTAAACAACTTAACTTGCGATGAATTTAAACTGTAAAGAATAAATGAACAATCACCGGAAAAATGAAATAAATTTACAACTAATGATTGCAATTATCAGTAAAACAGACTAAACCATCAAAAGCATCAAGCTTTTCATATTTTAATAAAAAAAAATGAAAAAAAAATCAATAATTCATTTTACTTCAATTTTACTATTTTGAAATTAAGGTGTTTGAAGGAATGTAAATCTACTTTCAAATATCCAAGGTAAAATTTAAATAAATAATTCATCAAATATTCCTAATAAAATATCCGGGGATAATATTGATTGCCAATATATTTGCTTCATCGATTGTTATCATATTGCAAAAAAAAAAAAATTAAACAGTCTATTTGATGTAAAGAATAGTTTTCTCATTTGTAATTAAATAAACGCTTCATCAGAGTTTTATCAAAGACACATTTTTATTAATCGGGGGTGTTCTTTTCCCGTTTAATATCTAATTCTAAAAGCTCTCAACAAAACGGGTTCATTTTAATATCAACACCTCCTTCTTTCTCTCGTGAGATATAAATGGTGCTATACACTAAAATAAATTTTATTCCTAAAACATATTAATTTACACAGAGTAATTCATGAACCTAAAAAGTAGTAGTAATAACAAAACAAGATTATAGCATCCACGATGCACGTGGCGGCTATGCGCGTTTCTGGAAACGGTGGATATGTTCGATGGTTAATCAGTTCTTGTCGCTTGGAAGTGCGGTGCTGGAGTGGACAGCCACACCCGTTACTGTGCCGATCGGACAGTAACAACAGGTCAGCTAGCTGGCACAATCCGAACTTAGTTGGCCGTACCGTTGGTTACGCTTTTCTGCTTTTGCTGGTGCGCTTTGTATTGCTCGAACAGGTGCTTGATGTCGGCCAGAGCCCTGGCGATCTGCTGGGCGAATCTTTCCGAATTCTGTTGCGAAAATGAAGAAATATTTCGTATGATTTTGGGAAATATTGTTTATTTGAACTTCCAAAACTGCACCAAATGTAGAGCTTCTGGATTGCAAATGTTACAGTTGTTGAAATTTTACTTACCGTCGTTCCACAACTCTTCTTGGATGAAATGTGGAAAAATATCAAATCTTCGCCGGCGACGATGTATGACACACCGTAGCCATCGTCGGCGACGGGTCCGAAGCCGCCACCAGCACTAATACAGTCTGGATGTTTTTTCAAATCCATTTTGGAGGTTTGACCGTGTGGTGTTTGACTAGTGGACAACCTCCACGGTTCGCTGAGCACCTCCTTCAGGAAGGGTGAGTCCAGTTCCAAGTACTTGGATACGACGTACAGGCAGAACAGATGCCTATCAATTCCATTGCCACACATGGCATCCTGGTAGCCCAGTTGATGACGATCGCATGCATTGTTTAGCAGTTTAACCCGCTCTTCGACCTGATTGAAAATGACAGTGAAAAAGTGAATACATTATCAGCTAAACTGTTGTTTAGCACAGCACTTACCCCAACGGTGGGATCTTCCATCGCCTTGACCCACGCCGAAGACTCGATCGTACAGGGACGAACGGTTTCGGTACGGCCTTCGCGGAACAGGCGGGTCATCGATGCCTCGTACGTGAGCGAGAACTTACCGGCATCGCGGTAATAGGCCAGCTGCAGTGCCATCTGGAGGTAGGCATCCGGCGATAGACGACACTTCTTCATCAATCCCTTGCCGTACGCGTCGTGGACAAAGATGCGCAGGTCAACATCCTGTCAGAAGACGAAAAAGTCTTATTCACTATTACGGTGTTCAGAAAAGCGACTTTGTCAAACTCACGTTGAGTAACTGTTGCGCGGAGAGGTGTGCTTCCTGGATAGCGTCCAGCGCTACCGCATTGTCAAGATCGAACGCCAGACGTTTCGGTTTTGGTGGTTCAAACTCTGGAATACCGATGGTGTTTCCATTTTCGTCGTATCTACATTATGGCAGGTTACGAATGAAGGAAGAATAAATATAATGCGCAATCGCAAACAGCTAGCCCTAATAGGTACATACTGATAGATTCGTGCAGTTCATTTTTTGAGACGTCATGCTGTCAAGCCACTATTACTAGCAAGCAAATCAAAATACTAAACTAGATCTGTGTAATATTGCATTGTCTATAGACAATTCTACGGCACAAATAGTTAGCAAAGTAGATATTAGTATCTTATACATATGTATTATTAAAACATGTTAGTAAATCAAGCACAAACTAAATGAAGCTATTTTGTTTGGGCTGCGAAAGAATCTTGATACCGTGACCTGCCCTAATTCCGCGCATCGCCTAATACCGTGGTTTTCATCAAAAATCAGAACCTGGCTATCATGGACATCACATTATTTGGTGAAATGTATATATGTATAATATGTTTGAACATTTCAACAAATAATACGATGTCAATGATAACAAATTCTGATTTTGATGAAATAAACGATATTAACGATGCGCAGAATAGGTCACGGTACCAAAACTCTGATGCAAAATTAGAGAACGTATGAGATCAACCAAAACTATCGTATTAGACAATGTAGAATGAGTAGGGGAAGGTGGAAGAAGATTTTTTTTAGCGGCCACGCAAATTTTGAATAACTTCTCCTAACAATGACTAAATGCTATATTTTTTTCACAGCACAAAGCCATAAATGTGCTAAATGATTTGCACTGGTCGAAATGTCAACATTTGATCACAATTTTAGGATATTTGGAATTCAAGTTGTTGTGTCAATATGGAAACACTTGATCCCCAAACAAAAATTTGGCAATAAAATTAAAAAAAAAGTTGGTATAATAGGGGTAGTAGGGGCAATATGAACATACGGGGCAATATGAGCCACCCTCATTTTGAGCTTATTGACAAGTTTTATTATGTAAAAGTTATATGATCTTTAAGAGGATGCTCCACATATGCATCAACGTGAAAACCGCATTAAAATTCAATTCAAACATGAAAATACACTTGAAAATGTAAATTTTCGCTGCATAGCCAAATTATTATAAGATTTGGAATTTATAAATAAGGTTTTGACACAAAACTGATTAAAATACAGGTCAAAAATACACCACAGTCGAAAGATATATTAAATTTTGAATATTGTCCACACATGTTTGTATTGATACAAATCTGAATTTATCATAAAACTTTTTTTTTCCAAAACTAGTATCTATGGGGCAATATGGGCATACCTGCACAGATCAAGGTATCAGGCCTTAAAATGCGAAAAAGCTCAAATTTCAGTAGTCAAATACAAGAATATCATCATATATGTAAGATTCATTACGGAAAAATTACAACAGCGCATTACTGCGATCGAGACAGAAAAAATGACCATTGACCAATTGAAATGTGGCTGTTCCAACGGTCACGAGTGACAAATCGGTTCAGTCTGCTGTTGAGCGGTTTATTTATTTTATTTGGTATGGAATACTCCAAACTGTTGTAGGAATATCATATTCTTCCTTGTTACGATACTTTTTTCGCCTAAATAAACGTTTTGGATGGGTGGCCCATACTGCCCCAAATGGTGGCTCATATTGCCCCGTATAGTTGGGAACACACATTGAAATCAATACATTTTCAAAAGTGCATTCCAACAATTTACAAACGCATTTTTCGTCATTCATCGATGTAATATGAAAGGTAACATTCTCTAGTATAAATCAACTACATTTGAATGCTGTTTTTTTGAGCTTTTCAGCGCTTTTTGGCACGATTTCCTTAGGTTGCCCCGATCACCCCTAATACATTTGTTCTTGTGTTTGCTTAGATTTGACAGATTTGATGAAGGGTTGGCTTAAAAAAAAATTTAGTGGGTAGATATCATAGTGAGAGGATCAAGTCTCTCCAAATTCTAAGATTGCATGTGCTGTTAAATTCCATATAAAAAATCGTTGATACATCGGAAATAGGAAAAAGAGATTAAGTCTCCCCAGTCTCCCCTATAGGTATTCGTTGAAAGAAACCCGTTCTACACGCGACGGTACATGAGGAAAATCGAAACCCGCGAAAAATAAGGGCACACGATTTTACGAAATATGAAACGAATTCAGTGATTAACCCTGCTTTCATAGAAAAGACTTTTACGGAAGAGAAGATGGTTTATGTAAAACTCATATTTGAAGACTTCCTTTGTGAAAGATAGATGTTCATACATTCTAAAGAATGTCTCCAATTATAGCTTTCTTTAATACACCATCTGAACATTGCCCATCAAATGCTTATCAATTGTTGAATTTTATGAATTATAACTTGTAGGTATGACTTAGAAGTCTTTATGTAAGCAAAGTCTGATGCCGTTATTTGTATATTTTTAACAATGGATGTATTATATCTGTTTCGTCCTTTTTTGTGTGTCTTTATTAAGGAGACTTTCAGCCCTAGGCTGGCTCGTTTCCGAAATGTTTCGTCCTAATATTGGCCTTTTGGAACTGGTATAGGGCATTTGTTGAAAGGGAATATTGTATTTGAAGCTTAGGAGACTGTAGTAATACTATCTTATTAGTTAATGCCAAATATTAGTTGAAGTACTCAAATTTGCATAGTAAATCATTAGAGTGTTCGAGCGAAAGAACCTGTATTAAAAAATTGAATGGAGCGAAGAGAGCGGGATGGCAACGATGTGGAAATGACGCTTGAGATGCGGAGAAGTCAGTTTTGCGATGAATGGTGAAGATAAAAATTTATTACCTGGGAAAATGTGCTTTGTTTTGTGTTCAGCATTCGATTAAAGAAAATCCCGTCAATGGCGCATTCGGTAGGCTTCTTCACTCGAAAAATCTAATGATTTACTATGCAAATTTGAGTAAGAACTGTTCTTGTATACTTGTTCTGTTCTTGTATAACTAATATTTTTCTACAACTAATAAGTTAGTAGTAGTACTACAATGTCAATATTAAGTTCTTATTATCTACAAAGACGATTCCCTTCTTAGGTGGTCAACGGAATGTAAGACTGGGTTTAATTAGGAAAACACCACTTTGTACTACTGACTGAGCTATATTACTATATTTACCTTTGACTAACACTACACTTTGTTCACAATAATCTTTCGTCCTAGACGGAACAGATTGTATTGGTCTTCATCGAACTAATACAGATGTTCTATATATCTTGGAAACGTATGAAATCATCTGAAAAGAGATTTTACTCTTATCAGCCTTCAACAAGCATGATGCAAACTTCTCGATTTCATAGGAACAAAAACATTAAAATCTTTTGATTTTCGAAATATTTCCGAAATGATAATCTAGAAATCTCTAGGTAGTACAGTTGTTCAAAAATACAGTTAGACAAAATATCAGAAGGACAAAACGAATGAACAAATTTAAAAAATCTTTAATTTAATCTACTTTATCGGGACAAAATGTTGAATAATCTTCTGAACTAAAATCTAGAATCTAAAGGTTTGAAAGCCTCTATTTCAGGGACATGAAAGGCTCTCCTTAGCCTAGCGGTGAGACGCGCGGCTACAAAGCAAGACCATGCTGAGGGGTGGCTGGGTACGATTTCCGGTGCCGGTCTAGGCACTATTCGGTTTGGAAATTGTCTCTACTTCCCTGGGCATAACAGTATCATCGTGTTAGCCTCACGATATACGAATACAAAAATGATAACTTGGCTTAGAAACCTCGCAAGTAATAACTGTGGAAGTGCTAAATGAACGCTAAGCAGCGAGGCGGCAATGTCCCAGTGGGCGATGTAATTTTTCCGAAAAGCTTAGTAGCTTCGTTACAGAAGCTTGGAAGCTTTCGTTCAAGAGGCTTGGAAGCCTCCTTTCAAGAGGCTTGGAAGCTTCCTTTCAAGAGCAGGGGCGTCTCGTGGACTTTTGCTACACCTGTTCTACCATGCTGATAAAAAAAAATCATCAAGCTGAGTGGTTTCGAATGAAAGTTGGGCATTTAATCTAATATTACAACCTTTTCTTGTACAACTTAACCAAATATTAGAAGAAAAAAAAAAACAATTTAAATAGAAAAAAGATTTACAAAACTTTAAATGACTTATTTTTCTCTTTTGTTACAAAAATGTTTTAAATTTAGATGCACTTAAAATTTTAGACTCGGAAATCGTCTAAAATCTAACTTGGTAACAGTTGGGCAATAACTGGATATTGCTCAAAATAGAGATCTTTCATATCGGCTCATTCCACCATTCAGGGTACGCTGGTCCCATCGCCGCTAATATTTAAACTCTCACATATATTGTTGCTATGAAAGAAATGTTATTAACCATTATTAGTATAATAATTATAGTATATAATTATACAATTATTTTTTGATGCGACCCCAGATTGTGACGACCAATGAGTCACATTTAGAAGCTGAAATGTGTTCCAGTTATTTAATTTTTCAAATTTAGTGAAAACTATAACTTTTTCTCTATGTTGATTGATTTTGAGTATTCGTAAAAAAGCATTATTTAAAGTCTCTTTTGAAAACGCAAACATTAATTTAATATTGTTCTTGATGTATTGCATATTCATCACGAGAAAAAAGAAAAACAAACTGTTTCTAATCATCGGCGCGAAAGCGTGCGCGGTGCGCCTTTCGGCAAAGCACAGCCCGACACTACGATCGAGTCTAACCGAAGGTGCGTCGCGACTTGATTGTTCTCGCAGCGCGTCGAACGGGTTTGACTCCTGCGCGCATAGCAGAACTTGCATCTAAACGTGCTTGCTTCGCATGCGAAAGAGGATGATGTGAGAAAACGGAGAAAGCTGGCAACGCTCACGCTGGTTCTCTGCGCGCGGAGAACGAGTGAGCATATCAAGGAGGAAATTATTTCAAACCATTTGTCATGGCGCAAAACTTTAAATTTGACTTCTGGCAGTGCTGCTGTTGGTTCTTCATTATAGATCGCACGACTGGCAAAAGCTTTCTATGTGAGGGGGTGTGGTTTTTCAGAGAAA
The DNA here is from genome assembly GCF_024139115.2 of Armigeres subalbatus. Classification (NCBI taxonomy): domain Eukaryota; kingdom Metazoa; phylum Arthropoda; class Insecta; order Diptera; family Culicidae; genus Armigeres; species Armigeres subalbatus. The sequence goes on along the minus strand of NC_085140.1, from coordinate 293,669,052 downwards.
CACACATTTAGCTGCAATTTGACTGTACGCCAAGCATGTGGCGTTAACTTGATCTGCCTACGAAATATTTTGTTTCTTTAGATGTTTAGATGTTAAAATCATTGTAAATTATTTATATATTATAATTATTTGCCAAGACATTAATTTCTTACTTCTGACCTAAAATGGTTACCTGTTCCATGAACAGGTAGAACGTATGGACGAGTCGCCCCTGTTCAAGAGGCTTGGAAGCCTCCTTTCAAGAGGCTTGGAAGCCTCCTTTCAAGAGGCTTGGAAGCCTCCTTTCAAGAGGCTTGGAAGCCTCCTTTCAAGAGGCTTGGAAGCCTCCTTTCAAGAGGCTTGGAAGCCTCCTTTCAAGAGGCTTGGAAGCCTCCTTTCAAAAGGCTTGGAAGCCTCCTTTCAAGGGGCTTGGAAGCCTCCTTTCAAGAGGCTCGGAAGCCTACTTTCAAGAGGCTTGGAAGCCTCCTTTCAAGAGCCTCGCAAGCCTCCTATCAAGAGCCTCGGAAGACTCCTTTCAAGAGGCTCGGAAGCCTCCTTTCAAGAGGCTCGGAAGCCTCCTTTCAAGAGGCTCGGAAGCCTCCTTTCAAGAGGCTCGGAAGCCTCCTTTCAAGAGGCTCGGAAGCCTCCTTTCAAGAGGCTCAGGCCTCCTTTCAAGAGGCTCAGAGCCTCCTTTCAAGAGCTCAGAAGCCTCCTTTCAAGAGCTCAGAGCCTCCTTTCAAGAGGCTCAGAAGCCTCCTTTCAAGAGGCTCAGAAGCCTCCTTTCAAGAGCTCAAGCCTCCTTTCAAGAGGCTCAGGCCTCCTTTCAAGAGGCTCAGAGCCTCCTTTCAAGAGGCTCAGAGCCTCCTTTTAAGAGGCTCAAGCCTCCTTTCAAGAGCTCAGAAGCCTCCTCCTTTCAAGAGGCTCAGAAGCCTCCTTTCAAGAGGCTCAGGCCTCCTTTCAAGAGGCTCCAGAAGCCTCCTTTCAAGAGGCTCAGAAGCCTCCTTTCAAGAGGCTCAGAAGCCTCCTTTCAAGAGCTCAGAAGCCTCCTTTCAAGAGGCTCAGAGCCTCCTTTCAAGAGGCTCAGAGCCTCCTTTCAAGAGAGCTCAGAAGCCTCCTTTCAAGAAGCTCAGAGCCTCCTTTCAAGAGGCTCAGAGCCTCCTTTCAAGAGGCTCAGAAGCCTCCTTTCAAGAGGCTCAGAGCCTCCTTTCAAGAGGCTCAGAAGCCTCCTTTCAAGAGGCTCAGGCCTCCTTTCAAGAGGCTCAGAGCCTGCTTTCAAGAGGCTCAGGCCTCCTTTCAAGAGGCTTGGAAGCCTCCTTTCAAGAGGCTCAGGAAGCCTCCTTTCAAGAGGCTCAGAAGCCTCCTTTCAAGAGGCTCAGAGCCTCCTTTCAAGAGGCTCAAGCCTCCTTTCAAGAGAGCTCAGAGCCTCCTTTCAAGAGGCTCAGAGCCTCCTTTCAAAGAGCTCAGAGCCTCCTTTCAAGAGGCTCAGAAGCCTCCTTTCAAGAGGCTCAAGCCTCCTTTCAAGAGAGCTCAGAAGCCTCCTTTCAAGAGCTCAGAAGCCTCCTTTCAAGAAAGCTCAGAAGCCTCCTTTCAAGAGCTCAAGCCTCCTTTCAAGAGGCTCAGAAGCCTCCTTTCAAGAGCTCAAGCCTCCTTTCAAGAGGCTCAAGCCTCCTTTCAAGAGGCTCAGAGCCTCCTTTCAAGAGGCTCAGAGCCTCCTTTCAAGAGGCTCAGAAGCCTCCTTTCAAGAGGCTCAGAGCCTCCTTTCAAGAGGCTCTCAAGCCTCCTTTCAAGAGGCTCGGAAGTGTCCTTCCAAGAGGCTCGGAAGCTTCCTTATCAAGAGGCTCGGAAGCCTCCTTTGACGAGGCTCGAAAAATTTCTTCCAATGGGCTCGGAAGCCTCCTTTCAAGAGGCTCATAAGCCTCCTTTCAAGATGGTCAGAAGCCTCCTTTCAAGATGGTCAGAAGCCTCTTTTCAAGAGGCTCAGAAGTGTCCTTCCAAGAGATTCGGAAGCTTCGTTATCAAGAGGTTCGGAAGCCTCCTTTGACGAGGCTCGAAAGATTTCTTCCAAGGGGCTCGGAAGCTTCCTTTTATGAGACTCGGAAATTAATGGCCTTGATAATTAATCGATAAGAAATTAATTGCGAGAACAATAGTTACCTCTGAACTAAAATTGTTACCTGTTCTATGAACAGGTGGAACGATAGAAGCCGCGTCTCTAGGAAACTCTTTGTTTCAAACTCTCGGCTTTGCCGCCTATTTAACTTGATAATTGACGAAAAATGGCTTTTTATTAAATCCCATAGAATATATCATATGTTGCTCTTTCGTTTAATTCAACGTATTAATAGAAATGTTTACTTACTGACAAAAGTCTATAGATCGCAGTCGTTTATTTTTTTGCTTCTAGTCACCTTCGATGCTTGTTAGTGCTCATAGTGAGATATCGGATATTAGTTCGTTAGTCCACCAACAATATCTTCATCCGAATGTCAAGTTAGTACAATATGTCAACTAATTTAAGACTAAGCAAACCCTTTCCATCAGAAAACCATTACCGTTTAGTTGTCTGCTCTTCTGCAACAATGATCTCCCAAACGTGTGCCATCACAGGAGCATCAGCCCTGTTTGTTTTTGGAACAGAGATGTGATTGAATGGTTTGAGGGTCGAATTGAAAATATAGAGAGAATTAATGGTTCACATTTTTTAAATAAATTTCTTTTTACATAGTAATGCAATGCTTTTTTTGTGTGAGACGGAAGCATTTTTCAATGGATTTCTTGGGGGATGAATCTGTAATATGTTTGTAGTAACCAGCAGACCATGAACCTATTTGTACACATGTTTCAAAAGCGTTTTACCAGCACCATCATCATTCTTAAAATGTAAACAAAAACTGAACCAAGATACGCAGAACTACTAGATTCTAAAGTTGTCCAATATCCACAAATGCCAAATAATTCTACAAACTGAAGCGCGTAAAATATATACAACAGAGCTGTCTCAAAAATGTTATCTCTATCGATAATAGGTGCAAATACTAGGCGATTCCATCAGCCTAGGCGGGGAACATATCAATTACCGCGGATGGGTTTCTTCCATGATCAACATTTCCCAGATGTGCGACATCACAGCTGCGTCCGCCCTGGGAGAAGGCAATGGCCGATGTTCGAGTGGGTGATTTTTGTTTTGGTATGTATGTAGATACAATAAATGACCAATTGGGCGAGGTTATGGTTCATTCAAGTTTCGGGGAAAGACAAATACAAATGAGAGAATACATTATTGAAATGGATTGAGGGCAATGCTATCGTACGTACGTACTACATAATTTTGTTAACTACAATACTGCTAAAGGGCGCATATCTGTGCCGTGATTATATGAATACCAAAAGTCACGGAATAGATGTGCGATTTTTTTTTCAAATGCAATATCTGCTGGTTTTTGTTTCTAAGACAGAACACTATGAATAAATGGTATATATTACAAGATTGTTCGTATGCTGAAAATTAGTTATGTTTCAATGAAGGACGACCAGTAACGATCCTACTTACCAAGTGTGTTCGGAATTGAATCCAATCTGTAAAAGAAAGTTTAATAAAATAAAAATCCATCATTAGAAAAAGTAGCACAATGCATCAAGCAATTGACGGTTTTACTTACTCTTCCATTGGATCCAACGCAGACCGTAAAACTCTTATCGAACCATCTGTCGTGCCCATTTCCATGCAGTAAATATCGTCCCAGTTGATCTAACTTCTCTGGATGGGCCATGTCGAACTCGAAGGGATGCTCGTCCAATGAAAGCACAAATGCCGCACTTTCAATCAGATGTAACGACGTCTTGTTCACGCCCTTGGCAAACACCGATTCTCTGATTTTGGCCCACTTGGTACGATCGCCTGCAGTCAACGACGCAAGCAGTTCTTCTCCAGGCTGTGGCTTTTCCTTGCTGTTTAGGATCTCTTCGATCTGTATCTGTACTTCACAAGGCCGCAAAATACGTCCGTTATGGTAGATGACAACTTTATAATAGCAACCACGATGCAACACCACAATGTGATTAGAATCCTGATAATGGACAATCTTGTCGGTTTCAACGCCCGGAACACGAACAGTATTGAAAATGCGCTCATACTGCCAAGAGCATAACGGGACCAGCCCCTGGACTAGAATGGGTTCTAGTTCCTGTCGCTCGACAGTCCTTCTGAACTGCAGCAACATATGGATAACGCAAGCAGCGCGAGCACTCTGGATTGAAGTGGGTTTCGTAAAGATGGCATCAATTCCATAAAAGTTGCTGTTCACCATCAGAGCACCTCGACCACGTAGATAAACGTATTCCTCCCACCAATCAGACACATAGTTAGTAGACCACCAGCTTTTCAGCAACAGATAGCGTTGCAGTTTGGGAGCAATCGTGTTTTCGAACTCCTTGGCCAACCGTTCCATGCGCGTATAGTTATCATCGTCCAGCAATGGACGAACCGATCGCAAATACTAAAGGCAAGAAAAAAAAATATCGTTAGTATTTATGGCTACATCTGAAACCATCCAACATACCCTCGACATAGTGTCCTTGACACTAGGTAATGGCAATCGTGGTAAAGATCCCTGGAAACTGTACAGACCGGGTTTGTTCCACGTAGCTAATACTTTGACAAGAAGGGCCCACAATCGCGTCTACAAATTAAAAAGAACACATTTCACTACGTCACTCATTATCCCATCTAATACGGTTACGCAAGCTTACCGGCAAAGAAACCTTACTACCCGGGGCACGCTTTTCGTACATCCATCCTTTGTACATTAGTAACAGTTTGAGCGAGTATCGCATTGTGTAACAAATGCACAGCCAGAAGAAGAGACCCGCCAGACCGCATGCCGTCACTTGATAGCCTACCGTGTCACTGTGCGGCGTACAAGGAACGAATATCAGTTGAAACGAATTACAAAACCACATCAAAATGTACACTTACCCGGGTAATAATCCTAAAAATTTACTAACTAAATTGAATGGAACGCGCCTCTGAGAGAAATGGAGTGCCACGGCGACCGCTATTACCAGCCAGAGACTCTGAAGATGTGCAGGATAAACGCCATTGTGTACGCCACTCTGTGGGGAAAAAAGTCGAAGATAAAGCAAATCGTTAGAAAAATGCGTTTGGAGTAATCGCGATTATTGACTACATTTTTAAATATTAAATATTATTATCCCTAATTGAAATCATGTCTTTTGCTTCCATGTTCCATGGGACACGCTGATTGAGCCATCAGTTACTTTACTTTAAACGATGATTTATTGCAAACAAGTATCGATTTGTGTGTGGTCGATCCTAGACCATTGCAGGAACTGGCGGATCCTTCGGATGAAGGTAGCCTCGATGAAGTGATAGCTCAACCTCGGAAGAAAATTATTTCTTTAACTCTGGTCTTGAAAAAGACCTTTGGATTTCGGCTCGCTTGGAGAAGGAAAAAAACACGATTTTTAATCCGCGATGTTTATTGCACAAAAGTGTGGACTGTAATCACAATGCTTGCTTAGGGCATCTATATTTATAAGCTGAAATCCTTCTCTTCCGCTTCTCATCTGGACGGTGATTGGTTGCCGCTCTGGGATTGGCGCGAACCAATAAGCGCACTGCTGTCAGCGACGCCGTCACGTCACGATGCTATGTTGCCGTTGTTGTGGAGGAAAACTTCGCCTAGACCATCGCCGACCGGCGAACGCAGCTGCCATGCACCACACACACACACACACATTTGCACTTTGGATTTGATGATCAAAAAGGGAAGCGGGAATATGGGCTTTGAGGGATGGGAAAGTTGTATTTTCGCAATGTTGGTTGCGAACATTCACCCCCCGGGGAAGGCTCAGAAGCGTTGTCGGATTGTGGGTAATTTGACTCGAATGGAAGTGGGGCCAATTTAGATACTGGACGACGATATACACCGGCGACTGTTTGTACATCTGCCACGCGAACAATGGAATCGGCTCCAGGATATACTTTCACAATTTTGCCAAGCTTCCACGTTTGAGGTGGCATGTTATCCTCCTTCAATAATACCACTACTCCCGGGGTGACGTTCTCCGAATGTTTTGTCCACTTTTTACGGTTTTGTAGCGTATTCAAATACTCCCTGGACCAGCGTCTCCAAAAATGATCTCGCATCTGCTGTAGATGTTGCCAACGGGACAAACGGTTCACTGGGATCTCTTCTAAAGTAGGTTCCGGGATGGCAGTAAGTGGACGCCCTATAAGGAAGTGCGCTGGAGTGATCGCTTCAGGTTCTGTGGGATCAGTAGAGTGAGTGAAAAGAGGACGGGAATTCAGAATAGCTTCGATCTGGGTCAAAATGGTACAGTATTCCTCGTAGGTTAGGATGGACTTGTGTAGAGTCTTTTTCAGGTGTGTCTTGGTGCTTTTTACCCCGGCTTCCCAGAGTCCACCGAAGTTCGGAGCACGGGGTGGAATAAAATTCCATGTAATTTCTCGCAGCTGACAGAAATCATTCAATCTTCTCCTCATCTGATCTTCCTTGAACAAAAGATACAATTCGTGAAGTTCAGACCTTGCGCCAGCGAAATTGGTTCCATTGTCCGAATGTAGCTCTTCGACGACACCACGTCGTGCAACGAAACGATGGAGTGCTGCTATAAAAGCAGCCGCAGACAGATCCGAAACGACCTCCAAATGGATTGCCTTCGTAGTCATGCATATGAATAGCGAAATATAAGCCTTTACTAGCATCGATTTTCGCCCTCCTTGGCGAATGAAAATTGGTCCTGCGAAATCAACTCCTGATTTCGCGAAGGGTGCAGCAGGAACAACTCTCACTTCTGGAAGATCACCCATCGATGGTTGGAGCAATCTTGGATTAGTGCGGAAGCAAACAATGCAAGATCTGATAATCTTCCGAACAGTGTTTCGAGAGTTAAGTAGCCAGAATCTTTGACGAATCAATGATATTAAACCTGATGGCCCGACGTGTAAATGTTCCTCATGCAAAGCTCTTACGAGAGACTCGGTAATAGGATTTTTATCCGGTAACACTAACTGATGTTTAGCATCATAGGGCAGTTGGGAGTTTTCTAGACGACCACCAACTCTTAGAAGGTTGTTGCAGATAGCGGGACGAAGATTAGCAAGCCGACGAGACGATTGTCCAGATTTTAGAGCATGTATGTCACTTCGAATTCTGTATGTTGAATGTATCTCACTATTAATTCAAGGGAATATCTTAACTCAGGAATAGAGAGAGAAGATGAGAGGGTTCGCTCGGACCTCGGTAATTTGGCATTTCTAGCAAATTGTATTACATAACCAACAATTCGCTGAAGCTTTTGGAAGGAGCTTACATTGCTCATAAACGGAAGAATATCTGGACAAACAATACATAGGTGTTGCGATCAAAGCTGGCTTCCATTCGGGTAATTAATCATCGAGTTCATTAACTTGGTACCCAAGATTATAGAGGAACGGTGGTTCGATCCACCTCAAGTGGTTAGAGACCAGCTGTTCAGGAAGCTGGCCATGAGACACGATATCTGCTGGGTTCTCATCTGTGCGAACGTATTTCCATTGGGATTCCTTTGTTTGATTTCCTATCTCCGTTATGCGGTTGCGGATGAACAAATTTAGTTGGGCTGGTGGTTTCTTCAACCAAGCCAGAAAAATCTGGCTGTCGGAGTAGTATGTTATCTGCCGAAAATCCATCTTCAGGGCTGGAATAACCTTGCAGGCCAATCGAGAAAGCAAGAGTGCTGCACAAAGTTCCATTCTCGGAATGGTTATTCCCTTGATCGGTGCTATCTTGGACTTGATGCACACTAACGTAACCTTCCCGCTTTGAACTGAGACTGCACGGATGTAGAGACATGCGCCGTATGCCAGGTTGGACGCATCAGTGAACCCATGAATTTCGAAGAATACTGCGTTAGATTGTAACATGTAACTCGGAATTTGTGTCTGCTCAAATTGGTAGAGTGATTCACGAAATATTGGCCAATTTAGCAACACTTAATCTTTGAGCGCATTATCCCAATTCAACTGACTGACCCAGACTTGTTGCATTATGATCTTGGCTATCACGATTATGGGAGACACTAGACCGAGAGGGTCAAACAACTTTGCTATTTCGGAAAGAACCTGACGTTTAGTTGGCGGATGAGGATGGGCTGGAAAGGAATCAGGAACAAAAAGGAATACATCTTCCTTTGGATCCCATAGCAAACCCAAGGTTTTAATAGACTGGTTGATGTCCGCATCTTCGAAGGTTAGAAACTTTTCTCTTTCTTCTTCCGGTACTGTTTGAATGATGGCCTCTTGGTTGGCACACCATTTGTGGATTGGGAATCCACCGCTCTTCAACAATTGGGTCAGCTCCAAACGAGATCGAATAGCATCTTCAATAGTATCGGCTCCAGATAGGACGTCGTCCACATAGAAATCTTCTTCCACAATTCTAGCTGCGATAGGATAACGTTCAGCTTCGTCACTAGCCAACTGCTTCAGAGTACGAGTGGCGAGAAAAGGTGCGCTGGCTGTTCCATACGTGACAGTTGCCAATTCCAGTACTTCTAATGGATCAGTCGGTTCCTTCCTCCAGAAAATCCGTTGCAGAGATGTCTGTTCTCCATCAACACGAACTTGGCGATACATTTTAGAAATGTCCGCGGTAAAGGCATAGCGATGCCGCCGAAACCGCAAAAGGATCGAAAACAGGTCATCCTGGACAATTGGGCCAATCATCAAAGTATCGTTTAGGGAAAGACCAGAAGACTTTGCTGAGGCATCAAATACGACTCTGAGCTTAGTTGTTGAGCTCATAGGTTTTAACACGGCATGGTGGGGCAGGTAGTACGTTATTCAGTAGGTGTATCATAGGTCTCAAAAACACGCTGACAATGGCCGAGAAGCTTGTATTCATCAATGAACTGGCAATACATTTGCTTAAGCACTGGTTTTTCTTTAACTTTTGCTCAAGCATGAAAAAACGGCGAAGGGCAAGGGAACGGTTATTATTCAGGTTTGACACTGAATCCTTCAAGGGAAGTTGGACAATATAGTGACCACTGCTATCACGAATGGTTGTAGATTGATACGTTGCTTCGCATCGCTGTTCTTCGGTAGTCAACACTGGGGAGGATTCGATAGCTTCAAGTGACCAAAATCTTTCCATAGATTCAGCTAATGATTCAAGGATGACAGCATGACACTGTTGCTGATTTACTGGGGTTCCGTCATCAACAGTACCAGCAATAACCCACCCTAGGCGAGTTTCCTGGAGAACGGGAAGTTCATCTGAGATTTTTAGCTGACTAGGCAAAAGCAGCTTGAAAAACAGCTTGATTCCAATCAAGAGGTCTATTTCCCCGGGAGTGTGGAAGGCTGGGTCGGCGAGTGGTAGTTCAGATGGAAGAAGCCATGATTTAGTATCGAACTTACGGGACGGCATCACACCTGTGATTCGATCTGTTACGAGACAATCCAACTGTGCTTGAAAATCAGAATGTTTGGAACTAATCTGAATTTTGGCCATTTCCGAAAGAGTGGTTTTTCTTGCAATTTCGACCTTTGCGGGAAGGCGCGGTAGATTCAACATATTGATCAACTTTTTCGTCACCAGGTGCGCCTGGGACCCACAATCCAGAAAAGCACGGCATGGGTGCAATTTACCGTTGCTACCCAAAATATTTACAACAGCGGTCATCAAGAGACTGTTGTCAAGACAGAAATTCGCTTACTGAGCAAGTGGTAGCTACCGGAGAATTTTGGTTTATATCAAGAGCTTGGGCGGGTGTCGGAGGAATATTAAGGGGTTGTGCATTTACATGTGGTGCGGTTTCAAAGTGCAATAGTGTGTGGTGCTTACCTTGACACTTCTGGCAAGTGCGCGGGGAACTACAGGAACTACTCGGATGACCTTTTCGCAAACAGTTGTAGCACAGCCTCAGCTCTCGAACCTTTGCATGACGTTCAGGAATGGACATTGCACGGAAGAACTCGCACTTGAAGTTGGGATGTTCACCTTGACACAGTTCGCAGGTTGCATCGGAACTTCCAATGATAGTATACATTTTTGCTTGGGAATTTCTCACCGGGTTGGCAGGATTCTTTATTGGAACGGTTGGTCGCACGTTGATCGGACATTTCGATGATTCTTCGCAGCGTTCGAGGATGGCACACCGCTTCTTGAGAAAGGTTATGGTGTCATCGTAGGTTGGTATCGCCTTGTGTGGGATGGTTGCTTCCCACTCTTTTCGAGTATCCTTGTCCAGGGCTCCGGACACAAGGTTGACAACAAATCTTTCGGAGATTCCATCCAGCTCATCTTCGATCAGAACCAACCCATCGATGTGTCTTGTCACTTCATCGATAAGCTCTCGTAGCTCCTTCGGGTTTTCTCGGCTCATCCGCCGGAGGTTCAGCAGCCCTTGGATGTGGGTATCCACGATTACCCGTTTATTCTCGAATCGATCCTCGAGAATTTCCCATGCGTGTGTGTAGTTGTTGTCGTTTAGGGTGCGAGCGTCGATTATACCCGAAGCCGCTCCAACTAATGATCGTTCCAGATGGTACAATTTGATGCAATCCGAGTCGGTGGAGCATCGCATCACGTCAGAAAACATAGCCTTGAAGCGAGGCCAGTTCTCTGGTTTCCCATCGAAGGTCGGAATCGGTGCCCTCAATGGCTGCTGTTGAACGATGATTCGTGGATTTTCAGTAGTTGGCTGGTGTTGGGCAGCAGGAACAAAACGAGATGCTTGGGCTGCTCGTTCGACAAGAACACACGTCTCGTTGTAGTGGGTTTCAAAAACAAGGTATCCCTGGTCCTGCTCTTCGACTCTCTCGGGAGGGCACGCTGCCATGACCTGGTGATGGAGTGCCAAATACTCTTGGAAATGATTTTCCAGGTTTCGAGACAACACTTTCAGCTGAGCGGCATCATACTGTGCACCAGCCGCATCAGCCTCTTCGATCGCCTTTCGAATGCGAGTAACCTTTGCCTTTGCTTGGCCACGTAAGTGGATTATTGATTTCAGGTCCGGCATTTTCACTCACTTTTACTGGCGTGTGCTCCATAGGCATCGAAAAATAGTTCAGAATACGCCTTTGCTTTCGTCAGTCAAACACAAACACGACCGGACAAGTTTACTCAAATGTTCTAGAACTTTCCGGTATCAATCGCTTTCAGTTTAAGAGAGTTCACTTCACTGCTGTTTTCTTCGGACACGTCTGTGTCGCTATTAGCACTCGCGACGGTATAACCACGATGACGGGAACTATTAACGGATTCACTTCGTAGAACACCGGAACTGGAAACAAACTTTCCGTGGCCTTCTCACATATGCCGAGGAAAATTATTTTAATTAACTCAGTTTTGAAGTTGAGCTAATCACGGCTGGAATCGTCTAGTGGTTCGGATGAGCGGAACTGATCCATTCGGCTGATTGTCCACCACTGTCGCTAGGAGCGACGGAAAATGCAAGCTTGGATGAGCGGAACTGGACCAATCGGCTGATTGTCCAACACTGTCGCCGGGAGCGACGGAAAATGTAAGCTCGGATGAGCGGAGCTGGACCAATCGGCTGATTGTCCACCACTGTCGCCGGGAGCGACGGAAAAGCTAGCTCAGATGAGCGGAATTGGACCAATCGGCTGATTGTCCACCACTGTCGCCGGGAGCGACGGAAAAGCACCACGGTTGTGGTCTCCTATCCGGTTCGTTTGGACCAAAAAATGGTCGATCCTAGACCATTGCAGGAACTGGCGGATCCTTCGGATGAAGGTAGCCTCGATGAAGTGATAGCTCAACCTCGGAAGAAAATTATTTCTTTAACTCTGGTCTTGAAAAAGACCTTTGTATTTCGGCTCGCTTGGAGAAGGAAAAAAACACGATTTTAAATCCGCGATGTTTATTGCACAAAAGTGTGGACTGTAATCACAATGCTTGCTTAGGGCATCTATATTTATAGCTGAAATCCTTCTCTTCCGCTTCTCATCTGGACGGTGATTGGTTGCCGCTCTGGGATTGGCGCGAACCAATAAGCGCACTGCTGTCAGCGACGCCGTCACGTCACGATGCTATGTTGCCGTTGTTGTGGAGGGAAAACTTCGCCTAGACCATCGCCGGCCGGCGAACGCAGCTGCCATGCACCACACACACACACACACACACATTTGCACTTTGGATTTGATGTTCAAAAAGGGAATTGGGAATATGGGCTTTGATGGATGGTAAAGTTTTATTTTCGCAATGTTGGTTGCGAACAGTGTGTGTACAGGCATAGACGGTTCTGTGTTTTTTTTAACTTTTGCAGTGTTATTGTAAATCAAATAACTCAGAACTGGGAAGTGATCAAAGATATATCTTTTAGGTTTAGCAATGCAATCCCTAAAAATTCATATTCAGAAAAAAATTTAAAAAAATCTGGCGGATATTCGCTATTTAGATGTTCATTTTGTTTGATATATATGTCTATTGGTAGCTTGTGAATGGTGGTCATATTGTTTCCGCATCATAGGCAGGAGGTCGTAGATTCACGCCCAGCACCGTTCCATTCCTCTACTTCTTGTGTAGTTTCATATACTTGTCATTTCTAACAATTGCTATAACTGGAAATAGAGTCGATACAGTTTTCAACTTCTACTACATCCAGGGTTTTTCCCGCTTCTCCCGATAAATTTTGTCAAATTTTCCCGGTTTTTATTTAGGGGAAAGACGGCTTTGGCAGGTTTTGTTCTATTATTGGCAGGGGTTATTTGTAGATCAAATTTTATGGCCACAATGTACTTTGATATGCAAAGAATGTTTAGGCCAAATTTGAGCATAGTCAGACATAAAAACCCCTGCCAATAATAGAACAAAACCTGCCAAAGCCGTCATTCCCCCTATCTTGAAACAAATCTAATTCATCTTCGAAAGGAAACTGCTTGTTGAGAATATGCATTTATAACTGCAGCGCATGTTGCATCGTATTGTTAAAATATTTGCACGTTTGGAATTTTGCGTTACACATAACACATGGATTCTGCTGTAGCTCGCTATTTGTTCAAAAAGTGTTCAAAGGCCTTCCTCCGTTGAATTGGCAGTTGTTCAAATTTTAAAATAAATTATTGAACAAATCCAATGGGAAACACGTTTTTTGAAAAACATAAAAGTTCATGTCACTTTCTTCAAAATTCTATGTTATTTATCCAGATTTTAATTGATTTTTCTAATCGTAGTTATGTAGGCACCAACACCACATTTCTCATTAAAAGCTCATGACCTAGAAATAATACGTCTTTTCTAACCGAATAAGGGTTTTATATTATTTTGGTAACATCTTTTAGAATAAATGTTTCATTTTGGGCCCCTAGTGGAAGTCCCTACCGGTATTTGAGTATATGTATCAAATTGTACGTTTGATATAGGTGGAACTCACACAATTTCATAGATAAAAGTCTAATTTATGAAATAGAAATTTGATATTGGCATCAAGTGTTGATAAATCGCTAAGAATTCTAATTTTCTGAAATGAAAATATTCTTCGTTTTTGACAGTGTAACATATTTTGGACCCCCAAATGTACACATTTTGGACAACCCCAATTTAGTCTCTTCAAAGTCGAATTTCTAATTTAATTAAGCGATTTTTTTACATTTTTCCGTCGGTTTAGGGATCTATTCAATTTTTTTTACGAGGGTTACGATATTTACGTGGTTAATAAGCAACATAGAAAAAAAAATTGCGTTGTTAAAATCGAATGTTGCCAAAATCGAATGGGGTCTGTATTTGGAAATAATTTGGAGCACCGGTTAGACTTTTGATTATCTACATTGTACATATAATTATTTGATTGTTCATGATAGTAAATGTTTTTCTCGAATTGATTCCGGAAAAGGCACTATTTTTTATGTTTATTGAATTTCTAATCTCGTGCAATAAACCATTTAAAAAAATCAGCTAATAATTTTTTAAATTATTTTGATTTCCGTTGGCTTTACCTTGCCGTGTACATAGATATTATGGCACGTAACTTTGAGAAGATGGAGGAAGCCTACATCAGATTGAAGAGGGAAGCTAAGCGGATCGGATTAGTCATCAACACGTCGAAGTACATGATATGAAGAGGTTCAAGAGAAGACAATGTGAGCCACCCACCGCGAGTTTGCATCGGTGGTGACGAAATCGAGGTGGTAGAAGAATTTGTCGTCACTGGTGACTGTCGAAAATGATACCAGAAGAGAAATTCGGAGACGCATAGTGGCTGGAAATCGTACGTACTTTGGACTCCGCAAGACGCTCCGATCGAATAGAGGTCGCCGCCGTACCAAACTGACAATCTACAAAACGCTCATTAGACCGGTAGTCCTCTATGGACACGAGACCTGGGCGATGCTCGTGGAGGACCAACGCGCACTTGGAGTTTTCAAAAGGAAAGTTCTGCGTACCATCTATGGTGGGGTGCAGATGACGGACGGTACGTGGAGGAGGCGAATGAACCACGAGTTGCATGAGCTGCTGGGAGAACCACCCATCGTTCACACCGCGAAAATCGGACGACTGCGGTGGGCCGGGCACGTAGCTAGAATGTCGGACAGTAACTCGGTAAAAATGGTTCTCGACAACGATCTGACGGGCACAAGAAGGAGAGGTGCGCAGCGGGCAAGGTGGATCGATCAGGTGGAAGATGACTTGCGGACCCTCCGTAGACTGCGTGGTTGGCGAAATGCAGCCATGGACCGAGCCGAATGGAGAAGACTCTTATATACCGCACAGGCCGCTTCGGCCTTAGTCTGAATAAATAATATCTTGTTCAAATGTTCATTCTTCGCGAGGATAAACAATAAATAGTCCAAAGTGAGCGATTTTTCATTTGAATCTTGTAATAAGCGCCCGCGTCATAATTTCTATAACGTAAGGAAAACAAAAAAACCCAAATTTATCCACCGGTGGTGATGATGCCTTTCTCGATTCAATATGTTGAATTCGAATTGATGCTGTAAATGCAGTGCTTATTGCCTCCATTTTGGCGGTAAAAAGATTTGGTGCAATTCTAGTACGTTGCTTGAAAATTACTTACCGTGGGTTGCGCCACGTCTAAAATGATTAATGATTCAATGTGTATTTGTGTTTTTGTTGATTAAAAAATAAAAATATAATCCAAACTGCTTGATTTATTAAAAACAAAAACAATAGTGTCCAACTAGGAAATTTGCTCCGTCGAATGAAACCAGTTGCACTCAAATCTGTCAAGCACTTCTATATGAAACGCGTCTAACAAAAAAAAAATATGGGCTACACACATACACACTTTTGGAGTGAAATTATAGCCTTCTGGTACAACTTTGTTGTACGAGAAAGGCAAAAAGCGGAATTAAAATTAAAAAAAAAAACAGATCAATCCACCTAGCGTTGGTGTTGCCTTTCTCGCGCATTAAAAAAAATAAGAAAAACACATAAGAGAGGTCGAAATAGCACTTTAGGGGGATAGATTTTACTTTTTTCATCAATTCATATGCATTTGCGGTCATTTGAAGGCATTGCTGCAATCTTTGAAAAAAATTTTTTTTCCTTTTTTTTTATTTTTTTCCCAAGGGGGGACCCTTGGCAGAAAAACAATGTTTTTTCAATAACTTTGAAACGCAATGACCGATCGGGTCAATTTTGAATAGGAAACTAGACCGCAGGGCAGGCAACTGCACGATCACCTCTGAACGCTCAATCAAATTCTTGGGGGTAATAATCGACGATAAGCTCACCTTTGGTAGCCACGTCAATTACGCCTGCAAGCGTGCCTCCACAGCTATAGTGGCATTGTCCCGGATGATGTCCAATAGCTCTGCGGTTTATGCCAGCAAGCGCAAGCTTCTGGCTAGCGTTGCTCTGTCCATACTGAGGTATGGGGGGCCAACAGGGCCCGGCCCTGCGTATTAACTGCTACAGAACGAAGTTAGAAAGTACGTATAGGCTCATGTGCCTAAGAGTTGCGAGCGCGTACCGTACCGTGTCGCACGATGCACTCTGCGTCATCACCGGTATGATGCCTATTGACATCGTTATCGGTGAAGACATAGAGTGCTTTGAAATGCGCGGCACGAGAGGCATCCGCAGGACTGTCAGGTTGGCCTCAATGGTCAAATGGCAGCGTGCGTGGGACAGTTCCACTAAGGGTAGATGGACACATAGGTTGATACCGGAGATAGGTACGTGGGTCAAGAGGCGCCATGGAAATCACTTTCCACCTGACCCAGGTCCTTACAGGCCATGGTTGCTTCAGACGGTACCTACACCGGTTCGGACACTCGGCCTCGCCCGAGTGTCCGGTGTGAGATGGTTTAAAGGAAACGGCGGAACACGTGTTGTTCGTGTGCCCGGGTTTTCGCACAATGCGTGACCACATGCTTGCCACATGTGGTCTGGACACTACGGACAACCTAGTTCGGAGGATGTGTAAAGATTAAGTTGGCTGGAACGTCGTTTTATCGGCTATCGTCCAAATAGTCCCAGAGCTACACAGAAGGTGGCGCGTGGACTCGAGGGATGGCTAGTTCAGGCGCAAATAAGAGGTGGTCCAAGGGTTCGGAGTCGGCTTCATGGGTCATACCGGTGCCCTGTGGTCGAACTCGATCCTTTTATCGAACAAGCTGGCGTGTCATGCACTGGCCCCCCTTTGAAGCATTACTTTCTGGTTGTACCGAAGGGACGATGGGCTTGGCGGCAATGGAAACGGTTTAGCTGATCGGGGATGCAGTCCTGCCTCCCTCATTGGAGGTGGCCCCTAACCCAGCACTTCCTGGTCAACCCAGGATGTCTGTTGAGCAGATTCCCCCTCCATTGTTTAGGAAGAAAAAAAAACATACAGACATCACCTTAATTCGTCGAGCTGAGTCGATTGGTATATAACACTATGGTTCTCCGAGCCTTCTATCAAAAGTTCGGTTTTGGAGTGATCCTATAGCCTTTACGTATACTTTGTATACGAGAAAGGCAAAAAGGTGTCGGTATCCGACCACCTTTTTCGAAACGGCATAAAATCAACGCTTAACAAAACGCTTAACACAAAACGCTAACGCTTAACAACGCTTAATATTTTTTTTCCAATATATGAAATAAAACAAATCTCTCCACCAGTTACTAGCTTAGGGTAGAATGGGTCACCTAAGGCGAACCCCCAATGCC
Source organism: Armigeres subalbatus (assembly GCF_024139115.2). Classification (NCBI taxonomy): domain Eukaryota; kingdom Metazoa; phylum Arthropoda; class Insecta; order Diptera; family Culicidae; genus Armigeres; species Armigeres subalbatus. The sequence continues at coordinate 293,651,905 of NC_085140.1, read as the reverse complement.
TCAAAATAGAAACATTTTAATTAAACTTTTCAACGTGGATAAAAATAGCTCATAATGTGTAAGCCAGGGGTATGAAATAACAAAAAATCTACTTTTCATTTCATTTTGAGTCATTAAAGTAGAAGTCTATTTTTCTGTCAATCAAAAAATGCCGGGGCAAGATGGGTCAATCAGCGGGGCAAGGTGGGTCACCTTTGAATTTTGCAATTAATATTGTTTTTATTCACAATATTAAATTACACACAGATAGATAAGTTTAATGCCAATAATGTTATTGAATAAACAAGGATTTTAAAGCTTTGGATTAAAAAATGGCACTACATTTAAAAATGTCTGCAATTTCTTATGAAAACAAGCCGACCGAGTACTGCTTGTTTAAAGAAAAAAATATACATTTTCATTAACAAATTATCATCAATATGCTCAAAAGTAACCTAAAAATGTTTAAATCAACAATGAAAATATGTTTTGAATACGAACTATGTCCTTGAGTATGTGCTGACCCATCTTGCCCCATTTGCAAGTTCATGTTAGAATGTCTAATTTTCGATCAAATTTATTTATTTCAACGCAGTTAGTATAACATCGCCTACATAACTTATGATACTTTCACTATATTACTAAAAATGTTTAAATTTTAGATTGCTCGACGAGATTACACGTTTTATAGAAAGTGTGTTTCGCATAAGAAACAATGCTGGAAAATATTTTAGCTTGCCACACTCTACCAAAATGAAATTTCATCATCAAATCGAGTGACAATAAAGTAGAAACAAATTATTCCTTCTACAAAGTCATAATCTCCACATTAAAATGTATACGATGCTCAAAAACGGCCCTGACCTATCTTACCCCGTGACCCATCTTGCCCCGCCTAACCCTATGTCTATTGGCTTCCATTGGTATGCAAATATCACCACATTGTGCAATTCGACGAAAGTCATGGACCAAAAACAAAAGGGTGCCGACAACCGACTACGTTCCCCGAATACTTTTCATCTGCTTCAAGTTGTAGATATTAACACGTGTTGGTAAAGCTTATTTCATTCTCCAGCTCAATTTTTTACATCTTACTCAAAATTTCCTCCATTATCAATGACATTAATTTTTTTTTTAAATTAAAGTCAGAAAGTCAATATACGTCAATAATGACAAACTATTCAATTACTTTTTTAAAATAAAAAAAAATCGACGTAACATTAGAACAACAAGCCCTTAACTACCATGCAGAATGTTTGCTTTGGTTTTTAGGCCGTTCACTTTATATTGTTTATTTAGAAAAACTAGCTTCAAGTTATTTTGAAACGTATATTCGTGCTAGGTTTTCAATATATCATATAGCAGAACTGCTCTGGCGAACAAATCTATACAAATCCGATGGTGTTACTAACTTTGAGCAAACGGCTTAAAAACCAGACGTGTTGCCGGTAATGCGAGTAAACGGCGCAATTTTTGTTTTAGCTGAAATTTTGTAGATTTCAAACGGTTTTTTAATTAATCTCAATCTGCTGTTATAATATAACCATTTACGTATATCATTGATGTGGTTTTGGCAATGAAATGAGTTTCTACTTCAATAAATGAATAAAATTAGTCCCCTAAAACTTGAACCTCATTTTTCTCAGTTCAGCATTGTTGGTTTTTCGGCCCTAATCATATGTTGCTCGAGAAATGAGCAATAATCAATTTAATGAGCTTATCCAATTCTGAAATAATAAAACTATGTCCAGTGAAAATTTGACTCGTTTTGATCTGACATACTCAAAGTTATTAAACTTTTTACCTTTGCCGAAAAAAAGAATTGAGAACGCTAAAATGTTAAAACCTTTCTAAAATCCATATACATGAAGGAACTAACATCAAATGTTATTCAGATTCAATCATCTGTCTAACGGATCTGTTTACACATATCAGTGGTATAAAAATGTTATTAGGTTTCGAGTAACCTGGAGGGGATCATGTGTCCCCGGGGATCACGTGTGTCCAGTTTCCCCTACTGAAAAGTCAACAATGCTGAACCGAGAAAAATGAGGTCCAAGTTTTCTATTACTAATTCATTGATTGAAGTAAAAGATCATTTCATTGCCACAAATATGTCAATTCTATACGTAAATGGTTATATTATAAGAGTAAATTTAAATTAATTGAAAAACCATTCAAAATCTCCGAAATTTCAGCTAAAACACAAATCACGCCGTTTACTCGCATAACCGGTAACACGTCTGGTTTCTAGGCCGTTTTCTCAAAGCTGGTTATATCATCAGATTTGTTCAACCGTCTAAGACGAGTTTAGTACTCTCCATTTAATTCCACTACGTTTCGATAACTTACGCAGATACGCATTTCGACCTCAACTGTGAGGTCGTCTTCATTGTCTTGTACTTGACTCGACTTGAAGAAAATCAATGGATGTCAGTGTTGTAAGTCCCCCCCTCCAAAACCTAGGACGTCATTTTTGAATGACCCTTTATGTGTATGTTTTTCTTTGAACTCTGAAATATACAACCCGGGCATTAGAATATAAAATTGCAATTTGAATTTTATGTTATTCAGGCGGTTTAGGGTCATTTGGTCGAAGGACATTTCACCGAATGCCGTTTGGCCGAATTGTTGAAATCTGTTTTCTGGGAAGAATTGTGAATTGAAAATTTCCCGCTTCATGAAAAGCTTCCCCTTGCAGTCAAACCACAATGAGTCGATAGTGAATTAAAGGACGATCGACTCATTGAAATATCGCTATGTGGAATTATATCACCTTATTTGTTGCAGATCGCAAAATTGTTCTGATCTCTTCCAGGAACCACATTACATCTGTGTTATTCTCGGTCGCTCACGTCTGTCTTGACCGTCATGCGACAGCGGCCAAACTAACCTTTCGCATGACAAGCATTAATGATGGGAATTTCTGCTTTTTTTGTCTTTTTGAAGGCAAGACAATTTTCAAATGATTGGTGTGGGTGGATTTGAACAAATAACGATGACTTGTCGATAAAACGATATGTAATATTTACCTAATTATATTTAGGTATGTAGTAATAATATGGGGCCCTCCTTAGCTCTCCTTAGGCGGAATATGCATCAACTAACCATCAATGACACACATTATACTTGAAGCTTTTGACAAGCAGTTGTAATTGTGCGTTCGGTTAATCTTTTTTGGCACAAATTTGCCAAGGTATAAATATTTCTCGCATCAGTCCCTAGTAAGCGTTCGTTATTAGTTTTAGAATGTTGATCTTTGAGAAGTTGTTATCCATAGCGTAGCATCAAAGTGTAAACAATCACTAGGTCGTTGATGAAAACTAGTACAAATCGGCACAAATTAGATAAATAATGATTTAAGCTGCAGAAAGAATCATGAAATGAGATCTTCATGTTGCATCGAGGCTTATGGACAATGTGTGCAAGGAAGCCATACATGCTGTCTTTAGTGTACTTGGTTCTTAAGGTGACTCGGGGAGACACTAAACACCGTGTTATTTTTCCTATCTATGGCCCTTTTCTAGCATTATCACCTCCCAACTTTGAAGCGGAATATTTTGGTTTTTAGTTGTTTGTTGTAACTGTAAATGTATCAGCATGTAGATTGCAAGTAAGCACGCGCCGGTGATACTTTTTCAAAATCATATTTCTTGTAGAAAAAAAGTTAAGCATTCAATGATGAAAATGATGACGATTTGATGATTGTTAGTGTTTCCCGTGTCACCTTAATAGGGAACAAGTCCCCTTCGAATGCAACTTGTTGCGAGTAAATCGGTTGAGGATTAGTACTTGAAACGTAAGTTAAACGTTTTACGCGTTTTTGATCTAAATAAGTCGTATTTTGACCATAACTTCCAAGCCCGATCTGTCAATTTTTCAATATGGAACAATGGGACAGGATTCTTCATCGAATGGAACTTGTTGCGAGTAAACCGAATAAGGATAAGTACCTAAAAATGAGCTAGATTGTTTGCGACTTCTTGCTCATAGTATAATCTCGTATATGTAACATACGAGAAAGGCAAAAATGTCAATTTGTTTACAGGTTTGTCCTTTTTGTAGATTCAGCTAATTTGATGACGAGGTGGCTCAAAAATGCTTTCCTGTTTCCAAGTTTGTTTGAATTGTTTGAAGTTTGCTCAAATTGTAAAGTAGCATTTACTAAAGAAATTCCTACATAACACGTTCATTATTACGCACGCCTAGAAGTAGGGCCAATTAACCTTGAGGAACAAATAGTTAAGGGTGGCCACTCAAATTCCGTTTTCAAATTCTCGGTTTTTTCCCGGTTCAAATTTTGAAATTTTCCTGGCTGAGGCATATCGATATAAGAAAAGGATCCACGAATGGTGCATGTTAGGATTTATTCAAAAAATCCAACACCGTGGAAAAATATAGCAGAAACAAAGCTGCCATATGTATATGATGGCGTTTATAAAACATTCTAATAATGCCCTGTAAATGAGATAGCTCTTCGTTTTAGATTCAATTCCAGAGTTCCAAAAACTTGGGAGGATCAGGACAAGACAAGAAATGTTTAACACAAAACTATTACCAAAGCTCGTTTCACATAATCCGCGTAAAAACAAATCCCGGCGTGTATACATCCACATTCACTTGAGCTTACATTATTGAGTTTTGCAGCCTGTCACCGCAGCTGCTAGTTTTAAGTAAAAACAAATATTTTGGTGAAAATACTGCAAAAGCTGTGTTCTATAAAAATATGGTTTGGGACTTAGCAGCTATTAGTGCAGTGCAAGTCTTGTCCAATAGCATATTTTCCAAAGTACCTGATGTTCACTTTTTCAGTTTGATTGAATTGGTTACGAATGAGTCTATTCTTGAAAAATGACAAAAGAAGACCATAAGATTAAGATGGGATCTCATGTACCAAAAAGTATTAATAAGAAAGCTCGTCTTAGACGGTTTAATACATTCCACTAAACAAGCTTAATATATTTTTCTGACAAAAGAAGATTCAGAAAAAGAAATGACAGATTTACTTTTTAAAAGATTTACTTTTTAAAGTAAATAAAGGCCCAATTGTCCAAAAAAACCTTACTACCATAGTGCGTTCATCTGACTCCGGGGGCTATTTTGAATTTTTGATTTTCGAAAAAAAATCTAATTTGAAACAGAAAGTTGTTTCAAATATCAACAAGACAGCCGAATGGTGATCATGGCAATTGGATAGTAATTTACGTCATAGTTTGTTCCAAAATGTCCAAAGCAGCCCTCGGTTTATGAAAAAAACCCTCACGACGATAATCGGTTTTAACAAATATTGAAAAAGAAAAGCCAAAAATACTACAAAAAAAAAATATATATATATTTTTCTAAAATATTTGTATATAGTAGTGGAATGTTGATAGATATTTCATGGCTTTTATCGGTGAGATAAACTAGCTGAGCTCAAAGTGAAAGGGAGCATTGTTTTTTACAAAGAACAATGATGTGCAGAATCAAAAGTTATCGCAAGCGAGCGGCAAATATGAAATCGAATTATATTATTCTATCTACTTTTAATTAACGACTGGAAATATTGTTGCTGCAAGGATATGGCTTTTTCAGTCTCTGGGTTGATCGAATCGGCTATATTTTGAATTACTTGACGTTTCGGCAGGGTTTATTCTGGCTTTTCAGAGGAGAATTAGCAGTCAACCGTTTTTCGTTTTGTACACATATTTTACAAAACCAAAAACGGTTGACTGATAATTCTCTCTTGAAAAAGGCAGAATACATCCTGCTGAAACGTCGGACAATACAAAATATAGCCGTTTTGATCAACCCAGAGACAGAAAGCCATATCCTCGAAGCAATATTATTCTACAATAGAAGTAAGCAGAGGGCCATTGTAGAACACAACACGGAATTGAAATGCTATTTCACCTAACGTCTACCCAGGAGCGACTAGGCTGATAGTACTTGTGATCATCCCGTGCATTTGCAGTGCGTTGGTATGAAAATCATTTTTAATTTGTGTCACTGTAGGCTTGTAAAACAAATGAAGTTTCTGTCTTCATCAACTCAAGGGTACAAAATTTAGTTTGGTCAAAAATGAACACTTCATATAAGTAGCTGCAAAATGTTTACGTTAAGGTAAGGCAATTTAAATACTTTGGAGAAAAGTTCTCTAACTTTCCATTGGTATTCATATCACTGCATCATACTGACTAGAATATATAATCTGTAATTTGAAATCTCTGCTGCATATGCCTGAATAAAAATTCTATTAAATTATCACCGTATGTTACTTTTTGGAAAACACTTTTATAAGTCCTTGCCAATATTTTTGCCAGAGCCAAAAATTATCGATTTACAGCGGATTTCAATCATATCGTTCAACAAATCACTTTCCATTTTTCGTGGAACCTTCAAACATTTATAAGCCCGTCAAGGGATTTGTTGGGATTTAAAGGTTTTTTATAACTTTCTTTCATAATAATCGAATAATTTCTCATTCTCTTACAGACGTACAAAATCAACAAAGAGCTTTCAACGATTAATGCACTACCATATTTTTCCTACATTTTCAAAGGATTATTACAAACAATCGAGAATCTTTAAAAACTATCAAAAAATTCCAGAAATTTTCCCACCCTTCAAACATTCCTAATTTTGCTATTTTATGGAAATATTTAAATTAGCACGCTGAACATTTTGAAATTAATTAACAATTTTAAATTCAACTGAATTCCCGGTTATTTCCCGGTTTTTCCCGGTTCTAACGAATTCCCGGTTCTCCTGGTTTTCCGGTTCAGTGGCCACCCTGCTAAGGAATCCACGAATTCCGACTTAATCAAGCAAGTTTTATAGCGGAATCAATTTCCACTGAATATTTCCGAATTCTTTCTTAAACCGCTCTTTGATAAATCGTTTATGCGCAAGTCATAACTTCAATTTCTATTCCCAGGGTATAAGCATTTAGATCCTGTCATAAAACGCGTAGACTGCGTGGTTGGCAGCGTGTAGCCATGGACCGAGCCGAATGGAGAAGACTATTATGAACCGCACAGGCCAATACGGCCTTAGTCTGAATAAATAAATAAATAATAAAACGAGTTTGGTATCATTTCATTCAATTCCACCATGTTTTGAAAACTTTACATGTTTTTACTCGTATTTGACTCGACTTTTTAGTATTAAGATATTCATTATCGATAACCAGCTTTGCCGAAACTCACCCTAAACCGCGCCAGCCGCTTCTTCCAGGATCTGATACCGGACTGCCACACCAGGTGCAGCACTTCCCGGTCGTAGTTCAGGTGCCATCCTTCGTGGGTGATCGAGAAGGAAAATGCAACAGCTGAATGGGCTTCAGCCATGGCGCCCGGCCGTTCTCAGAAACACTTGGCAGCAAACACTTTGTACTAATCTTCTACACTTCTCTATAATTGCGTCAACACTTTCCGACGAGAGATTGCATTCGCAAATTTTATCTCACTAATCCACCCCAAATGCCGACAGTGCGTCGGAGAGACACTTCTTGTTCACTGTTTCTTCCCAGCTTAGCGTTATCAATATAGAAGGTGAATGTTTTCTTCTGTTTTCGACGAGAGCAACTCTGAAATGTGGAAAAAACAAAAATAAATGAATTAGATCAATTTGGGTCACTGAAGTGTGGCTGCGTGCGATAGTGCTAATGATAAGGAATGTGTCATTGTCGAAATCAAAATTGTAATCTGAGCACGGTGTGAGCAACCGATAAGATTGCGGACGGTTCTTCTAGTGATTGGTTCAGATTCATAAACGGCGGAAAATATGTGTTTTTCTGTCACTGCACCGCGTGTAATCAGCGACGTGGAAAGATTTACAATGGACAAAATGCTATGAATAGAGGCACGTAATTATATGATTACAGAAAGGCAAGTAGATTACATGCATTCTACTTTCGGAAGAATCGAATTCATTGTTTGCTTGAAAATGACTGTCAATAATGTTCCAGTAATATCTATTCTAGCTCAAGGGCCACGCGAACCGCATGGTTTATATTAGTTGAGTAGGAATACGTCACTAATAACTACTTCACCTGGCAGCTGTTTTGTTGGTGTATTGTTATTCGAGGAAGAGCGGTTTTAAACAAACATCAACATTGATAAGACAGGATGGTAGCACGTGAGAACTTCTGAATTGAAAAACGTGCTTCGCTTTCATAAACAGGTCACCAGGAAGAATGAGCGATCGTCGATTTACTCAATCGCACATGTCATTTGCGTATTTTAAAAGTGCAAAGGTGAGAAGATTATCAGGCAGCTTATACCACAACTTATTTTGAGTATTTTTATAATTATTTATTCAAACTAAGACCGTAGATGCCTTTGCCGTACATTAAAGTTGGCTTGCCAGCATGTAATTTGAAAAAAAAGGTAAAGTCTAGGGTAAAATTGAATTACTAAAATTAATTTAGCATTTCATTTATTATACTAAGTTAGAGTCGTTCAGAAAATCTATATTGCTGCACTACCCACATTCGTTTTTTTCTCATTGTCTGAGTGGCCTCCCAAAAATTGGAGCCTATCAGGACAAACACTGACTGAGCACAATTCGTTTTAAGTTTCCATGGATATTAAGCCTCAAAACCCATGGAGTCAAAACCATATGAAATCGTCGATGTCTCAATGCGCTCTATAACTAATGCAAGAAAAAAAAAAATCAAAAATCACTTCAACAGAAAATAAAAAATAAAAAGGACAAACCCCTAGATCGGAGAACCAAATTTGTGCTCAAATAAATCGAATGTCCTAATCATTCAGTAAATGACAGTCATTACTCTTACAACTGTGAACAAAATTTTATAAACTCAATAATCACATTATTTTGCAAAATTGAGCCCTGTTTTTCATGCAGATTAACATGATTTAATGTCCTGCTAAGACAGTTTTAGAATATAGATGTTGGCGACGATTTTGAAGGACTTTTTAAGTTACCAAGGAAACAGTCAATATAAATAATCGATTACTCGACGTTAGGTTTGAAGAAGTGTCTATCAAGACGAAAATATAGGCCAGACTCGATGATCCGGAGGCTAGATTAGATCATCTAATTTAGATGTGACTCGATTATCTTTAAAAAATGAGCCATTATTCGGAATCCGAAGAAAATATCGATTCTGTTTATTTTCCCATGAACAAATAGTATAATATGACAGAAACATCAACATCAACTATCATTACAAATGAACAATCGAGTCGGAAATGTAGGGTAGTTCACCAAAAATTGAACTGCTGAACTCTTTGTCTATTGTTGAACGCACATGCATTTTCTATGGGTGTTCAACAATCTTCTTTTTAGGCAAGATTTTTAACCCCTATTAGTTATAACAAAAAGCAAAACCTGCAAAACTAAATGAGGAGTCTTTCATTCAATTTCTTTCAAGTAAGATGCGTAAGAACTAAGTTCTCCAAGCTGCAAATATTAGCTGCGTGACAGCCTTGACCATCACAACCACCAGCCCGATCCACTTTGTGAACCATGCTCAGAGCAACAACGACGCACAAGATACATAACACTCGTCGGTTACCAATGCCAGCGGCCTCAAACTTTAATTTCAAGGCAAAGGCTACGTGCCCAACAACAATCATTTCTAGTGCTCCACTCGCCACTTGCCAATACGGTTAGGAGGCATCGACAGGCGACCAAAGACCGCGCGAATGACGGACCATTAGCCGCGCCGCGCCGTACCGGTTGACCATATGCACAAATTGTAAGAATGTGAGAAAAACTACTGTTGGATCGGTGGTGTTGCTTTGCTATTCGGTGCAGCTTATTTATCCTACAACGATGAATTGAAACGACCTTGACGATCGGCAAGTTTCTCTTCTGTTTGTTTTTCTACTCTATTTCTTTTTTCCGATGTCCGGTTCCGTTGGGTGGAATGGGTCGAGTTTTCGGATTTACTTTGAATTAGATAATTTCTACGCCACTACCATTTCTAGCTCTACAAATGACAACTTGCGTCGCAGCCAAAAATGACAGTTGTGCGTTGCTTCTTGGATGATGTGCCCTTGAGTGCATTTAGTTTTGGATCCCGGGAGGCTTGTCCTCAATAGAGTTATTGCTTCTGGGTTGAGGCATTTGTATCCATTCTAACCCTACTTTCAACAATAGGGGCGGTTCCTTCATCAGTGCTGCAAACTACCTAGAAAAAACTTTATAAAAAGTAGTTACATGGGAATTTGAAAAGGCATGATACAGGCATACCTCGATTATATGGACTTTTTCGATGCAAAAAAGTCCATATAATCGAATTTTCCATATAATCGAAGCAAAAAAAAAATCTCAAAATGTTTTTTAAACTATGAAAATAGTTTTAATACAATAAAAGAAAATATCTATTTATTGCCTTACAGTGTAATCCGCATGTTTGGGCCCATTTTATGATGATTCAGAAAATTTTGATTTTTTTATAAGATCGTAACCGTTTTTAAGTCGCTAGTTTGCAAACCGTTTTAAGATTAAGTTAGGAACCAGTTCATTGATTTGATAGGCTCAGTCGTGTATGACAATTTGCGGAGCCACAATTCTCAAGTATCCTCATCCGGGCGTTTGACGTTGAAAACGGTCTTGCGTGGCGTCACGCTCGGTTTTTTTGTTATGGAGCATCTTTCGGATGGCCAGAGTTTCGCGGTATAGAGAAACAGAAGTAATAAAGACTTCATCAAGCAATGTGGACACAAAATTAAACTTGTTAAAAATTATAAATACAGTGTACGGAGAGCTATATGTTCGCTTCAAAAACAAACTTTATATGGAAGCACTGGCACTTATCCATATTCATTTTGATAGCATTGCAATTGAATTCGACGGAGATTTTTTCCCATTGTCTCCTATTGGAAATTGGCCGGATCGGACTATGGGCTCTGATGTTATGGCCTAAATACTTTATATGCAAAACCGCCTGTAAACAATCACACTTGTCTGACACTTTTAAACCGATCCGCTTGCAACAAGTTGCGGTTGATAGGGATTCTTACAATTATTTTAAATGCATGTAAATATGGATCCTCAGTCCCCTATCAGTGACATTTTTTACCAGTGTCAATTGCATTCACACCTTCAAAGTGGATATCAAGTTTTATATTTTGGACTATAAACCTGAGTGCTTTTGTTATTGGGAGTCAATTTCTAACTGAACAACGGAATGAAAAGCTGGACACCGTAACCAGAAGTCACGGTTATAATGATTGGAAAATCTAGCTGAGCATATTCTTGATTATATTGTCGCAATTGAATCCTTCCTATCAATGTAAATTCTAATCTAATCTAATCTAATCGAACACAAACGCAGCCAGTACAAAGAAAGCATCCTGGAATACTATTGAGTTAGATAACGCCCAATAATTTTCTTGTCAATATTGAGGCTCACAGCATACCAGTGGTATGACATAAACTTCAAAGCAGCCAGGCCCACTGCGTTGTGTTTGCCGCAGAGATGATTTTTTCGAGATGTATCGTGTTCAAGTAGTCACTTCAACATGATACATATCACGAATCTACAGGGGTTGAAGGATGCGTGGACATACCGTACCATACGCACCGCGTTCTTTTTAAGTTCTTATTTTGGTAATTGTATATAAATAAATATGTAGTGAAATGAATAACATTATGATAAGAAATTTTATCAAATTTTATATATATTTGTAGAATACAACGTCAACTAGGAGCCGAAGTTGATTCAGGATGTACATCTCTTGTAGAAGAAGCTGGAAATTGTAAAGAATTTATTTATTATTTAGAATGTCATATATCAGATAGCAGTTTATGTGCCAGGAAGTCGTCTACGTAAAGGTTACATGGCAGGTTGTGAAGCTTTCCTTCCTGGGATGTTTTATAGTGGGCTATGAAAATGTTAAATGAGTATGAAGGTACATAATACAATAATATAAATATATAAAAGCATAAAAATATGATTTTTTTAATATGAAAATAAGAAACATAAAAATATAGTGTAATAATAGAATAAAAATTGCTATATGAAAATTTAAAAAAATATGAAAACATGAAAATAAAAATGAAGATACAAAAATATGAGTACATAAAAACATGAGAGTATGATAATATTGCAAATGTTAAAATATAAAATGTGATATTAAAGTATTAAATTTTGAGAATATGACAATATAAAGATCTGAAAATAAGATAATATAAAAATATTAAAACACAAAAATATAGAAAGATGGAAATATGAAAGCAGAAAAAATAATATAATAAAAATATAGAAATATGTAAATATGCTAATTAAATTATAACAACATGAAAGCATGAAAATATAAGAAAGGCAAAAAATTAAAATATGAAAATTAAATATTTCAAACTACAATATGAAAATATGATATGAAAAAATGCAAATATATGAAAATACAAAAGTATAAAAATATGAACATATACAAGTATAAAAAATGTGAAAGCATAAAAAAGGCATCATAATGTATATATAAGTATAAAATAGAAAAATATAAGAGTAAGGAAAATATGATAATATAAAAATATTATAATATGAAGGTGTAATAATATGAAATTATATAAATATGAAAATACAAAAATATAAAACATAAAATATCAAATTTGAAAGTGGAATGTTAAATTTAAAGAGATATGAAACTATGATAATATTATAACATAATAATATGAAAATTTTAAGACACAAAAATAATAGAATGTAAAATATAAAATTATAAAAATATAGAAATTAAAAAAATAAAATGTAAAAATATGAAAAATAGTTATAATGAAATATGAAAATAAGTATAATAAAATATGGAAAATAAATATATTACGAATATATAAAAACACGAAAGCATGGCATTGCTCCGGTATATTTCGTGGACTAGAAACTAGTGATACTCATGTTTCCTTTGAAATCTCTGTTCAGATTGCTATCAGAAATCAAGGTGGGTGTAATCTATAATTTCAATCTGTGACAAAAATCCTTCCTATCAATGTAAATTCATCATTAAATTGAAAAAACTCTTGCTGCCAGCACCATTGGTAATTTTCTTTAAACAGCAATTCATTTAAGAACTGCTAACTTCGTTTCCGATATACAATTTCTCTGTCTGCCTTTAAGCATCAGTATACACCCGATTCTTTTTTTACACGGGGGATGCGTTCCGTGTAAAAAAAGTTTTATGATTTCTCGATGAATCATGCAAAATGGAGCAACTTTGCAAAAAGTTTGTATGGGATTTTTTATACACGGCCGTGTAAAAAAAATTCGCGTGAAAACAGAATCGGATGAATTCCGCAAGTTTTGTGCTGAACGAACATGAATATCGTTTTCTTTTATCAGAGATCACCTAAAATACGTGTTATCTTTCCCCACAGATTTGTAAGGACGTGGCCGTGGCTTTTGTTGATGAGTGAAATACACAATTACAATGAAAGTTGCAATGTAAAAATGGTGAATCAATCTTAGCAGCGGACCATATGATTTAGTATGCGCTTTCATATATAGCTTCGAAAACATGCCATACTGGTCCTAATTTGCCCCACACAGATAGAAAAATCCACTGAAATTTACGCTGAAAATCATGCACATAAATGGAACGTCATTATTAGCGTACTTCCACACGAGAAGTAGCCTAAATGTATACAATAATTGACGTGAATCGTCGATATTGCATACAAGTTGTACGCAATATTGTTATGAAGAGGGCCATTTCAGCGTAGAATAGCGTTAATTTCCGCATGTCAAGTTTTACGCGCTGTTTATTTTTCATTATTTTTTTCTGTGCAGTGTACCTTAATAAATATAGAATCAATGTAAAATATGACGTGGAATATTCAACAGCTTTTTAAACTCCCAAAACACGAAAAAAAATTGAGCTGAAAAAAATGTCCATATAATCGAGGTAAAAAGTCCATGTAATCGAGGGTCCATATAATCGAGGGTCCATATAATCGAGGTATACCTGTATAGGAAATTTGAGTTAAACTGCCTCTAAAACGTGATCAAGATTATTCAGCCCAACAATTCTCGCTTAACTTTCCAAAAGAACCTAAGTAACATTTTTTCATGATTTAATTTGAATACTGCAGTCAAAAGCTTTCATGTTGTTCTGTTGATTGCGCTATTCAAATTAATTCATGAAACAAATGTTACCTAGGTCTTTGAAAAGTTAAGCGAAATTCTTGATCTGTGGTAAAAATCTAGATAGCATACTTATTTTGCATGCTTTAAAAATTAACCTCTTAAACAAAGAATTTTAAGAAAAAAATCTTTAATTTTTGTTTTATACTAAAGATGTACTTCATTTCCTATACCACACCGTGTGAAATTTCCATGAATCTACTTTTTCTCTCGATGACAGCTGGCGGTCTTCTCCTCCCTTATTATACAACTGTTGGTATTGTTATAGAGAGCAACAAAATTATGTGACTAGTTAGCATCGAATAGATATTCAAAAAAAATCTTTCTCTGATCAACAATTCTGCACCTTTGCTCGAAAGATTGATAATAATCGCTTCATATACTTATTTTAAAACAAAACTTTAATATTCTCATTTGCAGCTGTTTTTGTTTTGGAATCGGTAGACGTGATGTCTAGACCGATAGAACCGTTCTTGATTCGAAACCAGTTGACTAAGACTGTTATTATGGAACATCATGATGCAGTATGTTAAACCAGAGCCAATTGAATAAACTTCATCTCGATTCTTGATGTTTCTCAAATATATGTCCCATTCTCATTTCCATTCTTTGTTGAATGTTTAACTGGTTCCATATCCGCAATACTGTACAATGCGCATACACAGAAAATAGGACTGCAATATTGAAAAATCAAGAATTCTTAATTGATAGTGCCAGAAGGTTAACTACGGTTCGTAGTCGCCGTTTAAGTCACGTTTTACATACAGCAATCAACTTCTCAGGCGTAATTATTTGTGCACTTACTTTCGCAGCGCGTCATAAAGAATCAAGTTTTTTGCCTCTATGCTAACTATAGGTGACTGCAGTTCCATAACACGAATAAAGCCGTTGTACGCCTTCCTGATTGTTTGGATTCCGCTGGCACATACTATGTAATAGAAGTTAAAGGGTAAAGTCTAGATCGTGGCAATAGGTTGAATAGTGCATTGTGTATTGAAAAAGTGTATTCTAAACGGAGAGCAAACATGTAAAACTGAGACCGTAATGCGACCGAACTATAGTTGCAAAGAAACATCGACATAGAAGCAACAGCTGTAATAGGGGTGGTTCACCTTCATCGTTTTTTTATAGGCTCGCTCTTTTGTTGAACACTATTTCAATCTTGAAAGTCCGTTCCGGCCTGTCCATTTTTTCACCCAATAATGTTGGTGCGGTTTAGTCTGAGATGTAGAGAGATCATAAAATGCAGACAGAAGGTTTTCTTTTAAAGATAATTGAATTTTGTAGTCGCCGTATGGCTTGATTAACTTGCTTAAATCAGTATGTACCTAAATTATATCGATAATGATCAACTTTTATGATAAAGAATGGCAATCAAAGATCTTTTTCTTTGTCTTCAAATTACTCAACTGTGGAAGTGCTTAATGAACACTAAGCTGCGAGGCGGCTCTGTCCCAGTGTGGGGATGTAATGCCAATAAGAAGAAGAAGAAGAAATTACTCAACTAGTTAACGAATTGATGATTTTTTCCTCATAACGATGCATTGTAATTTTGCAATTTTTTGATTTACCATACCATGACTGCGTACAGGGTTTTAAAACGACTAAAATAAAAACTAACTTTCAAAAATTTGAAGTTTCCCATAAAAAAAGGAAATTGTCAATGAAGAAATCTGGGCATAAGCAATAAATAAATATACAATTTCCCTAAATAATGCAAAATTTTCGTAAACAATTAAGAATTTTTTACAAAATAAGAATAAATTAGCACTTTTAAGAGCAAAAATTGCAATAATAAAAGAAGAATTTTCCAAGAAGAAATTAAAATGTTTCATTCAAAATATACAAAATTTCCATAAATCTCATTTCAAGAGGCTCGGCAGCCCCCTTTCAAGAGGCTCGGAAGCCTTCTTTCAAGAGGCTCGGAAGCTTCCTTTCAAGAGGCTCGGAAGTCTCTTTTCAAGAGGCTCGGAAGCCTCCTTTCAAGAGGCTCGGAAGCCTCCTTTCAAGAGGCTCGGGAAGCCTCCTTTCAAGAGGCTCAAGCCTCCTTTCAAGAGGCCTCGAAGCCTCCTTTCAAGAGGCTCGAAGCCTCCTTTCAAGAGGCTCAAGCCTCCTTTCAAGAGGCTCAGAAGCCTCCCTTTCAAGCAACTCAGAAGCCTCCTTTCAAGAGGCTCAGAGCCTCTTTCAAGAGAGCTCAGAGCCTCCTTTCAAGAGGCTCAGGCCCTCCTTTCTAGAGGCTCGGAAGCCCCCTTTCAAGAGGCTCGGAAGCCTCCTTTCAAGAGGCTCGGAAGCCTCCTTTTAAGAGGCTCAGAAGCAGTGGTGCAATTTATCAACAATGCCTGCTGAGTGTGATTCTTTTGTTTTGTATTTTTCTCTGCTCCTCTTCGCCTGTGATGGTGTCTTTCAGTCAGTAAGACAAAGCAGGAGTAGATTAGCTTACTCAGTTTGCCTACAGCGGGCTGAAGCTGGTGATCACTTGGCACAATTTTCTGTCATTGTCTTTCAAGTGATAGTATTCACCCATGCATTTATATAGGGCCGTCGCATTCACGCAGCAGCGAGTGAACTGAATGGACTGTCACTGCGGGCTGCGTGTGCAATGAGAAGAGAGGTCTTTTGTTTACTCTTTCTTTGATTGTTGCTGCTAACCATTTTCAGTTTTCACTGTTAGGAAGTGAGTGTGAAGAGGATATGGTATCAATTTCAACAAATTTCAGTCACTGAGATTGAGAATTCGCACCACTGCTCGGAAGCCTACTTTCAAGAGGCTCAGATGCCTCCTTTCAAGAGGCTCAGGAAGCCTCCCTTTCAAGAGGCTCAGGCCTCCTTTCAAGAGGCTCAGAAGCCTCCTTTCAAGAGCTCAGCCTCCTTTCAAGAGGCTCAGAAGCCTCCTTTCAAAGAGCTCAGGCCTCCTTTCAAGAGGCTCAGAAGCCTCCTTTCAAGAGGCTCAGGAAGCCTCCTTTCAAGAGGCTCAGAAGCCTCCTTTCAAGAGAGCTCAGAAGCCTCCTTTCAAGAGGCTCAGAAGCCTCCCTTTCAAGAGAGCTCAGAGCCTCCTTTCAAGAGCTCAGAAGCCTCCTTTCAAGAGCTCAGAGCCTCCTTTCAAGAGGCTCCAAGCCTCCTTTCAAGAGCTCAGGCCTCCTTTCAAGAGCTCAAAGCCTCCTTTCAAGAGGCTCCAGAAGCCTCCTTTCCAAGAGCTCAGAAGCCTCCTTTCAAGAGCTCAGAAGCCTCCTTTCAAGAGCTCAGAGCCTCCTTTCAAGAGAGCTCAGGAAGCCTCCTTTCCAGAAAACTCAGAAGCCTCCTTTCCAAGAGGCTCAGAAGCCTCCTTTCCAAGAGGCTCAGAGCCTCCCCTTTCCAAGGCTCAGAAGCCTCCTTTCAAGAGCTCAAGCCTCCTTTCAAGAGCTCAGGAAGCCTCCTTTCAAGAGCTCAAACCTCCTTTCAAGAAGGCTCAAAGCCTCCCTTTCAAGAGGCTCGAAGCCTCCTTTCAAGAGCTCAGAGCCTCCTTTCAAGAAGGCTCAGAAGCCTCCTTTCAAGAAGGCTCAGAGCCTCCTTTCAAGAAGCTCCAAAGCCTCCTTTCAAGAGGCTCAGAGCCTCCTTTCAGAGGCTCAGAAGCCTCCCTTTCAAGAAAGCTCAGAAGCCTCCTTTCAAGAGCTCAGAGCCTCCTTTCAAGAGAGCTCCAGAGCCTCCCTTTCAAGAAAGCTCAGGAGCCTCCTTTCAAGAAGCTCAAGCCTCCTTTCAAGAGGCTCAAACCTCCTTTCAAGAGGCTCAGAGCCTCCTTTCAAGAGGCTCCAGAAGCCTCCTTTCAGAGGCTCAGGAAGCCTCCTTTCAAGAGGCTCCAGAGCCTCCTTTCAAGAGGCTCAGAGCCTCCTTTCAAGAGCTCAGGCCTCCTTTCAAGAGGCTCAGGCCTCCTTTCAGAGGCTCAGAAGCCTCCCTTTCAAGAGGCTCGGAAGCCTCCTTTCAAGAGGCTCAGAGCCTCCTTTCAAGAGGCTCAGAAGCCTCCTTTCAAGAGGCTCGGAAGCCTCCTTTCAAGAGGCTCAGAAGCCTCCTTTCAAGAGGCTCAGGCCTCCTTTCAAGAGGCTCAGAAGCCTCCTTTCCAGAGGCTCAGGCCTCCTTTCAAGAGCTCAGAAGCCTCCTTTCAAGAGGCTCAGAGCCTCCTTTCAGAGGCTCAAGCCTCCTTTCAAGAGGCTCAGGAAGCCTCCTTTCACAGGCTCAGAAGCCTCCTTTCAAGAGGCTCAGAGCCTCCCTTTCAAGAGGCTCAGAAGCCTCCTTTCAAGAGGCTCAGAAGCCTCCTTTCAAGAGCTCAGAAGCCTCCTTTCCAAGGCTCAGAAGCCTCCTTTCAAGAGGCTCAGGAAGCCTCCTTTCAGAGGCTCAGAAGCCTCCTTTCCAAGAGGCTCCAGGCCTCCTTTCAAGAGGCTCAGAGCCTCCTTTCAAGAGGCTCAGAAGCCTCCTTTCCAAGAGAGCTCAGAGCCTCCTTTCAAGAGGCTCAGAAGCCTCCTTTCCAAGAGCTCAGAAGCCTCCTTTCAAGAGCTCAGAAGCCTCCTTTCAAGAGGCTCAGAGCCTCCTTTCAGAAGCTCAGAAGCCTCCTTTCAAGAGGCTCAAACCTCCTTTCAGGCCTCCCTTTCAAGAGGCTCAAGCCTCCTTTCAAGAGGCTCAGAAGCCTCCTTTCAGCTCAGAAGCCTCCTTTCAAGAGGCTCAGGAAGCCTCCTTTCAAAACTCAGAACCTCCTTTCAAGAGCTCAGGCCTCCTTTCAAAGGCTCAGGAAGCCTCCTTTCAAGAGGCTCAGAAGCCTCCTTTCAAGAGCTCAGAGCCTCCTTTCAAGAGGCTCCAGAAGCCTCCTTTCAAAAGGCTCAGAAGCCTCCCTTTCAAAGAGCTCAAAGCCTCCTTTCAAGAGAGCTCAGAAGCCTCCTTTCAAGAGGCTCAGAGCCTCCTTTCAAGAGGCTCAGGCCTCCTTTCAAGAGGCTCAGGCCTCCTTTCAAGCTCAGAGCCTCCCTTTCAAGAAGAGGCTCAGAAGCCTCCTTTCAAGAGAGGCTCAGAAGCCTCCTTTCAAGAAAACTCAAGAACCTCCCTTTCAAGGCTCAAACCTCCTTTCAAGAGCTCCAAAGCCTCCCTTTCAAAAGCTCCAGAAGCCTCCTTTCAAGAGCTCAAACCTCCTTTCAAGAGGCTCAGAAGCCTCCTTTCAAGAGCTCGAAGCCTCCTTTCAAGAGAGCTCAGAAGCCTCCTTTCAAGAGGCTCCAGAAGCCTCCTTTCAAGGAAACTCAGAAGCCTCACTGAGAGCTCAGAGCCTCCTTTCAAGAGCTCAAAGCCTCCTTTCAAGAAAGCTCAAGCCTCCTTTCAAGAAGGCTCAAGCCTTCTTTCAAGAGACTCGGAAGCATGCTTTCAATAGACTCGGAAGGATGCCTTTCGAGCAGGCAGATTTAATTATCTCTCATTCTCTCTGTTTGCTTACATCGCGCAGCTTGCGAGCGGGCAGCATACGAAACACAGAAACAACTATCTCTTATTCCCGTTTTTTACGTCCCGTTTGACAGAACATCATTATGTACTCGATGAGCTAGTACGGCTCCACTCGAAATCTTGTACTGCGAATGGTTGAAGACGAACGAGATGCATAATGCCGCAATTATTTCGTATAGAGAGCAAAAACGTTCGAATAGAGTGATTCGATTCGTGATGCGCAATGTCTCCTCCGGGTTTTGATTCGATCTCGAAAACAAATTTTCATTCGGGTCGAGTATGCTTCGAAAATAATTAAAGTGGAATTAAAAACGCTCATCAGCTTCACAGTATTCGAATGTTATGCGTGTTTGTTCACTTTGCATGTTCGGCCCAACAAACGAGTTTAGGTATAGTTTTCATCGATGACACAAAACCTGATATTCAAAACTAATTTAGCAACGTGAAACCCTGTTTATAGCCCCGGTGAAATGGCCTTTAGGACAAAAACTCAGTTTTGAGAAAACGGGCTTTTACAGCTTTGTCATTTCATAAAAATAGGGGTGAGTCTTTTGGCAACACCATTCGGCATATGGTCATTTGGCATAACAGACTAATAGGTCAACGCGTTAAAAAATGTATTCAAATTACTATAATTTCATGAAACGTATGGTGGGACATATCCACCCATCAGAGCTCTATTTGACTTTTTTTATGCAAAATACCTGGATTTAAACTTCTTTTTCTCTCAAATGGTTCTAATGTAAACATCTTTTGTAAATTCTCTAGAAAGTCTTATAAATTTCTTATGGAAATTTTCCAACTTTTCAGAATTTCCTCTACGAAATTCGGATTTCCTGAATAGTTTTCTTTCCTTAATTTTAAAGGGTAATAATTATAAAGGGTAATTAAAGGGTATAATCTCCACGGAGAATGGTTCTAAGTTTCCACATGAATATTTTCCTAATTTCTACAAAAGTTCATTTGAATTTCCACAAGAGAAGTTCATTTGAATTTCCAGGAAATTCTTCTGATTTTCATAGGGAATTGTTAAAAAATCAGGTCACATTCTTTTGAATTCCCGTAAAACTCTTGAAACATTCCACAAATTTTTTTCTTAATTTTCAAGGGAACTTCATCTAAACTTTCACTCAATTTTGTTTTATTTTATCTTATCTTCGATCTTTCATGAGAAACTTGAAAATTTCAAAGGGATTTTTTTTTCAATTTTCCAAGGAATATATTTTTTAGTGACGTTTGCTTAAACTCAATCTAACTGTGCATTTAAATTTAAGAAATTGGTGTGCGGAAATTCATAGAATAACTAGATTTTGATTGGTATCAACGACTCTGCTAGTTTTATTTTCTTTAAGGCAGTCAAAATATTAAAATTTTATTGTTTTTGTGTCAGTGCACCAGTAAAACTAAAAGATCACGCAACAAAATATGCCAGCAGGTATGGATGTCAGCACTATACCTTTCTCTCACAACACAAAATGCCACTTATATTTTTGTGACACTCTATTCTGATCAATACATATATTAATATATCGGCACCAACATTTCAAAAGGGCAGAAACTGCTTTTGGTAAACAAGAGCTTCTCACGTCGCTGGTGAGTTGATTTGAGCCCACCCACGCAACCCAAAACCACTGATTGAAGAAGCGATTTCTCTTCTTTTGTTACATGGCGCTGGATTGCGTTGGTTGCCACAAAATAGCTCTTGTTTACAAAAGCAGTTTCACCCTTTTGAAATGTTGGTGCCGATATTGATATATTGAACGCAAAATTTCGATACAAAAACATCGGATATCGAGACAAATATATCGATATTCCGACATATCGGAAATATCGGAACGTCCCCTACTTTAAATAAGCCAAATTATGTTTTCGTGAACTGGAGATCCCCGTTGCTCGCAATATTTTAACAGAAATGCTGAACTTAACCCGTGTAGAAAGGCAAACCAAGAGTTATGATAAAATGTGTTGAGCTCGAAGATGCATCATAAGTATAATTATTTATTTCGATGCCTTTCTACATGACCTGAGCATCACTCCATATGTCGCAAAAAAGATTCTTATCAGACCTTCTTAATGTCCCATTCATAAAATATGATCAGGCAGAGTAGCCTGATGTCGATATTCTTCTCCAAGTAAACTTTTCTATTGTATTGCTCTCTGATCATCATTGACTTGCAACTCTTAAAATTGAACAACTTTTTTTCGCATCAGCCTCCATGTATTTGCCATTCCACAGCTACTTTCGTGTATTGAAAAGTGTACTTTGTACCGACAGTGGTGTCCGGTTGGTTGTGGGCAGTCAGTCATTGCTACAAGTAGCGATATTTAGTTTTCGGATCCCCTTTCTCTTCCAATCGCGCACATGAACGTCTCGCAGCACTCATCCGATCAAGAGTGGTGGACCTTTGGAACTGGTTTGAATGTAAAAATCCAAGGGCGACAGTTTTCGACGTGTACCCCGCCACTATCAACGACTATGGGAAGCATGATCATCGAAGACCTTTTACATTTGGACACTTACACTGGGCACCGAATTTGTGGATGCAACTTCGTTAGCACTGCTGATTACACAATCACTTCTAGCTATCACACCGCTACTCTAATTACAGAGAGGGTTAGCGTGGAAAACTATTCGCCTGTCGAGGTTTACTTTGCCGCGCACTAAAGTGAATTTTTCAGTTCGCTCATGCAATGTACTAAAATTCACATATGCACTGCACGCACGTAACTAAACTTGTCTGTAGCCGAGAATTTGTCGAGTGCACAGTTTTCGCAGTCAATTAGAACTGCACGATCCTCTCCACCGACAGCAGATCGAACCCGACGGAACAGAAATAGAAACTTAACTTCTCGAACGGGATCTCACACGCGTTGCAAGTTGCATCTGTTATTCTACTCCGAAGTGATTTAGCAGCGAAAGATAGGGACAAACGTGACCGCACAGCGCCGACAACAATACTCTACTAAGACGTTGAACCGCCACCACCGTTCAACTGGCTAGTGGATAGATAGCGGAGCAAAGTCGATTCGCTTCGCAAACATCGCGTCGTCGTCATCGCACACTGCAGCACAGTACTATCCCGATTTTGACATCAGGGCGGTAGGTATACTAAGAGAAGATATCGTCCAAATACTCACAAGTGACATAATAATACAACGCCCAGAGATTTTATTTAACCAAACTACCAATGAGGTGTGAAAAACAATGCGCCATTCCTAATCATTAAACTACTAAGGAAGCGAAGCTTTAAATAGTGCCAGAGGAACATATTGATCGGTACATTAAGAAGCAAAACATTGAAAACTGTGACTACTTATTGAGGTTTGCTAATTTAATTACCTTGAACTCGAGTACTGATACCTTGATATATTAAGAAGGTGTATGCTAAATTAGACATAATAGTCTTATAGATTTCGTACCTTCTTGGAAAGTTTTTTTTTATTATTTATCAGTTAAATTTTTTTTTGTTTGCAAGCAAAATAAAAAGCTTTTTCTTGTATTGGGTATTGATGAAGAATACATAAAATGCTGACAAAAACACCAAGATGCCAAGGACGTTGAGAACAAACTAAAATAGTATTGACATGATTTAAGAAAATGGTATTATTAAATTTCAATGTAATACAACAATTTGCTCAAAACAAGAAGGACCTGTAGTTCGCGATGCGTGTTTATCGTATGTATCTAACCAATCGCGCATACTTACACTGACAACGGCGGACGGTTGAGTGTTGACCGACTGGATGTGTGCTGTGGTACTGCATATGGATGGACGCTTCTTGTAGGCAACTCACGAAGAAGTTTTGACAACTGGTCTTGTTGATAAAAGGTCGCTAGCTGGAGCCTCCACTCCGCACACAGTGCACCTCTAAATTGAACGATGTTTTCGGTAGGTATCGATAGCTGCTTGCAGAGAAGGCGGTTTCATCATCGGAATGAAGAAAAACCTTGGCTAAGCTCACGACCCATGAAAAGCGAAACTTTTGTAGTCGCGATTTCCTGCGACATGTTCTTCATTGCTGTGGGTTCGATGATGGGAATCATCTTACTAATGAATGGTTGGACTTCGAATCACGATACAAAGCATGACACAGCAATAATCATTTCAACGACATTTTAATGTTCTAATTGAAGTTTGGCATGTTTTTACAACTCGAATTTTGATACAATGTCCGTAGTTACTTCTGTAAAATTTATTACATCATAGACGGCTGCTTACATGGGATAATCTTTAATATTATAACGTAAAATGGCCTGAAACGCACTCGAGTAAGAAACAGCCTTCGTTATTGGCATTGCATCTCACAACTGGGTCATGGCCGCCTCACTGTTTAGTGTTTGCACACAGTTGTTAACAGTAATTTACTTAATATCTATTTTACGAAAAGGTAGTGTTAAATTTCTTGTAGAAAATTAAATTTGTCCCTATTCTGCTTGGCTCAAGAGCGTAGTGTAGGGAGGGTCCACGAAGGAAATGTTATAACGCTAGCTCAACAAGGCAAGCTGGTATACTGGGAGTACTGGGACTAAGTGAAGTCTGTTGGAACCAATTAGGAGGGTATTAACTGAAACTCCAATAGCAATCCGGTGTGGATACAGCTTTAGCTGAAATATATTTTTCTTGTTAAATGAATTCATGATTATATATGATTACTTACAATTTTTCAGTTTCTTTTGTTTACCCTTCAAGGTTATTTTGATCCGTACTATTGGTTTTAGAGTAGATTCTAGATATAGATTTTAAGAAAACGTTTCAATGTTGAATGTATAACTACGGAGAAATATCCCTACCTATATTCAGATAGATGTAGTTCAAACTCAAAATATTAGTCTAGATCGCAAATGAAATTATAATTCAAAAGACTTCCAATCACGCTTTAACCACTCGTTTACGATAAAGAAATCCCTTATCATGCTCTTTGACGTCTACCCATACAAGTATATTCGATGTCCAACATGGCTACCTCGCGTTACGGCAATCCCGATGGTACTTTGCAACCACTCTCACCTAGGGGCACTCGTCGTCACAGAGGGAATAATCATTTTCAGATTCAGAACACGGATTAGGAAGCTCACGATCCAATGTTTCGAACACCAAGATCAACATGCGCGACTTTAATGCGAAGATCGGCTTCGATAGCACGGACTATGAGCGTGTCATGGGACGTCGTGGTCTTATGGTCTTGGAGAATTGAGCGAAAACGACGAGCTATTTGCGAATTCTGTTACAATAACGACATGGTGATTGGAGATAGTTTTTTCCTCATCGACCAGTGCACACTGTCAGTGAGGATTGCGTTCTAAGCTGGAAGTGCAGCCTGGGCATTGTTGTCTTTCTGACATCACGTATCGAGCGACTGTCCACCAGGAGGTGCAGCTCCAACAGCGTAAGCCTGGTATCTAGAGGCTGATTAACGAAACGCTGTATCACGTCAGCTATACCTAAGGCGTCAGCCACACCAGCGCGATGTAAGGGTAGCTTACATAGTAAGGTAGCTTACCGAAGCCTTTCAAATATCACAACAAATGGTGAAAAAAAAGAGAACGTTATTCTTGGCGACCGATCTATGAACGTAATAAGGACTATGATTGGAAGCTTTGTACCTGAAATGTCAGGCCCCTTAATTAACCTGGATGAATGAGCCTCCTGGCTCATGAACTGCAGAAAGTTGCAGTGAATTTTAACGCTATACAAGAAGTCCGATGGCCTAGATCCAGAGAACCTGAATTCAGAGCCGTGGATCCCGACCAACTCTGCATTCAAATATAACATCTATTACAGTGGTGGTGAAAAAACAGAGCATGACGTTTTTCGTAGTGATGGAGCAAGCAGATGAAGCGAGTTATGAGGTGAAACCCATTAGTGAACGGAAGATCTGTGTGTTGCGGACACGGAGCAAATTCTTCAATAACAGCATGATCTTTCAAGAGGCTCGGAAGCCTCCTTTCAAGAGGCTCGGAAGCCTCCTTTCAAGAGGCTCGGAAGGCTCCTTTCAAGAGGCTCGGAAGCCTCCTTTCAGAGGCTCAGGAAGCCTCCCTTTCCAAGAGGCTCAGAGCCTCCTTTCAAGAGGCTCAGAAGCCTCCTTTCAAAAGGCTCAAAGCCTCCTTTCAAGAGGCTCCAGAGCCTCCTTTCAAGAGGCTCAGGAAGCCTCCCTTTCAAGAGGCTCAGAGCCTCCTTTCCAAGAGGCTCAGAGCCTCCTTTCAAGAGGCTCAGAAGCCTCCTTTCAAGAGGCTCAGAAGCCTCCTTTCAAGAGGCTCAGAAGCCTCCTTTCAAGAGGCTCAGAAGCCTCCTTTCAAGAGGCTCAAGCCTCCCTTTCAAGAAGCTCAGAGCCTCCTTTCAAGAGGCTCCAGAAGCCTCCTTTTCAAGAGGCTCCAGGCCTCCTTTCAAGAGGCTCAGGCCTCCTTTCAAGAGGCTCCAGAAGCCTCCTTTCAAGAGGCTCAGAGCCTCCTTTCAAGAGCTCAGAAGCCTCCTTTCAAGAGGCTCAGGCCTCCTTTCAAGAGGCTCAGAAGCATCCTTTCAAGAGGCTCAGAAGCCTCCTTTCAAGAGGCTCAGAAGCCTCCTTTCAAGAGGTTCAGAAGCCTCCTTTCAAAGGCTCAGGCCTCCTTTCAAGAGGCTCAGGAGCCTCCTTTCAAGAGGGCTCAGGAGCCTCACTTTCAATAGGCTCAGGAGCCTCCTTTCAATAGGCTCCAGGGCATCCTTTAAGAGGCTCAGGAGCCTCCTTTCAAGAGCTCAGGGCCTCCTTTCAATGGGCTCAGGAGCCTCCTTTCCAATGGGCTCGGAGCCTCCTTTCCAGAGGCTCAGGGCCTCCTTTCAAGAGGCTCAGGGCCTCCTTTCAAGAGGCTCAGGAGCCTCCTTTCAAGAGCTCAGGAGCCTCCTTTCAAGAGAGCTCAGGGCCTCCTTTCAAGAGGCTCAGAAGCCTCCTTCCAAGAGGCTCAGGCCTCCTTCCAAGAGAGCTCAGGCCTCCTTCCAAGAGGCTCAGGCCTCATTCCAAGAGGCTCAGAGCCTCCTTCCAAGAGGCTCAGAGCCTCCTTCCAAGAGGCTCCAGAGCCTCCTTCCAAGAGGCTCGGAAGCCTCCTTCCAAGAGGCTCAGAGCCTCCTTCCAAGAGGCTCAGAGCCTCCTTCCAAGAGGCTCAGAAGCCTCCTTCCAAGAGGCTCAGGCCTCCTTCCAAGAGGCTCGGAAGCCTCCTTCCAAGAGGCTCAAGCCTCCTTCCAAGAGGCTCAGAAGCCTCCTTCAAGAGGCTCAGAAGCCTCCTTCCAAGAGAGCTCAGAAGCCTCCTTCTAAGAGCTCAGGAAGCCTCCTTCCAAGAGGCTCAGAAGCCTCCTTCCAAGAGGCTCGGAAGCCTCCTTCCAAGCTCAAGCCTCCTTCCAAGAGGCCCATATTTAAACAAAATACATCCAATGACTATAGCGCTACTAATGTTCTAGTACTTAAGGCATCATATTTAAGACGTCCACTATGTCGTTTTGAGATTTCTAGACACCCCTCGAGGGCCCTTTTACTGCGTCATTTTTGAACGACCCTTTTATGCTTTAACTTGTTGAATATTTTTTATATTTATTACAAACAATACATCGACAGTTTCGTGCAATACTAACACTACTCAAATTTGAAAATGGTGTAAAGATTCAC
Organism: Armigeres subalbatus; assembly: GCF_024139115.2. Lineage (NCBI taxonomy): Eukaryota > Metazoa > Arthropoda > Insecta > Diptera > Culicidae > Armigeres > Armigeres subalbatus. Next base: position 293,624,751 of record NC_085140.1, on the reverse strand, counting down.
CTGACAAAGACTGGGGTCGAAATTCACAGTATATCAAAAAGCTATGCGTATTTCAAAATTTGACGATTTTTCAAAAGTTTTTATAAATCTATGAATTTGTTAATTTTTTCAAGTTTTCTCGCTGCAACACACAACTAATCCATTTGTATCAACAAATCCAGAAAGATCAGGCATAATTCGAAAAAATCTCAAAGTTTCATTTTTGAATCAAAATTTTAACAGCCTATAGGGTAAACCGTCCTATCTTTGTGGTATGTCTAATGTTGCGGTAGTGTTAAAGTAGTCCATTCTGATTATAATATCATTAAAACAATTGAACCGTTTGTTTGAGAAACTGCATATGTAACATCCAATGATACGTATTCTGGCAAAAACACGAAAAAAATTTTGTTCAGGAATGTGAATTTTTTCGTTTGTTTGAAACTTCATATGTCCACGCACTTTGAAGAACAATTGTGGAATGTTGCTTACAGTTTTGCACCAGAATTTTTGCCCCAGGGTGTTAAGTTTTGCCCAAAACTATTGATCTGTATCAAAGAAATCGAAAGATCCAGGGCCAGTTTGTTCAAAAACAGTGTTTGTTGCTTTCGTGGAATTGTGTAAAATTGATATATGCAGTTTCTCAAACAAATGATTCAATTGTGGATACGCTAAAACTCTTCGGATTAACGACTTCAGAACAGCTTTTGTTTGACAAAATTCCGTTCAAAATGATGAAAAAATCAACATTTTTCGTTAAAAATTTGGAATCCTTTGAGCCCTATTGTTGCGAGTAAGTGCTACAAGGGCTATTGTTGCGGTATCGTTCTCCATAAGTCACATGCAATACCACAACAATAGGTCCTGACCAACAAAAAATATCCGCAACGATAAGCAACTGCGGTAGTTTGTTTTTATTGTTGATAAAAACAAAAACAACATAAATTCAGCACAATTGACGTAATATTTAACAAAACTATAGTTAACGAGCATCCTATTGTTTTGACACGGTGCTTAACCCCTCCATAATAGGTCATTTTATTCCCTAACATTAAAACTGGTATACTATGGAACACTGAAATTGATCGAAAACTAATCCGATTGAGTAACAATGAAAAATGTAAAACCTATTTTATCTTGATGAAGAAGGAGCAACGATAAACATCACTGACTCCGTAAAGTGATCTACGATAATAATATTTTTTAAACGTTTGTTATGGGAAGCTTTCAACGAGACAGCATATGACACCAGATCATCACCGTGCTGGAGAATCATCGAATAGAAATCGCAGTTTGGAACAAAACAAACATCAAAACAACATCACCTCGTGACAAACCTCCGCGCAAACAAGTTCCAAAACGTATTGGAATCCTACATAAACCCACCGCGGCAAGCTCCCAGCCACACAGATCCAAGCGCATGCCAGAACTGCACCGAAATAAAAACAAGTTTGCCAGGTTGGACTTTTGGACCGTGCTTATTTACGTCGTACCCACCAGCGGCCACACACCGCAACTGTCCATCACGGGACCCCCATCGCACAGCAGGCTGAGCCTTAGCGGTGTGAAAAAGGTAACAACACGTTACGAACACGCCATGCAAGCTCACAGCTGGTATTTTTTGCAGATAGCGAAGTGCGCTGATCGACGTCGCGAGCGACTGCGACCAACACGATTAATCAAACTCAAGTGGAATACGGACACCGGAGCAGCTACTGTGTTGATCGCCGTCAAAGGTTTCCAAACAATATCTAAAGACTGTTCCCGAAAATGTTAAAGACACGATGACGTGTGAAATTTGCCATAAAAATTGCACCCCAAGTTTGTTCTATTGGCGATTTGGCGTTTGCAAGAAAAAAGAAGAAGCAGAATGTCGCGCATTCGAAAAATTTAGCACGAGAAAGGATAGGAAGAACATTTTGAAAGGCTTCTCAAGAATTCTACAAGTGATTTATTTAAAAACAGTTTATCAATTGTACGGGGATTTGGAAATGCTTAATACTGTTAATAAAATGAAACATCAAGAAATAAAATTTTTGAAATCTAAATTATACATCTATTATGCAGTGCAAAAAAAGAATTTAACCCCGCGCTGATACTCGTTTTTAATTGATGCAATTACTTTAGAATTTTCGAGAAGTGTTTAAGGTAAAATTTTCTTCCTATCGAATTCCTGTTGTTCGAATACTCTTCTTTAACAACATAATCACTGTCAATTTTACAGCCCTTTGAGCTCCAGCAAAATTGGGCACCGATAGTAGCCATGATAAATTTCAAAAAGGGCTGTCCATGGCCACTTACCAATGAGCCAAATTTTTTACATTTTTCAGACCCCTTTCTACCTTGTAGACTTTTCCTCCTCCCTCTTAGAGTCTACGTTGAGCTTTTTCCATAGTTTACAAAATATCATGTAATGTTGTGCACAATGACTCATTACGAAATAATATGAAAAAGATCAATCACGTACTAAGCTCATTTAGTTATTCATATCGATTTTCGGACTAAAAAGCCGAAGGTACTTGTGAGCGGCAACTCTGAACATTTCAAAATTTAATCAGATATTAACACGTTAGGAACCACTGAAATATCGCGCACAGACTTAAATGATGGATTTGTGACCTTACGCATACCAACGCTATCAGCAATATAATCGCGCAGTACGGTATATTTCTTCCTGATGATGTCCTAAATGCTGCGCAAACATGCGGAGGAGGGAGGAGAAAAACAAGTGCGCCGTTTCGAAAAATAAACCGTTTGCACACATGGGCACTGCACAGTGGAGCAGCATTATTATTATTGGCTAGACTGATGGGGCTCGTGGTGTGGTGTCCCTCACACAGTCGTCTGTAGATTATTGGCGTGATGTTTTTTTGCTCTCGAGGAGGTGATGAGTGCTGATTGGTCATTGGCAGTTAGTACCTGACCTAGTGCGGCAGCCGGTTTCAATTAATTTGCCTTGAGATCCCTGTTCTGACTGTGCTGATGATCATATGAATTGCTTGTCTATAGTTGGTAGTTATTATTTATTCAATTCCACTACATACTTAGTCTTACCTTTACAGATACGTTTTTAACTTCAAAGCAGAAGGCCGCCATCAGTGTTTTGTACTTGACTTGACAAAGTCAGGCCTAACAGTTGAAGTCAAATATTAATATTCAAACTAGTAGTGGAATTAAAGTAAAGTAAATCTTTTTTATAGAAAATTCCATTTGATTTACTGAAAAAAATGACAATGAAGAAAGAGCTTTAGAGTTTGAAAAAGATATTTTAGTTACCAGATAAAGATTGTCGCTTCGGTTCACTTTGTTATTATGTCCGAAACCTGTGTGGTACCTAACTGTCCAAATCCGTATGTATTTTTCCTTGGTAGCGACTTTTGGATCCCCTATCCTCATAGCAAAATATGTTCCGAACTGGCGACGACAGCGACAATGCTATCTTGTAATAATATCTTTTAGTTTGAATGATGATGAATTTGATGAGTGAATGTTCAATGTGTTGTATGTCTGTTTGTGTCTGCTACAAACCCAATGAGAGAGATTTTCTGACCATTAAAAACTATCGTCAGAAGCATATCGTAGCTGTCAACTCCATATATATGCACCGTAGTAAACATGAGTGCTGTCCAATGAGCAGGTCGAAGAAGCTCGAAGTTTTTCCCGCCCTGTCCGTTCTTTTTGACGTAGAACTACGTCTGTCTTTTTCTATATTGGGGTACATTTTACCCGATTTTTAAAAATCGAAAAACGTCAAAAGAAAATATAGTGGAGCTTTGATCATTTATATCTCAACCGTTTCTCGATGGATTTTCAATTTTCTTGGACCATGTCGATCAAAGATGGGCTTTATACCCGATGTACACTGAAGTCGTTTTTGTAGGTTTTCCTTACACGAATCGCTTTTTATGCAGTTTTTATTACCTCAAATTTCCAGAGTTCCGAGGATCATTCAGACATATTTTGGGACTTATACGGTATTTTTACGTTGTTTTAATTAACGCGGCTCATATCCTCCGCGTAAAAATCTACTCCAGTGTGTTGCGTAATATTTATGTATGTTAATATTTACTGGCTGAAAACTTTTGCTTACGGTTTCGGCGAATCAGTCCAATCTCCTTAAGTCTCTGAAAACTTCTTCTATTCGCATAGCACTACATTCCAACCTTTACTAGCAGCCTGCTTTTCGGCCTCTAATCTTTTAGCATTTCTTTGGTTATTAATTGAAAACTTGCTATGCCCGCCATTGCATTAGGATGTATCTTGTGTGGTAGAGATCCAATGGTTACACTATGCCCAGAGATTATCGAGAATGTTTCCCACCCGAAAACATCCTAGATCCGATCGAGAATAGATCTCGCTATCTCCGAATTCTGTGCCTTTGTTTTGCAAGCCTAACTGGAGACCGCAAACCAGCATAGACGTCAAATTAATGCAACATTCAGAGATTATAGCTGATGTAGTTCGTTTCCTGCTTCTTTCACGCGCGTGTTTTCTCGAAAGCTTGGGGGAACGTTTTGACGGCAACTTCTCAACCCCGTCTTTGAAGAAGATAAAAGGTTCGGAATGCTCTTCGCTTTATTTTGCAGTGGATACGTTCTGGAAAAACTTTAATAGGCTCAGTTTTGGTGATTCCTAGGTATATGTAAATGAAAAGTCCTTTGCAGCTAACGTGAAGGAATAATAAATTATTATCAATAAAACTGTCAAATTTCTTTGTCCCGTCTACTCTGCGTCTACTCCCTTCATGGGATGTCCACCAAATACCGTTGACAGGCCAACTGCGATATGCTTAGTGGCTGGGTGGCTTAGTCTCTGTTCCAGTTTGGGCATCGGTGATGGTTGCGGCGGTAGACTATCAGTCAGGGTTGTGCTGATCCATTCCTAATACGATAATTATTGGAATTTCTCGTTTGATAACTATGAATAGTGAGCGAGTTATCTCCGGCGATAACTTTTCAAATTTTGGAATCGATTGATAATAAACACAAAATTATCATTTTAATGTAAACTTAACTTATACCAATTTAATGTCAACAATGATGTTGAAACGGATGTTCAGCATTGTGTTTTGAGTAATAATAGGAAAATAGAAGTATATCCACAAAGGCCACACAAATCACCTATACAAGTAACGAAAAACCAAATCGACCACGTTCTAATCGACATTAAATTCTTCTCCGACATCACGAACGTACGCACTTACCGCAGTGCAGGCCAGATCCGACCACTACCTCGTCACGCGGTATGTCTGCGCTCAAAACTCTCGACATTGATCGCACGCGTCAGAGTCGTCCGTCATGACTTAACATTGGTCGGCTACAAGACAGTACACTAGCCCAAAGACTACGCACCAGCAACTGGAAGTGCTTCTCCCAACGGAAGAGCAGCTAGGCGCAGCATCTCTTGAAGATGGTTGTGCGTTGGCCTGTGCAAACTACCTAGAAAAACTTTATAAAAAGTAGTTACATGAATTTGAAAGGCATGATACAGGCATACCTCGATTATATGGACTTTTCGATGCAAAAGTCCATATAATCGAATTTCATATAATCGAAGCAAAAAAAATCTCAAATGTTTTTTAAACTATGAAAATAGTTTTTACAATAAAAGAAAATATCTATTTATTGCCTTACAGTGTAATCTATGTTTGGGCCCTTTTTATGATGATTCAGAAAATTTTGATTTTTTATAAGATCGTAACCGTTTTTAAGTCGCTAGTTTGCAAACCGTTCTAAGATTAAGTTAGTAATAAGACTTTTTTTTTAATCAGTTCATTGATTTGATAGGCTCAGTCTGTGTGACAATTTGCAGAGCCACAATTCTCAATATCCTCATCCGGGCGTTTGACGTTGAAAACGGTCTTGCGTGGCTTCACGCTCGGTTTTTTGTTATGGAGCATCTTTCGGATGGCCAGAGTTTCGCGGTATAGAGAAACAGAAGTAATAAAGACTTCATCAAGCTTAATGTGGACACAAATTAAACTTAAAAATTATAAATACGTGTACGGAGAGCTATATGTTCGCTTCAAAAACAAACTTTATATGGAAGCTGGCACTTATCCATATTCATTTTGATAGCATTGCAATTGAATTCGACGAGATTTTTCCCATTGTCTCTATTGGAAATTGGCCGGATCGGACTATGGGCTCTGATGTTATGGCCTAAATACTTTATATGCAAAACCGCCTGTAAACAATCACACTTGTCTGACACTTTAAACCGATCCGCTTGCAACAATTTGCGGTTGATAGGGATTCTTACAATTATTTTAAATGCATGTAAATATGGATCCTCAGTCCCCTATCAGTGACATTTTTACCAGTGTCAATTGCATTCACACCTTCAAAGTGGATATCAAGTTTTATATTTTGGACTATAAACCTGAGTCTTTTGTTATTGGGTCAATTTCTAACTGAACAACGGAATGAAAAGCTGGACACCGTAACCAGAAGTCACGGTTATAATGATTGGAAAATCTAGCTGAGCATATTCTTGATTATATTGTCAATTGAATCCTTCCTATCAATGTAAATTCTAATCTAATCTAATCTAATCGAACACAAACGCAGCCAGTACAAAGAAAGCATCCTGGAATACTGAGGTTAGATGACGCCCAATATTTTCTTGTCAATATTGAGGCTCCAGCATCCAGTGGTATGACATAAACTTCAAAGCAGCCAGGCCCACTGCGTTGTGTTTGCCGCAGAGATGATTTTTCGAGATGTATCTGTTCAAGTAGTCACTTCAACATGATACATATCACGAATCTACAGGGGTTGAAGGATGCGTGGACATACCGTACCATACGCACCGCGTTCTTTTAAGTTCTTATTTTGGTAATTGTATATAAATAAATATGTAGTGAAATGAATAACATTATGATAAGAAATTTTATCAAATTTTATATATATTTGTAGAATACAACGTCAACTAGGAGCCGAAGTTGATTCGGGATGTACATCTCTTGTAGAAGAAGCTGGAAATTGTAAAGAATTTATTTATTATTTAGAATGTCATATATCAGATAGCAGTTTATGTGCCAGGAAGTCGTCTACTAAAGGTTACATGGCAGGTTGTAAAGCTTTCCTTCCTGGGATGTTTTATAGGGCTATGAAAATGTTAAATGAGTATGAAGGTACATAATACAATAATATAAATATATAAAAGCATAAAATATGATTTTTTAATATGAAAATAAGAAACATAAAATATAGTGTAATAATAGAATAAAAATTGCTATGAAAATTCAAAAAATAGAAAACATGAAAATAAAAATGAAGATACAAAAATATGAGTACATAAAAACATGAGAGTATGATAATTGCAAATGTTAAAATATAAAATGTGATATTAAAGTATTAAATTTTGAGAATATGACAATATAAAGATCGAAAATAAGATAATATAAAAATATTAAAACACAAAAATATAGAAGATGGAAATTAGAAAGTATAAAAAATATATAATAAAAATATAGAAATATGTAAATATGCTAATTAAATTATAACAACATGAAAGTATGAAAATATAAGAAAGGCAAAAAATTAAAATATGAAAATTAAATATTTCAAACTCAATATGAAAATATGATATGAAAAAATGCAAATATATGAAAATACAAAAGTATAAAAATATGAACATATACAAGTATAAAAAATGTGAAAGCATAAAAAGAGCATCATAATGTATATATAAGTATAAAATAGAAAAAATATAAAGTAAGGAAAATATGATAATATAAAAATATTATAATATGAAGGTGTAATAACATGAAATTATATAAATATGAAAATACAAAATATAAAACATAAAATATCAAATTTGAAGGTGGAATAAATTTAAAGAGATATGAAACTATGATAATATTATAACATAATAATATGAAAATTTTAAGACACAAAATAATAGAATGTAAAATATAAAATTATAAAAATATAGAAATTAAAAAATAAAATGTAAAAATATGAAAAATAGTTATAATGAAATATGAAAAATAAGTATAATAAAATATGGAAAATAAATATATTACGAATATTAAAAAACACGAAAGCATGGCATTGCTCGGTATATTTCGTGGACTAGAAACTAGTGATACTCATGTTTCCTTTGAAATCTCTGTTCAGATTGCTATCAGAAATCAAGGTGGGTGTAATCTATAATTTCAATCTGTGACAAAAATCCTTCCTATCAATGTAAATTCATCATTAAATTGAAAAAACTCTTGCTGCCAGCACCATTGGTAATTTTCTTTAAACAGCAATTCATTTAGAACTGCTAACTTCGTTTCCGATATACAATTTCTCTGTCTGCCTTTAAGCATCAGTATACACCTGATTCTTTTTTACACGGGGGATCGTTCCGTGTAAAAAGTTTTATGATTTCTCGATGAATCTGCAAAATGTAGCAACTTTGCAAAATTTTTGTATGCGATTTTTATACACGCCGTGTAAAAAAATTCGCGTGAAAACAGAATCGGATGAATTCCGCAAGTTTTGTGCTGAACGAACATGAATATCGTTTTCTTTTATCAGAGATCACCTAAAATACGTGTTATCTCCCCCACAGATTTGTAAGGACGTGGCCGTGGCTTTTGTTGATGAGTGAAATACAATTACAATGAAATTGCAATTAAAATGGTGAATCAATCTGGCACGGACCATATGATTTTATGCGCTTTCATATAGCTTCGAAAACATCCATACTGGTCCTAGCCTACACAGATAGAAAATCCACTGTACGCTGAAAATCATGCACATAAATGGAACGTCATATTAGCGTACTTCCACACAAAGTACTATTATACAATAATTGACGTGAATCGTCGATTCATACAGTTGTACAATATTGTAGAAGGCCATTTCAGCGTAGAATAGCGTTAATTTCCATGTCAATTTTACGCCTGTTTATTTTTCTATTTTTCTTCATGTCTTAATAAATAGAATCAATGTAAATATGACGTGAATATCAACAGCTTTTAAACTCCAAAACACGAAAAAAATTGAGCTGAAAAAATAGTCCATATAATCGAGGTAAAAGTCCATGTAATCGAGGTCCATATAATCGAGGGTCCATATAATCGAGGTATACCTGTATAGGAAATTTGAGTTAAACTGCCTCTAAAACGTGATCAAGATTATTCAGCCAACAATTCTCATCTTTCCAAAGGACTAAGTAACATTTTTTCATGAATTAATTTGAATACTGCAATCAATAGCTTTCATGTTGTTCTGTTGATTGCGCTATTCTTAATTCATGAAAAATGTACCTATCTTTTGAAAAGTTAAGCGAAATTCTTGATTTGGGTAAAAATCTAGATAGCATACTTATTTGCTTTAATACCCTCTTAAACAAGAATTTTAAGAAAAAATCTTTAATTTTTGTTTTATACTAAAGATACTTCATTTCCTATACCACCCGTGTGAAATTTCCATGAATCTACTTTATCTCTCGATGACGCTGGCGGTCTTCTCCTCCTTATTAACAACTGTTGGTATTGTTATAGAGAGCAACAAAATTATGTGACTAGTTAGCATCGAATAGATATTCAAAAAATCTTTCTCTGATCAACAATTCTGCCTTTGCTCGAAAGATTGATAATAATCGCTTCATATACTTATTTTAAAACAAAACTTTAATATTCTCATTTGCAGCTGTTTTTGTTTTGGAATCGGTAGACGTGATGTCTAGACCGATAAAACCGTTCTTGATTCGAAACCAGTTTACTAAGACTGTTATTAAGGAACATCATGATGCAGTATGTTAAACCAGAGCCAATTAGAAAACTTCATTTCGATTCTTGATGTTTCTCAAATATAACCCCATTCTCATTTCCATTCTTTGTTGAATGTTTACTGGTTCCATATCCGCAATACTGTACAATGCGCATACACAGAAAATAGGACTGCAATATTGAAAAATCGAGAATTCTTAATTGATAGTGCCCGAAGGTTAACTACGGTTTGCAGTCGGCGTTTAAGGCACGTTTTACATACATACAGCAATCAACTTCTCAGGCGTAATTATTTGTGCGCTTACTTTTGCAGCGCGTCATAAAGAATCAAGTTTTTTTGCTTCTACATCAACTATAATAGGTGACTGCAGCTCCATAACACGAATAAAACCATTCTACGCCTTCCTGATTGTTTTGATTCCGGCTAGCACATACTACGTAATAGAAGTTAAAGGGTAAAGTCTTGATCGGGCAGCTTTACAGGGCAGATTTCCATAATTGGCTATAGGTTGAACAGTGCATTGTGTATTGACAAACTGTATTCCAAACGGAGAGCAGACATGCAAAACCGAGACCGTTGCCGTTATGCGACCGAACTATAGTTGCAAAGAAACATCGACATAGAAGCAACAGCTGTAATAGGGGTGGTTCACCTTCATCGTTTTTTATAGGCTCGCTCTTTGTTGAACACTATTTCAATCTTGAAATCCGTTCCGGCCTGTCCATTTTCAACCAATAATGTTGGTGCGTTTATTCTGAGATGTAGAGATCATAAAATCAGACAGAAGGTTTTAAAGATAATTGAATTTTGTAGTCGCCGTATGGCAGTTAACTTCTTAAATCACCTAAATTATATCGATAATGATCAACTTTTATGATAAAGAGCATTCAAAGATCTTTTCTTTGTCTCCAAATTACTCAACTGTGGAAGTGCTTAATGAACACTAAGCTGCAGGGGCGCTCTGTCCCAGTGTGGGGATGTAATGAATAAGAAGAAGAAGAAGAAATTACTCAACTAGTTAACGAATTGATGATTTTTTCCTCATCACGATGCATTTAATTTTGCAATTTTCGATTTACCATATCAAGACTGCGTACAGGGTTTTACAACGACTAAAATAAAAACTAACTTTTAAAATTTGAAGTTTTCCATAAAAAAAGGAAATTGTCAAGGAAGAAATCGGGCATAACCAATAAATAAATATACAATTTCCTAAATAATGCAAAATTTCCATTAACAATTAAATTTTCTACAAAATAAGAATGAATTAGCACTTTTAGGAGCAAAATTGCAATAATAAAGAAGAATTTTCCATGAAAAATCAAAATGTTTCATTCAAAATATACAAAATTTCCATAAATCTCTATTTCCAAGAGGCGCGGAAGCCTCCTAAGCTCGAGCCTCTCAACTCAAGCCTCCTTCAAGAGCTCGAAGCCTCCTTTCAAACTGAAGCCTCCTTTCAAGAGGCTCAAGCCTCCTTTCAAGAGGCTCAGAGCCTCCTTCAAGAGGCTCAGAGCCTCCTTCAGAGGCTCAGACTCCTTTCAAGGCTCAGAAGCCTCCTTTCAAGAGGCTCGGAAGCCTCCTTTCAAGAGGCTCGGAAGCCTCCTTTCAAGCAGCTCGGAAGCCTCCTTTCAAGAGGCTCAGGAAGCCTCTTTCAAGAGCTCAGGCCTCCTTTCAAGAGCTCAGCCTTCAGAGGCTCGGAAGCCCCTTTCAAGAGGCTCAGAGCCTCCTTCAAGGGCTCAAGCCTCCTTTCAAGAGGCTCGGAAGCAGTGGTCAATTTATCAACAATGCCTGCTGAGTGTGATTCTTTGTTTTGTATTTTCTCTGCTCCTCTTCGCCTGTGATGGTGTCTTTCAGTCAGTAAGACAAAGCAGGAGTAGATTAGCTTACTCGTTTGCCTACAGCGGGCTGAAGCTGGTGATCACTTGGCACAAATTTCCTGTCATTGTCTTTCAAGTGATAGTATTCACCATACATTTATATAGGGCCGTCGCATTCACGCGGCAGCAGTGAACTGAATGGACTGTCACTGCGGGCTGCGTGTGCAATGAAGAGGTCTTTTGTTTACTCTTTCTTTGATTTGCTGCTAACCATTTTCAGTTTTCACTGTTAGGAAGTGAGTGTGAAGAGGATATGGTATCAATTTCACAAATTTCAGTCACTGAGTTGAGAATTCGCACCACTGCTCGAAGCCTCCTTTCAGGCTCAGAGCCTCCTTTCAAGAGGCTCGAAGCCTCCTTCAAGAGGCTCAGGAGCCTCCTTTCAAGAGGCTCGAAGCCTCCTTCAAGAGGCTCAGAGCCTCCTCAAGAGCTCAGAGCCTCCTTTCAAGAGGCTCAGAAGCCTCCTTTCAAGAGGCTCAAGCCTCCTTTCAAGAGCTCAGGCCTCCTTCAAGAGCTCAGAGCCTCCTTTCAGAGAGCTCAGAAGCCTCCTTTCAAGAGCTCAGGCCTCCTTTCAAGAGGCTCGGAAGCCTCCTTTCAAGGCACGGAAGCCTCCTTTCAAGAGGCTCAGAGCCTCCTCAGAGGCTCAAGCCTCCTTTCAAGAGGCTCAGAAGCCTCCTTTCAAGAGTCCAGGCCTCCTTTCAAGAGCTCAGGCTCCTTCAGGCTCAAGCCTCCTTTCAAGAGGCTCCAGAAGCCTCCTTCAGAGGCTCAGGAGCCTCCTTTCAAGAACTCAGAGCCTCCTTTCAAGAGAGCTCAAGCCTCCTTTCAGAGGCTCAAGCCTCCTTCAAGAGGCTCGAAGCCTCCTTTCAAGAGGCTCAGGCCTCCTTTCAAGAGCTCGAAGCCTCCTTTCAAAGAGCTCAGCCTCCTTTCAGAGGCTCAGGAAGCCTCCTTTCAGAGAGCTCGACCTCCTTTCAAGAGCCAGGCCTCCTTTCAAGGCTCAGAAGCCTCCTTTCAAGAGGCTCAGGAGCCTCCTTTCAAGAGCTCAGAGCCTCCTTTCAAGAGCTCAAGCCTCCTTTCAAGAGGCTCAGAGCCTCCTTTCAAGAGGCTCAGAAGCCTCCTTTCAAGAGGCTCAGAGCCTCCTTTCAAGAGGCTCAGAGCCTCCTTTCAAGAGCTCAGGCCTCCTTTCAAGAGGCTCAGAGCCTCCTTCAAGCTCGAGCTCTTCAAGGCTCAGAGCCTCCTTTCAGAGAGGCTCCAAGCCTCCTTTAAGAGCTGAAGCCTCCTTTCAGAACTCAAGCCTCCTTTCAAGAGGCTCAGAGCCTCCTTCAAGAGGCTCAGAGCCTCCTTTCAAAGGCTCGGAAGCCTCCTTTCAAAGAGGCTGAAGCCTCCTTTCAAAGAGCTCAGGAAGCCTCCTTTCAAGAGGCTCGGAACCTCCTTCAAGAGGCTCAAGCCTCCTTCAAGAGAGCTGAAGCCTCCTTTCAAAGGCTCAGGAAGCCTCCTTCAAGAGGCTCAGAGCCTCAACGCCTCCTTCAAGAGGCTCAGAGCCTCCTTTCAAGAGGCTCAGAGCCTCCTTTCAAAGCTCAGAGCCTCCTTCAAGAGGCTCGGAAGCCTCCTTTCAAGAGGCTCAGAGCCTCCCTTTCAAGAGCTCAGAAGCCTCCTTCAGAGGCTCAGCTCCTTTCAAGAGGCCCAGAAGCCTCCTTTCAAGAGGCTCAAGCCTCCTTTCAGAGCTCAGGAAGCCTCCTTTCAAGAGGCTCAGAGCCTCCTTTCAGAGGCTCAGGCCTCCTTTCAAAGAGCTCGGAAGCCTCCTTCAGACTCGAGCCTCCTTTCAAAGCTCAGAAGCCTCCTTCAAGAGCTCAGAGCCTCTTCAAGGGCTCAAGCCTCCTTAAGCTGAAGCCTCCTTCAAGAGGCTCAGAGCCTCCTTCAGAGGCTCAACCCTTCAAGAGGCTCAGCCTCCTTTCAAGAGCTCGAAGCCTCCTTCTCAAGAGGCTCAGAGCCTCCTTTCAAGAGCTCAGGCCTCCTTTCAAGAAGCTCAGAGCCTCTTTCAAGAGGCTCGGAAGCCTCCTTTCAAGAGGCTCAGAGAGCCTCCTTTCAAGAGGCTCGGAAGCCTCCTTCAAGAGGCTCAGAGCCTCCTTTCAAGAGGCTCAGAGCCTCCTTCAAATCGAAGCCTCCTTCAAAGAGCTCAGAAGCCTCCTTCAGAGCTCAGAGCCTCCTTCAAGAGGCTCAGAGCCTCCTTCAAAGGCTCAGAAGCCTCCTTTCAAGAGGCTCAGAAGCCTCCTTCAAGAGGCTCGGAAGCCTCCTTTCAAGAGGCCTCAGGAAGCCTCTCAAGAGGCTCAGCCTCCTTCAAGAGGCTCAGAGCCTCCTTCAAGAGGCTCAGAAGCCTCCTTCAGAGACTCGAAGCCTCCTTCAAGAGGCTCAAGCCTCCTTCAAGAGGCTCAGGAAGCCTCCTTCAAGACGCCTCTCAAGAGCTCAACTCAGCAAGCCTCCTTCAAGAGGCTCGAAGCCTCTTCAAGAGCTGAGCCTCTTCAAGAGGCTCAGCCTCCTTCAGAGGCTCACTTCAAGAGGCTCGAGCCTCCTTCAAGGCTCGACCTCTTCAGAGGCTCGAGCCTTCTTCAAGAGACTGAAGCATGCTTTCAATAGACTCGAAGGATGCCTTCGAATAGGCAGATTTAATTATCTCTCATTCTCTCGTTTGCTTACATCGCGCAGCTTGCAGGCGGCAGCATACGAAACACAGAAACAACTATCTCTTATTTCGTTTTTCGTCCGTTTGACAGAACATCATTATGTACTCGATGAGCTGGTACTCCCTCGAAATCTTGTATGCGAATGGTTGAAGACGAACGAGATGCATAATGCCGCAATTATTTCGTATAGAGAGCAAAAACGTTCGAATAGAGTGATTCGATTCGTGATGCGCAATGTCTCCTCCGGTTTTGATTCGATCTCGAAAACAAATTTTCATTCGGGTCAGTATGCTTCGAAAATAATTAAAGTGGAATTAAAACGCTCATCAGCTTCACTGCATTCGAATGTTATGCTTGTTTGTTCACTTTGCATGTTCGCCCAACAATCGAGTTTAGGTATACTTTTAAATGACACAAAACCTGATATTCAAAACTAATTTAGCAACTTGAAACCCTGTTTATAGCCCGTGAAATGGTTTTAGGACAAAACTCAGTTTTGAGAAAACGGGCTTTACAGCTTTGTCATTTCATAAAAATGAGTTGAGTCTTGGCAACACCATTCGGCATATGGTCATTTGGCATAACAGACTAATAGGTCAACGCGTTAAAAATGTGTTCAAATTACTATAATTTCATGAAACGTATGGTGGACATATCCACCTATCAGAGCTCTATTTGACTTTTTATGCAAAATACCTGGATTTAAACTTCTTTTCTCAAATAGTTCTAATGTAAACATCTTTTAAAATTCTCTAGAAAGTCTTATAAATTTCTTATGGAAATTTTCCAACTTTTCGGAATTTCCTCTACGAAATTCGGATTTCCTAGAATAGTTTTCTTTCCCTTAATTTTAAAGGGTAATAATTATAAATTAATTAAAGGGTATAATCTCCACGGAGAATGGTTCTAAGTTTCCACATAGATATTTTTCCTAATTTCTACAAAAGTTCATTTGAATTTCCACAAGAGAAGTTCATTTGAATTTCCACAGGAAATTCTTCTGATTTTCATAGAATTGTTAAAAAATCAGGTCACATTCTTTTAATTCCACGTAAAACTCTTGAAACATTCCACAGAATTTTTTTCTTAATTTTCAAGGGAACTTCATCTAAACTTTCACTCAATTTTGTTTTATTTTATCTTATCTTCGATCTTTCATGAGAAACTTGAAAATTTCAAAGGATTTTTTTCAATTTTCAAGGAATATATTTTTAGTGACGTTTGCTTAAACTCAATCTAACTGTGCATTTAAATTTAAGAAATTGGTGTGCGGAAATTCATAGAATAACTAGATTTTGATTGGTATCAACGACTCTACTAGTTTTATTTTCTTTAAGGCAGTCAAAATATTAAAATTTTATTGTTTTGTGTCAGTGCACCAGTAAAAAATAAAGATCACGCAACAAAATATGCCAGCAGGTATGGATGTCAGCACTATACCTTTCTCTCACAACACAAAATGCCGCTTATATTTTTGTGACACTCTATTCTGATCCAATACATATATTAATATATCGGCACCAACATTTCAAAAGGGCGAAACTGCTTTTGTAAACAAGAGCTTCTCACGTCGCTGGTGAGTTAATTTGAGCCCACCCACGCAACCCAAAACCACTGATTGAAGAAGCGATTTCTCTTCTTCGCTGGATTGCGTTGGTTGCCACAAACAGCTCTTGTTTACAAAGCAGTTTCACCTTTTGAAATGTTGGTGCCGATATTGATATATTGAAAGTAAAATATCGATACAAAAACATCGGATATCGAAACAAAAATATCGATATTCCGACTATCGGAAATATCGGAACGTCTCTCTTAAACTAAAATTATGTTTTCGTGAACTGGAGATCCCCGTTGCTCGCAATTTTTAACAGAAATGCTGAACTTAACCCGTGTAGAAAGGCAAACCAAGAGTTATGATAAAATGTGTTGAGCTCGAAGATGCATCATAAGTATAATTATTTATTTCGATGCCTCGACCTGAGGCATCACTCCATATGTCGCAAAATAGATTCTTATCAGACCTAAATGTCCCATTCATAAAATATGATCAGGCAGGTAGCCTGATGTCGATATTCTTCTCCAAGTAAACTTTTTCTATTTATTGCTCTCTGATCATCATTGACTTGCAACTCTTAAAATTGAACAACTTTTTTTCGCATCAGCCTCCATGTATTTGCCATTCTTACAGCTACTTTCGTGTATGAAAAGTACTTTGTACCGACAGTAGTGACCGGTTAGTTGTGGGCAGTCAGTCATTGCTACAAGTAGCGATAATGTAGTTTTTCGGATCCCTTTTTCTCTTCCAATGGCGCGCATATGCACCTTGAATGTCTCGCGACACTCATCCGATCAGAGTGGTGGACCTTTGGAACTGGTTTGAATGTAAAAATCCAAGGGCGACAGTTTTCGACGTGTACCCCGCCACTATCAACGACTATGGAAGCATGATCATCGAAGACCTTTACATTTGGACTTACACTGGGCACCGAATTTGTGGATGCAACTCGTTAGCACTGCTGATTACACAATCACTTCAGCTATCACACCGCTACTCTAATTAGAGAGGTTAGCGTGGAAAACTATTCGCCTGTCGAGGTTTACTTTGCCGCGCACTAAAGTGAATTTTTCAGTTCGCTCATGCAATGTACTAAAATTCACATATGCACTGCACGCACGTAACTAAACTTGTCTGTAGAGAATTTGTCGAGTGCACAGTTTCGCATCATAGAACTGCACGCGATCCTCTCCACCGACAGCAGATCGAACCCGACGGAACAGAAATAGAAAACTTAACTTCTCGAACGGGATCTCACACGCGTTGCAAGTTGCATCTGTTATTCTACTCCGAAATGATTTAGCAGCGAAAGATAGGGACAAACGTGACCGCACAGCGCCGACAACAATACTCTACTAAGACGTTGAACCGCCACCACCGTTCAACTGGCTGGGATAGATAGCGAGACAAGTCGTTCGCTTCGCAAACATCGCGTCGTCGTCATCGCACACTGCAGCACAGTACTATCCAGTTTGACATCAGGGCGGTAGATATACTAGAGAAGATATCGTCCAAATACTCAAAGTGACATAATAATACAACGCACAGAGATTTTATTTACAAACTACCAATAAGGTGTGAAAACAATGCGCCATGCCTAATCATTAAACTACTAAGGAAGCGAAGCTTTAAATAGTGTCAGAAGAACATATTGATCGGTACATTAAGAAGCAAAACATTGAAAATTGTGACTATTGATTGAGGGTTTGCCAATTTAATTACCTGTATTCGAGTACCGATACCTTGATGATAGGAAATTAGACATAATGTCTTATAATTTCGTACCTTCTTGAAGTTTTTGATTATTATTTATCAGTTAAATTTTTTTGTTTGCAAGCAAAATAAAAAGCTTTTTCTTGTATGGTATTGATGAAGAATACATAAAATGCTGACAAAAACACCAAGATCCAAGGACTTGAGAACAAACTAAAATAGTATTGACATGATTTAAGAAAATGGTATTATTAAATTTCAATGTAATACAACAATTTGCTGAAAACAAGAAGGACCTGTAGTTCGCCATGCGTGAGTATCGAATATTCTAACCGCCGCGCATACCTACACTGACGACGGCGGACGGTTGAGTGTTGACCGACTGGATGTGTACTGTAGTACTGCATATGGATGGACGCTTCTTGTAGGCAACTCACGAAGAAGTTTTGACAACTAGTCTTGTAGATAAAAGGTCGGTAGCTGAAGCTTCCACTCCACACACATTGCACCTCTAAATTGGACGACGTTTTCGGCAGGTATCGATTGCTGCTTGCAGAGAAGGCGGTTTCATCAGCGGTGAGCAATGAAGAAAAACCTTGGCTATGCTCACAACCCATGAAAAGCGAAACTCTTGTAGTCGATTTCCTGCGACATGTTCTTCATTGCTGTGGGTTCGATGATGGGAATCATCTTACTAATGAATGGTTGGACTTCGAATCACGATACAAAGCATGACACAGCAATAATCATTTCAACGACATTTTAATTTTCTAATTGAAGTTTGATGTTTTCCAACTCGAATTTTGATACAATGTCCGTAGTTACTTCTAAAATTTATTACATCATAGACGGCTGCTTACATGGGATAATTTTATTATAACGTAAAATGGCCTGAAACGCACTCGAGTAAGAAACAGCCTTCGTTATTGGCATTGCATCTCACAACTGGGTCATGCCGCCTCACTGTTTAGTGTTTGCACACAGTTGTTAACAGTAATTTACTTAATATCTATTTTACGAAAAGGTAGTGTTAAATTTCTTGTAGAAAATTAAATTTGTCCCTATTCTGCTTGGCTCAAGAGCGTAGTGTAGGGAGGGTCCACGAAGGAAATGTTATAACGCTAGCTCAACAAGGCAAGCTGGTATACTGGGAATTACAGTGAAGTCTTGGAACCATGGGAGGGTATTAACTGAAACTCCAATAGCAATCCGGTGTGATACAGACTTTAGCTGAAATATATTTTCTTGTTAAATGAATTCATGATTATATATGATTACTTACAATTTTTCAGTTTCTTTTGTTTACCTAAAGGTTATTTTTGATCCGTACTATTGGTTTTAGAGTAGATTCTAGATATAGATTTTAAGAAAACGTTTCAATGTTGAATGTATAACTACGGAGAAATATCCTACCTATATTCAGATGAGTATAGTTCAAACTCAAAATATTAGTCTGAATCGCAAATGAAATTATAATTCAAAAGACTTAATCACGCTTTACCACTCGTTTACGATAAAGGAAATCCCTTATCATGCTCTTTGACGTCTACCCATACAAGTATATTCGATGTCCAACATGGCTACCTCGCGTTACGCAATCCGATGGTACTTTGCAACCACTCTCACCTAGGGGCACTCGTCGTCACAGAGGAATAATCATTTTCAGATTCAGAACACAGTTATAACTCACGTCCAATTTTCGAAGGTTGACACCAAGATCTACATCGCGACTTTAATGCGAAGATCGGCTTCGATAGCACGGACTATAGGCGTGTCATGGGACGTCGTGGTCTTATGGTCTTGGAGAATTGAGCAAAAACAACGAGCTATTTGCGAATTCTGTTACAATAACGACATGGTGATTGGAGATAGTTTTTCCTCATCGACCAGTGCACACTGTCAGTGAGGATTGCGTTCTAAGCTGGAAGTGCAGCCTGGGCATTGTTGTCTTTCTGACATCACGTATCGAGCGTCTGTCCACCAGGAGGTGCAGCTCCAACAGCGTAAGCCTGGTATCTAGAGGCTGATTAACGAAACGCTGTATCACGTCAGCTATACCTAAGGCGTCAGCCACACCAGCGCGATGTAAGGGTAGCTTACATAGTAAGGTAGCTTACCGAAGCCTTTCAAATATCACAACAAATGGTGAAAAAAAAGAGAACGTTATTCTTGGCGACCGATCTTGAACGTAATAAGGACTATGATTGGAAGCTTTGTACCTGAAATGTAGGCCCTTAATTAACCTGGATGAATGAGCCTCCTGGCTCATGAACTGCAGAAAGTTCAGTGAACTCTTTATACAAGAAGTCCGATGGCCTAGATCCAGAGAACCTGAATTCAGAGCCGTGGATCCACGACCAACTCTGCATTCAAATAACATCTATTACAGTGGTGGTGAAAAAACAGAGCATGACGTTTTTTCGTAGTGATGGGCAAGCAGATGAAGCGAGTTATGAGGTGGAAACCCATTAGTGAACGGAAGATCTGTGTGTTGCGGACACGGAGCAAATTCTTCAATAACAGCATGATCTTTCAAGAGGCTCGGAAGCCTCCTTTCAAGAGGCTCGGAAGCCTCCTTTCAAGAGGCTCAGAGCCTCCTTTCAAGAGAGCTCAAGCCTCCTTTCAAGAGGCTCAGTAAGCCAGCTCCTTTCAAGAGGCTCAAGCCTCCTTTCAAGAGGCTCAGAAGCCTCCTTTCAAGAGGCTAAGCCTCCTTTCAAGAGCTCAAGCCTCCTTTCAAGAGCTCAAGCCTCCTTTCAAGAGCTCAGGCCTCCTTTCAAGAGCTCAGAGCCTCCTTTCAAGACTCGGAAGCCTCCTTTCAAGAGCTCAGAAGCCTCCTTTCAAGAGCTCAGAGCCTCTCAAGCTCAGAGCCTCCTTTCAAGAGGCTCAGAGCCTCCTTTCAAGAGGCTCAGAGCCTCCTTTCAAGAGCTCAGAGCCTCCTTTCAAGAGGCTCAGGCCCCTTTCAAGAGGCTCAAGCCTCCTTTCAAGAGCTCAGGCCTCTCAAGGCTCAGAGCCTCCTTTCAAGAGGCTCAGAGCTCCTTTCAAGAGGCTCAGAAGCCTCCTTTCAAAGAGCTCAGGAAGCCTCCTTTAAGAGGTTCAGAAGCCTCCTTTCAAAGGCTCAGGGCCTCCTTTCAAGAGGCTCAGGAGCCTCCTTTCAGAGGCTCAGGGCCTCCTTTCAAAGGCTCGAGGCCTCCTTTCAAAGGCTCAGGAGCATCCTTTAAGAGGCTCAGGGCCTCCTTTCAAGAGGCTCAGGGGCCTCCTTCAGAAGGCTCAGGGCCTCCCTTCAAAGGCTCGAGGAGCCTCCTTTCAAGAGGCTCAGGGCCTCCTTTCAGAGGCTCAGACCTCCCTTCAAGAGGCTCCAGGGCCTCCTTTCAAGAGGCTCAGCCCCTTTCAAGGCTCAGGAGCCTCCTTCAGAGGCTCAGAAGCCTCCTTCCAAGAGCTCAGAGCCTCCTTCAAGAGGCTCAGAGCCTCCTTCAAGAGGCTCAAGCCTCCTTCCAAGAGGCTCGGAAGCCTCCTTCCAAGAGGCTCGGAAGCCTCCTTCAAGAGGCTCAGAAGCCTCCTTCAAGAGGCTCGAAGCCTCCTTCCAAGAGGCTCAGGCCTCCTTCAAGAGGCTCGAAGCCTCCTTCCAGAGCTCAGGCCTCCAAGGCTCAGAGCCTCCTTCAAGGGCTCAAGCCTCCTTCCAAGAGGCTCAGAAGCCTCCTTCCAAGAGGCTCAAGCCTCCTTCAGAGGCTCAGGCCTCCTTCCAAGAGCTCAGAGCCTCCTCAACCTCAAGAGGCTCAAGCCTCCTTCAAGAGGCTCGAAGCCTCCTTCCAAGAGGCTCGAAGCCTCTCCAAGAGGATATTTAAACAAAATACATCCAATGACTATAGCGCTACTAATGTTCTAGTACTTAAGGCATCATATTTAAGACGTCCACTATGTCGTTTAGAGTTTCTAGCACCCCTCGAGGGCCCTTTTACTGCTCATTTTTGAACGACCCTTTTATGCTTTAACTTGTTGAATATTTTTTATATTTATTACAAACAATACATCGACAGTTTCGTGCAATACTAACACTACTCAAATTTGAAAATGGTGTAAAGATTCACTGACAAAGACGGGTCGAAATTACAGTATATCAAAACTATATATTTCAATGACGATTTTTCAAAAAGTTTTATAAATCTATGAATTTGTTAATTTTTCAAGTTTTCTCGCTGCAACACACAACTAATCCATTTGTATCAACAAATCCAGAAAGATCAGGCATAATTCGAAAAAAATCTCAAAAGTTTCATTTTTGAATCAAAATTTTAACAGCCTATAGTAAACCGTCCTATCTTTGTGGTATGTCCTAATGTTGCGGTAGTGTTAAAGTAGTCCATTCTGATTATAATATCATTAAAACAATTGAACCGTTTGTTTGAGAAACTGCATATGTAACATCCAATGATACGTATTCTGGCAAAAAACACGAAAAAAATTTGTTCAGGAATGTATGAGATTTTTCGTTTGTTTGAAAACTACATATGTCCACGCACTTTGAAGAGCAATTGTGGAATATTGCTTACAGTTTTTACGAAGTGCCCCAGGGTGTTAAGTTTTGCCTAAAACTATTGATCTGTATCAAAGAAATCGAAAGATTCGGTGCCAATTTGTTCAAAAACAGTTTTTTGTTTTCTCGAAATTGTGTAAAATGGACTTATCCAGTTTCTCAAACAAATGATTCAATTGTGGATACGCTAAAACTCTTCAGTTAACGACTAGAACAGCTTTTGTTTGACAAAATTCCGTTCAAAATGATGAAAAATCAACATTTTTCGTTAAAAATTTGAATCCTTTGAGCCTATTGTTGCAGTAGTGCTAAGGGCCTATTGTTGCGGTATCGTTCTCCATAAGAATCACATGCAATACCACAACAATAGGTCTGACCTTCAAAAAATATCGCAACGATAGGCAACTGCGGTAGTTTGTTTTATTGTGATAAACAAAACAACATAAATTCAGCACAATTGACGTAATATTTAACAAACTATAGTTAACGAGCATCCTATTGTTTTGACACGGTGCTTAACCCTCCATAATAGGTCGTTTTACCCTAATAAAACTGGTATCTAGAACACTAATTGATCGAAAACTAATCCGATTGATATGAAAAATGTAAATATTTTATCTTGATGAAGAAGGAGCAACGATAAACATCACTGACTCCGTAAGTGATCTGATAATAATATTTTTAAACGTTTGTTATGGAAGCTTTCAACGAAGCATTGACACCAGATCATCACCGTGCTGGATCATCGAATAGAAATCGCAGTTTGGAACAAAACAAACATCAAAACAACATCCTCGTGACAAACCTCCGCGCAAACAAGTTCCAAAACGTATTGGAATCCTACATAAACCCACCGCGACGAAGCTCCCAACCACACAGATCAGAAAGCGCGCAGAACTGCACCGAAATAAAAACATTTGCCGGTTGGACTTTGGACCGTGCTTATTTACGTCATTACCCACCGGACCCACACACCGCAACCCATCACGGGACCCCATCGCACAGCGGGCCTGAGCCTTAGCGGTGTGAAAAGGTAGCAGCACGTTACGAACACATGAAGCTCGCTGAGTAGCAGATGTGAAGTGCGCTGATCGACGTCGCGAGCGACTGCGGACGCAACGCAAACAAATATCTAAAGACTGTTCCGAAAATGTTAAAGACACGATGACGTGTGAAATTTCGCAAAAGTGCCAATTGTTCTATTGGCGATTTGGCGTTGCAAGAAGAAGAAGCAGAATGTCGCATTCGAAAAATTAGCACGAGAAGGATAGGAAGAACATTTTAAAGGCTTCTCAAAATTCTAGAAGTGATTTATTTAAAACGTTATCAGTACGGGGTTGGAAATGCTTAATACTGTTAATAAAATGAAACATCAAAATAAAATTTTGAAATCTAAATTATACATCTATTATGCAGTGCAAAAGAATTCAACCCCGCTGATACTCGTTTTAATTAAATTCAGAATTTCGAGAGAATTTTTAAAATTTCTTTATCCTTTCCATTATTTGACCATTCTTTTCTACAACAAATCTTCTATTTTTTGAGCTCAGCAAAATTGGGCACCGATGTGCAATAAATTTCAAAAGGGCTGTCCATAAAACACGTAGACAAAATTTTACATTTTCAGACCCCTTTCTACCTTGTAGACTTTTCCTCCTCCCTCTTGAAGTCTACGTTGACTTTTCCAAATTTTACAAAATATCATGTATGTTGTGCACAATGACTCATTACGAAATAATATGAAAAGATCAATCACGTGCTAAGCTCATTTAGTTATCATATCGATTTTCGGACCAAAGCCGAGGTACTTGAGGCGCAACTCTGAACATTTCAAAATTTAATCAGATATTAACACGTTGAGAACCACTGAATCATCGCGCACCGACTTAAAGATGGATTTGTGACCGCATACCAACGCTATCAGCAATATATCGCGCAGTGCAGTATATTTCTTCCTGATGATGTCTAATGCTGCGCAAACATGCGGAGGGAGAAGGAGAAAACAAGTGCGCCGTTTCGAAAAAAACCGTTTGCACATGGGCACACAGTGGAGCAAATTATTATTATTGCTAGACTGGTGTCGTTGTTGTGTCACTCACACAGTCGTCTGTAGATTATTGGCGTGATGTTTTTTGCCTCAAGGAGGTGATGATGCTGATTGGTCATTGGCAGTTAGTAGGAAGAATGAGCGAGTGTCGATTTACTCAATCGCACATGTCATTTGCCTCTTCCCAAAATTACTGCCAATTGAGAAGATTATCAGGCAGCTTATACCACTGACTTATTTTGAGTATTTTTATAATTATTTATTCCAAACTAAGTGTAGATGCCTTTACCGTACAATAAAGTTATTTAGCATGTAATTTGAAAAAGAGTAAAGTCTAGGGTAAAATTAAATTACTAAAATTAATTTAGCATTTCAAACTGTATACTAAGTTAGAGTCGTTCAGAAAATCTATGTGCTGCACTTCACCCATTCGTTTTTTCTCATTATGCAATTTGGCTTCCCAAGAATTCTTTGGAATCTCTCCGGGATAACACTGACAGAGCACAATTCGTTTTAAGTTTCAAAAACTGGATATTAAACCTCAAAACCCATAGAGTCAAAACCAAATCATCGTCAATGATATAAATACGCTCTATAACTAATGTAAGAAAAATCTGAAAAATCTCTTGTGAAAATAAAAATAAAAAGGACAAACTGGCCTAGATCGGAGAACCAAATTTGCTCGCAACGTCACAATCAGATATCCTAATCATTTAGTAAGTGACAGTCATTACTCTGACTGTAAAACAAAATTTTATAAACTTCAATAATCGCATTATTTTGCAAAAGAATTGAGGCCTGTTTTTCATGCAGATGTAACATGATTTAATGTCCTACTAAATGACAGTTTCTGATCTATAGATGTTTAACGATTTTGCAGAGACTTTTCAAGCACCTAAAAGTCCAGCGCGTTTTGTTGTAAAGGAAACGGTCAATGCATAAAATAATCGATTACTCGACATTAGGTTTGAAGAAGTGTCTATCGGAGACGAAAATATAGGCGAGACTCGATGAGTCGGAGGCTAGATTGAATCCATCATAATTTTAGATTATTCAGCTCGATTATCTTTAAATATGAGCTATGATTCGGAATCAGAAAAAATATCGATTCTGTTTATTTTCCCTTGAACCGACAAACTAATGCAATGGCCAGAAACATCAACATCAACTATCACCACAAATGAACAATCGAGTCGGAAATCAGGAGTGGATTTACTAAAAATTGAACTACTGAACTCTTTGTCTGTTGTTGAACACACACTTGCATTTTCTGTGGGTGTTCTTAACATTCTTCTTCAGGCAAGATTTTTAACCCCTATTAGTTATAACAAAAGCAAAACCTGCAAAAACTAAATGAGGAGTCTTTCAACCAATTTCTTGCAAGTAAGATGCGTAAGAACTAAGTTCGTTCAAGCTGCAAATATTAGCTGCGTGACAGCCTTGACCATCACAACTACCAGCCCGATCCACTTCCAGCGATCCATGCTCAGAACAATAACGACGCACAAGATACATAACACCTCGGACGGCAACCAATGCCAGCGGCCTCGGCTTTAATTTCAAGCGCAAAGCTGCATTTTTGGCCAATAACAATCATTTGAGTGCCTCACTCAATATGATCCGGCTAGGAGGCATCGACAGGCAACCAAAGACCGCACGAATGACGAGACCAATGACGCCTGCGCCGAACAAATTAATTATGCAAAGAAATGTAAGAATGCGAGAAAAACTACTGTTGGATCGGTGGTGTTGCTTATTCGATACCGCGCTTGTTACCCTACTACAACGATGGTAGAAGCCGACCGCGGCAGTCAGCAAGTTTCTCTTCTGTTTGTTTTTCTACTCTATTTCTTTTTCCGATATTCGGTTCCGTTACAAGGTGGAATGGGTCGAGTTTTACGATTTACTTTAGATTAGACCATTTTCTACGCCACTGTTTCTAACTCTGAAATGACAACACGTACCCAGCCAAAAATGACAGAGGCCATTGCTTCTTGGATGATGTGCCCTTGAGTGCATTTAGTTTTGGATCCCGGGAGGCATTTTCTCAAAAGAGTTGTGCTTCTGGGTTGAGGCATTTGGCGTGTCCATTCGCTTACTTTCTAACGACAGGGCGGTTTCCTTCATCAGTGCTGCAAACTACCTAGAAAAAAAACTTTTGTTTCTACACGATTTTTTTTTTTCGCTCGTATTTTTGATCGTGTGGACTTTAATTTGCCATCAAACTTTTCATAACATGTTTCAAAAAATCCAGAATAAATCAAAAGAAAAAATCACATGATAATTCTTATATCAATTTTAGATTTTCATTTTCATAGAAGAAGATCACGCGATATTTACATTTTATTCTCTCCCGCTTTCATAGAAAACATAAACAATGAAAGGAATTCAACTAGAATTTTCACGGATTTTTCTTCATGAAAACGCATCAAACCTTCTTCTTCAAACAAGCTGTTTTATTTTATTTATTGATACTTCTTTCGAAAATCAAAAACAATACAACCATTTTATCGACTAGTCATCGTCATTTGCACAGATCTACTACAACTGTTTTGCAATTTGGATTTCAAAACAAAGCAACATTCCACTCATGACTGCTTGTAATATGACAGGTGACCCGGGAGACGGCTACATTTTCATTTGTGATCTTGAAATAAGTAAAATGCAATGTTTTCCTTTTCACATGACATTCACGAAAACTACCAGTTTTGATTAATATACGACTAACATTTAGGATGAGTGAAAAAATTGAGAAAATGTAAATCTTGCCAAAAACAGAAATCC
The DNA here is from genome assembly GCF_024139115.2 of Armigeres subalbatus. NCBI lineage: Eukaryota > Metazoa > Arthropoda > Insecta > Diptera > Culicidae > Armigeres > Armigeres subalbatus. Next base: position 293,597,853 of record NC_085140.1, on the reverse strand, counting down.
AGGTATAATCACTTCATATACTTATTTTAAAACAAAACTTTAATATTCTCTCATTTGCAGCTTATTTTTGTTGGAATCGGTAGACGTAATGTCTACTAGACCGATAGAACCGTTCTTGATTCCGAAACCAATTTACTTCGACTGTTATTATGGAACATCATGATTTGATATGTTAAGCCAGAGGCAATTGAATAAGCTTTTGTCGATTCTTGATGTTTCAGAAAAAGCCTTATGTCCCATTCTCATTTCCATTCTTTGTTGAATGTTTAACAACTTTGGTTCCTTATCCGCAATACTGTACAATGCGCATACACAGAAAATGGGACTGCAATATTGAAAAATCGGAGAACTGTGAATTGTTAATACGAAGGTTAACTTTCCCGGTTTGCAGTCGGCGTTTAAGGCGCGTTTACTTACGCCACAGCAATCAACTTCTCAGGCGCTAATTGTTGTGCGCTTACTTTTTGCAAGCGCGTCATAAAGAATCAAGTTTTTTTTTTTCTTCTACATCAACTATACGTGGCTACAGCTCCATAACACGAATAAAACCATTCTGCGCCTTCCTGATTGTTTTGATTCCATTTTTTTTTGGCACATACTGGTAATAGAAGTTAAAGGGTAAAGTCTTGATCAGGCAGCTTTACAGGGCAGATTTCCACGACGGCCGTAGGTTTGAACAGTGCATTATGTATTTAACCGACTGCTGCCTTCCAAACTGAGAGCAGACACTTTAAACCGGGACCAAATTGCCGTTAGCGCTACGACCAGACTATGGTTGCAAAGAAACATCTCGACATACAGAAGCAACAAGCTGTAATAAAGGTGATTTCACCTTCATCGGTTTTATAAAACGCTCTTTTGCAGCAATCAATTTCTTTCAACGTCACAGAGAAGTCAATTCCGGCCTGTCCATTTTCACCCCCAATAATGTTTAATTTGCGGTTTAATTCTGAGATACATGGAGATCATGAAAATGCAGACAGAAGGTTTTCCACTAAAGAATGGTAGATTTTTTATGATCACTTCATGTGACCAGATTAACTTAGCTTAAATCTTGCCAAATTATGTTCCTAAATTATATCGATAATGATCAACTTTTATTATAAAGAATGGCAATCAAAGATCTTTTTCTTTGTCTCCAAATTACTCAACTAGGTAACGAATTGATGATTTTTTCCTCATAACGATGCATTGTAATTTTGCAATTTTTCGATTTACCATATCGTGACTGCGTACAGGGTTTTACTTCATTCTTATGGCATTACATCCCACACTGGGACAGAGCCGCCTCACAACTTAGTGTTCATTAAGCTCTTCCACAGTTATTAACTGCGAGGTTTCTAAACCAGAGTTACCATTTTGCATTCATTATATCATAGAGGCTAACACGATGATACTTTTATGCCCTTTTGAGGGGAGTCGAGACAATTTCAATCCATGAAATATGTCAGACCATTTCAGCACCGGAATCAGATTGGCTTCATACCCCTCAGCATGGTCTTGCTTTGTAGCCGCGCGTCTTACCACACGGCTAAGGAGGGCTGCCCCAGGGTTTTAACAACGACTAAAATAAAACTAACTTTTCAAAATTTTAAGTTTTCCATAAAAAAAGGGAAATTGTCATTGAAGAAATCCGGGCATAACTGCAATAATTAAATATACAATTTCCTAAATATTTACAAAATTTTTCATAAACAATTAGGAATTTTCTACAAAATAAGAATAAAATTAGCACTTTTAAGAAGCAAATTGCAATAATAAAAAAAAAAAGAATGTTCCATGAAGAAAATCAAAATGTTTCATTCAAAATGTACAACATTTCCATAAAATCTACATTTCAAAGAGGCTCAGCGGCAGCCTCCTTTCAAGAGAGCTCAGGAAGCCTTCTTTCCAGAAACAGAAGCGCTTCCTTTCAAGAGGCTCGAAAGCCTTCTTTCTGCACAAGAGGCTCAAAGCCTCCCTTTCAAGGAAAGCTCCAGAGCCTTCTTTCAAGAGGCTCAGAAGCCTCACTTTCAAGAGCTCAGGCCAGCCTACTTTCAGAGGCTCGGAAGCCTCCCTATCAGAGAGCTCAGGAAGCCTCACTTTCAAGCAAGAAGGCTCAGGAAGCCTCCTTCTTCAAGAGAGCTCAGAAGCCTCCTTTCCAGAGCTCAGAGCACTCACTTTCAAGAGGCTCCAGAAGCCCTCCTTTCAAAAAGAGGCTCAGGAAGCCTCCCTTTCAAGAAAGGCTCGAAGCCTCCTTTCAAGAGGCTCCAGAAGCTTCCTTTCAAGAAGTCTGAATGCCTCCTTTCAAGAAACTCAGAAGCCTCCTTTCAAGAGAAACTCAGAGCCTCCTTTCAAGAAGGCTCGAAGCCTCCTTTCAAGAAAGCTAAAAGCCTCCTTTAAAGAAGAAAAAAAAAAAAAAAAAAAAAAAAAAAAAAAAAACAACAAAAAACAAAAACAAGTCATACCACATTACATGAGTTTCTGCCGCCATTTGTTCTACAGGTGAAACATAAAATGCACCAAGTAACTGCTGTTTTAATTGCAGAGTGCGAATCATTACGTAAGATAAGCGGACTACAAATCAAAGGGATAGCTTTTTCAAAGGTGCGTATTGAACTATTTACAACTGGTAGTGGTTGCTCAATCAGTCTGCTTCAATTTAAATATTTAGTTTTAAAATATAGCTGTTCGGATTATGATCCTTTGATTCGAAATCCGTGCGCGGTGGACGGAGTTCGATTCGAAGAGTAGTTGATTTAATTAATATTTTTCCTCTATGTTTTCGTAGTTTTTATGTGTAAAATGTGAAACACTTCAAAAGTAGAAACGCTTCATGTCCCACCATGTCAAATGGTAAACGTTTCAATTTGCATTCGATTTCTATAGTCTAGTCAATAGGTAAGTAGGAGTTTCGATGTCTTGCTTTTGATATATATTGATATGGAGACAATTAGAATGAACCATATTTAAGTTATATTTTTGAATAAAAGAGATATCTAATATCTAGAATGTAACTTTCATGCGAATGTAAATATCAAGATGAGGCAACACAATTTGAACTTGATTTGGTTTTAAAATTTTAGAACAGAAGCCTACTGCTATTATCAGTTTTTCTTAAACAAGAGACAATTTTAAGCTAGTTTCTAGAAAGAAAATCAAAATTATCAAAAAAAATTACATGGAGGACAATTCTTATGCAGAATTTAAGTCACCGTACACACCCTCGTGCATCTTGAGTCTCCACTGAGTACATATATTGTGATTTTGAATACGAGAAAAAAAGAGTTATCTCTGTATGTGTAGCGCAGTGTTTCAACTTGCCCCGATACGCAGGGGCTACGCAAGTTATTTGATACAAATACTTTATAAAAGTAATTTAAATTTACAAAATATTTTAAAAAAATTAAATTAGGTGAGGTTGCTTATTTTTATGTACATGTTGGCCCATTTGAACTGTGAAACACCTGCAAACGGATTCAAAATTTATTAAAAAGCGGATTTATTTATAGCACTTCAAAGTTCAACTTTGGAAAAAACCGTTTCAACACTTGCCCCGGTGTATGCCTTATAGATTTAATTATCGCTTCAAGATATTGATAATTTTTCCTCGCGTCAGATGAATATAATTATATTTATTTGTTTTAAAACAAATCACGATAACTGAGTTATCGCGGACACTTAAGATTAATTAGCAATAGCGCTACCAGACGATTGATTGTCTGCTGCTCTTACGTTGGGTGAACAAGAACCGCGACGTTATAATGATCTATACTTTGTTCTCACGTCAACATTAACATACTGATTACTTGGATTACATCACTTACCAAGGTGAATCCTGATCAAAGTAGTGACACTTCCTTTCCCTACACAATACTCCTTCCATAACAACCGTAGAGATGCAGACGATTCGTCGGTCTCTAAAACAACAGTTGTTACACTAACATCCCTTCCCTAGATGATCGTAAGGACGTGGCCGGCGCCGTTATTGACCCATTAAAAGTTGAACTTTCGGAACGTGTACATTGAGGATGGAGTTCTAATCCCAAGTCCCATCCGTTGGTTCCCTGTGCAATTCCATAGTTCAGGTCAATCACGGGTAGCAACAGCTTCTAATTGTACGGTCATCTCATACTCATGCTCATGCTCTCATGCTGAAGCCTCCTTTCAAGGCTCAGGAAGCCTCCTTTCAAGAGGCTCGGAAGAGCCTCCTTTCAAGAGGCTCAGAAGCCTCCCTTTCAAGAAGGCTCAGGCCTCCTTTCAAGAGGCTCCAGAGCCTCCCTTTCAAGAGGCTCAGAGCCTCCTTTCAAGAGGCTCAGGCCTCCTTTCAAGAGAGCTCAGGCCTCACTTTCAAGAGCTCAGAAGCCTCCTTTCAAGAGGCTCAGAAGCCTCCTTTCAAGAGGCTCAGAGCCTCCTTTCAAGAGGCTCAGGCCTCCTTTCAAGAGAGCTCAGAAGCCTCCTTTCAAGAGGCTCAGGAAGCCTCCTTTCAAGAGGCTCAGGAAGCCTCCCTTTCAAGAGAGCTCAGAAGCCTCCTTTCAAGAGCTCAGAAGCCTCCTTTCAAGAGCTCAGAAGCCTCCTTTCAAGAGCTCAGAAGCCTCCTTTCAAAGAGCTCAGAGCCTCCTTTCAAGAGAGCTCAGAAGCCTCCTTTCAAGAGGCTCAGAAGCCTCTTTTCAAGAGCTCAAGCCTCCTTTCAAAACTCAGGAAGCCTCCTTTCAAGAAGGCTCAGAAGCCTCCTTTCAAGAGGCTCAGAAGCCTCCTTTCAAGAGCTCAAGCCTCCTTTCAGAGGCTCAGAGCCTCCTTCAAGAGGCTCAGGCCTCCTTTCAAGAGCTCGGAAGTCTCCTTTCAAGAGGCTCAGGTCTCCTTTCAAGAGGCTCAGAGTCTCCTTTCAAGAGGCTCAGAAGCCTCCTTTCAAGAGCTCAGGCCTCGTTTCAAGAGGCTCAGGCCTCATTTCAAGAGGCTCAGAAGCCTCGTTTCAAGAGGCTCAGGCCTCCTTTCAAGAGGCTCAAGCCTCCTTTCAAGAAGCTCGGAAGCCTCCTTTCAAGAGGCTCAGAAGCCTCCTTTCAAGAGAGCTCAGGAAGCCTCCTTTCAAGAGCTCAGAGCCTCCTTTCAAGAAGGCTCCAGAGCCTCCTTTCAAGAGGCTCAGAGCCTCCTTTCAAGAGCTCAGAGCCTCCTTTCAAGAGGCTCAGAAGCCTCCTTTCAAGAGCTCAGCCTCCTTTCAAGAGGCTCAGAAGCCTCCTTTCAAGAGGCTCCAGAGCCTCCTTTCAAGAGGCTCAGAAGCCTCCTTTCAGAGGCTCAGGCCTCCTTTCAAGAGGCTCCAGGCCTCCTTTCAAGAGGCTCAGGAACCCTTCTTTCAAGAGGCTCAGAGCCTCCTTTCAAGAGGCTCAGGCCTCCTTTCAAGAGGCTGAAGCCTCCTTTCAAGAGCACAGGCCTCCTTTCAAGAGGCTTTGAGCCTCCTTTCAAGAGGCTGGAAGCCTCCTTTCAAGAGGCACAGGAAGCCTCCTTTCAAAGAGCACAGAAGCCTCCTTTCAAGAGGCACAGGCCTCCTTTCAAGAGGCACAGAAGCCTCCTTTCAAGAGGCACAGGAAGCCTCCTTTCAAGAGGCACAGAAGCCTCCTTTCAAGAGGCTGGAAGCCTCCTTTCAAGAGCACAGCCTCCTTTCAAGCACAGAAGCCTCCTTTAGAGGCAGAAGCCTCCTTTCAAGAGGCACAGGAAGCCTCCTTTCAAGAGGCTCAGAGCACTCCTTTCAAGAGGCTCAGAGCCTCCTTTCAAGAGGCTCAGGAAGCCTCCTTTCAAGAGGCTCAGAAGCCTCCTTTCAAGAGAGCTCAGAAGCCTCCTTTCAAGAAGCTCAGAAGCCTCTTTTCAAGAGGCTCGGAAGCCTCTTTTCAAGAGGCTCGGAAGCCTCCTTTCAAGAGGTTCGGAAGCCTCCTTTCAATCCTTTCAATAGGCTCGGAAGGATGCCTTTCGAACAGGCAGATTTAATTATCTCTCATTCTCTCTGTTTGCTTACATCGCGCAGCCCGCGAGCGGGCAGCATACGGAACACAGAGACAACTACCTCTTATTCCCCCCTCTCTTTACGTCCCGTTTGACAGAACATCGTTTATGTACTCGATGAGCTAGTACGGCTCCATTCGAAATCTTGTACTGCGAATGGATGAAGACGAACGAGATGCATAATGCCACATTTTTTTTTCGTATCGAGAGCAAAAACGTACGAATAGAGTGATTCGATTCGTGATGCGCAATGTCTCCTCCGGGTTTTGATTCGATCTCGAAAACGAATTTTCATTGCTTCGAAAATAAATAAAGTGGAATTAAAAACGCTCATCAGCTTCACAGTATTCGAATGTTATGCGTGTTTGTTCACTTTGCATGTTCGGCCCAACAAACGAGTTTAGGTGTACTTTTCATCGATGACACAAAACCTGATATTCAAAACTAATTTAGCAACGTGAAACCCTGTTTATAGCCCCGGTGCAATGGCCTTTAGGACAAAAACTTAGTTTTGAGAAAACGGGCTTTTACAGCTTTGTCATTTCATAAAAATAGGGGTGAGTTATTTGGCAACACCATTCGGCATATGGTCATTTGGCATAACGGACTAATAGGTCAACGCGTTAAAAAATGTGTTCAAATTACTATAATTTCATGAAACGTATGGTGGGACATATCCACCTATCAGAGCTCTATTTGACTTTTTTATGCAAAATACCTGGATTTAAACTTCTTTTTCTCTCAAATAGTTCTAATGTAAACATCTTTTGAAAATTCTCTAGAAAGTCTTATAAATTTCTTATGGAAATTTTCCAACTTTTTCGGAATTTCCTCTACGAATAGTTTTCTTTCCCTGAATTTTAAAGGGTATTATTTTGAATATCCACGGAGAATGGTTCTAAGTTTCCACATGAATATTTTCCCCAATTTCTACAAAAAGTTCATTTGAATTTCCACAAGAGAAGTTCTTTTGAATTTCCACAGGAAATTCTTCTGATTTTTCATAGGGAATTGTTAAAAAAAAATCAGGTCACATTCTTTTGAATTCCCACGTAAAACTCTTGAAAAATTCCACAGCATTTTTTTTTTCTTAATTTTCAAGGGAACTTCATCTAAACTTTCACTCAATTTTGTTTTATTTTATCTTATCTTCGATCTTTCATGAGAAACTTGAAAATTTCAAAGGGATTTTTTTTTCAATTTTTTCCAAGGAATATATATTTTTAGTGACGTTTGTTTAAACTCAATCTAACTGTGCATTTAAATTTAAGAAATTGGTGTGCGGAAATTCATAGAATAACTAGATTTTGATTGGTATCAACGACTCTGATAGTTTTATTTTCTTTTAGGCAGTCAAAATATTTAAACTTTATTGTTTTGTGTCAGTGCACCAGTAAAAAATAAGATCACGCAACAAAATATGCCAGGTATGGATGTCAGGCATGGTGCTTTCTCTCACAACACAAAATGCCACTTATATTTTTGTGACACTCTATTCTGATCCAATACATATATTAATATATCAGCACCAACATCTCAGAAGGGCGGAACTGCTTTTGTAAACAAGAGCTTCTCATGTCGCTGGTGAGTTAATTTGAGCCCCACCCACGCAACCCAAAACCACTGATTGAAGAAGCGAATTCTCTTCTCTTCTTCGCTGGATTGCGTTGGTTGCCACAAAATAGCTCTTGTTTACAAAGCAGTTTCACCTTTTTGAAATGTTGGTGCCGATATTGATATATTGAACGCAAAATTTCGATACAAAAACATCGGATATCGAGACAAATATATCGATATTCCGACATATCGGAAATATCGGAACGTCTCCTACTTTAAATAAGCCAAATTATGTTTTCGTGAACTGGAGATCCCCGTTGCTCGCAATATTTTAACAAAAATGCTGAACTTAACCCGTGTAGAAAGGCAAACCAAGAGTTATGATAAAATGTGTTGAGCTCGAAGATGCATCATAAGTATAATTATTTATTTCGATGCCTTTCTACATGACCTGAGCATCACTCCATATGTCGCAAAAAAGATTCTTATCAGACCTTCTTAATGTCCCATTCATAAAATATGATCAGGCGAGTAGCCTGATGTCGATGTTCTTCTCCAAGTAAACTTTTTCTATTGTATTGCTCTCTGATCATCATTGACTCTTAAACTTGAACAACTTTTTTTTTCGCATCAGCCTCCATGTATTTGCCATTCTTACAGCTTCTTTCGTGTATTGAAAAGTGTACTTTGTACCGACAGTAGTGTCCGGTTGGTTGTGGGCAGTCAGTCATTGCTACAAGTAGCGATATTTAGTTTTTTCGGATCCCCCTTTCTCTTCCAATCGCGCACATGCACCTTGAACGTCTCGCAGCACTCATCCGATCAAGAGTGGTGGACCTTTGGAACTGGTTTGAATGTAAAAATCCAAGGGCGACAGTTTTCGACGTGTACCCCCGCCACTATCAACGACTATGGGAAGCATGATCATCGAAGACCTTTACATTTGGACACTTACACTGGGCACCGAATTTGTGGATGCAACTTCGTTAGCACTGCTGATTACACAATCACTTCTAGCTATCACACCGCTACTCTAATTACAGAGAGGGTTAGCGTGGAAAACTATTCGCCTGTCGAGGTTTACTTTGCCGCGCACTAAAGTGAATTTTTCAGTTCGCTCATGCAATGTACTAAAATTCACATATGCACTGCACGCACGTAACTAAACTTGTCTGTAGCCGAGAATTTGTCGAGTGCACAGTTTTCGCAGTCAATTAGAACTGCACGCGATCCTCTCCACCGACAGCAGATCGAACCCGACGGAACAGAAATAGAGAAACTTAACTTCTCGAACGGGATCTCACACGCGTTGCAAGTTGCATCTGTTATTCTACTCCGAAGTGATTTAGCAGCGAAAGATAGAGGACAAACGTGACCGCACAGCGCCGACAACAATACTCTACTAAGACGTTGAACCGCCACCACCGTTCAACTGGCTGGTGGATGAATAGCGGAGCAAAGTCGATTCGCTTCGCAAACATCGCGTCGTCATCATCGCACACTGCAGCACAGTACTATCCCGATTTTGGCATCAGGGCGGTAGGTGTACTAAGAGAAGATATCGTCCAAATACTCACAAGAGATATAATAGGGTAAAGTGCCCAATACTGGACCCCCAACCAATAGTGGACCCTCCAACCATTTTTGCATTATTACTGCACAATGTCAACATTTTGCTATGAAATTCCATCGGGAGAACCTACCTTACAGTCCAATGATTTGATTACATGAATTGGAAATGCCATGGAAAGCAAAATTAGATGATTTTTTACCATTCTATAAAAATGAACACGAGAGTGTCCATTATAGGAATATTTTGGGGGGTCCATAATAGGGAAGAAGAACGCCCCGAAACGGGACATGAAAATCAAATGAAGTGTCGACTATAGGGAAGCAATTTCCTATTATGGACCCCCAGAGGGTCTACTATAGGGCAAATTCGGTTAGACTTTAAAATGTTAATTTTAACGAATAACTTCGTGTATTTGGGTGTTTCATGTATGTGTCGCAAAGACGGGATGCAGAGCTTGTTTTTAGATATCAAGCAGAGTTAATATGTTGAAAATTTCTAAGGCTTATGGCAGGAAGAGCGAAATTCCGCTACTAGGGGGTCCACTATTGGGCATTTTACCCTAATACAACGCACATTTTACCAAACTACCAATTGGGTGTGAAAAACAATGCGCCATTCCTAATCATTAAACTACTTAGGAAGCAAAGCTTTAAATAGTGTCAGAGGAACATTGAAAATTGTGACTAATTTCGAGGTTTGCTAATTTAATTACCTCGAGTACAGTTACCTTGATATATTAAGAAGGTGCATGCTAAATTAGACATAATAGTCTTATAGATTTCGTATCTTATTGGAAAGTTTTTTTTTGATTATTATTTATCAGTTAAAATATTTTTTTGTTTGCAAACAAAATAAAAAGCTTTTTCTTGTATTGGGTATTGAAGAAAAATACATAAAATGCTGACAACAACACCAAGATGTCAAGGACGTTGAGAACAAACTAAAATAGTATTGACATGGTTTAAGAAAATGGTATTATTAAATTTCAATGTAATACAACAATTTGCCCAAAACAAGAAGGACCTGTAGTTCGCCATGCGTGAGTATCGAATGTATCTAACCCGCCGCGCATACCTACACTGACGACGGCGGACGGTTGAGTGTTGACCGACTGGATGTGTGTACTGTAGTACTGCATATGGATGGACGCTTATTGTAGGCAACTCACGGAGAAGTTTTGACAACTGGTCTTGTTGATAAAAGGTCGGTGGCTGAAGCTTCCACTCCACACACATTGCACCTCTAAATTGAACGACGTTTTCGGCAGGTATCGATTGCTGCTTGCAGATAAGGCGGTTTCATCATCGGTGAGCAATGAAGAAAAACCTTGGCTATGCTCACAACCCATGAAAAGCGAAACTCTTGTAGCCGCGATTTCCTGCGACATGTTCTTCATTGCTGTGGGTTCGATGATGGGAATCATCTTACTAATGAATGATTGGACTTTGAATCACGATACAAAGCATGACACAGCAATAATCATTTCAACGACATTTTAATGTTCTAGTTGAAGTTTTGGCATGTTTTTACAACTCGAATTTTGATACAATGTCCGTAGTTACTTCTGTAAAATTTATTACATCATAGACGGCTGCTTTCATGGGATAATCTTTAATGTAACGTAAAATGGCCTGAAACGCACTCGAGTGGGAAACAGCCTTCGTTATTGGCATTGCATCTCACAACTGGGTCATGGCCGCCTCACTGTTTAGTGTTCGCACACAGTTGTTAACAGTAATTTACTTAATATCTATTTTACGAAAAGATAGTGTTAAATTTCTTGTTGAAAATTAAATTTGTCCCTATTTTGCTTGGCTCAAGAGCGTAGTCTAGGGAGGGTCCACGAAGGAAATGTTATAACGCTAGCTCAACAAGGCAAGCTGGTATACATACTGGGAGTACTGGGACTAAGTGAAGTCTGTTGGAACCAATTAGGAGAGAATAATCATTTTCAGATTCAGAACACGGATTAGGAAGCTCACGATCCAATGTTTCGAAGGTTGACACCAAGATCTACATGCGCGACTTTAATGCGAAGATCGGCTTCGATAGCACGGACTATGAGCGTGTCATGGGACGTCATGGTCTTATGGTATTGGAGAATTGAGCGGAAACGACGAGCTATTTGCGAATTCTGTTACAATAACGACAAGGTGATTGGAGATAGTTTTTTCCTCATCGACCAGTGCACACTGTCAGTGAGGATTGCGTTCTAAGCTGGAAGTGCAGCCTGGGCATTGTTGTCTTTCTGACATCACGTATCGAGCGACTGTCCACCAGGAGGTGCAGCTTGAACAGCGTCTACCTGGTATCCTCCGGCTGATGAACGAAACGCTGTATGGGGTCAGCTATACCTAAAGGCGGCAGCCACACCAGCGCGATGTATTTAAGTAAGGTAGCTTACCGAAGCCTTTCAAATATCACAACAAATGGAGAAAAAAAAAGGAGAACGTTATTCTTGGCGACCGATCCATGAACGTAATAAGGACTATGATTGGAAGCTTTGTACCTGAAATGACAGGCCCCTTAATTAACCTGGATGGATGAGCCTCCTGGCTCATGAACTGCAGAAAGTTGCAGTGAACTTGAGCGCTATACAAGAAGTCCGATGGCCTAGATCCAGAGAACCTGAATTCAGAGCCGTGGATCCCACGACCAACTCTGCATTCAAATATAACATCTATTACAGCGGTGGTGAAAAAACAGAGCATAACGTTGTTTTCGTAGTGATGGGCAAGCAGATGAAGCGAGTTATGAGGTGGAAACCCATTAGTGAACGGAAGATCTGTGTATTGCGGATACGGGGCAAATTCTTCAATAACAGCATGATTTTCAAGAGGCTCGGAAGCCTCCTTTCAAAAGGCTCGGAAGCCTCCTTTCAAAAGGCTCAGAAGCCTCCTTTCAAGAGGCTCAGAAGCTTCCTTCCAAGAAGGCTCAGATGCCTCCTTCAAGAGGCTCAGGCCTCCTTCCAAAGGCTCAAGGCCTCCTTCAAGGCTCAGAAGCCTCCTTCCAAGAGGCCTCAGGAAGCCTCCTTCCAAGAGGCTCAGAGCCTCCTTCAAGAGGCTCAAAGCCTCCTCCAAGAGGCTCAGAAGCCTCCTTCCAAGAGGCTCAGAAGCCTCCTTCCAAGAGGCTCAGGAAGCCTCCTTCCAAGAGGCCCGGAAGCCTCCTTCCAAGAGGCTCAGAAGCCTCCTTCAAGAGGCTCTGGAAGCCTCCTTCAAGAGGCTCAGAAGCCTCCTTCCAAGAGGCCTCGAAGCCTCCTTCCAAGAGGCCTGGAAGCCTCCTTCAAGAGCTCAGAAGCCCTCCTTCCAAGAGGCTCAGGAAGCCTCCTTCCAAGAGGGCCTCAAGCCTCCTTCCAAGAGGCTCAGAAGCCTCCTTCCAAGAGGCCTCAGGAAGCCTCCTTCCAAGAGGCTCAGGAAGCCTCCTTCCAAGAGGCTCAGAAGCCTCCTTCCAAGAGGCTCAGAAGCCTCCTTCCAAGAGGCCTCAGAGCCTCCTTCCAAGAGGCCTCAAGCCTCCTTCCAAGAGGCTCAAGCCTCCTTCCAAGAGGCTCAGGAAGCCTCCTTCCAAGAGGCTCGGAAGCCCTCCTTCCAAGAGGCTCAGCCTCCTTCCAAGGCCTGGAAGCCTCCTTCCAAGAGGCCTCAGGCCTCCTTCCAAGAGGCTCAGAGCCTCCTTCCAAGAGGCTCAGAAGCCTCCTTCCAAGAGGCTCAAGCCTCCTTCCAAGAGGCTCAGAGCCTCCTTCCAGAGGCTCAGGAAGCCTCCTTCCAAGAGGCTCAAGCCTCCTTCCAAGAGGCTCAGGCCTCCTTCCAAGAGGCTCAGGAAGCCTCCTTCCAAGAGGCTCAGAGCCTCCTTCCAAGAGGCTCAGGAAGCCTCCTTCCAAGAGGCTCGGAAGCCTCCTTCCAAGAGGCTCAAAGCCTCCTTCCAAGAGCTCAGAAGCCTCCTTCCAAGAGGCTCAGGAAGCCTCCTTCCAAGAGGCTCGGAAGCCTCCTTCCAAGAGGCTCAGGCCTCCTTCAAGAGGCTCAGAGCCTCCTCCAAGAGGCTCGGAAGCCTCCTTCCAAGAGGCTCAGGCCTCCTTCCAAGAGGCCTCAGAAGCCTCCTTCCAAGAGGCTCAGAGCCTCCTTCCAAGAGGCCTCGGAAGCCTCCTTCCAGAGGCTCAAAGCCTCCTTCCAAGAGGCTCAGGCCTCCTTCCAAGAGGCTCGGAAGCCTCCTTCCAAGAGGCTCAAGCCTCCTTCAAGAGGCTCAGAAGCCTCCTTCCAAGAGGCTCAGGAAGCCTCCTTCCAAGAGCTCAGGCCTCCTCCAAGAGGCCTCAGAGCCTCCTTCCAAGAGGCCTGGAAGCCTCCTCCAAGAGGCCTCGGAAGCCTCCTTCCAAGAGGCCCGGAAGCCTCCTTCCAAGAGGCCTGGAAGCCTCCTCCAAGAGGCCTGGAAGCTCCTCCAAGAGGCCTGGCCCAAAGCCTCCTTCCAAGAGGCCTCAGCCTCCTTCCAAGAGGCCTGGAAGCCTCCTTCCAAGAGGCCTGGAAGCCTCCTTCCAAGAGGCTCAGAAGCCTCCTTCCAAGAGGCTCAGAGCCTCCTTCCAAGAGGCTCAGAGCCTCCTCCAAGGCCTGGAAGCCTCCTTCAGAGGCTCGGAAGCCTCCTTCCAAGAGGCTCAGAAGCCTCCTTCCAAGAGGCTCGGAAGCCTCCTTCCAAGAGGCTCAGGAAGCCTCCTTCCAGAGGCTCAAGCCTCCTTCCAAGAGGCTCAGGCCTCCTTCCAAGAGGCTCAGAAGCCTCCTCCAAGAGGCCTGGAAGCCTCCTTCCAAGAGGCTCAGAGCCTCCTTCCAAGAGGCTCAGGCCTCCTTCCAAGAGGCTCAGAGCCTCCTTCCAAGAGGCCTCAGAGCCTCCCTTCCAAGAGGCTCAGAAGCCTCCTTCCAAGAGGCTCAGAAGCCTCCTTCCAAGAGGCTCAGAGCCTCCTTCCAAGAGGCTCAGAAGCCTCCTTCCAAGAGGCTCAGAAGCCTCCTTCAAGAGGCTCAGGCCTCCTTCCAAGAGGCTCAGGCCTCCTTCCAAGAGGCTCGGAAGCCTCCTTCCAAGAGGCTCCAGCCTCCTTCCAAGAGGCTCGGAAGCCTCCTTCCAAGAGGCTGGAAGCCTCCTTCCAAGAGGCTCAAGCCTCCTTCCAAGAGGCCCGGGAAGCCTTCCTTCCAAGAGGGGCTCGGAAGCCTCCCTTCCAAGAGGCCTCAGAAGCCTCCTTCCAAGAGGCTCAGAGCCTCCTTCCAAGAGGCTCAGGCCTCCTTCCAAGAGGCCTCAAGCCTCCTTCCAAGAGGCTCAGAAGCCTCCTCCAAGAGGCCTCGGGAAGCCTCCTTCCAAGAGGCCTGGAAGCCTCCTTCCAAGAGGCTCAGGCCTCCTTCCAAGAGGCTCAGAAGCCTCCTTCCAAGAGGCTCGGAAGCCTCCTTCCAAGAGGCTCAGGCCTCCTTCAAGAGGCTCAGGCCTCCTTCCAAGAGGCTCAGGAAGCCTCCTTCCAAGAGGGCTCAGCCTCCTTCCAAGGCTCAAGCCTCCTTCAAGAGGCCTCAGAGCCTCCTTCCAAGAGGCTCAGAAGCCTCCTTCCAAGAGGCCTCAAGCCTCCTTCCAAGAGGCTCAGAAGCCTCCTTCCAAGAGGCTCAGGCCTCCTTCAAGAGGCTCAGGCCTCCTTCCAAGAGGCTCAGAGCCTCCTTCCAAGAGGCTCAGAAGCCTCCTTCCAAGAGGCTCAGAAGCCTCCTTCCAAGAGGCTCAGGCCTCCTTCCAAGAGGCTCGGAAGCCTCCTTCCAAGAGGCTCAGAAGCCTCCTTCCAAGGCCTCAGGCCTCCTTCCAAGAGGCTCAGGAAGCCTCCTTCCAAGAGGCCTGGAAGCCTCCTTCCAAGAGGCTCAGCCTCCTTCCAAGAGGCTCAGAAGCCTCCTTCCAAGAGGCCTCAGAAGCCTCCTTCCAAGAGGCTCAGAAGCCTCCTTCCAAAGGGAGCTCAAGCCTCCTTCCAAGAAGGCTCGGAAGCCTCCTTCCAAGAGGCTCTGAAGCCTCCTTCCAAGCGGCTCTGAAGCCTCCTTCCAAGAGGCCCATATTTAAACAAAATACATTCAATGACTATAGCGCTACTAATGTTCTAGTACTTAAGGCATCATATTTAAGACGTCCACTACGTCGTTTTGAGATTTCTAGACACCCCTCGAGGGCCCTCACCTCTCTGTCACGCTTTTTTGTATACCTAGTATATGTACTGCGTCATATTTGAACGACCCTTTTATGCTTTAACTTGTTGAATATTTTTTATATTTATTACAAACAATACATCGACAGTTTCGTGCAATACTAACACTACTCAAATTTGAAAATGGTGTAAAGATTCACCTGACAAAGACCCAGGTCGAAATTCACAGTATATCAAAAGCTATGCGTATTTCAAAATTTGACGATTTTTCAAAAAGTTTTTATAAATCTATGAATTTGTTAATTTTTTCAAGTTTTCTCGCTGCAACACACAACTAATCCATTTGTATCAACAAATCCAGAAAGATCAGGCATAATTCGAAAAAAAAATCTCAAAAGTTTCATTTTTTTAATCAAAATTTTAACAGCCTATAGGGTAAAACGTCCTATCTTTGTGGTATGTCCTAATGTTGCGGTAGTGTTAAAGTAGTCCATTCTGATTATAATAGCATTAAAACAATTGAACCGTTTGTTTGAGAAACTGCATATGTAACATTTTTGGCCAAAATTAGATTTTTATATATTCTGAATCCTTGTCCAATGATACGTATTCTGGCAAAAAAAAAAACGAAAAAAAAAAATTTGTTCAGGAATGTATGATTTTTTTTCGTTTGTTTGAGAAACTACATATGTCCACGCACTTTGAAGAGCAATTATTTAGTATTGCTTACAGTTTTTGCACCAGAGGTGCCCCAGGGTGTTAAGTTTTGCCCAAAACTATTGATCTGTATCAAAGAAATCGAAAGATTCGGTGCCAATTTGTTCAAAAACAGTTTTTTGTTGTTTTCTCGAAATTGTGTAAAATGGACTTATGCAGTTTCTCAAACAAATGATTCAATTGTGGGTACGCTAAAACTCTTCGGATTAAAGACTAGAACCGCTTTTGTTTGACAAAATTCCGTTCAAAATGATGAAAAATCAACATTTTTCGTTAAAAATTTGAATCCTTTGAGCCTATTGTTTCAGTAGTGCTAAGGGCCAATTGTTGCGGTATCGTTCTCCTTAAGAATCACATGCAATACCACAACAATAGGACTAACCTTCAAAAAATATCGCAACGATAGGCAACTGCGGTAGTTTGTTTTTATTATGATAAAAACAAAACAACATAAATTCAGCACAATTGACGTAATATTTACGAAACTATAGTTAACGAGCATCCTATTGTTTTGACACGGTGCTTAACCCCTCCATAATAGGTCGTTTTACCCTAATTAAAACTGGTATCTAGAACACTAAATTGATCGAAAACTAATCCGATTGATATGAAAAAATGTAAAATAAATTATATTTTTATCTTGATGAAGAAGGAGCAACGATAAACATCACTGACTCCGTAAGTGATCTGATAATAATATTTTTTAAACGTTTGTTATGGAAGCTTTCAACGAAGCATTGACACCAGATCATCACCGTGCTGAGATCATCGAATAGAAATCGCAGTTTGGAACAAAAACAAACATCAAAACAACATCCTCGTGACAAACCTCCACGCAAACAAGTTCCAAAACGTATTGGAATCCTACATAAACCCACCGCGACGAAGCTCCCAACCACACAGATCAGAAAGCGCGCAGAACTGCACCGAAATAAAAACGAGTTTGCCGGTTGGACTTTGGACCGTGCTTATTTACGTCATTACCCACCATGAGCCACACACCGCAACCCATCACGGGACCCCCATCGCACAGCGGGCCTGAGCCTTAGCGGTGTGAAAAAGGTAGCAGCACGTTACGAACACATGAAGCTCGCTGAGTGGCAGATGTGAAGTGCGCTGATCGACGTCGCGAGCGACTGTGACCAACACAATTAATCAAACTCAGTGGAATACGGACACGGAGCGGCTACTGTGTTGATCGCCGCCAAAGGTTTCCAAACAATATCTAAAGACTGTTCCGAGAATGTTAAAGACACGATGATGTGTGAAATTTCGCAAAAAGTGCACCCTATTGGTCTATACAGTTTTTCTTTTTTGAGCTCAGCAAAATTGCCCACCGATGTAACTCAGTAAATTTCAAAAAGAGGTTGTCCATAAACCACGTAGACCAAAATTCAACATTTTCAGACCCCCTTCTACCTTGTAGACTGTTCCTCCTCCCCCTTGAAGTCTACGTTGACTTTTCCAAATTTTACAAAATATCATGTATGTTGTGCACACTGACTAATTACGAAATAATATGAAAAGATCAATCACGTGCTAAGCTAAGTTATTTAGTTATTCATATCGATTTTCGGACCAAAGCCGAGGTACTTGTGAGCGACAACTCTGAACATTTCAAAATTTAATCAGATACTAACACGTTAGGAACCACTGAATCATCGCGCACCGACTTAAATGATGGATTTGTGACCGCATACCAACGCTATCAGCAATATATCGCGCAGTGCAGTATATTTCTTCCTGATGATGTCTAATGCTGCGCAAACATGCGGAGGGAGGAAGGAGAAAAACAAGTGCGCCGTTTCGAAAATAAACCGTTTGCACACATGGGCACTGCACAGTGGAGCAGAATTATTATTACTGGCTAGACTGATGGTGCTCGTGGTGTTGTGTCACTCACACAGTCGTCTGTAGATTATTGGCGTGATGTTTTTTGCCTCGAAGGAGGTGATGGTGCTGATTGGTCATTGGCAGTTAGTACTGACCTAGTGCGGCAGCCGGTTTCAATTAATTTGCCTTGAGATCCTGTTCTGACTGTGCTTTTGATGATCATATGAATTGCTTGTCTATAGTTGGTGTTATTTTATTCAATTCCACTACATACTTAGTCTTACCTTTACAGATACGTTTTTTAACTTCAACAGAAAGACCGCCATCAGTGTTTTGTACTTGACTTGACAAAGTCGGCCTAACAGTTGAAGTCAATGTGTATTCAAACTAGTAGTGGAATTAAGTAAAATAAATCTTACTCAATTTTTATAGAAAATTCTATTTTAGTTGCCAGAAAAAAATGACGAAAGAAAGAGTTTGAAAAAAGATATTTTAGTTACCAGATAAAGATTGTCGCTTCGGTTCCCTTTGTTCTGCTGTCCGAAACCTGTGTGGTACCTAACTGTCAAATCGTATGTATTTTTCCTTCGTTGACATTTAGATCCCCTATCCTCGCCAGCAAAATATGTTCCGGACAGCGACGACAGCGACAATGTTTATCTTGTAATAATATCTTTTAGTTTGAATGATGATGAATTTGATGAGTGAATGTTCAATGTGTTATGTCTGTTTGTCTCTGCTATAAACCCAATAAGAGATTTTCTGACCCAAAACTATCATAATCAGAGGCATATCGTAGCTGTCAACTCCATATATATGCACCGTAGTAAACACAGCCCCGTGGCATCCCTATCTCACACAATAGGTTTTTTTTTTTCTTTGAGTTTGTCTGTCGACTGGCTAAGACCAAACGTATAGGTCCATCTCGCCCACTGTTGTGACTGTTCTGTTTATATTTTGATTTCCTTTTCCGTGTGCTTTTTTCCCATATAGTTTTCTTCGGGTCTGTTGTCTTGTTTCAGATTTGTAGTTTTGCTTCTTTCACAAAGTTTATCACTTGCTTTAAATCACTTTCACAGTTTTCTTCGAGTATCAGCTCTAGTGGTTTCATGTATTCTAGCACTCCGTATTTTATTCTGATTTCGTTGTGTCGAGGGCAGTCATATAGACTGTGATTTAGGTCTTCTATCACTTCGCACCATTCACAAAGTTCGTCGATCTCCCACCCCAGGTGGCCCGTCTATCTTTTCGTCAATGTGTGACCGCTCCTTATTCTGCTGATGACCCTTATTTCGGCTGTGTTAAGTTGTAGATCCTTGAACCAGATCTTTCTTCCAGGGCTATTCATAATGCGTGCGTGTTGTCGTCCCTTTTTCGCGTGACTGCTCTTTGTAGTTTCTTACCCAATCTTCCCACACTTCACGATTGCTTAAGATAACTGCATCGTTCAGTGTGATACCGTTGAAGAAGGTTTGTTTGTGATTACTTTTTTCCACCGCTAATTGATCCACTTGTTCGTTTCCCACTATTCCGACGTGGCTTGGAATCCATTGAATTTTAATGTTGGTATTCCAGGCTTCTTGAAGTTCTTTATATATTTCTCCGACAATATAGTTCGTCTCCAAACTGTCTTCATTAAGCAGCATCTCGCACGCACTACGCGAGTCGGTGAGAATAACTGTTTTTCTGTAGTCGTTCGTTTTGACTAGCTCAACAGCTTTCAAGATGGCAAGCAATTCCACGTTTGTTATGGTGAAATTACTGTTTATGTTCTCCGCTATAGAGTTCCCGTTCGTTTCGTCTAGCACTGCAAAGGCCGTTCCTGCTGTCGTCTTTAATCCGTCAGTAAAAATTCAGTTGAACCCCTTGTAGGTGGTGTGTATTTTCTCCTGGTAAAGTGTTTGCCATCCATTTCGACTCATGTTTCCCTTTTTGTATTTCGGTTCTCCTAATGTCGTGCGTACTATTAAGGTGAAATCAAGTGTTTGTACGTACCGTGGTATTTTATGTCGGACTAGATCCTTATCTGATGGATGTACTTGATACGGGACATCTAATGTTTGTCAGCTGTCTCGGTTAGAAAGGAACCGTTTCCCATTTCTTTATTTAATGTTTCTGATATGAACTTGTACAGAGGTGTTTTGAAGTATATAGCACGAACCAGCTCTCTTTTCGCTAAGGCTTCAACTCGATGTTGCATGGGCATTTGGCCTGCTTCTGCCAACATCACATGAACTGGTGTACTGGGAAGATACCCAATTGCTTGCCTGATGACTGTATTCTGCATAGTTTTGAGTTTTTGAAGGTTAGTCCTGGCTGCGTTCCCGTATATAGCTGCTCCGTATTCTAATCGGCTCCTAACAATGGCATTACCTATTTTGATTAGGTTTTCGGGGTTGGCTCCCCCCGACTTTCTTGACAACAACTTCATTAAGCCCATTTTCTTTCCTGCCTTTTCCCGAATGTCCTCTATGTGCTTGCGGTGTCTTAGTTCTCTGTCCAGCGTGTACCCTAGGTATTGGTGCGTATTGGCTACGTCTATCTTCTCATTATGGATTTTCACCTTGATGTGGTCTGTTTTTTTCCGGGAGAAAGGGATCACTGCCGATTTTCGGGGGCAAATTTTAAGGTTAAGCGCACTAAGTTTTTCATAAAGTGAGCGTAGTAGCCTCGATGAAATTTCTGCTGCTAACTCCAGTGTCGCAGCTGCTACAATTAACGAAAAATCGTCTGCAAATTGGACTAACTCTCCGTTTTCTTCTGAGATTTCGTGAAGCGAAGCCGTGTACAAGTTAAAGAGGATTGGGGAAAGGGGGCATCCTTGGGGAAGTCCTTCGGATACTTCTACGTTGATGTTTTCTTCTTGTGTCTCCATTGTCATTTTTCGGCTTCTCAGATATTGATACAGCCATGAGACAATTTTTTGAGGCACTCCCATATCTGCTAGGATCCTTAAGAGTTTCATTGTGTCTACTGAATCATACGCCATGTTGATATCGATGAATGTGACCATTACTTCCTGATGTTGTTCCTTGGCTTCGTGGATTTTGTTCACCACGTATGCAACACAGGTAGATGCCGACCTATGCTTTCTGAACCCAAATGACTGGTTCGGGATCATCCCTTTTATTTCAGCTATTTCTGTTAGCCTGTTTTTTATAACACCGTTTATTAGTTTTATTTCTACATTTAGGAGGGCTATTGGCCTCCTGTCGCTTGGCTGCTGGTAGTTCCTACTCTTCTTCGGGATTGGGCGAACTTCTGTTTTCCGCCACTCCTCCGGAATATCCTCGGTGACGAAAATTTTGCTAAGCATCTCCCATATTTTGTCCTGCATTCCTCCATTGAGCTGTTTGATGATGTCGTATGAGATACCACTCACTCCCGGTGCGGAGTAACTCTTTTTCCTCCTTAAGACTTTAAAAAATTCCTCACTTTTGATGCCCATCTCGTAGCCTTCCACACAATAGGTTTGTTTTGCAGCCAACATTGCGCGACCGTATCCCACTGACAGTTCTGTATCCTAATGAGAATCAAATGTGATGTTTGTAAACAAAACACATACCATCATGAATTTTACACTGAGATGTTGGCTGCAAAAACATGGCGTCGTGCCACCCACCTGAGTAAACATGAGTGCTGTCCAGGGTTGTAAATTTTCGGCAGCACTGGATGAAGGTGATGTTTTTTTATATCATGTTTTTATTTTCTTCCTGCTTTGAAATCAACCTCACTTTCCCGGAGAGGCAGAAAAGTAAACAACTGAACTCACATCACCCACTGCGCCGCGAAGATGAAATTTACCACAGCAAAATGTACACATTCACCCACCAAATTGAAAAAATTCACCACGCGTTTAAATGGGCCACTCACAGTCATACGGTACGGCGCGAAATGAGCAGCCTGTCAGAGCGACTTGTGAGTGGCTGAATGCGAAATTGAACTGTCGGTGTTGGAAGTGATTTTTCGGCTGCACCCAGTCGCACTCACCACGGCGGCGATGAAGGCGACTGCAGATTATACTGAGATCCATGTTTTTCACTGCATTGACTGTGAAATATTTCTACCCTGGTGCTGTCCAATGAGCAGGTCGAAGAAGCTCGAAGTTTTTCCCGCCCTGTCCGTTCTTTTTGACGTAGAACTACGTCTGTCTTTTCTATATTGGGGTACACTTTACGATTGCAAAAAATCGAAAAACGTCACAAAAATATGATAGACTTTGATCGTTTATATCTCAGCCGTTTCTCGATGGATTTTCAATTTTCTTGGACCATTCGATCAAAGATGAGCCAACGCTTCATACCCGATGTACACTGAAGTCGTTTTTTATGCGGTTTTCCTTACACGAATCGCTTTTTATGCGATTTTTTATTACTCAAATTTCGGGATTTCCGGGGATCATTCAGACATATTTTGGGACTTATACGGTATTTTACGTTGTTTTAATTCACGCGGCTCATATCCTCCGCGTAAAAATCTACTCCAGTGTGTTGTAATATTTATGTATGATAATATTTACTATTGAAAACTTGCTTACGGTTTCGGCGAATCAGTCAATCTCGTAAGTGCATCACAAGCTTCTTCTTCCATAGCACTACATTCCAACTGGAACTTGGCCTGCTTTTCAGCCTCTAATCTTTTAGCATTTCTTTAGTTATTAATTGAAAACTTATATGCCCGCCATTGCATTAGGATGTATCTTGTGTGGCAAAGTCAATGGATACACTATGCCCAGGGTGTCGAGAATGTTTCCCACCCGAAAACATCCTAGATCCGATCGAGAATAGATCTCGCTATCTCCGAATTCTGTGCCTTTGTTTGCAAGCCTAACTGGAGACCGCAAGCCAGCATAGACGTCAAATTAATGCAACATTCAGGGATTATAGCTGATGTAGTTCGTTTCTGCTAACTCACACGCGCGTGTTTTCTCGAAAGCTTGAGGGCGTTTGACGGCAGCTTCTCGCTTACGTCTTTGAAGAAGATAAAAGGGTTCGGAATGCTCTTCGCTGTTGCAGTGGATACGTTCTGGAAAACTTTATTAGGCTCGGTTTTGGTGATTCCTAGGTATCTGCCGGAGTAAATGAAAAGTCCTTTGCAACTAACGTGAAGGAATAATAATTATTATCAATAAACTGTCAAATTTCTTTGTCGCGTCTACTCTAACTCCCTTCATAGGATGTCCACCAAATGCCGTTGACAGCCCAGCTTTCACGATATGCTTATATTTATTTATTTGCCGTCAATCAAATGTAGACCAATTATACTTTGTACAATAAATACTAATTATCTAGTCTATGTGTACTTCAGTCATTACCTAACTTGTCTAGAGAAGAACACTTTTTTTAGATTAGTTTTACTCATTGTTACATCAATTGTTTCACAATGTGCATTATAACATGTCATCATTCTATTTATTGGGCCATTTCTGCCATAGTTTGTTCTTTGATTATTGATATAGTGGCTGGGTGCTTAGTCTCTGTTCCAGTTTGCGTCGGTGATGGTTGCAGCGGTAGACTATCAGTCAGGGTTGTGCTGATCCATTCTAATACGATAATTATTGGAATTGTCATTTGATAACTATGAATAGTAGGCGAGTTATCATCGGCGATAACTTTTCAAATTTTGGAATCGATTGATAATAAACACAAAATTATCATTTTAATGTAAACCTAACTTATGCCAATTTAATGTCAACAATGATGTTCAAACGGATGTTCAGCATTGTGTTTTGGTAATATGTAGGAAAATAAGTATATCCACAAGGCCACATGGAAATCACCTAATCAAGTAACGGAAAGCCAAATCGACCACGTTCTAATCGACGGTAAATTCTTCTCCGACATCACGAACGTACGCACTTACCGCAGTGCGAATATTGAATCCGACCACTACCTCGTCGCAGTATGTCTGCGCTCAAAACTCTCGACGGTGATCAACACGCGTCGGAGTCGTCCGTCGCGGCTTAACATTGGTCGGCTACAAGACGGTACACTAGCCCAAGACTACGCGCAGCAGCTGGAAGTGGCACTCCCAACGGAAGAGCAGCTAGGCGCAGCATCTCTTGAAGATGGCTGGAGAGATATTCGATCCGCCATTGGAAGCACCGCAACCGCTGCACTAGGCACGGTGGCTCCGGATCAGAGAAACGACTGGTATGACGGCGAATGTGAGCAGTTAGTTGAGGAGGAGAATGCAGCATGGGCGAGATTGCTGCAACACCGCACGAGGGCGAACGAGGCACGATACAAACGGGCGCGGAACAGACAAAACTCGATTTTCCGGAGGAAAAAGCGCCAGCAGGAAGATCGAGACCGTGAAGAGACGGAGGAACTGTACCGCGCTAATAACGCACGAAAGTTCTATGAGAAGTTGAACCGTTCACGTAAGGGCCACGTGCCACAGCCCGATATGTGTAAGGACATAAACGGGAACCTTCTTACGAACGAGCGTGAGGTGATCCAAAGGTGGCGGCAGCACTACGAAGAGCACCTGAATGGCGATATGGCAGACAACGGTGGCGGTATGGTAATGAATCTAGGAGCACGCGCGCAGGACATGCGACTTCCGGCTCCGAATCTTTAGGAAATCCAGGAGGAGATCGGCCGGCTGAAAAACAACAAAGCCCCTGGAGTTGACCAACTACCAGGAGAGCTGTTTAAACACGGTGGTGAAGCACTGGCTAGAGCGCTGCACTGGGTGATTACCAAGGTTTGGGAGGATGAGGTTCTGCCGCAGGAGTGGATGGAAGGTGTCGTGTGTCCCATCTACAAAAAGGGCGATAAGCTGGATTGTAGCAACTACCGCGCAATCACATTGCTGAACGCCGCCTACAAGGTACTCTCCCAAATTTTTATGCCGTCGACTATCACCAATTGCAAGAGAGTTCGTGGGGCAGTACCAGGCGGGATTTATGGGTGAACGCTCTACCACAGACCAGGTGTTCGCCATACGTCAGGTATTGCAGAAATGCCGCGAATACAACGTGCCCACACATCATCTATTTATCGACTTCAAAGCCGCATATGATACAATCGATCGGGACCAGCTATGGCAGCTAATGCACGAAAACGGATTTCCGGATAAACTGATACGGTTGATCAAAGCGACGATGGATCGGGTGATGTGCGTAGTTCGAGTTTCAGGGGCATTCTCGAGTCCCTTCGAAACGCGTAGAGGGTTACGGCAAGGTGATGGTCTTTCGTGTCTGCTATTCAACATCGCTTTGGAGGGAGTAATACGAAGGGCAGGGATTGACACGAGTGGTACGATTTTCACGAAGTCCGTCCAGTTATTTGGTTTCGCCGACGACATTGATATCATGGCACGTAACTTTGAGAGGATGGAGGAAGCCTACATCAGACTGAAAAGCGAAGCTAAACGGATTGGACTAGTCATCAACACGTCGAAGACGAAGTACATGATAGGAAGAGGCTCAAGAGAGGTCAATGTGAGCCACCCACCACGAGTTTCTATCGGTGGTGACGAAATCGAGGTGGTTGAAGAATTCGTGTACTTGGGCTCACTGGTGACCGCCGATAACGCTACCAGCAGAGAAATTCGGAGACGCATAGTGGCTGGAAATCGTACGTACTTTGGACTCCGCAAGACGCTCCGATCGAATAGAGTTCGCCGCCGTACCAAACTGACTATCTACAAAACGCTTATAAGACCGGTAGTTCTCTACGGACACGAGACCTGGACGATGCTCGTGGAGGACCAACGCGCACTGGGAGTTTTCGAAAGGAAAGTGTTGCGTACCATCTATGGTGGGTTGCAGATGGCGGACGGTACGTGGAGGAGGCGAATGAACCACGAGTTGCATCAGCTGTTGGGAGAACCATCCATCGTTCACACCGCGAAAATTGGAAGACTGCGGTGGGCCGGGCACGTAGCCAGAATGTCGGACAGTAATCCGGTGAAAATGGTTCTCGACAACGATCCGACGGGAGAAAGAAGGCGAGGTGCACAGCGGGCGAGGTGGAGGACGACTTGCGGACCCTCCGCAGACTGCGTGGTTGGCGAAGTGCAGCCATGGACCGAGCTGAATGGAGAAGTCTTTTATGTGCAGCACAGGCCACTCCGGCCTTAGTCTGATGATAAATAAACATATCACCGCACACTGATCTACATTTTTAGTGTTGCCACTGGACGCATCATCTGTATATCGATTCGACAGCATTATCTGTTTAGATGTAAGCTGAATTGAGTATCCCTTGAGGGTATCTACTCAGCGTTTCGGATAACAGGGATTGAATCCAAAAAAGAATGAGAAAATCTCTCACTTATCATCTATGTATACATTTCGATATTTAGCATACCGCGAGAGACTTTTTTCGCAAGCTGTCATGATAAAGAGGGAGGTATAGCCACGATAAATTTCTTTTAAAAAGCTCCAAACGCGGGGAGCACTGGTTCTGATGGTGCATTTCAATCTGCTTCACACCGTTGAGCAAAAAATATGGTGTCCAACTTAAAATATGCGAGATATCATCACGGTGGGGGCTGCCTTCCCGAATTTGTTTTTTTCGCACTTGTATACAAGTTTGATAAACTTGCTATCAAGGCTTGTAATAATTCGAAACAGGTTTTTCCTCTCTTTTATCGTTATTCGTTATCTAATGAGAGTGATTTCCGCAAACCCTGGGTAACAGTGTTGCATTCATCAAAATGTCAACCCGATCGCAAATCGAATTCTGCTATTTATCATATTGATAAAATTACTCGATCGAACCAGAAATAACTGCACAATAATAAACCTTGACAATAAGTGGTCTAACAAACAAATAAAGTAAATCCTTATCTAAGATAATTAAATCAATTACTCACATTGATTCATTTACTTGCAGCTCTGAATGCATCAAGTTTTATTGCACTGTCTACGGCAAAGATTACACCAAAGAAATTTAGATGTGCCAGTATTGCACGAAACCGTCGATATGGCAATTGCCGCTCGTTTATTTTCTTATCTGATCAATGATTTTTTCATCATGGCAGCACCCTTGGATTTTTTGTTGCGATTTTCCGAGCAAATTGGTTAAAGGGTAAGTGCCTAAAACATAATTCAGTGTTTTACATACACACTAGAGTGATTCAAATTTTCACTTTTTAATTTAAGCATCGGGGGCTTAATCGATCACATTTGCCATTTTCATAATCCGCCTCAATTTTTGGCTAATTTTGATGGAATTTGAGTGAGCACGCGCAGTTTGTAGTTTGTATAGGGGAGGTGGTTCGGTTGTGGGCACCTCCCCGTATCTTTAAACAGATAGCAGATACTGTTATTCTGACATCTGTCATTCATTTGCTATCGAAACTCGATGTTCTGTGCAGGATACCGAACTAAATAGACACCTCTACTTTGAAGTATGAACAGTTTTTTTCTACATAAAAATCCACACGAAAATTGTGTTTGACCTTTTGTCATAAAATTGTGTGATTAAATTGAAAAAGTTAGTTCTAATGCGTATTCATAGGTAAATTTAGTCTATTTTGTGGATCAATAACGATTGCATTCAACATTTCAGCTCGATTTTTTTTCGGTTGTGGGCACCTTTATTGGTTCGGTTATGGGCACCTTCTTTTGTATTGACAAATCGTTAAATATCACTGAGTTTTTCAACAAACTTATTTTCAAGCATTTTCTTAGAATTATTCAGTCATAATTTATTGTAATAATAAGTTTTATTATTTATTTGTTTTTTTTTTAGGCGCATCTAACCATTGTACATGCGCTTTTAGGAACTAAGTGGGGTGAAAATGGCGGACGGTGCGTGGAAAAGGCGAATGAACCACGAGTTGCATCAGCTGTTGGGAGAACCAACCATCGTTCACGTCGCTAAAATCGGACGACTGCGATGGACCGGACACGTTGCTAGTTATAGGATGAAAATGGTTCTCGACAACGATCCGAAGTGCACAACGAGCAAGGTGAATCAATCAGGGGGAAGAAGATTTGCGGACCCTCCGCAGACTGCGTGGTTGACGACGACCGAGCTAAATGGAGAAGACTTTTATGCACTGCACAGGCCACTCCGGCTTTAGTCTAAGAAAATAATTAATAATAATAGTAATGTGTCCCGAGACTTCTATCAAAAGTTTGTTCACTTAGTGTACGAGAAAGACAAAACGTAAAGCCTTAAAAGCAGATAAGTAGGACTTTTATAAGTTTAATTATTTCGTCCGTCCCTCACGAGCAATCGAATCAAACATACACGTGCCTTAAAAAGTAGGTACTTAATTTGAAGGCTTAAAACTTGCTTTAATCTTGGAGGTCAACCACCTTTGTTTACTACTACAACTCATAGTGTGGTCGAATTCAATCATCGCCAACAGTGGTTTGTATTGCGTTTTGCTTTTGAATATGCAAAAGCTTGTGCCTGTGGTCAGGGTAGACCAACATAAACAACACATCCGACTGGTTAAAAGATATGCATTTCAAATTCGGATACCAAATCAAAGCGCATACATACACTCGAGTTCATAGTTTCAACTTAAATTTTCTCGTCGTACTGAGAGAGGTGGGTAAAGTCAAAAGCACTGTGTTGTGAAAGATGTTTTTGTTTTGATGGTGTTCGCTTGAGATATTTTGAAGGTTTAACGACAGCAGTTGGTGTATAAATTAGGTTCTGTAGCGTCTGTTCTTTATTTCAATTTAGTAACAGATGGTCGGGGTTCTGCCAAACCACACCGATCGGCTTTTGAACTGACTTGTGGTAGGCTAGATGTACCAGTTGTGGCTATAGCCCCAGTTGTCGCACTAGTGCTTTAAATTCCATATGGCTAATCAAAGCAAGACCATGCTGAGGGTGGCTGGGTTCGATTCCCGGTGCCGGTTTAGGAAATTTTCGGATTGGAAATTGTCAAAAGTATCATCGTGTTAGTCTCATGATATACGAATGCAAAAATGGTAACTTTGCTTAGAAACCTCGCAGTTAATAACTGTGGAAGTGCAGAATGAACACTAAGCTGCGAGGCGACTCTGTCCCAGTGTGGGGATGTAATGCCAGTAAGAAGAAGAAGAAAGAAGAATCAAATCACCGCAAACCAAGTTCATATTGATAAAGCATATTCACATTATACGATAACACCTTTGATTTCCTCCAAAACAAGCAAAGCATAATTGTAAAAATTGATTTTGCTTAATTTTTGACGTCCTTTGCACCAGTTGTCGCACTAGTGGTCTCTATTTGGCCAGTCCCATAAGAAAACAATGGGATTTTCCAAATAAGGAACCAAAATTAAGAATAGTGCCACAACTGGTGCATGCGTTCCTATTATGGATTAATCAATTTTGAGGATAATAACAAATTTTATTGTGGCACGGCAAATGCTGGGTAAAGCGTACCATTGGTACTTCGCGTACCTGAAGGAATAAAATAGACCCCATCTCGCGGTCCTTAGCCTCTTACCCAGCAACTCCTATCCCTACCTCCCAACCTTAGGGAAGATCGGGTAACCAACCCCGGTGGGAACTATGGTCGTATGCTGACAGGGAAGGGGAAATTTGCTCCTCTCCGGAGGTGCAAATCTTACTGAGCGTCTGTTCTCCATGTCAGGATCGGCTCACACAGCGTCTGTTCTCCATGTTAGGGGCGGCTGATCATCGTCCGAGTGCCAGCGAGGGACACTAAGTGAAACTGTGCACCATGGTCCACCGGAAATAAGGAGGAATGGTCCTCCGGAAATTTAGGGGGTTTGGTGTCAGGCCCTGCAAGCCAGCCTTTAAAAAATCATAAGCAACGAACAATCAACAAGAGAGTACGGACCGGAACCATCGGCGAAGACCACTGCGACGAAAAGGGACTAGCGATTGGAAACTCGGTTCGTGGAACTGCAAATCTCTCAACTTCATCGGGAGCACACGCATACTCGCCGATGTGCTCAAGGACCGTGGATTCGGCATCGTAGCGCTGCAGGAGGTTTGTTGGAAGGGATCAATGGTGCGAACGTTTAGAGGTAATCATACCATCTACCAGAGCTGCGGCAACACACACGAGCTGGGAACAGCTTTCATAGTGATGGGCGATATGCAAAGGCGCGTGATCGGGTGGTGGCCGATCAATGAAAGAATGTGCAGGTTGAGGATCAAAGGCCGGTTCTTCAACTTCAGCATAATCAACGTCCATAGCCCACACTCCGGAAGCACTGATGATGATAAGGACGCATTCTACGCGCAGCTGGAACGTGAGTACGACAGCTGCCCAAGCCACGACGTCAAAATCATCATAGGAGATTTGAACGCTCAGGTTGGCCAAGAGCAGGAGTTTAGACCGACTATTGGGAAGTTCAGCGCTCACCGGCTGACGAACGAAAACGGCCTACGACTAATTGATTTCGCCGCCTCCAAGAATATGGCCATTCGTAGCACCTACTTCCAACACAGCCTCCCGTATCGGTACACCTGGAGATCACCACTGCAGACAGAATCACAAATCGACCACGTTCTGATTGATGGACGGCACTTCTCCGACATTATCGACGTCAGGACATATCGTGGCGCTAACATCGACTCTGACCACTATCTGGTGATGGTTAAACTGCGCCCAAAACTATCCGTCATCAACAATGTTCGGTACCGACGACCGCCGCGGTACGACCTAGAGCGACTGAAGCAACCTGATGTCGCCACTGCATACGCGCAGCATCTCGAGGCAGCGTTGCCGGAAGAGGGTGAGCTCGATGGGGCCCCTCTTGAGGACTGCTGGAGTACAGTTAAAGCAGCCATTAACGACGCAGCGGAGAACAACGTCGGGTATATGGGTCGAAGTCGACGGAACGATTGGTTCGACGAAGAGTGCAGACAGATTCTGGAGGAGAAGGACGCAGCGCGGGCGGTTGCGCTGCAGCAAGGTACCCGGCAGAACGTGGAACGTTATAGACGGAAGCGGAGACAGCAGACCCGCCTTTTTCAGGAGAAGAAACGCCGCCTGGAAGAAGCGGAGTGCGAGGAGATGGAACAGCTGTGCCGTTCTCAAGATACACGCAAGTTCTATCAGAAGCTCAACGCATCCCGCAAAGGCTTCGTGCCGCGAGCCGAAATGTGCCGGGATAAGGATGGGAGCATCTTGACGGACGAACGTGTGGTGATCGAAAGGTGGAAGCAGCACTACGAGGAACATCTGAATGGCGCTGAGAGTACAGGCAGTGAAAGTCAAGGCAGCGGAGGAGATGACTACGTCAGTTCAGCGGACGATGGAAGCCAACCAGCCCCCACCTTGAGGGAAGTTAAGGATGCCATTCAACAGCTAAAGACCAATAAAGCAGCTGGTAAGGATGGTATCGGAGCTGAGCTCATCAAGATGGGCCCGGAAAAGCTGGCCACTTGCCTGCACAAACTGATAGTCAGAATCTGGGAAACCGAACAGCTACCGGAGGAGTGGAAGGAAGGGATATATGCCCCATCTACAAGAAAGGCGACAAACTGGAGTGTGAGAACTTTCGAGCGATCACCATCCTTAATGCCGCCTACAAAGTGATATCCCAGATCATCTTCCGTCGTCTGTCACCATTAGTGAACGAGTTCGTGGGAAGTTATCAAGCCGGCTTCGTTGACGGCCGCTCGACAACGGACCAGATCTTTACTGTACGGCAAATTCTTCAAAAATGCCGTGAATACCAGGTCCCAACGCACCATCTGTTCGTTGATTTCAAGGCGGCATACGACAGTATAGACCGCGTAGAGCTATGGAAAATTATGGACGAGAACAGCTTCGCTGGGAAGCTTACCAGACTGATCAAAGCAACGGTGGATGGTGTGCAAAACTGTGTGAAGATTTCGGGCGAACACTCCAGTTCGTTCGAATCGCGCCGGGGACTAAGACAAGGTGATGGACTTTCGTGCCTGTTGTTCAACATTGCGCTAGAAGGTGTCATGCGGAGAGCCGGGTGTAACAGCCGGGGTACGATTTTCAACAGATCCAGTCAATTTATTTGCTTCGCGGATGACATGGACATTGTCGGCCGAACATTTGCAAAGGTGGCAGAACTGTACACCCGCCTGAAACGTGAAGCAACAAAAGTTGGACTGGTGGTGAATGCGTCAAAGACAAAGTACATGCTTGTGGGCGGAACCGAGCGCGACAGGGCCCGCCTGGGAAGCAGTGTTACGATAGACGGGGATACCTTCGAGGTGGTCGAGGAATTCGTCTACCTCGGATCCTTGCTAACGGCTGACAACAACGTTAGTCGTGAAATACGAAGGCGCATCATCTGTGGAAGTCGGGCCTACTACGGGCTCCAGAAGAAACTGCGGTCGAAAAAGATTCGCCACCGCACCAAATGTGTCATGTACAAGACGTTAATAAGACCGGTAGTCCTCTACGGACATGAAACATGGACAATGCTCGAGGAGGACTTGCAAGCACTCGGAGTATTCGAGAGACGGGTGCTTAGGACCATCTTTGGCGGTGTGCAAGAAGACGGTGTGTGGCGGCGAAGAATGAACCATGAGCTCGCCCAACTCTACGGCGAACACAGTATCCAGAAGGTAGCTAAAGCCGGAAGGGTACGATGGGCAGGACATGTTGCAAGAATGCCGGACAGCAACCCTGCAAAGATGGTGTTCGCTTCCGATCCGGCAGGTACGAGACGGCGTGGAGCGCAGCGAGCGAGATGGGCAGACCAGGTGCAGAACGACTTGGCGAGCGTGGGGCGTATCCGAGGATGGAGAGATGCGGCCTCGAACCGTGCATTGTGGCGTCAAATTGTTGATTCAGTGTTATCTGTTTAGATGTTAACTAAATAAATGAAATGAAATGAATTGTGGTTTTCACAGCTGTTCTAAGGAGCAGGAAGTAAAACCTTTTGTTTGATATATTACTTTACTTTTTTTACGTATTACTTTTTTTTAAATAGTTGTTCTTATGTATGGCGACAATTGGTACACCCACCCTATTTCGTTTGTGAAACTAAAACGAAATTTTATTCATATTAATTCATGCGTACATTTGTTGTAGGATATCCTCAGTTATGGGGTTAACGGATAGGATTTGTGATCAATTGAATCTGCTACATGAAAGCATGGGGTAAAAAGTGTTGGAATATCAGGTAGTGTGCGACGCTTCTCTGTAGATCGAAGATGGATAAGAAGCGGGCGCCGGTTAGTTGTAGTTGCTCTTTGGTATAGATTACCTATTGTTGAATAAAGAGAACTGCAGCTGCTGGCAGAAGTATCAGTCAGTAGCCTGCCGTGATGTAGAGAGGGAACTCTAGTTGCTATTCTTTGAGAGGGGGTTTCCTTATCTGGCCAATAAAAAGGGCTATTTTTTATTGGCGTTTGGTAAGTTTCAGCAGAACCACGGCCAGATAATAGTGATACTGTTTCAAGGACTTGTATGTTATTTGTGTTTCTCCAAAACCATAGAATAAAAGTTCCAATATTCATTATTTATTTAGTTTACATCTACACAGATAACACTGAATCAACAATTTGACGCCACCATATTTGCAGGGTTGCTGTCCAGCAGTCTTACAACATGCCCTGCCCCTCGTACCCTTCCGGCTTTAGCTACCTTCTGGATACTGGGTTCGCCGTAGAGCAGGGCGAGCTCGTGGTTCATTCTTCGCCACCACACACCGTCTTCTTGCACACCGCCAAAGATGGTCCTAAGCACCCGTCTCTCGAATACTCCGAGTGCTTGCAAGTCCTCTTCGAGCATTATCCATGTTTCATGTCTGTAGAGCACTACCGGTCTGATCATGACACATTTGGTGCAGTGGCGAATCTTTTTCGACCGCAGTTTCTTCTGGAACCCGTAGTAGGCCCGACTTCCACAGGTGATGCGCCTTCGTATTTCACGACTAACATTGTTATCAGCCGTTAGCAAGGATCCGAGGTAGACGAATTCCTCGACCACCTCGAAGGTATCCCCGTCTATCGTAATACTGCTTCCCAGGCGCGCGTTTCGGGCGGATGTACAGTTCTGCCACCTTTGCAAATGTTCGGCCGACAATGTCCATGTCATCCGCCAAACAAATAAATTGGCTGGATCTGCTGAAAATCCTTCTAGCGCAATGTTGAACAACAGGCACGAAAGTCCAGCACCTTGTCTTAGTCCCCGGCGCGATTCGCCCGAAATCTTCACACAATTTTGCACACCATCCACCGTTGCTTTGATCAGTCTGGTAAGCTTCCCAGGGAAGCTGTTCTCGTCCATAATTTTCCATAGCTCTACGCGGTCTATACTGTCATATGAGGCCTTGAAATCAATGAACAGATGGTGCGTTGGGACCTGGTATTCACGGCATTTTTGAAGGATTTGTCGTACAGTAAAGATCTGGTCCGTTGTCGAGCTTGTCGCCTTTCTTGTTAATGGGGCATATAACCCTTAAGGGTTAAATATTTCCTTCCACTCCTCCGGTAGCTGTTCAGTTTCCCAGATTCTGACTATTAGTTTGTGCAGGCAAGTGGTTAGATGAGCTGATGAGCTCAGCTCCGATAGCATCCTTGCCAGTTGCTTTATTAGTTTTCAGCTGTTGCATGCCATCCTTAACATCCTTCAAGGTGGGGGCTGGTTGGCTTCCATCTGAACAGACGTAGTCATATCCTCCGCTGCCTTGACTTCCACTGGTCAGAGTCGATATTAGCGCCACGATATGTCCTGACGTCGATAATGTCGGAGAAGTGCCGCCCATCAATCAGAACGTGGTCGATTTGTGATTCTGTCTGCAGTGGTGATCTCCAGGTGTACCGATACGGGAGGCTGTGTTTGAAGTAGGTGCTGCGAATGGCCATGTTCTTGGAGGCGGCAAAATCAATTAGTCGTATAGGCCGTTTTCGTTCGTCAGCCGGTGGGCGCTGAACTTTCCAATAGTCGGTCTACACTCCTCCTTTTGGCCAACCTGAGCGTTCAAATCTCCTATGATGCTTTTGACGTCGTGGTTTGGGCAGCTTTCCAGCTGCGCGTAGTATGCGTTCTTATCGTCATCAGTGCTTCCGGAGTGTGGGCTATGGACGTTGATTATGCTGAAGTTGAAGAACCGGCCTTTGATCCTCAACCTGCACATTCTTTCATTGATCGGCCACCACCCGATCACGCGCCTTTGAATATCGCCCATCATGAAAGTTGTGTTGTGTTGTGAAAGTTGTTGTATGAAAGTTGTTCCCAGCTCGTGTGTGTTGCCGCAGCTCTGGCAGATGGTATGACGTTCTAAACGTTCGCACCATTGATCCCTTCCAACAAACCTCCTGCAGCGCTACGATGCCGAATTCACGGTCCTTGAGCACATCGGTGAGTATGCGTGTGCTCCCGATGAAGTTGAGAGATTTGCAGTTCCACTCACCGAGTTTCCAATTGCTAGTCCTTTTTCATCGCGGTGGTCTTCCCCGATGGTTTCATTTTAAATTTCTTCGAAATATCTTCGGGAAACACTTTGAAATTTCGGAATTTTTTCGGGAAGTGCTATGAAATTTCCTCGGAAATTGTTCAAATTTTCCTTAGAAAACGCTTCATATTTCTCTTGAGAAACACTTTGTGATTTCTTCCGGAAACGCTTCAATTTTTTAGGAATATACTTAGAAATTTCCTCGAGAAACTAATTGAATTTTATACTCGATGAATGCTTCGGAAAACTCTGCATTTTTTTTCGGGAAATGCTTCCAAAGTTTCTCAGAAAACGCTACGAAGTATTCTCAGAAAACTCTTTGGAATATCCTCGAGAAACGCTTAGGAATTTCTTCGGGAAAAGCTTCGAATTTTTCTCGGAAAACTATTAGAAATTTCCTTGAGAAACGCTTTGAATTACTCTCCAGAAACACTTCGTGATTTCCCCGGGAATCGCTTCGGAATTTTCTCGTGAAACGCTTCAGAGTTTTCTTGAAAAACGCCTAAAATTTTCCGCGGGAAACGGTTCGTGATTTTCTCGGAAATCGCTTCGGAATATCCTCGAGAAACGCTTTGAAACTTTCTTGAGGAATTCTTCGGAAACACCACGATTATCGCTTCGAAATTTCCTCGGAAAACGCTTCAAAGTTTCTTCGGTTGGGAGACCTTTCAAAATTTGCACGAGAAACTCTTTGGAATGTACCTCTTGCAAAAATTCCTGAAAAAACGCTTTCAAATTTCTTCGGAATATTTTCGGCAAACACTTCGAAATTTCCTCGACAAACGATTCGGAATTTCTTCGGGAAACTCCCGAGGAATCTTTGATAAGTTTTTCAAGGAAATTTCGAATCGAAATTTCGAGGAACTATTATTTGAAATCGAGGAACTATTATTTGAAATTTTCTTAGGAAACGCTTCAAATTTATCTTGGGAAACGCTTCGTGATTTCAACGGGAAACGCTTCAAATTTTAAAAATCAATAGTTTTAGACCAACATGTCAAAAGGGACAAGACAAACAACATTATTTTTTTTCCAGTTCTTTGTCTATATAACCGGAAAAAAAAATTGGCTGTTACGCCATTTTCAAATGTTGGTCTACAGTTAACCTTGAATAAATTGAAGAATCCGTTTAGCGAATACACATTTTGACATTTGCCAATATTTTGGCATCCATTTTCTCCAACACCTTCATGTTTCAGAGATGAGACGGCATAAGGCTGCAAATCTCTTCAATAAAGATAATAATAATAACCTTTATCAGACGAGTTTCCACTATTCCATTTCATTACACTACTTTATTCATTTTGAATTAAATGGAATAGTACAAACTCGTCTTATGACAAGTAAATACATTCCACTAAAAGCTTAAAAAAAGTTTGCATCAATAACCTTTATGTTCCTCATTGCTTGTTACCTATCTCTATTATTTTCCTCAATCTATTTTCAGTTCTTGAGACTTATTTTACCAATGAATTATTATCGATTTGATTATTTCTACTATTGCTACACATCCTGATTTTATTATGTCATCATACTTCATTATTTATGCTAGTCTTCCCTTCATTCATATGTTGGTTTACGACCAAACACTGCTCATTGATTAATGAGCACTTCTCGTGTTCAGCGTAACCATGTGATAAAATCAAGTTGTTAACAACAGATAGTTGAGTTGCCTGGAAATTAAACAAAATTGAATACACTTGATTACGCTCGACAAGCCTCCAAACAAAACTTTCAAGAGAATATTGATCAAGCATTTTCTTCAAGAATCCCCAAGTTGCAACGAAATGCTAATTAGCTAACTACTCGGACTCCCGGAGATTTTCTTGGTCTTTGACGAAGCCGAATAGTTCCTCAAATAGTTTTAAACGTTACGTGAAAAAGCCTCGTTTTTTAAAATAGAAGGCGATGTTTTTCATGTTTTACACTAGAATAATTATACATGAATTAATGAAATGAACATCTGGTGACTTTTTTCCCGATTTTTTGTATAATTTCAAGAAATTCCCGACTTTTTCCCGCATGGACTTTCGATTCCCGCATATTTTCCGCATTTCCCGATTTCCCGACTCACTGGCCACCCTGCACTTCGTGATTTCCATGGGATCGATTCGGAATTTCCTCGTAAAACGCTTCAGAGCTTTTTCAGGAAACGCTTCGAAATTTCCTCGAGAAATTAATTTGAATTTACTAGATAAAAGCACTTCTGAATTTCCTTTAATAAACCTTCAAAAATTCATTGGGAAATGAATTGAAATTTTGAGATTTCGTCGCAAAACATATCGAAACTTCTCGAAGAATGCTTTGGTAATTTCCTAGCATACTCTTCGGAATTTCCTCAGGAAACGCTTCAAATTTTGTGAGGGATATACTTCGAAATTTCCTCGAGAAAATAATTAAAATTTACTTAGTAAATGATTCGGAATTTAATTGATTTTTTTTTTCAAAAACTACTCGGAAAACGCTTCATAATTTCTTCGGAAACCTGTTTGCCATTTTTCCGGGAAAAGCTTTGCAATTTTCTTAGAAAACGCTACGAAGTTTTCTCAGAAAACTCCTCGGAGTTTCGCGTCGCTTCGAAATTTCATCGTGAAACGCTTTAGAGCTTTCTCAGGAAACGCTTCGGAATTTCTCCGAGAAATTCATTGGATTTTACTCGATACATGCTTCGGAATTTGCTTGAAAAAATCTTCAAAAATTCCTTGGGAGATGTTTGGAAATTTCGTCGGAAAACTCTTTGGAATTTCTTCGGGAAACGCTTCAAATTTTTCTCGGATACTTTTCGGAATTTCTTCTGGAAAAGCTTCGAAATTTCCTAGAAAACACTTCAACATTTCCTCTTGAAACTTTTCAGAATTTGAACGGGAAACGCATCGACGTTTCCTTTTGAAACGCCACGGATTTTGACGTAGGACTTATGTCTCTCTTTACTATACCGGGTGTCATTCCAAAATATTCAAATCGACCGCGTTACGCTGTGTTGAAAGATTTTAACCGTTGTGTGACCGGCAAAAAAAACACCCTTAACAGGCCGGCAGGGTACCCGGGTACCCACGAAACTAAAATGCTTATATCTCTGGAAATTTACAACCGATTTCAACAATTTTGGGCTCATTCGATTCATAATTTTCTCTTCTATAAAGATGAACCGATCCGGTCAATTAATTTCCTGAAAAATCCGGATTTCCAGGAACATATCCTGCATAAATGATACTGATCGTGGATTTCGATAGCTAATCAGTTATACGGGTATCAAACTTCTAGAAATGTTATCAGTAGATTGATTCTTATCAGTTTGGGGCCATCAGAAGTGCAGATTTTCGATTGGCCATTCCAGAACAGGTTCCTCGAGGGGTCATAGGTGGCCATGAGCATTGTTCAATGGAACATCAACAATATGGGTATCAAACTTCATGAAATTAACTCTTGCGTATGCCCTTAATGATCCTAGGCTCACCAGACAAGTTGACTCAGGAGTGGCCATTCTGGAACAGGTTCCCCGGGAGCCGGGGTTGGCCAAAATTATTTCTCATTGGAACCCCAACAATATGGGTGTCAAACTTCTTGAAATTGTCTCAAGCGTTTATTTCTGATCTATTTAGGTTCATCAAACAAGTTCACCCCGGATCTCAAATTTCGGAATAGGCTCCCTGAGGAGTCAAGAATGTTCATTAACATTTTCAGAGCTCATTGTTTTAAATCAATCTATCTAGCAATGTGAGTGTTAAATAAATGCAAGGACTACTCATTGATGCCGGGTGACCAGTAGGAGACCCACCATAAGATTCCGGACACTCGGAGATATGATCGATTCCAGAAATTGCGCCTTTTCTTAAAAACAATCCGTTGTAAAGTAATGTCTAGGTCCATTAATTGACTCCAAGTGGACACTAAGTTATCCTTGGGAAGCTCCGAACCATCCGAAGCAGTGGTTAATTCTTGAAATTTGTCATTTGTTGTGAGAGCAAAATTAATGCAAGGGCTACCTGGTGGTCCCCAAATGGTGCTCCAGAAGTGCAGAGGCATCCAGAGCAGTGGTCAATTATTGCAGTTCGTTCTAGAAACTTTCGAAAATGGTTTGTAATAGCAGTATAGAAGCAGAGTCTTTGCTCGCGCTTAGAATCATAGGGGCGTAACTGTATTGATCGATTTCTCTTCATCGATTTCTTTTCCTGTACCTTCAACTTGACTATTCTACCCATTTCTACTAGAATTGGAAATGAACTAAAGAGCTCGCGTCCTACATCCAATTAGAAATTCCATCAGTTGCTATCTATCTATAACATTGACAGTTCGTTAACCAAGACGGACCTCTGCCTCTCGAACCTTAACCCAACAATTCCAATAAATTCCGTGCGAACAGAGGTATATTCGGCTTGCAGTGGGCGAGTGATTGCATCATCATTTCCACCCCCTTCCCTACATTGACTTACATTCTGAGTCCACTGATAATATGTGTGAAACAAAAATCTGTAACTAGATGCGCTCCCTCAGTAGATGAAGAAACTGGCTAGTCTAATCAGTTTCGTCGTTCCAGTTTCAAAATCTACCTGTCTGGCCGATGAGATTTCGACGGATGAGATGTTTAGCCTGAAGATGATCTTTTATGAATTTCGGGAGTACAACTTGCAGACTCACCATCTGTCTATTGATTTCAAAGCAGCGTACGATTCAGTGAAAAGAAATTAGCTGTGGCAGATAGTGTCTGAACACGGTTCTCCGGCAAAGCTGATTACGATGATACGTGCAACGCTTGATGGCTTGAAATAAAGTAAGTTTGTGACCGTGGAGAGATTGAAGCAGAGTGATGCGCTTTCAAATTTATTGTAAACTAGTTGACCCGGCAGACGTTGTCCTGCATAGTAGGCGAGAATGTGCGTTCCGAACTGCCAATGCAAAGTTCGCATAGGAATCACAATTTTAGTTTTTCATGATTTGCTCAACTTTACTCGTAATTTTCGCATTAGGAAATATCATATAAACCCGTCGGAAACTATGACGAATGTTTCTGCTGAAGAAATGAAAAAAATCCATCCAGCCGTTTTCGAGTTATGCGGATACGAACACAGACCATTTCATTTTTATATATAAGAAGATATTGCACTAGAGAGGGTGATTAGGAGATCTGGTGTGCAGAAGAAGGGCACTATCATCACATGGTCGCATATGCTCCTGATCTTTGCGGATGACATTGACTACATTGGTAACGATCACAGGGCAGTAGTGGAGGCTTTTGCCCAAATGAAGAGGGAGCAGGCGAAGATAGGACGGAGTACATGGTTGCGGATAAAGATAAAGGTAGGCCTATTGGTGTTAGTGCTTGATGGGGATGTTGTTGAAGAATTTGTTTATCTTTGAACACATGACATGTGACATGTGACAATGACGTTTCCTGTGAAGTGAAAAGACGTATTGCTGTTGCGAATAGGGGCTTCCTCGAATATTCGAAACGAAATTTTCTCTGATTCGTTAGGATGTAAAAAGAGGTGGACCTGAAAGCTTTTGTGGTTTTCGAGCGAAAAGTGCTACGTACAATTCCCGAGTAGCACAAGTCAATCAAAAATGGTTGCAGCAACTTTATTGTGACCAAATCTGGTCAAATATGAATTGCAGTAACCTACGTGGAACATGTGTGCTGCTAGGGTTCTCGATGGGAAATTAGAAAAAATATATGTGGCGCAGACGCATACATCACGAGCTGTATCAAGTGTATAAAGAAGAAAATATTGTGAATCGTATAAAATACGGCAAACTCCAGAGAGCCGAATGTCGGAAGAAAGAAAAGCAAAAACAATATTCACCAGAGATCCGGATAGAGGCCAGCGACTTCGTGGTTGCTGCACGCGGTGGAATCGGACCTGGGAACCCTAAACGTTTATGAAAACTGGAGGAACATCACCCAAGATTGACAATTATGGAGCTCTACAGTACGTCAGTCAAAGGTTGTTTAGAGCTTCTAGCTTCTAGGAGTGTCTTCGCTTATCATAAGACGATTTCGAACCATCCCATTTTATTCCACCACTTGAAGTGAACGAACGATTTATTGAAAGTCGCAGCATTATTGGATGTTTTGTGGCTATCCGTTTAGATTGCATCAATCATGCTCTCACATTTCTCAACAAGCGATTTCTAAAAACTCAAAACTTCCTAGGACGACTTAAAAATTGGCACATCTTTGAAAGTTCCGAAGCTTCCAGATGCTCACCTAAGGGTGTCAATGAATGATCCTCCATCCTCGAATTGATTTTGATCGCACACAACTACAAAAAAAAGTCGCAGCTTTCTAGGGCGAGTTTCTAGAATTGATTACCTTCTCGGCTATTCCGGAGCTTCTGGAGCACCACTTAGTGGCTTCCCGGGGTCAACGTTTGGTTCTTGAAATAATATTGCTCTCATTTTGATGCGTAAATCGTTTTGTGAAACAGTATGGTTTATGAGGATGAATTTAAAAATTGTCCCTTTTGATCAGAATGTTCCGGAGTTCCCGGAGGACCATTTAGCGGAGTTTTGCTCTCACATTCATAACAAACCACTGTATTCTAGGACGATTTTTAAGAATTTGTTTTTACTATGGGTGTTCCGGACATTCAGCGCCAGATGACCAATGGTGGTCAATGCGTTGGTCATGCAATGATTTTACTCTCACAATGCTACAACAAGTAATAGTTTTTAGGATTTCCAGAATTGGCATTACGCCAATAATAGATTTATAAAAAAAAACGCAACTTCAAATTATAATCTTCTACACCTGGTCATTTCTCCTGATGCTCCAGAACTTTCTAAAACCACTTAGTGGCCATCCGGGATGAATGAGTGATTTTGTTCACTCATTGCTACAACACTAAAATTCTAAAAAGTCTCAGTTTTCTAGAATAAACTTTCAGAATCGGCAACTTCTCCGGATGTTTTGGAGCAAATCATTGCAAGGACCACCCTTTGACACCAGAAGGCAACTGAGTGGACTACCGAAAGGAAAATGGCCGAAAGGTAGTCCACTTAGTTGCCTTCTGGTGTCAAAGGGTGGTCCTTGCAATGATTTGGCTCTCAACACACGGATTACAAAAAAAGTGCAGCTTTCTATTTTTTTATTTATATTTTTTATATTGAAAAGTATTTATGGCCACTCAACACCCTACGGGGACCTGCTCTGCAATGTAAACTATAAAGTCAGCACGTCTGATGTCTAAAACAATCAGAAACAACTGCTGAGGCAATTTCAGGAAGTTTGATGCCCATATTGTTGAGGTTCCATTGAAAAATGTTTATGACCATTTCTGGCCCCACTGGGAACCTGTTCCGAAATAGCCACTCAAATTTTCACACATCTGTTGGAACCAAGATAATAAACAACAGCCTGCTGTGGAAGTTTCAAGAATTTTGACATCCATATTGTTGAGGATCCAATGAGACATGTTTTTGGCCTACCTTGAACAAACACCCTCCCCCCGTCTCCTCTTCACCCTGGAAACT
Organism: Armigeres subalbatus; assembly: GCF_024139115.2. Classification (NCBI taxonomy): domain Eukaryota; kingdom Metazoa; phylum Arthropoda; class Insecta; order Diptera; family Culicidae; genus Armigeres; species Armigeres subalbatus. Next base: position 293,555,272 of record NC_085140.1, on the reverse strand, counting down.
TGTTCAAAAATGGCCACTCCGGACTCAACTTGTCAAGAACACACGTTAGAAATAATTTCAAGTAGTTTGATACCCATATTGTTGATGTTCCCTTGAAAAGTGTCCATGGCCACCTATGACCCCTCGAGGAACCTATTCTGGAATGGCCAATTGAAGATCTGCACGTCTGATGGACCCAAATCAATAAAAATCAACCTGCTTATGAAATATCAAAAAGTTTGATACCCATATTGCTATTTACCTATCAAAATCCACGATCAATATAATCTATGGAGGACATGTCCCTAGAAATCCGGATTTCCCGGTGATCCGAGGGTCCGGACCGGTCCAATCCTAAAACAGCACGATAAAGGACAAAATTCTGAATCGAATGAGCCCAAAATGGTTGAAAACGGTTAAAAATTGCCTAAGATATAAGCATTTTAGTTTCGTGGGTACCCGGGTACCCTGCCGGCCATTTAAAGGGTAAAAAAATGTCGGAACCCCTCCCTCCACCCCTCCTTAATCAAAATTTCAGTTAACCTGTGCAATCGATTTTGGCCGTCATTATTGTGGATATGACAGAGTTTCAACCTCCTACTATGAAAATTCATTTAGATATCGCGAATTGAATTCCAAAAAGGTACCCGGGTACCCAGCCGGCCACACAAGGGTTAAACGTTAATAGCGTTCGTCTCAATGGACGAATTTCTGCGGAGCCCCTCAATCGACAGATTTCAAGTATGCCTTTCATGTCCATGCTTGATAAGACCCGAAAAATTTGTTTCAATAGGCATGAAACTGTTTTCAATAAAAAACATTGAGATCAAGGGAACCTATAAATATGGGTACCGCATAATTCTTGCATCATTCCATTGTCACGTTCTCATTGGTGCAGACACCAGCGAATGAGCAGCCGCTGGGTCTGCCGAGAAGCCATAAAATAGCGCAACGCGATTTTTTCCTTTCATTCTGACCTGACCGGGACAAGCGAAGCAACCGCATCATCGATTGAACAGCACTCACACCTTTTAGCAGGGAATGAAGTCTGCACCGACCGCTTTTTCGGCTCGACACCATCGAAGCCACCATCATCAGCCGAAACCTAGCCAGTGCAGCAGCAGTCCACCCTACAGACCCGACAAAGCAGCAATGCTGAGCAGATACCGGCAGCAGCAGCAGAGTCGAGCCGAGACCGGCCGGCATCGGTGATGAGCCGAGACAGGCTGAAGAAAAGCCCCATGATGCAGCATGTATGTCCAAAAAACAAACGGTTCTTCAGAGAGCCAATAATAGAGATCAATATCAAAGCTTTCAATACCCTTCGGGATAGAAATTGTACTTGGGTTCAATATTCTAGTGATAAAATTTTATGCGTGATTTTCATAAATAGCGTCAAAACTAACAGTGGATTATTTTTCTGATTTAACCGCGAAGTGGACGAAGGACTTCGCTTGACCATGCCTAAAAAAACATAAGATGTCCAAATCTCTCACATAATATTTGGATTAAAAAAAACACCGATAACAGCTCAAACATTAATAAACTATCAATCGATTTTTCATCAAATGTTGGATTTTTTGGCATTGATCAAGAAATATCTAGATAAACATTGTTTGTAACTGACCGCACACAAAGCGAACGTGACTGAATGATCGTCCCATGTTACCAATTCTAAATCTTATCACCCGAAATCCCATGTCCGGGTGAGTGTTGCCACATTTTTATCTGTACCATGGCCTCAAAAATCTTTTTCATCTGTACCAAAATCTTCAAAAATCTGTACCAAAATCTGTACCAGACAATATGAAAATTACACATAAATATACAAAAATTATAAGTCAATTAAGCGATGCAAACCAATTCATTCGTGGAAAAGCATTTTTATGAATTTCAGTGATTTCTTATGAAAATGTATTGCAATAAGTTATAGTTAACATATCCTTTGGTTACCTGTAAAATAGTAACTTCCAGTAATTTTTCTTCATATTTTACTTGTCGTTTAACTTTCAATATTTTTTCCTGCATCCCAAGTAATAATTATGATTTATAATTGGAGACAACGATTTACTATTCAAGTATGCTATAAAACCATGATAGAACCGTCGGTGTTACTAAGGATGAGTTGATATTATTTTGCCACTTTTTAACTAATGATAGTTTTATATGACATTAAAACTAAATAGAAATCCTAAATACAAACTCCTTGTTTTGACTTGCATTTTTAAACATTTGTTTTATAACAGAGCATAGATTGGAAAGATTATGTTTTATATAAATCAAGGCTGATGAACACTCATACGCGATGTAGTTTGAATTATCAATTGATAAAAACTCGCCTGCGAATAAGAATCGTTCAAAAATCGTATCTTAGTTTCAAGCATTTATGGTTAGTGTTACGTTTTGAACTAATTTTTCTTCCTATCGCAGAGCCATAACACGAAACAATATTAAATTTTTACGTACTGTTGACAAGACTGGCCCAGGAAACAAAAAGTTGTGGAATTCCACGGGGCACCAGCCAGGATTGTGTTTTTTGGGTGAGAAAATCAACCTTTCAAAATTTCAGCTCAATCAATTTTGCCAAGGAATGGTATGCAACGCCGATTATTTAGCCAAAATAGTTGATGTGAGAAATTTGGACATATTATGTATCTTAAAGGCATGGTCAAGTCAAGTCCTACGTCCACTTAGCGGTTATGTCACAGACATTACCCGCTGTTCGTTTTTTAGAGAAATGCGTAGCAATTTCTATAAAAAAAAAAACACTTCAAAATTTCATCGGGAAACGCTACGAAATTGTCTGAACGTTCCAACCTCTTTTCGGGAACTCTTCGGAATTTCCTCGTGAATTTCTTCGGAATTTCCTTAGGAAACGCTTCAAAATTTTCTCCAGAAATTTCTGAATGAAATTTTTGAAGAAATTTTTTCGGGAAACGTATTGATCTTTTTAGAAATCTACTCGGAATTCCCTCGGGAAACTCCTACGAAATTCTTTGGAAAACGCTTCGAAATTTCCTTGGGAACCCCTTAGGTTTTTTTTTTCTAAGAAATTTTTTCAGTCACATTTCGGAAATGGAGCTTTCCTTAGCCGTGCGGTAAGATGTCCGACTACAAAGCAAGGCCATGCTGTGGGTGGCTGGATTCATTCCGTTCTATGAAATTTTCCGGATGGAAATTTCTTTTATCATAGATAAGAAATAAATTCACCCATACAACACTTTAGTAAAATGCTAATATCTTTGTCTAATAAACACTAATCTTCTAGAGAGTTTCAGCATAACATTCTGTATTTAATTCTACATTAACTGAATGAGTTTCTTCGTTCTTCATCGTACATTGTGCCGTCTAACTGCAGTTCACTGTTTTTTTCATCAGACCGCATCGTGCTTTCGTGCTGTGCGGTTCTTTCTCTCTTTGCGGAAGGAAGTTTTTAATACTACCCGAAGCTATTTTAATTTCAACGGTGCTTCTTAGCGCTATTTGTACCCACTGATCCCGTTACGATCTTTGCAAGGACCCGTGCCTTCGTTTTACGTTGGACCCGTTTGCGGAAGTAAAATTCCGACAAGCGGTGGTAATCCTGCAGGGACACCGTTCTGGGAAAAAACCTCTTAGAAGGTCACGTCTCCACGCTCAGCAATGAGTATTAACAAAAACAAGAGGAAGAGTCTCTGAATTCTCCACTTCCTTCAAAGAAACAAGGTTTCAAGACCGTCCTGCCCAAGCGCGGAAAAATAGAAGGAAGCTGGAGAATTCAGATATTCCTTCTAACTCTAATATCGGAAATAATTCTTCTCCAATCGAACTGAGCAATCAGTTCGATTTGATTAATGATGAAATTGAGCAAATCGAATCTACCTCTAGCCCAGGTGATTCGATTCATGCGAAAAAGCAAAGGATTCCGCCAATTGTGGTATCTGTTGCCGAGTTTTCTTTCTTCCGGAATGAGATTTTGAGTAACCTTCAGGGGATCAAGGTTTCATTTCAGATTGCTAGGAAGGGTGACTGCCGCGTTTTGCCGGGATCCTTTGACGATCGCAAACGTCTTCTTCACTATTTAACTGAGAAGCGCCATAAATTCTTCACATACGACGACAAAACTGAGCTATTGTTCAAAGTCGTCTTGAAAGGTCTCCCCAGTAATGACAAATCACTGGATGAGATTAAATTGAAATTTCTCAATTACTTGGATTTTCACCAGTCCAAGTAATTAAGATGAAAAAGAAATCCCACTCTGGTACTTTCCAGAGGGCATTTCTCAAGAATTTTATTTAGTTCATTTTAACAAAAGTGAACTAAATAATATGAAAAGTTTGGAAAAAGGCCTGTATTATGTCTCATGTCCGTGTTACATGGGAACATTTCCGCAGGCCTGGGGAAATCTCAAAACCCTACCCAGTGCCGTAAGTGCCAAAAGTGGGGTCATGGAACCAAACATTGTCACATGGATGCTAAATGCATGATTTGTGGTGGAACCTCTCACGCCAAGGACGCATGTCCAGTGAGAGAAGATTCCAATAAATTTAAGTGCGCAAACTGTGGGGGCAATCATAAATCCAATTTCTGGGAATGCCCTTCACGCAAAAAAGTTTTGAATTCCCGTGCAAAATTGATGACGGGAAATTCCAATCGGATCCCAGATTCGACGGGTAGAAATTTTGCAAACGCTCAAATTTCGAAACCGGTTACCGGTCGAGCAATTCATACCCACCACAATTCACAAACAAATTTTGCCGCTCGTCAACGGGTAGCAAGCACTTCAGTAAATTCCAATTTTTCGAATGTACCTACGTATGCAAACATCGCTGCTGGTAGACAAAATTTCTCTTCTCAAAATGAGGTTTATACCCATGTCCCAACGGAAAATAACGGTCATGTTGCCAATTCAGGTAGCATGACTGCTTCCGATTTTGATTTTTTAACTGAACAATTGCATCACATGATTGATGCAATGTTCAAAACAAATACCATTCCTGAAGCTGTTCAGGTTGGTATAAAGTACACACAAAAATTGTTATCGGACTTCGTTTCAATGGATCCAAATAATTGTGTGAAAGTTCTAAATTGGAATGCCCGCTCTCTAAAGGGTAAGGAAGATGAATTATTCAACTTCCTAACAGTTCATAATGTGCATATTGCCATTATAACTGAAACGTATTTAAAACCAGGACTCTCCATTAAAAGAGATCCAAATTATTTTATCTACAGAAATGATCGTCTTGACAGCGCCTGTGGTGGGGTCGCCATTGTCATTAATAGACGTATCAAACATAAATTATTTTCTTCGTTTGAAACCAAAGTTTTTGAAACCTTGGGAGTTTCTGTTGAAACAAATTTTGGACAATTTTCCTTCATTGCAGCCTACTTGCCTTTTCAATGCAATGGGCAGCAAAAGAATTTGTTGAAAGCTGATCTTCAAATTCTGACTCGCAACAAATCAAAATTCTTCGTAATTGGTGACTTCAATGCCAAACACCGTTCATGGAATAATGCTCAAAGCAATTCCAATGGTAAAATTTTATTTGAAGATTGTTCTGCAGGATATTATACTATTCAATATCCCAATGGACCAACTTGTTTTTCTTCCAGTCGAAATCCTTCTACAATTGATTTAGTTTTAACGGATTCAAGTCAGCTGTGTGGCCAATTGGTAACTCATGCTGACTTTGACTCTGATCACCTTCCTGTGACATTTGAAATCTCACAAGAAGCCATTTATAATCCAATCAGCTCTACTTTTAATTATCATAGAGCTGATTGGGATTCTCTCAAAACGTATATCGATAGGAATTTTGATGTTGATATTCCTCTCGATACCAAAAGTGATATTGATAATGCTCTCGTATCTTTGACAAATTTAATTGTCGAAGCCAGAGGCATTGCAATTCCGAAATGTGAAGTTAAATTCAACTCCATTATTATTGACGACGATCTTCAGCTACTGATCCGTCTTAAAAATGTGAGAAGAAGGCAATACCAAAGAACTCGCGATCCCGCGTTGAAAGTTATTTGGCGAGATTTGCAAATGAAATTAAAAACGTTTCGCTATTCTGAGAAATACCAACTTTGAGAATAATGTCTCGAAGTTGGATCCCAGTTCGAAACCCTTTTGGAAATTAACAAAAATTCTTAAAAACCTCAAAAGCCAATTCCAGCGCTTAAAGAGGAAATAAAATTTTATTAACAAATGGCGAAAAGGCTCAAAAACTTGCTCAGCAGTTCGAGAGTGCCCATAATTTTAGTCTAGGTCTCACTAGTCCAATTGAGGATCAGGTTACACGGAGCTTCGAAGACATTCTCAATCAAGAGAATGTTTTTGACCCTTCGTTGGGAACCAATTTGGATGAAGTGAGATCTATTACTAGAAAATTTAAAAATATGAAAGCCCCGGGTGATGATGGTATTTTCTACATACTTATCAAAAAACTTCCTGAGAGCTCTTTATCCTTTTTGGTTAATTTATTTAACAAATGTTTTCAATTGGCATACTTTCCAGATAAATGGAAAAACGCCAAAGTTGTTCCAATTTTGAAGCCGGCTGAGGCTTCTAGTTATCGCCCAATCAGTTTGCTTTCTTCAATAAGCAAACTGTTTGAAAAGATTATTTTAAATAGAATGATGGTTCATATTAATGACAATTCTATTTTTGCTGATGAGCAATTTGGTTTTCGCCATGGGCATTCAACCACTCATCAGTTATTAAGAGTTACGAACTTAATTCGGCTCAACAAATCTGAAGGATATTCGACTGGAGTTGCTCTTCTTGATATAGAGAAAGCATTTGACAGTGTTTGGCATGAAGGTTTGATTGTAAAATTGATGAATTTTAATTTTCCTCTGTACATCATTAAACTGATCCAAAATTATTTATCAGATCGCTCACTGCAGGTAAACTATCAGAATTCTAAATCTGATAGATTACCTGTAAGGGCTAGTGTCCCCAAGGCAGCATACTGGGGCCCATTTTGTATAACATTTTACTTCTGACTTACCTGATTTACCACCAGGGTGTCAAAAATCTTTGTTTGCAGATGACACAGGTCTCTCAGCCAAAGGGCGTAGCCTTCGTGTCATTTGTAGTAGATTGCAAAAAGTTTGGATATTTTCTCCACTTACTTGCAAAATGGAAAATTTCCCCGAATGCTTCCAAAACTCAGCTTATAATTTTCCCACATAAGCCGAGAGCTTCTTATTTGAAACCTTCTAGCAGACATATTGGCACTATGAATGGGGTTCCAATTAATTGGTCTAGCGAAGCTAAATATTTAGGACTTCTGCTAGATCAAAATTAACTTTAAAAATCACATTGAAGGCCTTCAAGCCAAATGTAACAAATATATTAAGTGCCTATATCCACTTATAAACAGAAAATCAAAACTTTGTCTTAAGAACAAACTTTTGATTTACAAACAAATTTTAGACCTGCCATGTTGTATGCTGTGCCAATATGGACTAGTTGCTGCAATACCAGAAAGAAGGCACTCCAGAGGATTCAAAATAAAATTTTGAAAATGATTCTGAAGTTGCCTCCGTGGTATAGTACCATTGAACTTCATAGAATTTCTAATATTGAGACATTGCAACAAATGTCCAACAAAATAATTTCCAATTTTAGACAAAAATCGTTGCAATCTTCTATTGCAACGATTAACTCCTTGTACCCTTAGTATAAAATAGGTTAAGTTTAGTTTAAGTTGAAAACATTGTAATTCCTACATGGTTCAATTCAACCAGAGGAAAAATTCTAACTGCCAGAGGCAATTGAAATGTATTAATAATAACTAAAAAGCAAATAAGGATGATAGTGTTAAGAAAACACGGAACACCTAGTCTAAGAGATGCATGTATTAGATAATTAGCAAATAAAATTAGTTTAAAAAAAACAAAAAAAAAAAAAAAAAAAAAACTGTTTTTTTCATGTTTCTGCATACATTTTTCCATTTAAACTTCCAACGAGTTTAGCATCACTCAAATGTTGACCGATTTGGCTGGAATTTGTCCAGAGCATCAGGGCATCAAATAAGAGGGCGGCCCATCCACAAATTTGAAAGTGTTTTTAGAGCCACCTCAATGGATACTCAAATAAAAATAGTGGCTTTATAATTATTTACAACTGGAACGTGCCTTTTTTGGCGTAAGAAACGGTAGCATGACGAAAAAGTGCTCTCATAAGTAGAGAAAAGCTTTGTCAGAAACCACAAGTGTCCACAAAAAAATCAAAAACATGCCAGATAAACATATTGAGTTATTGTTGAATGGACAATCGGGCAGAGGGGCACAAACAGATTCAGGATTGAGGATAATGGATAAGCTACCAACGCTAGACGAAGTGAGAAAGGCTGATCGAGAGCTAAAGAACGGTAAAGTCGGGCAGGTCGGAATCCCGGTCGAGCTTCTAAAAGTCGGGAGTGAAAAAAAACCATCAAGTGATTGAAATTATTTAGGAAAAAGAAGAAATGCCTTCAAGCTGGCTTGATGGCCTCATATGTCCTATCTACAAAAGAAGACACAGACTTGATTTTGCTAACTATCGAGGTATAACACTCCTCAATACCGCCTACACGGTACTCCACGAATTCTGCTTAGCACACTACTCATTATCTGTTTGTGGGCTTAAAGGCAGCGTACGACTCAGTGAAACGGAACGAACTGTGGCAAATAATGCTAGAACATAGTTTTCCGGTAAAGCTTATTAGGTTGATTCGTGCGACGCTGGATAGAACCAAATCAAGCGTCAGATTATTTGGTGAGACATCCGATTCGTTCGTGACGCTAGATGGATAGATGGATAGAAGGTGCAATTCGAAGGTCTGGTCTTTGTTCCCGTTGGGGATTGAACCCTCGCCCACTTGGGTGAGAGGCAGGCACGCTTACCACTCAACCGTCGGGGCCGTCTTAAAAATAAATATATACATGTCGTATTCCTATCATCAGAATAACCGGTTCGTGAAAGGATCCCTTTTTATGTCACATGCAGGCATTCTGATTGCCGACCGACATAGGCTCAAATTGATAACAGGGCTTCAGGAGATACCGCAATTCTAAACACAATTCATGACTTAATTTTGTTTTGCTCGTTTTCGTATACCGTGCGCGCACCATACTTGTACAACTTGTAAAAGGTAACTAATCACCAGAAATAGTTTCCATGCTGTTGTAATTATATCAACATATTATTGTTTGAGAGCTATATTTGGTACAAAAATGTAAAATAAATAGTGTTTCAAAGTTTCAACTTCAAAGCAGACTCATTAGTATATATCTAACTTTACGCTCATAACTTGGAAAATTTTCAACGCGGCGGAAGTGTCTGTCACACAATTTTCCAGACGAATGTTATTTTTCATCTAATACTATTACAGTATACCCCCTGCTAATCCGACAAATATACGGTCGAAGTATCGAGTTTTCTCTCGTGTTTAAAACGCAAGCTGTAATAAAAAAACCCAGATTGATCCACCTAGCGGTGATGGCGCCTTTCTCGCGCAAAAAGGTAATAAATGTAGCCTCTACGCTTACACCTCGATGATGTACAAGAAAGGCAAAACAGTTACACCGTCTAATGTTATGATAGAAAATTTACACTAGTAGACGACAGATAGCGCTGCCAAAAGTTTCTCGAATTTCCTATGTTCGAAGTTTGACTTTCGGACAATTTCATAGTACTATGAAACTAAACGAAGAGCATACTTACGCCTAAATGCGTGCAACACGAGCATCTTTATAGTACAATGAAACTCTTAATGGGAGCAAGCCACGGATAAACTTTAAAAATATTCATAGATGCAAGGCATTTTTCATAACACATTATTGTTCTATGTGACTATGTCTCATCACTATTTTAATATTATATATTTTTTGCAATTTGCTATTATTATGAAATTCAATAGTGATCAACAGCGTTTTAGTCTCTGTCGGATGCAACTTGTTGCAAGAAAATCGGTTAAGAGTTTCTATGTGAAAATTTGGCTAATGTTTTTTATGGCATTTTGTGCACACACACACGCACACACATACACACACATATACGCACACACGAACAGACAGACATTTGTTCAGCTCATCGAACTGAGTCGAATGGTATATAACACTATGGGTCTCCGGGACTTCTATCAAAAGTTTGAATTTGGAGTGAAATGATAGCCTTTCGGTACAACTTAGTTGTACGAGAAAGGCAAAAACGTCACGTGCACAAAGTTAGGTGCGTGCACGGTAGTTTCAACAGGTTCCAACTAGACAAGCAATACGGTGAGTGCGTTAGAATGTGTTTGTTCCGTTTACATTATCAAATTGAGCTGATAAATTTTACAAACGTCAGCAAGGGCCACATAGCAAATGGGGATGACCTTCGGAACTGATGCAACTGTTCAACAACTCTTAATCCACCGTTTGGCGCACGTTCATTCTTCATGCCAGCTTGGTACAAGATTAAACGGCACCACTCGGTTTAAGGCTGACACTGAAGAGGATTTTGTACTTTGCCACGGCAGACTCGAAAAGATTTAGATAACAAACAGCGGCGAAGTTTGGACAGTGAGTAATCCGTTTTGTATCAAAAAGGGTCTACAAGGCAAGGTTCCAAAGGTCATCTGAGCCACGTTACATATCGTCAGCATTGGTATGTTATGACTGATAGCCAACAATTATCGTGTTATTGGTGGTGATGAATTAGTTTTTCTAATAGGTATTAAAAAAACACTCTAATAACGCATACTAAAATTGAAGCAATATCCAACCCGTTAAATGTATTTGATAATGTATATAAATCGCATTTCTATAAGTTGCCTAATACTTATTCTAGCCATCTAAGGCAATGCGCTATGTCTGAAAACTCTAAAATATAGCTGTTTTGTTTTTAGAAATTCCGGATATGATTTTGAAGATTTAAAATAAAAAATAAATAAATATATATACACTCACGACCAAAAGTTTTGAATCACCCTCGAAAAAAAGTTTTTGGCCATATTTTTTTGCCGTTTTACATCCGATTTCGGGTATTGTTAGTTCAGTACGTAGATTATAAGTAAATCTTGCATCGTAGGTGTTTGAAACGATTTTTGCCTTTCTCGTACAACAAAGTTGTACCGAAAGGCTATCATTTCACTCCAAAATCAAACTTTTTATAGAAGTCTCGGAGACCCATGATGTTATATATCAATCGGCTCAGCTCGTCGAACTGAACAAATGTCTGTCTGTCCGTGTGTATGTGTGTGTGTGTGCACACGAAAACCGAAAAACATTAGCCACTTTTTCATATAGTAATTCTTAACCGATTTTCTCGCAACTAGTTGCATTCGACAAGGGGCAAAGCCTTGTTGATCACTATTGAATTTTATAATGATCGACCATTGCGTTTAAAAATTATTAAGAAAATGGAATCGAACTATATAAGCGCCATATACGGTTGGTGTCTTGGCTAAATGCGAGAAAGTCAGTATCACCACTCGGTGAATTAAGTTGGTTTTTTTTTTAATTTTTATCTACTAAAATGTTACCTTAAGATACCCATTTTTCCTAATTTATTTAGTAAACATATGTTGATTTTTCTCGAAATTGAGCAAACAAAATTTCAAAATGAAAAGTGGACGACCCGCTCAAACGTCATTATTTCTTTAGGGAACTCATTTTATGTTAGTCTATTGCGCATCGCATCGCATTGCATGGTTTGCTCGTTTAGAGTCTAGATACGCAATGCCACCACTGTTCGATGAATATGATCTAATCATACGCAAGTTACACGCTAACTTGAAATAACCCAGTGGCTGGGTCGTTTGTTCCCGGATTTTTTCAATGTTAGCAGTTGTCAAAATCTGGGGTGGCATTGTGCATCTCGAATCGAATCACTCGATTCGTACGTTTTTGCATTCGTTTCGAAAAAATTGCGGCATTATGTATTTCGTTCGATTTCATTCATTCGCAGTACAAGATTTCGAATGGGGCTCAATAGCTCAATCGAGTATGTTCTGTCAAACGAAATGTAAACAGAGAGAATAAGAGATAGCTGTCTCCGTGTTTAGTATGCCGCTCGCTGGAGAGACAACCTCCAGCGCATGGCGAATGTGAGTAAACAGAGAGAATAAGAGTAATTTTATCTGCGTGTAGCATGTTGTTGGAAAGGCATCCTTCAGGGCATGAATTGGCAGTTAATTTATAAACAAGCAAAATGTGCTCAATGACTATAAAAAGGAATATTATTTATTGAGCAGTTGCAACCGATTAGGGCTCATTCACAAATTACATAACGCAAAAAAACACAAATTTGAACCCCCACCTGTGACTTGTTTGTAACATTTCCTTTATACCCACCCACCCCCATCTGTGACGCATAACGTCTTACCAAAATTTCACAAAAATGATAAATTGGTATTTTTAGTGATCTCCATCATACTCTGCATAGTACACAAGGAATGTAAAATAACAACATTGCCAATGACAACGACATTATCCTTTCTTGTAAATGTTGGGACAAACTCAACTCACAATAAGCGTTTGTCCCAAACTGCAACAGAATAGGACAATTATCGCCTGCCACGCATTTTGAGAAGTAGTCGGTTTCCGATGATGTTTTTGGTTAAATTAGTATCAGTTATCATAGATTAGACATAAACTTAACCATTTGTGACATGATTTGCGTTTTACTTCTAAAATAAACAAGTTATCGCAGTTTGAAAAGTTCACAACAATTACCTCTCCATGTTTGTTGCAAATAAAATGGAACGCAACAATGTCTTTATCCTCTGCAGATGGGGACAAAGAGTTATCGCTATTCTCTTTTGTCGCTTGTTTTTTGCATTTTTCAGCGACAATAACATTCCTTGATAGTACATAATAATGCTTTCAACTTTGAATTAATTAAGTAATTTCGTGTTTCATATTATTTAATTATTATAAACGTTACCCGTAACAGAACTGAACAAACCCACCCACCCCCTGGACAAACCGTAACATTGTGTAACGCAATATTGTGTACCCACCCACCCCTTGTTGCGTTATGTAATTTGTGAATGAGCCCTTAACACATTATGCCGATACGATATGTTTTATAAATTGAGATATTGTTACGACACAAATTATAAGTTTTATGTTTATTCGAGTTTATGCCACAAATCCAATTTTGAGCTAAATAATTTAAAGCTAAAGAAGGATTCGACAATAAATTACTTTGATGTTTCCATGTATTTTAGTTAAATGCACTTGGGTTATCTTCTCCGCGTTTTTTTATTCAACTCAACTACTCAACTCAACGTACACACGAATATACACGTTTTTACGCAGATTTTCCCCATCGATTTTTTACGCGGTTTATCAAAATCGGCATGAAATACGTAAAAACTGCAACAAAAAAAAGATTTTAGTTGAAGTTGTTTTACGCGGATTTCGGGATAATTAGAAATTGCATATTGTCTGGAAACTTTTTTTTTTTTTTTACCAGTTCATTTATTTGGTAGGCTCAGTCGTGTGTGACACTTTGCGGAGCCGCAATTCTCAAGTATGATATTTTTACATGGTATATCATCTTATCTTAACAGTTAGTTGGGAGGGGACATAGACCATAATACTCGTGGCGACTCAAGGTTAAAAAACTTAATACAGGACGGACGGGGTAGGGATTTGGGTTTAGGTTATTTCAGCTGCTCATCCGGGCGTTTGACGTTGAACGTTGAAAACGATTTTGCGTGGCGTCGTGCTCGATTTTGGTTCGTCAGGGAGCATCTTCCGGATGGCCAGAGCTTCGGGGTACATGATACAGAGAAACAGAATCGGACGAGAAAAAAAACTGAGAAAGAGAAGAATATAGGCATTAAACTTTGATGTCAGCCAAGCAAAGGAAGGCATAGATGGCCTGCATATATATCACATCGCGATCTCCCAAAACACCTCTTATATCCCGGAAGGGTTGTTTACCTCGGGCCACAAGGGTATCAATAGTTGCACAATAGTTGCTCTCTGGAGGCGTCATTTTCCGAGCAATACCAAACTACGTGATCGATGTCATCGTAACCGGCTCCGCACCTACATAGGTTGCTCTCGACCAGGTTTATTCTGTAGAGATGTGTGTTTAGTGAATAGTGATTGGACATAAGCCTCGACATCGTGCGAATGAAGCCTCGACTTAAGTCCTCACCTCTGAACCACGCTCGCGCAGAAACTTTAGGAACTATGGAAAATAGCCACCGTCCAAGTTCATTGTGTGACCAAATCATTTGCCAATTTTGAAGAGTACTCTGACGGACTAATGGGAAAAACTCGTTATTCGAGATTTGTCTATCATAAACTTCACCTTCCTGTGCGCCCACCTTTGCTAGCGAGTCCGCCTTCTCATTGCCATAGATTAGGCAATGGGATGGGACCCATACAAAGGTAATCTTAAATGATCTTTCGACCAAATCACGCATCTGCTCTCTTACAGTTGTAAGAAAGTAAGATGCGTGCTTAACAGGTTTCATCGACCGGAGTGCCTCGATAGAACTAAGACTATCCGAGAAGATGAAATAATGGTCTACGGGCTGATTGGAAATTATCCCCAAAGCGAAATTAATTGCTGCCAGCTCAGCAACATAAACCGAACACGGTTCCTGAAGTTTTCGGAAGGTGGTTGAACTTACGTTGAAAACACCGAAGCCAGTGGATCCGTTAATGCGAGAACCATCAGTGAAATATCTGTTATTGCAATTGACATGTTCATATTTTTCAGAAAAAATGGAAGGGATAGATGATTGTCGAAGATGATCTGGTATTCCTTGAATAGCGTGTTTCATGGACAGATCGTATTCAATTGAGGAACTGTCGTTGACGAAGTAAACTTGAGGTGGATTATAACATGGAAGACAGAGATCTGACGATATGTAGTTGAGATAGACTCGCAGATATCTTGAACGATGAGCCAGTTCAAGCATATTATCGAAGTTTTCTAATACAAGTGTGTTACTTGTTCCACATTTGATCAGTATTCTAAGTGAGAGTTCCCAGTAACGGTGCTTTAAAGGAGTGACTCCAGCAAGCACCTCCAGGCTCATGTTATGCGTTGAATGCATACAGCCAAGGGCAATACGCAAACAACGATATTGAATTCGTTCCATTTTGATCAGGTGGCAATCAGCTGCTGAGAGGAAGCAGAAAGAGCCATACTCTAAAACAGAGAGAATAGTCGTTTTATATAGTTTGATGAGGTCTTCCGGGTGAGCGCCCCACCAAGTTCCAGAGATAGAACGGAGAAAATGGATCCTTTTTCGGCATTTCTCTAACAAATAATCAATATGGGTTTTCCAGGTACACTTGGAATCAAACCAGACCCCAAGGTATTTAGAAGATAAAGATTGGTTTATGTCATCTTTCAACAGCTTTAGTTTCAGTTGAGCTGGGTACCGCTTCTTAGAAAACACTACCAATTGAGTTTTTGCGGAGAGAACTCGATCCCTAAATGTCTGGCCCAAACAGTCAGGTTATTTAGGAATTTTGCAATGGTCTTTGCAGGACATTTGCACATGAACCTCTTAGGGAGATCACGGCATCATCTGCAAGTTGTCTAAGCGTGCATTGTCCTTCCAAACAATTGTCAATATCTTTAACATAGAAATTGTAAAGCAAGGGACTTAAACATGAACCTTGGGGAAGGCCCATGTAGCTATTTCTGGAAGTTGTCAGAGTGCCGAGAGTAAAGTTCATATGTTTTACTGACAACAAATTGTACAAGAAATTATTCAAAATAACGGGTAATCCACTACTGTGCAAATTTTCCGACAGTACTTCTATGGAAACAGAATCAAAAGCGCCCTTAATATCCAAGAAAACTGAAGCCAGTTGCTCCTTGTGCGCATAGGCCAGCTGTATATCTGAAGAGAGCAACGCTAGACAGTCATTTGTTCCTTTACCTTTTCGAAAACCGAATTGAGTGTTTGACAGTAATGCATTTTGCTCGACCCAATGGTCAATTCTTGAAAGGATCATTTTCTCCAATAATTTCCTCATGCACGATAGCATGGAAATCGGTCGGTATGAATTGTGATCAGACACTGGTTTCTCAGGCTTTTTAATAGCTATTACTTTGACCTGTCGCCATTCTGGGGGCACAATGTTGTACTCCATGAAACAGTTGTACAGGTCAAGTAATCGTCTTTTAGCGATATCTGGGAGGTTTTTAAGAAGATTGAATTTGATATTATCGCATCCCGGAGAAGAATTGTTTGATGAAAGAAGAGACATAGAAAGTTCCAGCATTGAGAATGGTCCACCCAAAGAACCGGGATCAGTGACTGATTCTCGAAATAGCGGTTCTGCTGGTACGGAATCTGGGCAGACCTTTTGCGAAGTTGAATATCCATCGATTGGAGTATTCTTCACTCTCATTGGTGGAAATGCGGTTCCGCATGTTGCGGGCCGTTTTCCAAAGTGTTGTCATTGAGGTTTCTCGTGATAGTCCCTCAACAAAACGTCGCCAGTAGCTACGTTTTTAGCCTTGAGAAGATTTTTGAGCTTTCTTTCAAGCCTCAAATACTTTTCGAAAAGCTCAGACCTTCCGTGTTTACGGAAAGCCTTGAAGGCATCAGATTTCTCGGAATACAACTTAGTACATTCATCATCCCATCCAGGAGTGGCTGGTCTTCTTATGACAGATGTACTTGGAACGCGTCGTTTCTGAGCTTCTAGTGCGCTTTTATGAATCAATTCGATAAGGAATCGATACTCATCCAGTGGAGGAAGAATATCAGTTGATTCAATACCAATTTTTACCGCCGATGAATTTTGCCAGTCAATGTTTTTCGTGAGGTCGAAAGGAACATTAACTGGCACTGATCGATGATAGCCGCTTTTGATTGTGGTGACTATCGGCATGTGGTCACTACCATGGGGATCTTGGATTACCTTCCACGTGCAATCTAATGATAGTGAATTAGAGCATAAAGACAGATCTATTCGACTTTCCTGACCTTGAGGTCCTATTCGAGTTACTTCGCCTGTGTTCAAAATATTCAAGTTGAAATCGTCGCACAAATCATAGAAAATAGGCGCTCTGTTATCGTCTCTAGTTTCGCCCCATGCAATACCATGTGCATTCATATCACCCAGTATTAAAACTGGGGATGATAAAAGAGAGACTGCGCTCCAAAGATGCCGACGATTAAGTGAGGCATTTGGGGAATATACACTGAAGCTATGCAAAGGTCTTTTTCTTTACATTTACTTGGCAAGCGACGATTTCTAAACCATTAACAGTCGGAATGGGAATTCTGTAGAAAGTGTGACATTTTTGATTCCCAAAAGAACGCCACCATAATGATCATTCCGATCTTGGCGAATAATGTTAAAATCGTGGAAGTTGATTTCATCTTCAGAAGAAAGCCATGTTTCACAGAGTGCAAATATATCGCAATCGGAGTTGCGAATTAAAACTTAAACACGTCCAATTTATGTTTCAGACTGTGACAGTTCCACTGCAGCACAGTGATTGTATCTTGTATGGCCGTATTATCCATCGAAAGATACAAGTCCTGCAAGAAGGGCCATGAAACAGTCAATTGCTTCAGATAACTTTCAACTGTTGGAATAAAGAGGTCAATGATTGGCCTCAATGAATTCGGAATATTGAATAAGTTCAAAATACGATCCACAAGGTCCTTAAAGGATATCAATCCTCGCTTGGACGAGATTCTTTTCTTGGAAGTGCGAGTAGCAGTTTTCTGCTCAGAGATATTCCTTGACTGATGTTTCTTTGTAACATCAGTTTTAGGCAATGGCGGGAATGTCCTACTGCAACATGGGTCAAAAGGAGCAGTATAGACAGGTTGCTTCGGAATTTTAAATAATCACCATTTACCATCAGATTCAGGTAAGCTTCCAGGGATGATTTTTGTTTTCTTACGGCGCAATCCCGGGGAAGACGGTTTCTTCCTCTTTTCGGGTACGTGTACCTCCGCAGAATCAACCATATCGGCTACGTCAGAGTCCGATTTGTCTATGGAAATCACCACCTAACAATCACTTACTTGAACGGCAGCTGAAATAGCAGCCGTTGCGTTGGCAGTTGCGGATGTGTCTTGCGACTTCACCATTTCTGCATACGACTGCTTAGAGCGCTGTACTAACGAGCGCTTAACTTTTTGGGTGCGCTTTTTGTACACCGGGCATTCTTGCAAACCATGGGGAGGGTCCATGCCACAATAAGCGCACTTTGTAACTTGTTGTTGGCAGGACTCCTCCCTATGCTTTTCAAAACATTTGCCACAACGGGGCTTGTTGTCGCAAAACTCGGCAGTGTGCCCCAACTGTTTGCAGTTGGTACAATTGAAAACTCTGGGTACAAAAAGACGCACCGGAAACAACATATTTTCGATATCTACATATTTTGGGAGTATCGAACCGGCAAACGTTACCCGTAGCGAACCTGACTTCGAATATACTTTTTTACCATCTACCATAGCTGCTGAATGCAATTCCTTGCAGTCCAGAATATCCACGGTAGACTGCAGGGCATTCTTTAAACGGCCTTTTCCTGCAAGTACATCCTTGCAAGTCAGGCTCGCTGCGTTAATTACGCCTTCAATCTCGACCTCCCGCGACGGGACATAAAACCATATATGCCGCATGATAGTTCTGGTCTTTTGCGATAGCATTTGCATCCTGGTATGTAGGTGCGGTTACGCGTAGTTTGTTCCGATTGATCTGATGAAAATCAGTTTTCGGAAAACGACGCGTCAAGTCACGTTTGATTCCTAAAAATCAATACTTTTCACTTTCTGCCGGAAATAAACAACCCAGGGACCAGGTGATGTGGCCTGGTAAAATCGCGTGCGAACGACATTGTCTTTGGGAGGCGTTTCGCCTCCACTCACTTCATCCATGTATCAAAGATAAAAAACTTAAATAAATTTATTTAAGAAAAAATATATTTTTGGACCAGGCTAATGCCCACTCTTTCTGCACTGTCCGATTCTTTCTGTCGAGAAAAAGTGTACCCAACTCCACCGCATGCAAACAATACAAAGCGAATAGGTACTTAGCCGTTTTGTTGTTGCCTTTGTAGGTGCCTACGAACGTCGTCGTACGGGGATGGATGATGCTCTGTCCGAATGCTGATATTCACGGCGCTGTAATGATTACCGGTTGGTAATTTACCAATTACAGCCCGCTTCCTTCTGGTCGCCAGGAATTCACCTTGCGAAACTTCGGTGCCGTATATTTGGCAAAGTAAACTTGAAAAAGCACTTTATCGAGTTCGCGTGAAGAGATCCAAACTAAATGCGTCTGACTCGGTCCGATGCGACACAGGGAATGTCTGGAAACTTTAAAAGTAGGTATACTAATGACATTCTTTCCTTCAAGATACAATAATGAAACATTTATTCTCTTCCCGTAGAGAAATAATAACAAATATAATTAAAAACTTCCAGCAAGAAATGACTCTCGAACAACATTCGAAAGCTATAAAGATGACGAGTGTTTTTCATTCGACTTGAGTCGTTTTCCAGTGTGCTATCGAATATCCATAATGCCAAAACATCTCGGTATTCTTGTACCTCCTCGAGCATACTCGAACGATGAGTCGTTTTCGAGATCGAATCGAAAGCCGTAATGCCAAACATGTTCGACTCGATAGAATTACGTTCGAATCGAGATGCGCAGTGCCACCCCTGGTTATGTCAACAAAATGGACGGACCCGAAATCTGGGTAACCGGGGACTTACACATTTTCGGATATAACACAGATGTGGATATAACAACATGGCGTCAACGTTGTATGGCGGAGTAAATGCTTGCTGAATGCAGCAAGAAAAAGGTAAGCATGGTCAAATTAATGGCGGCGGAGCATTGTCGGCACAGCCGGCAAGTGATATGCGTTTGGGGAAGTTGTTTTCTTCAACATTTTTTACACAATAATAATTTTCTGGAGCGAAAGTGTAAATGTCCTTGTCCGTTGTCTCATGCTAGATGTGTTCAGTCTGTGCGACCTCTGGTCGAAGACGGCGATTCTGTCTTTTAAAAAATAGCTGAGTACCGGTTACCCAGATTTTTTCGCTTGTTCGGTTACCCAGATTTGAGTTTAGATACTCGAACCCAGATTAGAGTAACCACGGTTTTGCCGAATATGCTTTGCTGATGGCTGTGCCGGAATAATACAGGACAGGCGCTTTGGCCGTTCTATCGAACAAGGAATTGAGTCCGCAAGCCGATTTACGACATCAAACGAATGCTGCTCGATGCCGAACTCGCTTCAGTCCACGTCGGAGGTCGTCCGGATGGATCCAGTGTTGCCTTGATAAACAAATCAGGAAAGAAGAACGCGGTTAAGTGCTTCGGATACGGTGAAGCAGGGCACTATAAGAATCGCTGTCCGAAAACGAAAAAAAAACCCAACTTAATTCACCGAGTAGTGATACTGCCTTTCTCGCATTTAGCCAAGACACCAACCTTATATAGTGAATATGGTTCGATGTACCATTTTCTTTATAACTTTTGAACGCAACGGTCGATCGTTTTGAAATTCAATAGTGATCAACTAGCCTTTGTCCCCTGTCGAATGAAACTTTTTGCGAGGAAATCGGTTCAGGATTACTATATGAAAAGTTGTCTAATGTTTTTCTTAGCTTTTGTGCACACACATACACACATACACACATACATACACACGGACAGACAGACATTTGTTCAGCTCGTCGAGCTGAGTCGAATGGTATTTAACACTATGGGTCTCCGAAGCTTCTATAAAAAGTTCGTTTTCGGAGTGAAATGATAGCCTTTCGGTACAACTTGGTTGTACGAGAAAGGCAAAAACAGACGAAGAAGAAGCACGCGCTGTTTGCTGGGAGAAGGATGGCGTCTCTGGGGCAACCGAGCACATGGTCACCGATGAGACAGTTGTGGAGGACGTAAAGGTGCTGGCAAATAGAGAAAGAGAAGAAACATCTCTAGACAGACGAGCGTTAGTGATGAAAATACACTAACAGAAATTTCACTAGAAAGGGACTATGAAAGTACTTTCGAAGATCAGTATTCAGAAGATGAATCTGATACACAGGGAGTACGAAGAAGTAATCGAGAAAGAAAATTACCGGTTAGGTACACTGATTATAAAATGACCAAAACTGCATCATCGCTTTCGGAGGTTGATCCGATTCCTCAAAATATTGAAGAATGAGGGACCGACTGTTTACTTCGATGACATTTACTTCCAGAGAGCAGCAGCCGTAAAAAGTGTAGACAACAACCTTCCGTGCACCATGTTTACGGTACTCGTCACTGAGTGGCGATACCGGCGTTTCTATCTGTGTTGTTAAGCCTGCTACTCTATGTTCTGAGATTTTCAAAATTTTCACCATTAGCTCATGGAAGAATGGTAGTTGGAAATCGATAAAATGTATGGGAAAATCAAGTATTTTGCAAATTTATGGAAAATGGTGGTGTTTTAGAAGAAAGTAGTGATAAGGAATGAAATATGAGATGAAAAGATTATCTCCTGCACTTAGTTTGCACTGATTAGTAGTTGAAAAGTGATGCAATTTCGATTTTATTACCATTGAAAAAACGCCATCTCTTGCATTAATCGTTTTGACTGGTACCTTATTGTTTTATTTTTGAAGTTATTCGCAAAATTGGCCAAATTAGGAACATGACTAAAACCGGTACAGTTCCCTTACAACTTCACGCCGAGAACGTGAGGGAAAAAACGGCTAATATCGCAAAGATTATGTACCATATTAAAATTAGATTAAGGACACTCCTCACGGAATCCAAGTTTCAAAGTGCTCGCGTTTTCGGGGGCACACCAATCGATATGGAGGCGGCGCACAACTGTCATTTTTGTTGATTTAGCTTTGCTGCGTCGCAGCATGCGTGAAATAATAAAAATGACAGTTGTGCGTTGCTTCCGTATCGAGTGGTGTGCCCCCGAAAACGCGAGCACTTTGAAACTTGGATTCCATAAGGAGTGACCTTAAAGACTCTCTAGATATTCGTGTAAGCCCAGAAGTCTTACTCCATAAATTTCTAGGATGACCATTAGCATATGCCATGAACGCATTTCATTCATGGACCCCAAAGGCATGTACCAAACTTATAACAGGCTGATATATCTCTGGTGTAGATCCTTATGCCTTACTTCAGGGTTTTCTTGGATGACCATGAACATTTGAAATGGGTGCATTCTATTCTACGTACCATAAAAGACATGTATAACTATTCAAATAGGCCGAAAAAACTCTGGTTACGCGTGAAGTTCTTGAGGATTGTTCAAGTGTTTTCTTGGATACCCATGAACATATGCAATGAAAGCAGTATATTCTATGTACCACAAAGGGCCTATGCCACTTTTGAAACAATCCGAAAGGTATCTGGTTACGTGTGAAGATCCTGAGGCCTATTCTAGCATTTTCTTGGAAGACCATAAACATATGCAATGGACGTATTCTATTCTATGTACCACAAAGGGCATGTACCACTTTTAAAACAAGCCAAAAGATCTCTGGGTACCCATGCAGATTTAAAGGCCTATTCCAGAGTTTTCTTGGATGACCATGAACCTATGCAATGGACGCAATCTATTCTATGTACCACAAAGAGCATGTAACACTTTTGAAAAAATCTAATAGATCTTTAGTTACGCGTGTACAGAGGCGACTCGTCCATATGTTCTACCTGTTCATGGAACAGGTAACCATTTTTAGTTCAGAAGTAGGAAACTTAATGTCCTTAAAATTATTTCTTTGCAATTATTTATTAGGGCAAATAATTACTCAGTGAAATTTTTAAACAAAGTTTCACGTAATGTTTCCAATGATGGTTTAATATCTAACGAAACAAAATATTGCGTAGACAGATCAACTCAGACAAGATCAGCTAAATATGTGTTTCTCCGACGAATAACAGCATACCACATCACATAGAAAGCTTTTGCTAGTCGTACGATTCATAAAGAACAAGTCTGCGCCATGACGAAAGTTTTGAAATAATTTCCTCCTTGGTATGCTCACTCGTTCTCCGCGCGCGTAGAACCAGCGTGAGCGTTGCCAGCTTTCTTCGTTTCCTCACATCATCCTCTTTCGCATGCAACGCAGGCACGTTTAGGATGAATGTTGTGCGTCGATGTGCTCTACTACAGGTGTGGGCCAAACCCCAAAGTAGTATTTGTTTAACGAAAATTCGCTCTTTTGAGAGAGAAACTCTCAGCTGGGTTGCCGAAGATGGCCGAAGGTGGCCGAATGTGACGTCACGTCTGGCATACTCAGTACAATTTTTATAACAGACGTGACGTTTCACTCCACCCACCCACTGTGGGTGGAAATATTTACGTTATTTTTTCGACTACTACAGACATAGAGGACTTTGGCCCACACCTTTACTGAAGCACATCGGTTGTGCGTGCTATGTGCGCAGGAGTCCAACCCGTTCGACGCGCTGCGAGAACAATCAACGACGCGATGTATCTTCGGTTAGACTCGGTCGGAGTGTCGTGCTGTGCTTTGCCGAAAGGCGCACCGCGACCGCATACGCTTTCGTTCATACTTCGATGATTGGGAACGGTTTGTTTTTTTTTTCTCCTGATGATTATTCAGCATCAAGAATAATATTAAATTAATGTTTGAGTTTTTAAAAAGAGACATCAAAATTTGATTATTATAAAATATAATAAAATTGAATTATTTAATAATGCTTTTTTTTCTCCAAATAATCAAAATTAATCAACATAGAAAAAAAGGCATAGTTTTCACTAAATTTGAAAAACTAAATAGGGTAATTCGCCAAATGTTGAACGGCTAATTTCTTCGCCTATTGTTGAACGCACGTGCATTTCTTATGGGCGTTCAACAATAGGCAAGAATTTTAGCCGTTCAACATTTGGCGGTTTCCCCTAACTCTAAAACATTTCAGTGGTCTCAATCTGGGGTCGCATCAAATGATTATACTAATAATGGTTAGTTACATTTCCTTCATAACAACAAAATATGTGAGAGTTTTTAAATACTAGGGGCGATGGGTCCTGCGCACCCCAATGGTGGAAAGAGCCGATTTGAAAGATCTCTATTCTGAGCAATATCCAGTTATCGTCAACAGTTACCAAGTTAGATTTCGGACGACTTTAGAACAAAAGAGATTAATTGAGTAGGGAGATTATGAAGCTGTTTATTGTTTTATAAACCCTTTCGGTTTAAATTGTTTTTTTATGTTTGGTTACGTTGTACAAGAAAAGGTTACAATATTAGATCAAATACACAACTCTTATTCGAAACCTCAGCTTGATGTATATTTTTTTAGCAGGCCGATAGAACAGGTGTACCAAAAGTTCACGAGACGCCCCTGCGCGTGTAGACCTGAAGGCCTTTTCCAGGATTTTCTTGGATGACCATGAACAAATGCAATGAAGGCACCAGAGGACTTATCCGAGAGATTTCTTCGATAGCGCAGAACATATGTAGTGAACACATTTGATTTCAAGATGCGCAAAGAGCATGTACCACTTTTGAGACAAGTCCATAGACCCATGGTTACGAGTGTAGACCTTAAGGCCAGAGATTTCTTGGATGACTCGGAACATATACTGTGAACGCATTCTATGCTAAGTACCACAAAGAGCATGTACCGTATTTGAATTTGCATAATGGGCCTTTGGTTACGCGAGTAGATCTTTAGGCTTTACTCCAGAGATTTCTTGGATGATTAAGACCTCATTTCAGGGATTTTTGCATTACCCGAAGCATATACTTTGAACACCTACAATTCTAAGAAGCGCATAGAGCTTGTAGCATATTTGAAACTGGTTGAATGGCCTTTGGTTACGCATGTAGACTCTTAAGTCTTACTTCAAAGATTTCTTGTATAGTGTGCGCCGGTCCGATATTCGTCGGCGGCGGCGTTTGTCCGAATTTTGGTCGGCGGCGACGGCGTTTTCGGCGTCACGCCGACAACCATTTTAACCGGCGGCGGCGGCGGCGTGGATCGGCGTGGCGATTTTTTTTTAAACGTTTTTCTAAGATTTTTTTTTTGCATTTTTTCGGGATATTTTCATGACACTAAAAGAAGAATCTTTTGAATTTCACATGAAAAATCTAATGCACTTCTCCAGAAAAATCTAGAAGTTTTTTTTCCAAAATTTGGAAAATATTTATATATTGTTTGAAGTTTCGAGCAATCTTTGGAATTACCAAAAGAAGCTCTTTTGAATTCCCAAACAAAATTGTTTGGAATTTCAGCAGAAAATTTATCGCAATTTACATGAAAAACTTCTAAATTTTCACAAAAAAATGTTTTTAGCTTTTACAGGAAAAATTTGCGGAAATTTATGAAAAGTTCCTGTTGTGTTTCTTTTGAGTATTCTTACAAATTTGCACAGAACATTATTGATAATTGTAGTAGAGTGCGGCTGGAAGAATGGATGTTCAGGAGAGATTCTCCGTAAGTTTAACGGAAACTTCTTTAGAATTTCCGCTGAGGATTATTCAAAATGTTTCAACGAAAAATTGTTCGAAATTATTGGATTTCTACGGGAAATTCTTTGTACAGTAGAAGTTTGATAACTGAAAGTCATTTAACTGCAATGCTTTTAACTGTATTTCGAAAGTTGCATCAGTTTCGCAGTTATCGGACAGCTGAGCTTCAAAACGATGTCAAAGTCGATGATAGCTGCATAGCAGTGAACAATCAGATGCATTTCTTTTTTGACGACGTCTGACAATTGTTTGACGTCTAGAATGCGTCGCAGTTATCGAACGCCATTCGCTAACAGAAACGAAAATAGGTTGCAGTTATCGTACAACTAATGTATTATCTATACGAAATTCTTGGGTAATTCCATTGGCCGAAAACCGTATGTCCGAACTGGTAATTTGGTCGAAAAAGTCGTTTTCCCTAACAGTTCGTTTGGCCGAATAGGTCTTCTTCTTCTTCTTATTGGCATTACATCCCCCACTGGGAAATTGCCGCCTCGCTGCTTAGTGTTCATTCAGCACTTCCACAGTTATTAACCGCGAGGTTTCTAAGCCAAGTTACCATTTTTGCATTCGTATGTCATGAGGCTAACACGATGATACTTTTATGCGCAGTGGAGTCCAGACAATTTCCAATCCGAAAATTGCCTAGATCGGTTGGATCATCAGAATGGGTCATTTGTCCGAAAATATCGTTTAGGCCAACATGTCATACGGACAAATGTGAATAACTGAATAGCTAATTTAGTCCAAAATATCCAACCGTTTGGCCTAATGACATTTACGTTGAAAAGACCTTTTGTCAAACAACCGTTGAATGAAATTTCGTAACATCTCTACTTTTAAGTCAATACTGGCATTTAAGCCAAATTCCATCTGACCAAATCCCATTAATTGAACATTTATCCGAAACTGTTATCCGGTCAAAAATGGTTTTACCAAAAATGTAGTTTGACAGAAAACGACAAAAAGCCGAAATAGATATTCAGCCGAATTGGTAATTTGGCCGAAAAAAAAAAAACGTTTAACCGAATAGATCATTTGACCGTTTGATAGGAATGCTAATTTGTCCCGAAAATGTCCTTCCTGCAAAACAAACCTTCTGGCCGAACGGCATTTTCTGTCAAGTTTGTCGACAAATTGTCTTTTTTGGCAAAATGATCCCAGAAAGGAAATTTATGGGCCAAATGTCTCTTTCTGCCAAATGACATTTTTTACCAAACGGCATTTTTAGTCAAATGATGTATATTCGTTCGAAAGACTTTTTCATCCGAAAACGCATTTTCAACCAAATGACCTGTTAGGGTAAACTTACTTTTTCCAGATTTTCCTTATGGCTGTAAATCGCTTTCGGCCAAACAACATTTTCGGTCAAACCAGTTTTGATCTGATAACAGTTTCCGTGAAACGTTTTGCTAAATGGTACCTTGCTAGATGTCTTTTGGCCTAAAGTCCAGTATTGACTTAGAAATAGAGGCCACGGAATTTTGTTTCATATTACCCGTATAGTACGAGGTTCAGTCATTGAAATTTTGCCGTATGACCCCATTGGACCAAATGACATTTTTGGCCAAATGGTCCATTCTGTCCAAAAAACTTTTTCTGCTAAATGGCATTTTTGGCCAACGATCGTTTCAGCCAGACAACCTGTTAGGGCAAACGGCTTTTTCGGCCAAATTACCAGCTCGGCTGTCTGTTACTTTCGGTCAATGGAACTTACCAAGAATTTATAATCGAAAATAGAGAGAATTTTCTGAAGAAATCCAAAAACAATCCTCAAAAATTCCGAGCATTTTTCCGATGTTTTAAAGTTGGCTATGCCAAACTAGCCGTTTAATGATGAATTTCTCCCTGCGAAAAAAAATCACTCTGATAAATTAATCTTAATTAACCCGTATCGACCTTAGTGAAGGAAAATAATTCAAATCACTGCCATTTCGTCATTTCTAGTCGTATTGGCCTGGTTTTATCACTGTTCTGATCGTACGGATCTCAGAATTCAGAATACATTTTGGGACTTGTGATGTGGCCCTCCTATCCGGAGTTATTCCGCTGGGTTACTGGGTCAGATACAGTAAATATGACCATAACTTCCTTTTTTGACTCTATAAGTGCAACAAAATGTTACGTTTTTAGTCTTATTCCTTTCATTTAGGTTCATTCGTATGTAGGGATTATGTCAGTACCAGGTACCAAATCATGGTGATACCTGTTCCAGGGTTTCTTCCACCCTTTGGGAACCGGCCCAAAATTAACAGTTCAATATTTTTGCTCCATAGCAATAGCAATATGGGAATCAAACTGCAGCATTTTGGAAGACGAATGGAATTATAACATCCAAATATGATATTGGCCACCCTGGGCCCAATTCCAAGGCTCTTGGAGAAGCCTCCGGGGGCACCAAAATCAGCCAATTTCAAAATATCACAAACTTTGGCAATATTGGTATCAAACTTCAGCATTTTGCAAGACAAGTGGGATTACGACACCCAAATATGATATTGGCAATCTTGGGGCCAGTTCTGAGGCCGGGGACGTCTCCTGGGGCACACAAATCGGCCAATTTTAAAATATCAAATTGGGGAAATCAACGTTAAATCATCTCTTCTACTAGTCACAATTTTCTGTTTGAATTTCAAAGAATACTCCATAGAGACTTTCCGTGAATATTCCGAATATTTTCCTGTAGAAATTTGGAACAACTTCCCGTAAAAACTTTCTACTACCAAATAGTCTTTTCGGTTAAACGATTTGGCCTAACAACTTTCAGCTATGTAACTTTTGGCCGAACAAATCTTTTCTGTTCTAAAATTCAATTCCAATTAGATTTTTTTCTTTTGGATTTCAACGGGAACACCTTCGCAATTTTCACGCTTAGTTTTTACGGAGAGCTCTTCGAAATTTTAACAATATTGTATGGAATTGTCATGGAAATAATTGGTATCTTCACAAAAATTCTTTGGAGTTTTTAATGTTGTAGAGATCTATCAGGAAACTATACGGAAAATGCACTGAATCTTCGGAGTTTCCACTGAAAATTTGAATCGGCGTGGAAAATTATAGATCAGCGGCGTGACAAATTTTAAACGGCGGCGCGCCGATGCAAAAATGCCGGCGGCGGCGGCGAGCCAAAAACTGTCGGCGGCGGCGGCGTGGCGCGGCGGCGCACACCTCTACTTGTATAACCATGGGCATAAGCTGTAAACTTTGACAATGGACAAAAAGTATATGAGTTTCTGTTTCCAAAACTGTAAAAAATATCCAAATCGATTGAAAATTGTTGAAGTTATGAGAATATCAATTTATGGGAACACGGGTACCCTGTCGGCCATCCACGTGTGTTTTTTTGTTGGCCGCATAAGGGTTAACTAAAACGTTAACTGGTCGGGGTTCAGCCAAATCGCACCAAGCGCCAACGAAAAATTACCCATTTCTCTGCTCATATTTTCGTTTAGCAGATTTAATTAGTCGCAAATCGTATCGGATATCCCTCAACCCATAACTGAGGATATCCTACTGCAAGTGTACGCTCAATTTTGTATGAAACTATTGTCGGCGTAGCACCAGCTTAGAATGAATTATTAGCAGTGGCTGATTTTCTACTCGCCGCTGCCACATCCAGGCGCTACAGTATATGCGCAAAATAGCCAGCATGAGTTAACCGCCAGAAATTTGTATGGCGAAAGACATCTAACGCTGGTTTTCTCAAAATTAGGAACTTTTCATGAAAAACTATTTGGTACCGGTTATGAAGGATGGTGTCCGCTACTACGCCTACCCAATATTTTTTCGATTAGGGTGCTTAATGAATTATTGGCAGTGACTGATTTTCTACCCGCCGCAGCCACATCCAGGCGCTATAGTAAATGCACAAAATAGCCAGCAAGAGTTAACCACCAGAAATTTGTATGGCGAAAGACATCTAACGCTGGTTTTCTCAAAATTAGGAACTTTTCATAAAAAACTATTTGGTACCGGTTATGAGGGATGGTGTCTGCTACTACGCCTACCAAATATTTTTTCGATTAAAGTGCTTAATTTTGAGAAATTGAACCTTAGATGCCTTTCGCCATACTGATTTCAGAAAGTTAACTCCTAGTGTGCCGCTGTAAGCACGCTCAAAGCAGTCGATTCATTAATTATTGGCAGTGGCTGATTTTCTACCCGCCGCTGTCACCTCCGGCGCTATAGTATATGCGTTAAATAGCCAGCATGAGTTAACCGCCATAAATTTGTATGGCGAAAGACATCTAACGCGGGTTTTCTCAACAGTAAGAACTTTTCACGAAAA
This sequence comes from Armigeres subalbatus, assembly GCF_024139115.2. Classification (NCBI taxonomy): domain Eukaryota; kingdom Metazoa; phylum Arthropoda; class Insecta; order Diptera; family Culicidae; genus Armigeres; species Armigeres subalbatus. The sequence continues at coordinate 293,525,584 of NC_085140.1, read as the reverse complement.
ACTATTTGGTACTAGTCATGTAGGAATGTGTCCGCTACTACGCCTACCAAATATTTTTTCGATTAAGATGCTTATTTTCGAGATATTAAACATTAGATGCCTTTCGCCATACTGATTTCCAAAAGTTAACTCCTAGTGTGCCGCTGTAAGCACGCTCAAAGCAGGCGATTCATTTTGAGAAATCGAACCTTAGATGCCTTTCGCCATACTGATTTCAGAAAGTTAACTCCTAGTGTGCCGCTGTAAGCACGCTCAAAGCAGGCGATTCATTCGGAAGTCCGGACTTCCGAACCGAACTTTCTTCCGAAGTTTTATCTGTCAAACTAATGGATGCGTTGTTTAGCGCATCTTTAGGGGAATCCAGCGCACTACTTCCGAAGTTGGGAAAGTTGCCTGTATCTGGAGAAAAATCCAACTTCGGTATAAAAAGCGGTATACATTTATTCCGGATACACAATATTTCCATTGACTTTGCACGAACAAAATATCACAAGCCAGTCGAAAAGCCGCTTGGTGCGGTTTGGCTGAACCCCGACCAACTAAATGTCTGAACGCCACCATTCAACTTGTTTTATACTAATGACACACTGGTGGTATAAGTACCATGGTACAAGAATCTTGAAAATTGAAAATCATTTAATGAGTACCGTACCGATTATTGTCTTTATCAAAGATAGTCTTGGAATAATTTTCTTGTCCTCTTGTACCATGGTACAAGTACCACAGGTGTGTCCTTAGTATTAGGTGACATGTCTAACACGTGAGGTCAATGAAAGAGTTTATATCTTATCCTTGACCTGATACAAAACACTCACAGGTGTTTTCGTGGTCAATAAACAAATTACAAATTGATTTGCCTACATGTACCTACATGTTATGTAAAACAAACCGCCATAATTCCTCTTTATCACCTACATCCCCTATGCACTTATACCAAGAAAAAATAGCTTATTTACAATCTAAGCAATCCATCGAAATTAGGTCAAAATAAGCTATGAGCAAAAAGGCAATGGTGGGAATTACTATTCACTAACAAATAATTTAATGTAAATTTCTTACTACTTATCGATACTTCAAAGATATGTACGAAAGAAGTTCAAAATTCATCCACTTACCGGAATAAAATATGATGTGAGAACAGAAGCTGATGTAATTTAACAAAATAATGCACTGAAACAGTTGACAGTTCACTCACGTCACAATAGGTCACAATAATTGAAATATTCGATTAAAACACAATTCCCAAACAATCACAAATCACGAACTGATTATTAACGACTATTTCGGAGATGAAAACACCGCAAAATCCGGAAAAAATCCATGCATTTCACACCACACCGCAAGTGAAATTTTCTCGTGCTTTGACTTGATGGAGGAAAACTTGCACATAAACGTTGAACTTTTGTAGGACTTCTGTATATAATCGATCATGCATATGATATATAAAACAAACAGTAATGAATAAAAGAACGGAAAAATGGGAAAATGGAATGCAAAAATTTGGCATTTGTCACTGTCAGTCGATTTGTCACCCGTCTCTAACACGACGCCACCTGGCAGCAAATTCAGATCTAAAGTCTTTCAAAACTCGCGCAACATAAGAAAAGGGTTAGACGATCCCCACCGATGTGTATCCAAATGAGTGTCTAGTATAGGAACGTAATGCGTTAATATTTTATTTATGCACTTGTTCTCGCACCGGTTGTTTCTATCAAGGTTGTTGAAGTGCAATCATGCTTCGCACCGGTGGTGAATATCCGGTTGCTATTGAGGCAAACACGGAAATAAATAAAATCGAGAAAAAAATATTATTTATTTTCAATTCTTTCAGAACGCGCTCCAACTTTTGTAATATAAATATGTGCGTAATGCATTTTGTGATTATCAGATTAGCTAGACACACATCTGATAGGTGGCGCTAGCTTATATGCAATAATTTAGTGAGGTGGATATCTCGAGATCTATAAGACTTAGAAAGATTTTGTCTTCTACAAAGTTGTTCGGGTACACGCAGAAAAACATATTGTAGAAACAACAATAATCTGGATCAAATTCAACAATAAATATTGTTAACTCAGGGCTAATAATATTTATCGTTTGATTCAATCCATAATATTGTTGTTTTTACAATCAAATCTGCTTATGTTTTGATTCACAGTATTGTAGAATCAACAATATTATTGTTGAAATAATCTTCGGTGCATTATTGTTTCAATAATATATACAAATAAATTCAACAATATAATATTGTTGAAATAATAATACATTTTATTTGAAAATGTTTTGTTGTACTTCTTTTTATATTCAATGTGAATAAATAAAACTAGATAATGGCCGGTTGAAATAAGTACTTTATTTCATTATACATGCATATTTGCAACACCAAAATTACGCGTTACATATTTTTGGTTGTGAATGGTGTCCGTAATAACACCATTAGGTACCTGATTTCTCGCAGTTCCGACCATCACCTCTATCAATATGAGGACGTATGTACGTTAGCTCTGTGAATGAAAATTATATTTTTAAAACGATTTCAATTAGTTTTTCGTAATACTTACATGTCATTGATACCAAACGAAGTGCCTCCACGCTGCAACACTGGATTGTTTCCATCTATTTTCTAAATTAGTCATTAAATACAACTTATTTTTGAAACAAATTGAAAGCGAACATACACGCCTTTTACACAAAGAAAAAAACACAGCACTTGGTTTTCAAGCATTTTTGGCAAAAAAGAAATATTGTTGAAATAAAAATAATATTGTTGTTTCAATCAAAGATTATTGTAGAAACAACAATCAAATACTTTCGACTCAACAATAAAGCGATTGTTGAAATCAACAATATTTACATTTAGTTTAATCATACAAAAATTCGCTGCGTGAACGTCTCGTGAAAAGGCCTATTTCACCAATTTGAAGAGTTATGTGTAGATTGAGATTTCGCCCGAAAACACGCTCTCATTTCAAACGTCTACACTAAATCGATTCCAGCCATGATTTGCCGTCTATTTGTTTTCAGATTGATGACTGAGAAAAAAATTCTCGCAGAACTCTTGTAAAGTGCAAAAACCGCAATATCGCGCACTGACTGTATCAGACTGTTCCTTGCTGTGGGAAGCTCCGAACAATTTCCTCCAGGTGGCGCGCGACGCATCTATCAGCGGAAGTTGTTGTTCGGCCATGTTTGATATTTTGTCTTTCTTTCTCGGGCTGTGCTAAACGTCAACAGCACACACGTTCCGAACGCGGAGAATATTTTTTTCGATTTTCGTTTAAAAATCGTACTGCAAGTGAGTGAAACTGTGTAAAATGTGTTGAACATGGACTCGACCGAATGGAGTAATTATTGATTTGTGCGTATTTCTCTTAGGATGCCGCAGGAAATTAAAGAAGTGAAAGACTTCCTCATCAAGGCTCGCCGGAAGGATGCCCGTGCAGTCAAGATAAAGAAGAACGAAAACAACACCAAGTTCAAGATCCGCTGCTCCCGGTATCTCTACACGCTGGTTGTCCAGGACAAGGAGAAGGCCGAAAAACTGAAGCAGTCTCTACCTCCCGGTCTGCAGGTCAAGGAAGTCAAGTGAGCATTTCTGGAGGAGAGTGGTTCGTTACGGATGGATGGTGTTGAACTCGCTGACATATTTAATTCCAAATAAAAGTCAATGAGGAAAACGTAATCGAGATGGTAACAAACGTTCGTTGAATGCCCTGTGAATTGTAAAGAAATCCCGTTGAAGAATATGAAGGAATAAGCTGATTTTTAGTGTGGAACGATGCAGGTAGGTTAAAGCATTGAAGACGAGCTGTTGTACTTCAGCATACTTCTAAAACAAAAATTTTCTGCCGGTAAACTTACTTTTACCAATACTAGCAAAGCGGAAGTCCCAAAAAAAAAAATACTATTTTACTATTTTAGCTTCAAGACCTTACCAAAGTAGGGTAACTGTTCTGGTTCTTTATCTCATGTTCATCCCACCAAAAAAAAAAAAAAAATAAAGCAGTGTTATTTTCGTGAAACAAAACCGATAAAGTTGGTGCTTCATTTATTTTTTTAAATCTTTGGAAACAGTAAGATGGAATTAGGAGCAATTCCCCTATAAACTTACTAAATAGTTTCTTATTGTGAGTCACTTGTGCATAAGTTACTTCAAGATTAGTATCTGAAGGGATGTACAAGAAATCAAGTCATTTAGCTGGAATGCATCCAAGGAATAAACCTTGCTTGGGAACCAAGCTCAGGGCCCAAATGATCCTTCTTCCTTAATATAAAAAAGATAAACTGTTCATATATCGTGAACGCTTTAATAAAAGCACTAAGCACTAGGGGAAAGTAAGGCAAGATCGCTATCTTCGATTGTAGCATCAGTAAGCATCATTTTTACTTTATTAATTCAAGGGAAGGTGCTCTGTAATGTAAAAGGGGTAATAAAAATGGAAAATGGAATTTTTTCAACCTAAATACCTAGCTTTTGAAATATTCGTTAGAAATTGGCACTTCAATTTTTTTTAAATTTTGTTGCCACTTAATTTAAGGTTTTATAGTAGGCCTGGTAGCGGGTCACTTTTTAGTGACTTGGTCACTTTTTTCAGACAAGTCACTAAAAAGTCTTTTTTTTTCGACCTAAAGTCACTTTTTCTCACAAAAAGTCACTATTTTCTGTTATGTCTGGCATTAGGGGTAACAACCAGACAGAGATGCACGCATCTCTAAACACAATAGACGGGTGTGTGACAGTGTTGTCCTACACTCAGTGCGAAAAAATCTGCTCTTTGATTTTACTCCATCTAAACGATTTTATAGTCTTTACTAGCAACCCTATAACCAGAGACCGGCGGAGTGAAAAACTGTCGAAATGGCAACGTATGAAAATGCATGAAATCGTGACAATGATACTGGCAGCACTTGAACTTTTTGCTTGCTTCTTATGGGTGCAAAAAGTAAACAAGTCGAAATGGAACCGCTTTTGACGGTTCGATTGGAAACAAGATGGCGTCTTCGCCGATCTCTTATTCTAGTATTTCTAGTCTTTACTAAGTAAGTGTAATTAATAGAAGGATATTTGAATGTCATGTCAAACTGTCAAAAAAATGCACGCCAGAGCAACAGGAGCGGGCGCGCTGAAAATACACTCCAGTGAAAACACTCCAGTGTATTTTCAGTGCGCGCGCTCCTGAGGCTCTGGTGTGCATTTTTTCAATAGTTTGACATGACATTTAGAAAATTCAAATATCCCTCTATTAGTTACACATACTTAGCTAAGATTATAAAATCGTTTACATGGAGTAAAATCAAAGAGCAGAATTTTTTGCACTGAGTGTAGGACAACACTGGTGTGTGATACAGAAATTCACAATGAGATACGCGCGCGTTCACAGTCAGTAATAAACTAAAACTTTATTCTTCCTATTGGCCTGACTGGACCAGCAGCCAGTAGCTGTCGATAGGGTGGTCACCACAGTACTCCCCCTTTTAGTTTTACAATACATCATACTTAAAATTAGAACTTAATTGAAGAGCATAATTATATTTCGAACACAGCAAAATGAGACTGCTGTAAACACTTCAGCATCGTTAAAACAGTACCGGAAAGCAATTAATAAACACACTGATCTGAAATCTGTAGAACACAAACTCTGTGTTGATCAAAAATGTGAACCTAATTAAAAACTTCGGCTCATCCTCCGCTGAATGTATATCCTGTCCATTAGGAGTATAACGTAGCAAATCCTCGGCAAACTGATCTAGAGAGATAGGTTGTCCTTTTCAAAATACTTCCATGTGTTGTGTAATCCGACAAAATTAAATAAATTCGCTGAAAATCCGTTGAATCCACTAGCTTTTTCAAATGTATTATAATCCTTCTGTATGTTAAACTGCGGCTATGCTTCTTTCCCTTCGAAAAAGGTACATAAATACTGTTGACCTCACGGAAAAACATGGACCATGGTTGAAAAACTTCACAAAAAATAAACTCACGATTCAAATCTGCAAAAAAAAAAATTACAAATAAAATATTTACAGGAACAAACAGCTTGGTTTTTTACAGGAAACATTGTCAAAATAAACTTTAAATTAAGAAAAAAGTTTTTCCAAGGCGTAAATTAAAAATGTTAAAACAAAATAGATAAACCAAGATCAACTAAAAAAACTGATTGAAACACACTTTTGGTAAACGACTGCATCAATTACTGCGGTATAAAGAAACTGCGTAAAGCAACAGCAAAGTTTGCATACAACAAACGGCTATTGACTTGGTTATTGATCATGCTGATCAATACAAATACACACAGTCAGACTTCCATAAAAGCTTTTGTAATTGTTAAATGGAATAACACATGATTATGTTATAAACAAAATGAAACTTGTTTCTCACGCTTGCTAGTCAAAAAAATGAATCACACAGGTTTACCATAATGTGCATGTAGATTACAAAATATCCTGTTTCATCACTCAAAATGCATATGCTTCTTTTTACGTGGATGCATAAATCAGACTTGCGATGGAGTGTAAAAAGCGATACAAAATAGCTGCAAAATCTTGAGCAAGTAAACAATCGCCATCATCCGTAGGATATAACATACAATGTAGGTACCACGCATTGTGCGCTGGACTTGAGCCACTTATTAGTTGCCAGTAGCATTTTCCCATGGCCGCCCTCGAATAATGAGCAATTATATCAAAAAACCAGCCGGAATTTGACCACTCGAACGACACGCTAAACGACATTATTTTTAATCAAAGGGATAAACTATCCCAAAATCCCATCTTATCCTCGTCGCCACTGTTATGTCTGGCATTAGGGGACAGACAGAGATGCACGCATCTCTAAACACAATAGACGGGTGTGTGATACAGAAATTCACAATGAGATACGCGCGCGTTCACAGTCAGTAATAAACTAAAACTTTATTCTTCCTATTGGCCTGACTGGACCAGCAGCCAGTAGCTGTCGATAGGGTGGTCACCACATTTTCAACTATTTTGAATCTATTGACTAAATTTTTTCTTTTTAAATAAAGCTTTATGTATGCGTTGGAAGATGCTTTGTTCATGGCGGGAATGAAATTACGGACCTTGGAAAAGTGATCACTCTGAAACTTCGCCAGCCATTCAACTCGCTGCTCTTATTGGCATTTCACATGTAGCTTATTGAAGGTGTTTAACGACACAATTTATAAATTAGTATACAGTCATGCAAGCAGAAGACCTGCCGATTTCCATTTTTTTTTAACTCAAACTTTATACAGTAGGGGAAGGTGGGAAGTCTTGATTCCTTGGGGGACTTGATTCTCCCCTGTTTTACCGAGAACTAAAGTAGTATTAAGCGCATTTTTATAATAGATCCTCTAGACAAATGATTCTTTTATTGACAACCTTATTTACACTATTATTTACTGTGTTTTGTTTCTCCTAAAGATGTACTTAGGGTCTGTCTCATTTGGAGAATTAAACTGAAATTAAACTTAAAAGTGACATTTCAATAATTATCGAATAACCCTGCTCGCACAGCAAGATTACTTTTGACAGATATCGAATCATTTTCCATCGATGTCCTATTGGAATTGCTGGGTAGCACCAGCCATTCTAACGGAGTGATTTTTTAATTTTCGAACTGTCACTTTTAAGTTTAATTCTCCAAATGAGACACAACCTTAGTGGCCACGCAACATTTGAACAACTTCTCCCAATAATGACCAAATACTATCATTTTTGCACAGCCCAATAAATGATCTTCACTGATAAAAATGCCAACATTCCTTCACTATTTCAGGATATTTTGATTTTAAGTTGTTGCCTCAATATGAGAAGACTTGATCCCTCATTAGTCATCCATACAAAAATTTGGCGAAAAAATTCAAGAAAATAAAAATTGTTTTCAAACGGCATTTTTTTGTAGATTTGACAGATGTAATGGAGGGTATGCTCTAAAAAAATATTTATTGAGTAGATATCATAGAAAGTAGATCAAGTCTCCCCAATGTTGAAGATTGCATGCGCTGTCGAATTCTATAGCAAAACTCGTTCACGAAGCAAATAGGAAAATATGCGTATTTTGGACAGGGCTGGCATACTCCTCTGAGTAGTCGAAATGTGCGTGCCTTCCGCACTCGAGCGATTCCAAGCAACAGCATCAAAATTTAAGAAAATTTTTAATTCATGATTTTCTATTGAGTTGAAACTTGGCACAGTTTTTCTATTTCATCTAAATCGTCATTTTTCGATATCAAATCTTCATATTGAGTCACGACTAACTTTTCAAAAGGGTGTATGTGAAAATGGTTCCAAAATATTTAAAAAGCTGCACAGCAAAAACGGAATGTTCGATTGTTATGATTTTTTCAGCAAAGTTAGACAACTAAATGGTGATTCTTAAGAAAATGTGCACAGTAAAAAAAATTTTTTGCCTTTAAAATATCATTTTGTCACAAAAACTCAAATATCTCAAAACCCTATCTTTTTTCGAACGTAATTTTTTAGGAAAACGGTCCATTATATTAGCTATCTACCATAAAAATTTGGTGATGGTAAACTAATACACAAAAAGTTATGACATTTCAAACATTTCACAATTTTCACATATAGTAAACAAAAAAAATTTCCGTGTATTTTTTTTCAAGAATCGCAGTTTGATGCTGATTTTATTGTTAAGGGCCTTGCGTGAGTTAAACAAGTTGTTTGTATGATATTCCATATTTATGTATTCATCGATATTATGTATATTATATGTATAAATATTATAAGTATAAATAAATAAAAATGAATTAATATTATCCTAAACTATTATATACTTGTATTAAATTAAATGTGGCAGTTACACAATGTTGTTATAGAAACTCTAAGAGTTTTGGGTTTGAATTTTGGTATGGGTTATGATATCATGAAAACAGTTTATTAATACTTATTTTTTATTTATTTTTATTCAATTTTTTTAAAATATCGAACACTTTTGAATTATTATCAGCACAGTTTGAGTATAGTTTTGCTTTAATTTTATTTTCCGACAATGGAATGAAACAGTGAAATTTTTGGGTTCCTTGGATCGTTTTCGCGTTATTAAATTGCTCGCTGAGCTCTGAAGCCTTTATTTCGTACTCTTCAGTAGTAGTAAAACAAAATGATAATTTGGTTAAATCTTTTTCTTTTCTACGATTTGCCCAATCAAAAAGTTCTTTCGCAGTTTTAATTGGATGCTCACGTTCTTTGGCTAAACTTGCTCTTGTGGCCATGCGCTTTATTGTTCCTCCAATAGCATCACAAGGACCTTTGCCATGTGATGTAGCAAAAAATGCCATTCTGCATCAATTCCGTACATTGATTTAAATTGACATAGGCTCGAAAAATTCTTACGATTTTTGTACTGCGACGCTGCTCCATCAGACATGAAATATATCTTTTTGACTTCTTTATGCTTATCAACGCGTAAAAGTTAATCATTTTTCAATGAACAAGTTTACGGATACTGAATCGTGTCTTAAATCTTCGGAAATTATAATAAAACTTAAGTGTTCAATTTGCGTACTTCCATTAAAATAAATAACGAATGGATGAATTGTAGCTTGTTGTACGTTCCAGTGATGGGACTGCACTTCATCTTGCAATACAAAGCTGTAATTTTCAGAAAAATCACAAATGACTAAAAATTCACCATTTTCTAATGTATTTTCGTATTTTTAAAAAGCTGGATTGTTCTGTTTTAATGAAATCGTGAGGATTAAACTTTCTAATTTCAAGCAAAATATGACACAAACTCATCTACAGGTTTTACAATAGTTTCTATGTCACACCTATCCGTGGTCACCCATTGCTCAAATGATAACTGATCAATATATTTTTCTTCAAACTCAGCGAATAAAGTATTTTCCAATGATGAAGAATCTGGACAATCCGAACAAGATCGTAGATAGCAATTTGATGTTGTATTTTCACACAAAAGACTACCAGTTAACATTTTAATATCCTTTGTTAAATTGATTCTTTTCAAACTATGTAAAATAAGATTAATATTCTCATGGGTTGTGCACACACACATTATGTGTTCCTGAATTGGAAAGAAGCTTACATTGCCTTGGCCGAAGGCTTGCAAATGAGGAAAACCTATTTTAATATTATCGTGAATTTCCTTGAAGCGTGTGTACGCTTCTTTCAAAGTCGTCATCATTAATCGTTTTTGGATTGCTTGACGCTTTCCATCTTTTTACTGATACATAATCTTTTGACCAGGCATAGCTCGACTTACTTCATCATCTTCAAAATATTGAACTACTATTTCTTTTGTCTCATCTGTTAATGCAGTACTAGACCTAGTATTTTTGGTTGAAAGACAGTTATTCTTCAATTGTTTTGCCTCTTTACTGTATTTCTATTGGTTTTGAACTCATCAATGGCATCCTGAATAGACCACGAACTTGGCAGCATCGACAAAATCAATAATTTTTCTTTCCTTGTCGTGGCTGCATTCGAGAACCTTTCCTTCATATTTATAATTACCTCATCGTAGTCTGTATTTTCCACATCATCAGGTCCTAATTTGAAGAGGTTTCTTCGTACAGCTTCGTTTATTTCACAGTATTTTTTCTCCGGGTAATAAACGTAGTCCATCTTACTCCATTTAATCGGAGTCACTTTTATCCCAGCTATGCCCTCGTTAAAGCGTTCGATGTTGACCTTTTGGATACACTCATCTTCCGATTGATTTGTTGAAACAGATTTCGCTGATGGTACGGTGGCAAGGCTCTCAGCACTTAATACTTCTGGTAATTCCTCAGTTGTTGTCGATACATCTGGCAATTCCTCAGTTGCTGTCGTTTTCGAACTTCCTGCGCTCTGCTCAACCGATGATATACAGATTGCTCTTTTGTCAACGTTTAGACGGCAGGACGTGCAAATGCGTAAATTTGTATTCAATGTGGACATTGGAGCATAACCAGTCGCTTTCAGTTTATCTATGGTGCTTTCGGTGAGATTTCGTAACTCTTTTGAACACTTTTTTCCATCAAACGGCCTACAACAGTTGAGAAAGCGGCTACTCATGTTGTTCGTAATATTTCAATAAACAAAATCACTTTTAAGTTTTTACTGACTAGTTTGGTGTCATTTGCTTGACTGAAGAAAAAAATTACTATAAGATCTTTAACAACTTTAGTAGTAGTAATTTTTTTGCTTTTTCGTGAGCATTGTCATGGTATGTACCTATCATGCATTTGTTGTTGTTGAAGATACCCGTTTCCTCCCGATCATAAAGTCTATTCTCTAAGAGGTATATTTTTTGCAGGTAAACTATAGACGTACACGTGTATATAAATCTTTGATTTTGCAGCTTTTGTCTTAAAAATAACATTTCTGATATGTTTCTATCAACGTTATTATCAACAGGTTTCAACACTATTAAAAGAATTTTTCGCCAGTCACGTGCAATAAAAATTATGACACTATCAATACTTTTGATCACAACACTGGATCGTGTCTAAGTTTCTTATAGATGCTATGAATAATTAAATCAAAATATCATGAAAACAACTTGTTTAAATCACGTCCCTTAACAATAAAATCTGCATCAAACTGCAATTCTCGAAATAACTTACACAGAAAAAATTTTTTTACTAAATGTGAAAATTGTGAAATGTTTGAAATGTCATAACTTTTTTGTTTATTAGTTTACCATCACCAAATTTTTATGGTAGATAGCTAATATAATGGACCGTTTTCCCTAAAAATTACGTTCGAAAAAGATAGGGTTTTGAGATATTTGAGTTTTGTGACAAAATGATATTTTTAAAGGCAAAAAAAATTTTTTTTTTACTGTGCACATTTTCTTAAGAATCACCATTTAGTTGTCTAACTTTGCTGAAAAAATCATAACAATCGAACATTCCGTTTTGCTGTGCAGCTTTTTAAATATTTTTTAACCATTTTCACATACACCCTTTTGAAAAGTTAGTCGTGACTCAATATGAAGATTTGATATCGAAAAATGACGATTTAGATGAAATTGAAAAACTGTGCAGAGTTTCAAATATTTTCGAAATGGTCGCTCAGGATCGACTGACATGCCCCCGTGGAATGCCTCACTCCTCAAAAATACCGGTGAGAGTGTGTTTCAATTATCGCTCAGTTTTTCTCTCCCTCAACACAGCGAGGCCTCTTTATGTTTCTACTCAGCAGCGAATGCATTTGTCAGACACGAAGAGTTGAGGATAAATGATAAAATAAACACACCGTGTCCCTCAATGAGTTTTGATAGAACGGTGAATCCAGAGTCTATTATATATAGAGTTACGCAAAGAGTGAAGCCAAATCTACCTATTGAACTGTCAAACCGTCTACCTATCGAGCAAAGTAAACAAATGCTTGTTGGTAAGGCGGAAGTGTTGTTATCGCCTGATTATTATTATGGCGAATTAAAACTCATGAATTGAAATGTATTAGATTTGTTTTAGAAACAGCTTCAAAAAACTTCAATACACCCCCAATAAAGTTGCAACAAGAAACTCATGTGTTTGCACTCTGTAGGTGACTTTGGTTATCGAATTAAAAAGCTTTAGAAGTGATCACTCCCGTGAAGTCACTTGAAGGGTTGAACAAAAATGAAAGTTTTCAACATAATAACAAGAGCATCATTAGGAATAAGAGTAAGAAGATCCTCTTTGCGCAACTCTATATAATAGACTCTGGGTGAATCGAACAGATGAAAGTAAACATTGCTAAAGTTAAACATAGCTGTTGATACTATTTATGCATTATTAATTTTGTTTTGTTTTTGCCAGAGTCTATTATATATAGAGTTACGCAAAGAGTGAAGCCAAATCTACCTATTGAACTGTCAAACCGTCTACCTATCGAGCAAAGTAAACAAATGCTTGTTGGTAAGGCGGAAGTATTGTTATCGCCTGATTATTATTATGGCGAATTAAAACTCATGAATTGAAATGTATTAGATTTGTTTTAGAAACAGCTTCAAAAAACTTCAATACACCCCCAATAAAGTTGCAACAAGAAACTCATGTGTTTGCACTCTGTAGGTGACTTTGGTTATCGAATTAAAAAGCTTTAGAAGTGATCACTCCCGTGAAGTCACTTGAAGGGTTGAACAAAAATGAAAGTTTTCAACATAATAACAAGAGCATCATTAGGAATAAGAGTAAGAAGATCCTCTTTGCGCAACTCTATATAATAGACTCTGGTTTTTGCTTGCTTTTGAGATTTTGGTGGGCAAAACTATTCAGAAGCCTTTGTATTACCAACATTATTACGCCCACCTGCCGCTTTAAAACGAGTTAACCTTCCGGGACTCGCTTTATCCTGGACCGCTCACGCAGTCACGCCTGCGTTATGAACGAGAAGCGTGCTTTTTTTGAACCTGTTGTACTTTTTACAGTCTCCGAGTTGATGACGATTTCTAAATACAATTTTCGTCAGGGAATCTTGGTAAATGTAACGGTTCTAAAATCGGAACTAAACAGAAAACTGGACCTTGTATAAAGTAACATTATTTCATATTAGTGCTATATTTTCCTTGATTATAGCATCATGCCCAAAATACTCCTGCTCCGATACGGGTTTTTGTTTGTTTGCCGTCGGAAAACTGATCAACCCTTATTATTTGAACGCCATATTAGGTGAAGTTATTTTGTTGTCCTTTAGAATAATGTTTACGGCCGTACGAATGTTTTATTACAATCTCATTGCGAAACACTGTCTATTTAGCGCAATTCTATGTTAAATAGTTTTAGAAAAGATTTATTAATTACGCCAAGGGTCTGTTCAAATATTACGTAACGCAATAGGGGTTGGGGGTTGTTTTATTTTTGTTACGTTTTGTTATTCAAAATATAGGGGGTGGGGGTTCTTCGAGAAATTGTTACGCGTAACAATTGAGAAAAAATATTTTAATTTTTCAAAGAATGGTTATTGTCTTCAAAATAGCATAAAATACACTAAAAATAATGATTTATTGTATCGTGGCTCAAATTCTACCAAAAAAAAGATTTAAAAAAAAAAATGTATTTGTTACGCGTTACGCATAGGGGTGGGGGTAGTTCTAAATTGTGTTACAGATTGTTACGAGGGAGTGGGGGGTTCTTAAAAACAACGTTTTACGCGTTACGTAATATTTGAACAGACCCCAAGCTTAAAATAGGGCTCCAATTTCCCTTGAGTCTTTCGGCGAATAAGGGTTGAAGAAGGAAGAAAAAGGAAAAAATATTTGAAAAGAGAAAATGGCACAGGAAAGCACTCGGTGATATTTTTAAAACTCTTCTCACAAATTCTAGACATCCCACTGTACGGTAAAGAGTGCAATCTAAAAAAATAAAATTCAAAATAAAAATGATGTGTTTTTATAAAATATAAGAAAAGTCCATCCCCGTACTGCTAACCGCTTTTGTATAAATTGCTTCTAGAATTTTTGAGAAGCGTCTAAAAAATTTCACCGTATGCTTTGCCGTGGCATTCCTTTCAAATATCATCTTTTGGCTTCTTCTAATTTATATAAGAGTTATTCGATAATGCTATACTTTTTTGCATAGATCGCCAAACTTCATTGAAACCCCGCCCCTCTCTAAGTGACAAGTAGTTAATTGATTTTTCATAGCAAAATATGTTAGTGTTCTGCGAACATCATGGAAAACAATATCGTTTCCAAGAATATTGCACTAAGTGGCACAACTTTGTGTTGGCCCAACTCTCACCGGAATGATTCTCTCACTCTTCGTCTTCATCCTCACTGCATCGTGTTGGCTTTGTTACACATTGAGTATCAACGTCACTCTCTGTGGTGTGTACTGAAATCTCCTCATTGTGCACAGTGTGTGAGGAAATGCCAGCTCTGATTTTGGATATGCATTATAAGCAGGAGGTCGGGAGTTCAATCCCATGCCCGTTGTATCTGAATCATCATAATTTTTGTTTCGTGTTCTACCAAAACGATCCGTTCTGTTGTTCCTTTCGCACTAAAAATTCTAAAAACTTCCGTGGTACCTATGACTAATCACGCAGATTTTTGCCGAGAAATCATTTTTCGGAAAAGAAAAACAGGTTTATATTATTCGCTCACTTCCAGTACTTGATCTTGATTTACTGCCCGTATTTGCTACTCTATTATGACCGGATCAGCTGTTCTTGCACAGAAACTAGCACTCTTCTTCAATGTGCAAGTACTGGTGATCCCATTTGTTAAGGTCACTCTGCCACGTCAGGATACAAGTCAAAGTAGGGAAGGGAGAAGAAATGATGATGCAATCACTCGCCTACTGCAAGCCGAATATACCTCTGCACTTTCCACGACTTCATGCAGAATTTGTTGGAATTTTTGGGTTAGGTTCGTGACTGTCTTGATGGTAAACAAGCTGCTAATGTGACAGGATAAGAGAAAGCAACTAATAGAATTTATTATTGGTTGGATGTAGGAAACGAGCTTTTTCGTTCATTTCCAATAACTCTGCGTTAGACTGCATTTTATTCCCCAATTCGGTGCGTTATTATGAGAACACATTGTTTAACGCGGAAGTCAGCCGGGATCGATTCAAAGTGTAAGATTTAGTGAACCTATTCATTTAAATTATTTTTATTTTTTAGGCATTAAATGTTAGGGGCTTGTTTTTAGCGTCACACAGCCAGATGTCACACGATGTTTTACATATCTGCCCCTTTCAATATCTATAGAAATGCGAAGCATGAATGGCAAGCTACAAAAATCTAAAAAAATATTTAATTTTGTCCCGTGACAGGGCATGAAAGTGTACAATATCTGCTTTGTTTTTGTGTTTATTATCACTTTCAACCCGGTGAATTAAAGGAATATGATTAATTTATCGACTAGTCACTATTCTTTGCATATATGTATTAAAATAATTTAGAAATTTTAATTTTAAAATAAAGCACAACATCCTTTCATGACTACCTTCCTTGCGAAATTGATCATAGAACCCACGATTCTTTGATTTGGTCGCCTGAAATAAAAAAGGCGCTTTGCTCTTCTGTCTTATGACGATCACGACTTATTCCAGTACTGCACACAGCATATGAGATGGTGGAACTGTGTGCTGCCAAAGAAGCTGCAACTCCATGGGCGTAGCCAGGATTTCGATTAGGGGGAGGGGGCAAATTTTTTAGGTCTTCTGAATCGTAGTTTTATAGTAGTTTTATAAAAACACATGAATATTAGTGCTTGGTACTTTTTCCTTGTAAGCTCCAAACACTTTGAAACCAAATCCACAACCAACAGTAAAGGCTGAATCACAAGAGCGCGTTGCGCGTCAGCGTTTTGTACTAACACGTAATGCCAATAAACGTGACGCATTCACGCTTGGATTCTTCAGGAATGCCTCCAACAATTTCTTCGGCAATGTCTTTAGGAATTCCACCATCAAT
Source organism: Armigeres subalbatus (assembly GCF_024139115.2). Classification (NCBI taxonomy): domain Eukaryota; kingdom Metazoa; phylum Arthropoda; class Insecta; order Diptera; family Culicidae; genus Armigeres; species Armigeres subalbatus. Next base: position 293,509,210 of record NC_085140.1, on the reverse strand, counting down.
TTCGCCGGGAATTGACCAAAAATTCCACCATTATTTACTCCAAGAAATCCTCTACGAATTCCTTTATAAGTTCTGCAGGGAATCCTTCAGATAATTCTTTCGTGCTGTTTCTCATAAAAAAATCTGAAAAACTATACCTTGGAATTCCTAAAAATATTCCGTGGAAATTCCGCAAAATTTCCAATAAACATCCCTGAGAATTTCGCGAAAAATCTTCGAACTTCCTGTGTAAATTCCATATTTTTTTCCGTGAAAGTTTCGAATAATTTCTTGTGAAAATTTCAAAGAATTTCTCCAGGAATTCCACCGAAAATGTATGCAGAAATTATACCGAAAATAAAATCAACAATAGAATTTTTGGAGGAATTGCTAGATTAATTCCTTAAGAAATCCTGAAAGAATTCCGGTGGAAACTTCAAGATTTCCACTGGACATCCTTCAGAAGTTTCTTCGAAAATTCCTCCGGGAGTTCCTCCGGGAATTCTTCCAGGAGTTCAACCGGCAGATCCTCCAAGAATTCCTCCAGGATTACCTCCGAGAATTATTCCGGTAGTTCTATCGGCAGTTCCTACGGGGGCTCTTTGAAAATTCTGCCGGGAATTTCTCCAGAATTTCCTCCGGGAATTATACAGAAATTCCTCCAAAAGCTCCTCAAGGAATTCTCCGGGAGGTCCTCTGATGATGATGATGGTCCTGCTACATACCCCTACAAAGGTTTCAGCTAGACGAGATTTGTCTATAAGATGAATTCTCCAAGATTTTTTTCCGAGAAGTCTTCTGGTAGATTCACTGGCAGTTCCTCCGGGGGTTCATTTAAAAATTCTCCCGGGAGTTTCTTCAGAAATTCCTCCGGGTGTTCCACCAGTAGCTCTTCCAGGAGATCATTCAGGCTTTTTTCAGGAAATCATTTAGGCTCTTCAGAAAATTAGCTGGAAATTGCTCTCGAAGTTCTTCCGATAGTTTTTCTAGGAGTTTCACCTGAAATTCCTCCGGGAGTTGGCAGCCTCCGTTACTCTCTTGAGGATTACACCGTCAAACATCCGGCAGTTCATCCTCAATCGCGACTTTCACCCGCTTGATCATTGAGTATTTATTTATTTATTTATTCAGACTAAGGCCGAAGTGGCCTGTGCGGTATATAAGAGTCTTCTCCAGTCTGATCATTGAGTATTACCACATTCAGATTCACCATGGTGGACACCAAGCAACTTAAGCCGCAGTGAGACAAGAATTTTGGCCGATTCACGGCAAAAAGCCGTTTCTTCCGTTCTGAAAAAAATGTCATCGCTGTTTTCGTTTCAACCCAAAGCCAATTGAGCAGCCAATGGGACAGCTGCCATCTACGAGGGCGTTTCTGATAACCGGCGTGGATTACTCTTTTCTCGAAACCTATCCATCGCCGAGCAGCCCCACCTGAGGTTTACATCGCGGTATTGGTATGTTTCACACGAAAGCGGTCCATTTAGCTCGTTACGGACCTTTCAACAGCATCCCTAGTAGCACAGTTCAGATCTATTTAGTTGCAGCTACTCAAATGTGACTGGATTTGTTCGCATGTGAGTCACAGTGACTGATATGAGACAAGAGTGCTACTCGGGATGTTTTATTTCTGCTCTCCGGAAGTTCATTGGGCACCATGGAATCCCAAGCGGGATACACTCGACCGGTCAGCAGGCGATTAGATCAGAACATCAAAACATGGAATCGAGTGGCATTTCATCCCGCCTCGTGGTCCCAACTTTGGAGTTGGGAAGCAGCTGTTTGATCCGCAAAGACTGCTTTAAAGAAGGTAATCGTCAGCCAACTTACCCATGAAAACTTCTCCACCCTGCTCTCAAATCGCCGCAGCCCTAAACTCAAGACCTCTACCCATTATCGGATGACCCCACCGATATCAATGCCTGACACAGCTCATTTCTTGATCGGTCCCCATGAACGATCACACACTTTCAAACGACAGCAGATATTCTAACGGTACTAGCAGCGCTGGAGTCAAGAGTACCTTACCGGACTTCAGCAGGCGAACAATGCCCATCAACGCCCACAACTGGAAGGTAAACTCAACGTGAACCATCCCCAAAATGCCTTTTAAGGGAGACAGCAATGATTGGACTCACGATCAATACCAGCAAATCAAAGTACATGGTCTGCAAACAACTGGGTTCAATTATAGTGGTGGTGGTAGCAAAATAGTGCTGGGTGGTGAAAAATTTGATGTGGTAGAAGAATTTGTGTATCTTGGAACATTAGTGACGTGCGATAATGATGTTATCCGCGAGGTGAAAAGGAGGTCCCGTAGTCTGCAAACGAAGACAAAATTCGCGCTGTATACTTCTTCCGTTGGCTTTATACTGCCATGAAACATGGACGTTAAAGGAGGCTGATCGGAGAGCTTTCGAAGTGTTTGAGCGGTGCGGACAATACTCGGCGGTAAACAGGAGAACTGTATCTGGCGTCGATGAATTACGAGTTGTACCAGGTGTATATGGTTGGATATTATTGAAACAACACGGCAGACTACGGTGGGCTGGAAAGTTGCTCGTGTGCCGGAAGAACATCAAGCGAAGATAATATTTAGTAGAGCCCAGAACAAGCCGCAGGCTTCGTGGAATGCCGCGTACACGATGCTTTTGTAGTCGAAGAGGACCGAGGCCGCTCAATGTTTAGGGCGACTGGAAGCGATTGGCCCAGGATCAATTGTCGAGTGGAGAAGGATACTCCATTCGGCGTAGCTTCATCGAAGAGCTGTAACCCATCAAGTAAGTGCCTCTTACAAGCTGGTTCAACAAAGTATGGTATTGAGTCTCGCTCCTGCTCGGAAGAGGTGAAGTATAAGGTGAAATGATTATCTCCTGTACTTGCACTGATTAGTAGTTTAATAGAGCTAAAATTTCGATTTTACTATCACTGAATCAACGCCATTTCTAGCATTGAACGTTTTGACTAGTACCTTATTGATTGGAAATCAGCGCAAAGTGCTTGAAAAACTGATGACGTCTTCTTCTGACCAAATAAAATATGAATGACACTAACAAGTTAGGGAAAGTAGTTGTGGGATAGTGATGAATTTGTAGTTAGGGGCCAGCATATATTACGTAAGCACCTAGGGGGAGGGGAGTCGGTCAAGATCTTACGCTCCATATAAATAAAAATCATTTGTATGAAAAAATCTTACAAGGGTGAGGGGAGTCGAAAACCCAGAAAATTGCTTACGTAATAAGTGTAGACCCCTTAGAATAATACATCTTTATTAAATTCCATCGTTTTTTCAATCAAGCATCTTTATTCAAAACTTTAAATATCTTTTATCCCCACATGTTGGGGACGATGAATTTCTTTTCCTATATGGTTGCAAAGTGGTCGTTGTTGTTGTAGCTGGCTTCTTTGTCGTTTTGGGCTTTACATTTCCACGATAGGGCCAGGGCATTCAGACATATCTTGCCTGTAAAACGAAATCGATTAATTACATAGTTAAAATGCTTTTACTTTATAAAAGTTTTAGTTTTTCATGTTTTGTTCTACTTCTATCCTCTTAACTTTTGCCCTTAGATTTTTGCCTTTCTCGTATAACAAAGTTGTACCGATAGGCTCCGATCATTTCACTCGAAAACGAACTTTTTATAGAGAGCTGTTCTCAATCGAATCAGCTCGAAATTGAATTGAGAAAATAACTGTACGTCCTTGCGCGCGCTTGTGTGTGTGTATGTGTGAAGTGTGACAATCCATACGTAATTAATGGATCGTTGTTTTTGTTTTCTGTTGATTGCGCTATTCAAATTAAATCATGAAAAAATGTTCCTTAGGTCCTTTTGAAAAGTTAAGCGAGAATTTTCTCCTATGTCACACTTTGTATGAATCTGAAATATTTGTATGGATTGTCACATTTGAGCAAACACACTACCTCCCTTAGGGCTCATTCAAATTACATAACGCCAAAATTGACACTTTTCGCCCCACCACCCCTACTAACGTTTTTTGTATGGATGGTTTCTAAGATTTGTATAGGCCGTAACGCTCTGGCAGACCCCCTCCCACCCCCTAAAGCGTTATGTAATTTGTGAATGGGCCCTTAGCATTACGTAATAGGAGAAGAAGAAAAAGAAGGTTGCGCTATTGCTATAATAATAATTAGTTTAAGATTCGCTCAACATAATGCAGTCTCAGGCCTATTATATGGAACTAATAAACACAATGTTTAAACTCGTAGTCTGAATACTGAAACTTACCTTCTGTTACCAGTATTTATGGGTTGCCCATCGTGGATCGTATCCGAATCTTTACATATAGTACGAGGTTAACGCATTAGAAGACCATAGTTTGCCGTGAATTATCATAACCGTATCCGTAACCATCGCTCCGATCTTTGCTATAGTATCCTTGGGGAACCGGTGCATAAGGACTGTTGTTCAAGCCGGGAAGTGCTCGTCCTGCATATGGATCGCCGTTCCATTGTCGAGGGTTAAACGGATTGTAATAGTTGAAATTCGTCATGGTTGCCACTGATTACTATTGGGTATATAGTTTCGTTGTTTATAAGCCTGTAGACTAGTAGAATAATATCATTATATGAAAAGTGAAATGAAATAGCGGTAAAGCTGATTGTTTAATAATTGGCAACTTAAAATGAACACGCATCACCGACAAACCGACGTGCCTTCCATATACAGTTCTTCAAATTTCTGGCAATTACTCTCCTTTCATTACCTAACTCCATCTGTGCGATGGTTTTACACAACTCTCACAAATGTGCGGGCAAATTTGGTCATCACTCTTTAATTTATTTCATCAGCTTCCACATAATAATTAATATTCGATATTATAAATATCAAGAGTTTTATGATAGGATTGTGCAAATAAAGAACATTCGTTTTATAAATGTGATAATGATCAAAGACTTAAATGTCGATCTAAGCATCGAAAAAGATTGTTTGAAACGTGCATCATATAATGTTTACGTCAACCAGCTGGTGGATTGCGCGAGTTAACGGCGTTGCCAGCCGGACTTGGTCAAATTCCATTCCCGGCGCAACCAGCGTCAGCAGCATGGGTCACCGGCAACAGAACAGGCGATGCACCATCAGCAGTTCGATCGATTGAACAAAGGGCAACCGATTGGACTTGGCACCCACAGCACAAGGCGCTGAGCATGCAGAAAGTGAAGTGTGGCATTCAGATAGCAAAATAAAGTTAGTCTTAATTAGTGTAAACAGGTGCGGTTCTTTTTAAAAGTAATCCCTCCAGATCGCGAACTGGCGCCCGAATAGGGACCTTCCGAAGTGGAAATAGTAAAGTTCCGCGTTAAAATCGTAAAAAAGTGTTAGTGCAGAAAATCCTAAAAGGGAATATCACAAATATTCCCAGCAATTGGTTCAAGAGCCAAGCCTATCACAAACGGGTCCCACGAGCCCCACCGCAGACTAAAGCAGAATCAGGACACCGTAGCCAACCGCTCAATCAATCAGGGCCCCCAGTAGCAGCTCCAAACAGGACAACCCAAGTGACTGCCTGGTTTCTCTCCACCGGAGAAGGTTCCGAATCAACCCAAAAAGTCCAATGAAGACGTTGGCAATCCTTGAGTAGTAAAAACTTTTTATAAATTTTAAACGTTAAATTTTAAATATAAAATTTTGTGATTTTGTGATTTTTGTGATTTTGGTTAAAAAGTTTTTAGAAAAAGTCATATAGTGAAGTTTTAGAGTTTTGAAAAAAGAGATTATCAGAATGAATCCTGGAACTCTTCCAGCTTCCTCTACCCCTGCTGTTGCTCCAATGAGTACACAACAATTTTTAGACCTAGGAAAAGTGCCTGACGTTGTCCGAGATTTGAAAACCTTTTATGGTGATCCAACCAGAATTGTTACTGGTTATCCGATGCCGAATCGCTTCTAGATACTTATAAGAAAACGCGCTACCGCTGTCCAACAAAGTGTCCTAGAAAGGATCATACGTAGAAAAGTTGAGGGAGAAGCGGCGGATGTACTCAACGCTAATAGTGTATTTTGATTGGGAAGAAGTTAAAACAACCTAATCCTTTATTACAAGGATCAAAGAGTGTTAAAACGTTGGATTTCCAACTAATCGATAAAGAAATCCACACAAGACATTGAACACTTATTATAGAGTAAACGAGCTATTGTCGTTTGATTGCTCAAATACAAACCGACCCCAAAATGAAATTAAACGCCGCCGTTCATGTAGATTATTTCCGTGATAAAGCACTGGACGCTTTTATCAGAGGTTTGAACAAACCTTGAGTGTCTTACTAAAGAGTACTAAACCTCAATCTAGGACAACATATAACTTTTGTATTGAATATTTAAACATGGATATAAGGTCAGCTCCTTTCAGGAACGAATTTGGTGGACAATCAGCTCCCAAACCACGAGATCCACCAAAGGTCCCTGTCAGATCACACATTCCACAGCCTAGATTATTTGCTCAACCTCCTTTGCCACCTAGAAAACCATTTGTTAATCCATTTTATAACTTTGCACAACCACAAAGGCCATTCCAACCAAACCCGTTCAGATCCGTTCCTCAAAGTAATCCGTTAATGCAAACCACAATACAATCCCTTTAGTCCAAATCCATTCCGAAATACACCTTCTAAGCCAGAACCGATGGAAGTTGACCAGTCAACAAACCGAACATTTAAATTATGGAAATCGGCCAGCGATGAATATGAAGCGACCATCCACCATCACACAATTCCAAACTTTCAAGAGGCAAGCTCACACTTGAAGCATATACCCACATTCCGAAGCTATGACTACGGTTACACCGATGGATACGATTACGGCTATGTCGATGACCCGTACGGGAACGAAGCTTCCTACGACCATACATATGAACAACCTATCCAACACATATATGAAGAAACAGGAGAACCCTCTGAAATAACTCCACCATCAACAAGTAACTCCCAATCTGACGAAGCAAATTTTTTAGAATGGCTCCCGAGTTGGTAATACCAACTATGCCTATAAATTTGAAAACTAATATAGGCGAATTCCATTTTGATCGATACAGGTGCAAACATCAATCTCATCCATCCTATGCTAGCCAACAATTACACATTAGGAAACCGTATTGTTTCAAAAGCTACAATATCGCAAGTGAATGGAAAGTTCAAGGCTAATAAAGCAATTGACATAAACTTTTCCACCCTAAAATGAATCACTGTGCCCAATTTCTCCTCCATGATTTCCACCCATTCTTTCATGGGATTATTGGAACTGGCATATTAAATGCCCTTAATGCAAGAATTGATCTGGTAGCAATACGTTGCAATTAAAAAGGAAATGATTTTCTGAACGTCTCACTTCTTACATTCCCCAACAAACAGTAACGAAGGCATCAAATAACATTATTCACCATACCGTGCCCCACAAGCTCAAACGGCCCGTCAAACAAGCCAAACTGAGCATGCATCCGAACGTCTCATCTTTCCAGACGAGAAACACAGCTGTTAAGAGTGTTGAACCGGTTGAGAAGTATTCCATAAACCTGATGCGAAATTGACGTAGTACAGTCGTTGAATGCACGATTAATACTATAGACGAAATACCCATTCACCAAAAGTATACCCTATCCTGCCGCATATGCGCAGAGGTGAATAAACAGGTTGATAAACTTCTGCAAGATGGCATCATAAGACCATCACGATCCGCATGGACGTCTCCAGTGTGATCGTTCCCAAAAATCCGCGCTTCCGGAGAAAAAGTTTCGAATGGTATGGACTACCGCAACTAACGAAAAAACTTTCGGACAGGTATCCAATGCCTGAAATAAATTATGTCATTGACCAATTGAAAGGTCAACAGTATTTTATCACTCTGATTTAGCTTCTGGTTTTCACCAGATAAAAGAATGAAGAGAGCGACGTCGAGAAACTGCATTCTCGATCACAACGCAAATACGAGTTCACTCGAATGCCGTTTGGTCTTAAAAATGCCCCGCAATATTCCAACGAGCGATCGATGACGTATTGAGAGAACATTTGGGAAAATATGTTACGTCTACATTGATGACGTAATTATTTTCGGAAAGACACTCGGAGACCTTAAAAATCTCGAAACAATTTTGAAGGCGTTAAACGATGCCAATTTGAAAATTCAATTGAACAAGTCAGAATTCCTTCAATGAAATCGAATTCCTTGGCTATGTGATTACCTCCGGCGGTATTAAACCGAACATAAAAAAATTAGGCGATTGAAAACTTCCGGAACCCTCAACTATCAAGAGCTTAGATCATTCCTGGGAATGATGGGCTTACAGGCGTTCGTAAAGATTTTGCAAAAATTGAAACCCCTTACAAGCCTTCTGAGAGGGAGGATGCGTCGAATAAAAGGTGAATTTAAACGAATCGGAAAATCTTGCTTTCGGAAGATGAAAAGTATTTTATCTTCATCGGACATTTTGATCTACCCTGATTATAGCAAAGCATTCATACTCCGACGACAGACGCATCGGACTATGCCATCGGAGCTGTCTTGTCGCAGGCGAAATGGGTAAAGATAAACCATTCATTTTGCTTCAAGAACTCTCTCGAAGTCAGAGGAAGGCTTCTCTGTGCCAGAGAAAGAAATGTTAGCTATTTATTGGCCTTGCAAACATTTAAGTATTTATATGGATGTAAATTCAAAATTCTCACTGATCACCAACCTAACATTTCTCTCTCCGCCAAAAATACCAATGCGAAACTGAAACGTTGGAAAGCATATCTCGAAGAACATGACTATTCTATGAATATAAACCTGGCAAAAGCAACGTAGTTGCGGATGCTCTCAGCCGGATAGTCTTCAATGACCGCTACACAACATTCAGCCGAGAACGGCGATCATTTCTACATCAAATCGACTGAATCCCTATAATGTCTTTCGACATCAATTAATTCTGAAACAAGGACCTAGTCAGATCACTACGGAAAAGCTTTGAGAAATTTACAAGAATAAGTAGTTCATACCTGAAATTAACGAACCCTCTCTTTACAGGTTTTAAAAAGCCACCTTGATCCAAGCAAGCAACGGAATTTTAACGACCAGACATATTATGGGAACATTGAAGTGTATAAAAACACTTCGGAAATCAAAAATCTTTAAAAATCCGTTTCGCAATTCAACTGGACATTCAACGGGAAGATGAGCAATGGAAGTCATACGTAAAGAGCACCACCGCGCCACAGTTGAAGAAGAAATAAATTGCAGATTTTAAGAGTTTTATTTTCAAACTTTCTCAAAACTGCACGATTTTTTACGAACTGTCAAATCTCATGAGAACAAATATGACAGAAATCAATACATTTTCCTATCCAAAAACTCCCATACCTACTCAACCTTTTCAAATCGCTCACATTGACATTCTTTTCAGGACAATCTCAATACTTAACTTATGTCGATAAATTCTCAAAATATGCCCAAGTTCTCAAATCGAATCTAGAGCTGCTATAGACCTTATCCCGGCAGTTAAAGAAGTGTTATCGAAATTCAAATTCCCGGAAACATTGGTAATGGACCAAGAGAAAGCATTTATGACCGGAGAATTAGCGAATTTTTACAACACTAACAAAATTACACCCTATATTGTAGCTACGGGTCGTAGCGAAATGAATGAATCGTAGAACGTTTCCATTCCACCGTTTTAAATTTATCGAATTACAAAGGCGGAAAACCCCGGAAAAAGCCCAGAACAAAATGAGATCTCTGTCATAAAATACAACACTATCCACTCATCCACAAAACATACCCCATTGAAATAGTAATCCCCAGCTCCCAAAGCTCCATATAATAGAAACGGTACACAAAAACCTATCGACAACCCAGACTAAAGATTTGAAACGACACAACAAAAACCAAACACACCACAATTGAGACAGGAATTGCCATCGAAAAGCTAGACGTGAGTAAAGACGACACCACGATACAAAAGATACAAATAGCGAAGGTCAACAAAAGCACAATTAAAACAGCCGACGGCAGAGAGTTCATAAGAATGACATAAAAATCAGAAAATATGACCACTGACTGGACCAACTACCTTTCATCTTTCCAGACTTTCGACACTGCTGACTCAAGCATGGACACTACACTTGCAAAAACTCGACCAACCAATTTTCATCTTTGATCATGGCATCAGTAGGATCCAGTACCAATCATATCACTATGTCCATCATTTCGGTATCGAAATGTTAAAAACTCATATTGTAGACCTCAGGAATAGATTCGACGAAATTGAAAGCAATCAGTTCTCGAATTATATTACAGAAATTTGAAAATTAATACTGCTTTAGGAAACATTCTACCCTCTAAAAGACAGAAAAGATGGGATGCCAGAGTACCGTTTGGAAATTCATAGCCGGAACACCCGACGCGAATGATTTGAAATTAATTAATTCAAGTATCAATGACCTCATTTATAACAATAACAAACAAGTTAAAATTAATCGGAAATGACTTTACAATTAAAGGAATCTGTATTTAAAACCAAAGAAGCCATTCAGTTGTTTAGATCAAAATCGTCAGAATTATATTCAATTAATATTCTTTTTAATCTTAAAACTTATGAAAAATAGAAAACATAATTGACACAATCATGTTAGCTAAATTAGGAATTTTAAATGAGAAAATCTTGACCAAAAATGAGATAGAAATGTTTAGGAAGGATTTAGAAAAGGAAAATGTCACAATTCACTCATCATCAGAAGTCGTCAACTACAAAACATCATGCCACGAACACCCAGGAGATCGTACTATTCATCAAGTTGCCCAAACTAGACCCCGAATTTTCCGCAAAATCCACGTACACCCTATCTTTCATCATCAACAGCAAATTCATTCAACGAAGAAGTTTTTCCTGGTCCATCAAACTGAGAAGTTCGTCGTTAAGACAATAGAACCAACCATCTACCATATTGAAGATATCGAAGCAGCCGATTCCACCTGTATACCACGTCTCTTACGAGGTAACCAGCTATGTGCAATTACACCTCAAACCCCGTACAACGAATTGTATCTCTTGACATGAATCATATACTTGTCAATCTACAAACAATTTCACACTGTTATCTGCTGTACCGCAATCGGAGAGATTCTCTTTGGATCATACTTGATTCATTCAAAACTGTACAATTCGAATCAATAATGTTTCGTACACTAGCAAACCGAAAAACATAACTGGACAACCCATCAACCTTTCTCTAGATGGAATAACCATTACCAAAATGGGATGTACTAAATCTCAGTATGGAACATCTCCATAAACTTCAAGCAGAAACTCGAAAGGATTTGGATCTACTTCGTCTGACCACAACAGCCTACACTTTCCACATTGGTCACTGTTCGAGAATAACCCTCCTCCCTATCATAATTGGTTTCGTTATTCTCTTCAGCATTTTCTCCACAGAATAACTAACATAAAATTGGAAACCATCAAGCATTAACGATCATCATACAATCCCGGAACCTAGGAAAGATCAGAAACTTCAAAACGTTTTCACTAACGGATACCATGCCCCTGGAGGTTCATCACTAAGAAGGGCGAGTTAACGGCGTTGCCAGCCGGACTTGGTCAAATTCCATTCCGGCGCACCGACGTCGCAGCATGGGTCAACCGGCAACAGAACAGGCGATGCACCATCAGCAGTTCGATCGATTGGCAACAAGGGCAACCGATTGGACTTGGCACCCGGCAGCACAAGGCTGAGCATGCAGAAAGTGAAGTGTGCATTCAGATAGCAAAATAAAGTTTCTTAATTGGTGTAGTAACAGGTGCGGTTCTTTTTAAAAGTAATCCCGTCCGGAATCGCGAACTCGCGCATTTTGCTTTTTCTTTTCTTGACTTTTCTTCAAAGAACGTTAATGTCGTAATGACAGAACGAGTTACTACACTCAGGTGAAACGATTGTATTTTTGAAAATTTTGATGCTGCGGATTCGGTACAAGCTGTTGGGGTTGCGTGCTGATCTTCGTTTCAAGGTCCAAGAGAACATCGACACAGCAATTTAATACCATGCTCTACCAGCCTGTCCAACCATATTATCTCTCGTAAGAAGACTTCCATGGCTAGTGTGACTGTAAAACAGAAAAGAGGGGAACTCTTCCGATGTCTGTTGGCTTCTCGAAAAGTTCATGTTGCCATGATTACAAAGGCGCTACCGTTGCCGGTATGGGACGCCAATGCAAACGTATAACAGGCTCCGGAATTGTAACCGGATTCCCTTTCGCTCGTTCAATATATATCTTCGGTAGGTTGCATCAACAACAGCAGCAGCAGCGGCTTGTGAGGTTGTATTTGGTTAAATGCTTAATATATCAGGTTTCCATAGAGGCTTAGGATGGCTAACTCGTGTTCAACTGCTGTTGACACGAAACCCTCCTCCACTTCAGTCATCCAGATCTCATTCGAATATTTGCTACTACCACCAAGATCTGTATAGTGGCGGCTCCGTATCGGCTTACGCCAGAGCACTTCAACGCACCACCAGACCCTCCCTACTCGCTGGCGTCTCAAAGGTACCGATGCCACCGAAGCGCCAGGGCCCCACTTGTACGCCAGCGGTAATGTCGACAAACGACTTAAAGCGCCATCCATTTTAAGGGCGGCTAATTGCTTCGGCAGGTGGTTGTACACTCCTTGGCGGATGACAGCTGTGTCCACCGTCTGCTGTCTGCCAGCAATCAACACCTTTCATGGTATCTATGATGCGTCGTTTATTTAGGCGCCGTAACATTACGTTTGGTTCATCCACAGCACCAGTTCTTGCAAAACTTGGCCCACTAAGCACTAGATATCTTCTACGCCGTAAGCCCGGACCTTGGAGGCAGGGGGTCCGGCCGGCGTCACAACGTTACAACGGCATCATGCAAGAATGCCATGGTACGTACCCATTTATAGTTTGAGAATAGGTTAAGATCATTTCGAACCTAAGGCCTCTAATCATTCGCTTTACCAGATAAGAATAGGCTCCGAAACGTTGCGTGCTCCAGCTATCCTGGGGGAAACTTCGGAGAGGGGCCAGCTACTAGATGGTTCGATTGGTCTTTCCTTATGCAATTCCTGACAATCCGATTTCACGTCAGAACTGCTTCAGTCCTCCATCAGGGTTCCCCCTGACTTCAACCCTGATCAGGCATAGTTCACCATCTTTCGGGTCATCCTGCGCACTCGCGGTATGTTGTGGCACGGTGCCGACGATGTGCGATGAACGCACCACCCGGAACGGCCCCGCATGCAGGTACAACACCCCGGGGATGGAGGGACGAGAGCGGAAACCGCGCCGTAATCCCCGCAGAACAAAGGCAAGTTATGTTTTCTGCGCCTTTGGGTACTCAAGGAGACACGACCATTGGCTCGCGCGCAAGATAGACTTCTGTGGTCCGTGTTCGGGCGGAGTCCCCAGAGTACCTCGATTCTTTCACTGCCGATCGACGGTCCGCCGGTGCGGTGTAAAAGGCACCGCGTCGTACTCATTAAGGAATCCATCACGCGCCCGACTGCACACCACGTGCAGTAAGCCCCCCACCGCAGCACGGGCCTTCGAACTGAGCGTCGCTACTGTGGGGCAAAGCAACCGGGGAAGCACCAGGGGCAACTGTCGGGCGACCTGCGCGTCCCAGGTGGAACGCAGCTGTTTCATGTGGATCACCAGTGTCCTCGTGCGCAGGAGACAAGTGCCGCAAGCGCCGGCCCTCGCTTTGGATGGGAAGGCCAGCCCGCAGGGAATGTCTCCACTCGGATAATCAGTTCAACAGGCTTGACCTAGGCAGTTTCACATGCGCGACTCTATTCAGAGTGCTTTCAACTTTCCCTCACAATACTTGTTCGCTATCGGTCTCGTGGTGATATTTAGCTTTAGAAGGTTTACCTCCCACTTTGTGCTGCACTATCCAAACAACACATCCGCGGGCGTCCTTCTACCGTCGGTGCGCCGCTCTACGGGCCTATCACCCTCTCTGGGAGTAAAGCCACATTCGGATTGAACCCGAACCGGCGACCGGTTACGGCAGATAACGAACGCTCAGTACGGAACCGGGTGGACGCGCAACAGTGCGTCACCCTGCGTCTGAAGCTCTTCCGTTTCGCTCCTGCAGCTTCTCCAGAATCCTGGTTATTTCTTTCCTCCCTTATTAATATGCTTAAATTTAGGGGTAGTCACACACATTATTTGAGGCCTGCCGGAGGATCCATCTGGGATGATGGAATACAACAACAACGACATACACACACACACAGGGCCATGATGATGGTGGTGATGGTCGTATGATATGGGAGATGTATTCATCAACCGCGGCGGCCCAACGAACACTGGGCGCCGCGTCCCCATTAATATCTTGAACGTTTACTGTTTACTACCAAACCAGGGGTGGTGGCGGTTAGGAAAACGTCACTACGCGTACACAGGGCGTGCACAATTGAATGGATAAATAGGCACTCAAAAATGTACATCATGCTGTAGTACGGTGTGCAATATGCGTTCAACGTGTCGGTGTTCATGTGTCCTGCAGTTCATTCTGACGCGCATTTAGCTGGGGTCTTCATCGATCCACAGGCCGAGTGATCCTGCCTAAGGTTTGTTTGTTCTCTTGTTTCTTTTGCAATAGTAGTAGTACATACACTTTTTACACACACACACGGACGGACGGTGTGTGGGAGAGCCACTGCCGTTGCCGTTGACGATCAGTTCCGTATGTCGCATGGACCGACATGGACGAGATGGACGCAGCAGCAGCAGCAACAGCAGCAGCAGCAGCAGCAGCGGCAGCAGCAACGGCAACAGGCTAGTACACAGCACAGAACAGGGTAACGCACCAGGTTTTGGTTGTTGTGTTTGTGTTGTTCCTCTCTGCGGTGGCCGGACGGAGCCCACTGGTGGTGGGGGCTCGCCGTGTACTCGCCACAGACAACAACAACACTACACTCGCTCGCTCGCTCAACTCTCGTCATCATTGTTTGGCGGTGGGGGGTACCGTAATGATCCTTCCGCAGGTTCACCTACGGAAACCTTGACCTGACTTTACTTCCTCTAAATCATCAAGTTCGGTCAACTTCAGCGATTCAAATGTAATCCCGAGGGACTAGCAAATGTTCACCTTCAAAGACCTCACTAAATAATCCATCGAGTAGTAGCGACGGGCGAAGATTGTGTACAAAGAGGCAGGGACGTAATCAACGCTAACTAATGACCAGCACTTACTGGGAATTCAGGTTTTCATATGGACCATTTCAATCCATAATCCCGACTAAATGAGCATTTGGAGCGATTTCCCGGCCCTTTCGGGCAAGGGTACGCGTTGCTGCTCATTCGCCAGCGCGCGATACCGGCCCAGAACATCTAAGGGCATCACGGACCTGTTATCGCTCAATCTCATTTTGCTGAACACAAATTGTCCTATTAAGCGAAGTCAGCCGCGATGGGTTGACGTGTTATCGGAGTCACACTACACCGCCCCAGCGCGAACGGCCCGGAGGCGGTATCAACATCCTGACTGCTGATAGCGTTCTATTTAATTTGATTGAGTCACGTTCGTTATCAAATTAACCAGACAAATCATTCCACGAACTAAGAACGACCATACACCACTACCCTTAATTTTGAGAAAAATATTAATCTGTCTTACCTCAATAAGTTCGGACCTGGTAAGTTTTCCCGTGTTGAGTCAAATTAAGCCTGGCTCCTCCTAATGGTGCCCTTCAAATCAATTCCTTTAGTTTCAACTTTGCAACCATACTTCCCCGGAACCTAATTTGGTTTCCAGGAAGCTACTGAAACACCATAATGTAGCGTCTCCCGGTGCTAGTGGCATAGTTTACGGTTAGAACTGGGGCGATCATCGCCTTCGATCCTCTAACTTTCGTTGTTGATTAATGCAAGCATCCATGGCAAATGCTTTTACCTTTAGTTAGTCTTACGACGGTACGATTTCCTCTCATGTGTACTAATGCCCCAACTACTTCTGTTAATCATTACCTCTTGATCTGGATTACAAACCAATGAATATTAAGACCGAGGGTCATTCCATTATTCCATGCAAAGTTATTCTCGGCCGTAGGATAGCCTGCTTGAGCACTCTAATTTGTTCAAAGGTATGTAGCTGGGCTTGCCGGAAGCACTGCACCCGATGAAAGGCATCAGCGCCACACTACGCCCGCACAATGACCGCCGCGAGGCAAACCGGCGACACCCAGTATTATAGTCGCAACAATCCAGTGACCTACTGCCATCGTTAGGAAGTAGCACCGTGTTGGACAAATAAACTTCGAACGTTTAACCGCAACAATTTTAATATACGCTAGTGGGCTGGAATTGCGGCTGCTGACACCAAACTTGCCCTCCACTTGATCCTTGTTGAAGGATTTATACTCAACTCATTCCAATTATAAGACGTCATAAAGTCTTATATTGTTATTTCTCGTCACGCTACCTCCCCGTGCCGGGGATTGGGTAATTACGCGCCTGCTGCCTTCCTTGGATGTGGTAGCCATTTCTCGGCTCCTCTCCGGAATCGAACCCGATTCGTTACCGTTACCTTCATGGTAGTCCTCTATACTACCATCAATAGTTGATAAGGGCAGATATTTGAATCCGTCGTCGGTGCGGAACCATACGATCAACAAAATTATCGAATTTTCAACTCCAGCGTCACGGAGGACGATTGGTTTGACTAATAATTGCACAGGTTCCGCGGGTGTCCTGCATTTGGCGTATATTAGCTCTAGATTTTCTGATTATCAAGTAACTAGGTAAATGATCTTGTAAATTATAAGCTGTTACTGAGCCCATGCGGTTTCATTAAATCTGTTTGTACTTAGACATGCATGGCAACCTTTGAGACAAGCGTATATTACTGGTGGATCAGCAAATTCTCGCCACAGACGCCTTCTAACTAAATGTAACACAACAAGCGCGACGGAGACTCTCTCGCGCGCGCTCACCTCCTTGTCATTTTATCTGTTATCTGCGCTGAGGCAGCTAGTTCGCCTCACAACCTCACCGCAGCCGTTTTGCCGTTTGTGTTTTTGGGCGTTTTGGGACCGCCGCCGTATCTCTCGTTTCGTGTTCGTTCATGCTCGCTCGAGCTGAGCAGCAACAGCAACAGCAATAGAATACCAAGATTCCCATTCGTTCGCTCGTGCTGGCGTGCCTCAGGCACGCCGAAGGTTTCGTTCAGGGTCATAGCCACCTGCTACGGTCGCTAGCCTTCCCGCATAGCCGTGGTAGCCGTATGACATTCGTGTGCCCGCTCTCTCTCTGTCTCTCTCTCTCTCTCTCTCTCTCTCGGCCACTGGCCACGCCACACCACTGTGCCACGGTGAATGGTCGTCCCGGCCGTCCGTGCTCTAAGTGTGTGCCAATATGATGCCTACCCGGCCAGCGTGCCCAGACAGACAGCGTGCCCCATTCGGAACGGTGCCGCGGTCGGACGTGTGATATACGGCCGGATCAAGTCCCAGTGTTCCTAGCTTTGGTGCTCTGGTGGATTCACTTTTCATCGACCAGCCGTGTCACTCCCCAGAGAGTTTTCGGGTCCATCCGATGTGTCACCCCGGCCAGTGGCGCACTGCGTTGCTCGGTTTGCGACTGCGACTACGCCAAAACTCTGTGTGCTGTACACTCTGCACTGCCTCTGACTGACTGACTGACTGACTGACTGACTGACTGGACTGACTGACTGACTGGACTGACTGACTGGACTGACTGGCTGGCTGGCTGACTGACTGACTGACTGACTGACTGACTGACTGACTGAATGATGACTGACTGACTGACCGGCTGGCTGACGGCTGACTGGACTGACCAGCTGGACTGACTGGCTGGCTGACAGTTACTAGAGTCCTGGGCTGGACTGGACTGGGCCGGGAGAAAACGCAGTTGGGCGAAAAGGAGAATCCACACACCACGGTGCGCGCACTCCTGATGCGCACACACCGCAGGGGACTTCTCTCTAGTCAGCCGACCTAGTAGACCGTTAGACATCTTTGCCCTATCGTGACACTACCGCCAGTTCCGGAATGGATCCCATACACTTGCAGTTGGCGGACTGGCTGACTGGACTGACTGACTGACTGGACTGACTGGCTGGCTGACGGTTAGTACTAGGTCCCTGGGCTGGACTGGTTTGGGCCGGGAGAAAACGCAGTTAGGCGAAAGGAGAAGTCCACACACCACGGTGCACGCGCACTCACAAGTGCGCACACACCATGGGGGACTTCTCCTGGTCGACCAAACTAGTAGACCGTTAGACATCTTTGCCCTATCGTGACGACACTACCGCCAATTCGGAATGGGTCCATACACTTTTGCAGTTGGCTGACTGACAGCTGGACTGACTGACTGACTGACTGGACTGACTGGCTGGCTGACAGTTGATACTAAGTCCTGAAGCTGGACTGGACTGGGCCGGGAAAACGCAGTTAGGCGAAAGGAAGTCCACACACAGTGCACTTGCTCTGAGGTCGCACACACCTGGGGACTTCTCCTAGTCGACCGCCTAGGTAGTAGTGTGGTGCCGATAACGTTTACCGTTTACAACCCCGTTACACAACCACACAACAACACAACACAACCTCCAAGCAAGGGTAGTCTGAGAGGATCGAAATGTACACCTCTCTGCAACTCGCAACTCAGCCTGTAAACCTATCGTTTGTAGGAGGTCATTATCGAAATCATATATTGATGCTGAGCAGTGCCACCAGCGTTCAGTATCGCAGAATGCGCTGTATGACATCGCGCGCCGGGGCTTTGTCTGCGTGTTTGCATGCAATAAGATGCCAACGTGAGATCACGCTAGCAGGTCTTATGGGTTCTCTGCCGCGATCGCCGACCACCTATAGGGACACTATCAGCTCATTTGGTTACGACTGTAGAGGCGTTCAGGCATAATCAACAGCGAACGTAGCGTTATACCAAAGTCGGTCCGAACTAGTGAGCCAGTGGTTCCGAAGCTGGTTCCTCTCGTACGCACAGCATTTCCCGTTAAGATAGCGCGCCGTGTTTTCCATTCGCACACCAGTGAGGTAAAAAGCTAACCTGTCTCCGGCAATTAAACCCAGCTCACATTCCCTTGAAAGAGATGAACAATCCTACGCTGAATTTGCTTCACAATGACAATGGGAAGAGCAAACATCGAAGGATCAAAAAGCCGCACGTCATATGAACGCTTGGCGGCCACAAGCCAGTTATCCTGTAGTAACTTTTCTGACACCTCTTGCTAAAACTCTTTAAACCAAAAGGATCGTGACTAGCTTTCGCTGTCTCAATATGTACTGAACATCGAGATCAAGCCGACTTTTGTCCTTATGCTCAGCGTGGTTTCCCATCACACTATGAGCTGACCTGGACACCTCCGTTATTGTTGCAGGTGCGCCCCAGTCAAACTCCGCACCTGGCACTGTCGCGACTTGGGTATCCCAGATGTCTTACATGTCATCGGCGTACTGTGTGAACGTTGAGCAGGGCTGTGGCCATGGCCCGGCGCGGGACGGACGGGCCAGGCAGGACCCTACTGGTGCGCTGGCGCACACGCCAGCCACCGTTTAGCCAGGCGGGGACGGGCCAGCACCCTGCACCCCCGGTGAAGAGGCAACTGACGACTGGGCCCAGCTGGATCCCGCACCGCAGCGCAACCATTGTGTACAGGCGCACGTTCGGACACACGCCACGCGGACGCACCACCCGCCAAACCACGGCCGGACGCGATGACCGCAGGCTCGGTCTTCTGCATTATAGCCAGGAATGACGACATGACCCAGACGCTGAACAAAGAAACCTTATGCCAGGAGTTGCAATAGCAGCAGCACTTGTTCCACCTGATCATGTAAGTAAGGCAACAGTAAAGAGTGGTGGTGTTATCTCATTGGTGCACGGGGAGGTAATGTATTTACCCCGGCTCCCACCTGCCTGCCTCTTATATCGCCTTACAATGCCGGACTAAGTCCAAGCTCAACAGGGTCTTCTTTCCCCGCTAGTGTTTCAGCCCGTTCCTTGGCTGTGGTTTCGCTAGATAGTAGATAGGGACAGAGGAATCTCGTTAATCCATTCATGCGTCACTATTAGATGACGAGGGCGTTTGGCTACCTTAAGAGGTCATAGTTACTCCCGCCGTTTACCCGCTTGCTTGAATTTCTTCGTTGACATTCAGGCACTGGGCAGAAATCACATTATTGTCAACACCTGTTGAGCCATCCTGATACTTTGTTTTAATTAGACAGTCGGATTCCCTCAGCCGTGCCAGTTCTGAATTGACTGTTTGTCGATGGCTGCAGTGGGGACCGGAAACAGTGCGGCCGGTGGCGCGCGAACGGCCCCCAGGCCTGACACGCCGGCACCCGATGAGGCAAACCCGCCCAGCACGCAGGAACGTCCGGTTTTTGACCGCCTGGCCCGGTGAGGGGGGCACGCGGTACCACACACACACCCACGGACGGCAGCAGCGGCCGGGCGCGAGCGCACACGGGCGAGGGGTATAGCCCGAGCCATCCCAGTCTTCAGAGCCAATCCTTATCCCGAAGTTGGATCTGGTGCCGACTTCGCACCATTAATCTATCGACTAGAGACTCTAAACCTTGGAGACCTGCCGCGGATTCGGTACCAGCTGTTGGGAGTTTGCGTGCCCCAGTCTTCGATTTTCAAGGTCAAAGAAAGAGAACATCGACACAGAAATTTAATACCATGCTCTACCAGCCTGTCCAACCATATCTCTCTATGAAAGACTTCCATGGCTAGTGTGACTGTAAAACAGAAAAAGAGAATACTTCCGATGTCTTGTTGGCTTCTCGAAGAAAAGGATTCATGTTGCCATGATTACCGAAACGCTACCGTTGCCGGTATGGAGGACGCCAATGCAAACGTATACCCAACAGGCTCGGAATTGTAACCGGATTCCCTTTCGCTCGTTCAATATATATCTTCGGTGGGTTGCATCAACAACAGCAGCAGCAGCGGCAGCAACGAGGTTATGTTGGTTAAATGCTTAATATATATCACTGAGTTTCCCATAGAGCTTAGGATTGGCTATCGTGTTCAACTGCTGTTGACACGAAACCCTCCTCCACTTCAGTCATCCAAGATCTCATTCGAATATTTGCTACCACCGCAAGATCTGTGCTAGTGGCGGCTCCATGTCGGCTTACGCCCGAGCATTCAACGCACACCACCAGACCCTCCTACTCGCTGGCGTCTCAAAAGAATACCGATGCCACCAAGCGCCAGGGGCCCCACTTGTACGCCAGCAATGATATATCGACAAACGACCAGCGCCATCCATTTAGGGCTAATTGCTTCCGGCAGGTGAGTTGTTACACTCATAGCAGATGACCTTCCATGTCCACCAATCCTGCTATCTCTGGCAATCAACACCTTTCATGGTATCTATGATGCGTCGTTTATTTAGGCGCGTAACATTACGTTGGTTCATCCACAGCACCAGTTCTGCTTACCAGCTTGGCCCACCTAAGCACACAGATATCTTCTACGCCCGTGAAAGCGGACCCGGAAGCGGGGGTCCGGCCGGCGTCCTGGCGATGCAACGGCATCATGCAAAAATGCCATGGTACGTACCCTTTTTTAGTTTGAGAATAGGTTAAAGATCATTTCGAACCTGGGCCTCTAATCATTCGCTTTACCAGATAAGAAACCGAAACGTTGCGTGCTCAGCTATCTGAGGAAACTTGGAGGAACCAGCTACTAGATGGTTCGATTGGTCTTTCGCCCCAACTCTTAATTCTGAAGCAATCAGTTGCACGTCAGGAGCTGCTTCGGTCCTCCATCAGGTTTCCCAGCTTCAACCTGATCAGGCATAGTTCACCATCTTTCGGTCACATCCTGCGCACTCACCGCGGTATGTTGTGGCACGGTACCCGTGATGTGGCACGATAGACGCACCACCCCGGAACGGCCCCATGCCGGGTACAACACCCGGGGATGGAGGGACGAGCGAGGCCGCGCCCGTAATCCCGCAGAACAAGGCAAATTATGTTTTTCTGCGCCTTTGGTACTCAGGAGACACGACCATTGCTTGGCTCGCGCGCAAGATAGACTTCTTGGTCCGTGTTTTCAAGACAGGTCCGGAGGTACCTCGATTCTTTCACTGCCGATCGACGGTCCGCGGTGCCGGTGTGAGCACCGCGTCGTACTCGTGGAATCCATGCGCGCCCGACTGCACACCACGTGCAGTAAGCCCCACCTCGCGGCACAGGCCTTCGGAACTGAGCGTCGCTACTGTGAACTAAGCAACCGGGAAGCACCAGGGAACGCTGTCGGGCGACCTGCGCGTCCCAGTGGAACGCAGCTGTTCGTAATGGATCGCAGTGTCCTCGTGCGCGGGAGAACAAATTGCCCTGCGGCGCCGGCCCTCGCTTTTGGATGGGAAGGCCAGCCCCGCAGGTGAATGTCTCGCTCGGATAATCGAGTTCAACGGGCAGGCCTAGGCAGTTTCACGTGCTTTTTGACTCTCTATTCAGAGTGCTTTTCAACTTTCCTCACGGTACTTGTTCGCTATCGGTCTCGTGGTGATATTTAGCTTTAGAGAGGAGTTTACCTCCACTTTTGTGCTGCACTATCAAGCAACACGACTCCATGGGCATCCTTCACCGTCAGTGTGCGCCGCTCACGGGCTATCACCCTCTCTGGGGTAAAAGCCACATTCTAGATTGAACTTGAACCCAGCGACCGGTTACGGCAGATAACGAGCAGCTCAGTACACGGAGCAGGTGGACGCGCAACAGTGCGTCACCCCTGCGTGCTGAGCTCTTCCCGTTTCGCTCGCAGCTACTCAGGGAATCCTGGTTAGTTTTTCCTCCCTGATAATATGTAAATTTGAGGGTAGTCACACATTATTTGAGGCCTACATGGGAGGATCTACATCTGGGATGATGGAGATACAACAACAACGACACACACACACACACACACAGGGCCATGATGATGGTGGTGATATTGGTCGTATGATATGGGATGTATTCATCAGCGGCGGCGGCAGCGAACACTGGGCGCCGCGTCTGACCTATCTTGAACGTTTTACTGTTTTACTACCAAACCGGGGGGTGAGTGGCGGTTAGAAAACGTCACTACGCGTACGCCCAGGGGCGTGCCTGATTGAATGGATAATATAGGCACTCAAAAATGTATGTACATCGTACTGTGGTACGGTGTGCAATATGCGTTCAACGTGTCGGTGTTCATGTGTCCTGCAGTTCATTCTGACGCGCATTTTAGCTACGGTCTTCATCGATCCACGAGCCGGTGATCCCTGCCTAGGGTTTATTTGTTCTTGTTTCTTTTGCAATAGTAGTAGTACACACACATACGCACACACACACACACGGACGGACGGTGTGTGGGAGAACCCACTTGCCGTGCCGTTGACGATCCGGTTTCCCGTATGTCGCGTAATGCGACATGGACGAGATGGACAGCAGCAGCGCTTGCTTGCTTTAACAGCAGCAGCAGCAGCAGCAGCAGCAGCAACGGCAACGGAAGGCTAATTACACACAGCTTCAGAACAGGGTAGCGCACCAGGTTTTGGTTGTTGTGTTTTGTTGTTCCTCTCTGCGGTGTGGACGGAGCCCACACTAGTGTGGGGGCTCGCCGTGTACTCGCCACAGACAACAACACTACACTCGCTCGCTCGCTCCAACTCTCGTCATCATTGTTTACACGGCGGTGGGGGGGTACCAGTAATGATCCTTCCGCAGGTTCACCTACGGAAACCTTGTTGCGACTTTACTTCCTCCTAAATCATCAAGTTCAGTCAACTTCAGCGATTCAAATGTAATCCCGAGGGACGCAAATGTTCACCTTCAAAGACCTCACTAAATAATAATCCATCATTAGTAGCGACGGGCGGTGTGTACAAGGGCAGGACGTAGTAACGCTGGCTAATGACCAGCACTTACTAGAATTCAGGTTCCTTATGGACCATTCAATCCATAATCCCGACTAAATGAGCATTTGGAGCGATTTCCCGCCCCTTTCAGGCAAGGGTACGCGTTGCTGCTCACATTGTAGCGCGTGCAGCCCAGAACATCTAAAGGCATCACGGACCTGTATCGCTCCAATCTCATTTTGCTGGTACCGTTGTCCTATTAAGCAGAAGTCAACCGCGATGGTTGACGTATTATCCAGATCTACTACACGCCCCAGCGCGAACGGCCCGGGCGGTATCAACATCTGACTGCTGATAGCGTTCTATTTAATTTGAAGTTGAGTCGTTCGTTATCCAGATTAACCAGACAAATCATTCCACGAATAAGAACGGCCATACCACTACCCTTAATTTTGAGAAAGGCTATTAATCTGTCTTACCAAAGTAGTAAGTTCCGACCTGGTAAGTTTTTCCGTATTGAGTCAGAAATTAAGCCGCAGGCTCCTCCTGATGTGCCCTTCCATCCAATTCCTTTAAGTTTCAACTTTGCAACCATACTTCCCCGGAACCTAATTTTGGTTCCAGAGCTACTGAGAGCACATAATGTAGCGTCTCCCAATTGCTAATTGGCATAGTTGCAGTTAGAACTAAGGCGGTATCTAATCGCCTTCGTCCTCTAACTTTCGTTCTTGATTAATGAAAGCATCCGCGGCAAATGCTCGCTTTGGTCAATCTTACGACGGTCTACGAATTTCACCTCTCGCGCCACCATACTAATGCCCCAACCAACTACTTCTGTTAATCATTACCTCTTGATCTGGATTCCCAAACCAGCCAGATATTAAGACCGAGGTCATATTCCATTATTCCATACAGATTATTCTCGGCCATGGATAGCCTGCTTAGAGCGCTCTAATTTGTTGTTCAAGAGTAGCCAGCAGCTGGGCTTTTGCGGAAGAAAACACTGCACCCGATGAAGGCATCAGCGCCACACTACGCCGCACGGCCGCCGCGAAGGCAAAACCGGCGACACTTACCCAGTCTTATAGTCGCAACAATCCGTGATTCTGCCATCATTAGGAGTAGCACCGTGTTGGACAGAATAAACTTCGAACGTTTTTAACCGCAACAATTTTAATATACGCTGAGTGGGCTAGATTACCGCGGCTGCTGGCACAGACTTGCCCTCCATGATCCTTGTTGAGGATTTATGCTCAACTCATTTCCAATTATAAGACGTCATAAAAAGTCTTATTGTTCTCGTCACTACCTCCCCGTGCCGGGATTGGGTTACGCCTGCTGCTTCATGGATGTGGTAGCCATTTCAGGCTCCCTCGGAATCGAACCCTGATTCCCCGTTGCAATTGCAACCATGGTAGTCCTCTACTACCATCAATAGTTGATAGGGCAGATATTTGAAAGATCCGTCGTCGGTGCGAGACCATACAGTCAACAAAATTATCAGATTTCAACTCCAGCGTCACGGAGGACGGTGGTTGACTAATAATTACTGGGTTCATGAGGTGTCCCTGCATTTGGCATGTATTAGCTCTAGATTTTTCCACAGTTATCCAGTAACTAGGTAAATGATCTTGTAAATTATAGCTGTTATACTGGGCCTTATGGTTTCACATTAAATCTGTTTTGTGTAGACATGCATGAAGCAACCTTTGAACAAACGTATATATTACTGGTAGGATCAACCAGAATTCTCGCCGCAGACGCAACCCAACTAAATGTAACACACAACAAGCGCGACGGAGACTCTCTCTCGCGCGCGCTCTCACCGTGTCATTTTTATCTGTTATCTGCGCTAAGGGAGCAGCTAGTTCGCCTCACAACCTCCTGCAACCGTTTTGCCGTTTGTGTTTTTGGGCGTTTTGGGACCGCCACCGTATCTCTCGTTTCGTGTTCGTTCATGCTCGCTCAGCTGAGCAGCAACCGCTTAATAGAATGCCAAAAGA
This sequence comes from Armigeres subalbatus, assembly GCF_024139115.2. Lineage (NCBI taxonomy): Eukaryota > Metazoa > Arthropoda > Insecta > Diptera > Culicidae > Armigeres > Armigeres subalbatus. The sequence goes on along the minus strand of NC_085140.1, from coordinate 293,483,388 downwards.
TTCCCATTTCGTTCGCGCTCGTGCTGGCGTGCCCTCAGGCACGCCGGTTTTCGTCCAGGGTCATAATACCTGCTACGGTCGCCTTCCCGCATAATGGCGTGGTAGCCGCGCTGACATTCATGTACGCTCTCTCTCTGTCTCTCTCTCTCTCTCTCTCTCTCTCGGCCGCGCTTACGCCACACACCACACCAACCGCCACGGTGAATGGTCGTCGGCCGTCCGTGCTCGTGTGCCAGCTCGCCAGTGCCTACCCGTATTGGCATTGCCCCGGCGAACAGCGTGCCCATTCGGAACAGGTGCGTCCCGGACGTGTACCACAGCGGATCAAGTCCCAGTGTTCCCTAGCACGGTGCCTGGTCGTTCGCACCGTCGACCAGCCGTGTCCTCCCAGAGGGGTTTTCCGGTCCATCGATGTCACCCCGACCGGTGGCGCACTGCGTTGCTCCGGTTTCGCGACTGCGACTACGCCAAACTCTGTGTGCTGTACACTCTGCACTGCCTCTGACATTGTTATTGACTGACTGACTGACTGGACTGACTGACTGACTGGACTGACTGACTGGACTGACTGGCTGGCTGGCTGACTGACTGACGACGACTGTTGTTGTTGACTGAATGACTGACTGACTGACTGACCGGCTGGCTGACTGATGACTGACGGCTGGACGACTGACTGGACTGACTGGCTGGCTGACGGTTGGTACTAAGTCCTGGGCTGTGGACTGGACTGGAGCCAGGAAACGCAGTTAGGCGAAAAGGAGAAGTCCACACGGTGCGCACTCCCAAGTGCGCACACCATGGGGACTTCTCCTAGTCGGCCGACCCTAGTGAACCATGAACATCTTTGCCCTATCGTGACACTACCGCCAGTTCGGAATGGATCATACACTTGCAGTTGGCTGACTGACTGACTGGACGACTGACTGACTGGACTGACTGGCTGGCGGCAGTTAGTACTAGGTCCTGGGCTGGACTGGACTGGGCCGGGAAAACGCAGTTAGGCGAAGAGGTCACACACCACGGTGCACGCGCACTCACAGGAGTGCGCACACCGGGGGACTTCTCTAGTCGACAAACCCTATAGTAGACCGTTAGACATCTTTGCCCCTGTCGTGACACCGCCAGTTCCGGAATGGATCCCATACACTTGCGGTTGGCTGACTGACGAAGCTGGACTGACGGCTGACTGACGCTGGACAGCTGGCTGGCTGACAGTTAATTGCACTGGAGTCCTGGGCTGGACTTCAGACTGGGCCAGGAAAACACCAGTTAGGCGAAAGAGAATCCACACACCACGGTGCGCGCACTCACAAGTGCGCACACCATGGGGACTTCTCTAGTCATACTTTCTCTACAAATAGTAGTGTATTAGCAGAGTAACGTTTTACCGTTTACAACCACGTTACACAACCACACAACAACACAGCAACCTCCAAAGCAAGGGTGGTCTGGAGGATCAGGAAGTAAGCGCACCTCTCCAACTCGCTCCAGCCTGTAAACCTATCGTTTGTAAGAGTCTCCAGGTACCAAGCTCAGTTTGGTTACATTAGAGGCGTTCAGGCGCGAAATCCAACGAACGTAGCGTTACAAAGTCCGGTCGAACTAGTATTGAGCCAGTGGTTCGAGCTGTGGTTCCTCTCGTGCTGCTGGCATTTCCGTTAGATAGCGCGCACCGTGTTTCCATTCGCACACCAGTGGGTAAAACTAACCTGTCTCGACGGTCTAAACCCAGCCGTTTCGCTTGAAGAATTGAACAATCCTACGCTTAGTGAATTTTTCTTCACAATGATAGAAAACCGACGTCGAAGGATCAAAAAGCCACGTCGCTATGAACGCTTGTGGCGGCCACAAGCCAGTTATCCCTGGTAGCACTACGGCACCCTCTTGCTAAAACTCTTTAAACCAAAAGGATCGTGGGGCTAACCGCTGTCTCCAGCATAATACTGAACATCGAGATCAAGCCAGCTTTTGTCCTTATGCTCGGCGTGGTTCTGTCCACACTGAGCTGACCTTCAGACACCTCCGTTATTGTTTGGAGATGTACCGCCCAGTCAAACTCCGCACACCTGGCACTGTGTCCGCGGCTTGGGTATCCAGATGTCTTACTGTGTCATCAGCGTACTGTGTGAACGTTAAAACGGGGCTGTGGCCGTGGCCGGCATAGCAGGACGGACGGGGCGGGCAGGACCTACTGGTGCGCTGGCGCACCGCCAGCCACACCGTTGTGAGCGAGGACCGGACCAGCACCACCACCCCCCCGGTGAAGGAGCGGCAACGACTGGGCGGCTGGATCCCGCACCCGCAGCGCAACCATTGTGTACGGGCGCACGTTCGGACACGCCACGCGGACGCACCGCCCGCCAAACCACGGCCCGGACGCGATGACCGCAGGCTCGGTCTTCTGCATTATGGCCCGGAATGACGACATGACTGAACGCTGAACAAGAAACCTTATGCCAGGAGGTTGCAATAACAGCAGCACTTGTTCCACCTGATCATGTAAGTAAAGGCAACAGTAAAGTGGTGGTATCTCATTGGTGCACGGGAGGTAATGTATTACCCCGGCTCCCACCTATACTGCACCTCTTATATCGCCTTACAATGCCGGACTAAGTCCAAGCTCAACACGGGTCTTCTTTCCCGCTAGTGTTTCCAAACCCCGTTCCCTTGGCTGTGGTTTCGCTAGATAGTAGATAGGGACAGAGGAATCTCGTTAATCCATTCATGCGTCACTAATTAGGTGACGGGCATTTAGCTACTATAAGAGAGTCATGGTTACTCCGCCGTTTACCACTTGCTTGAACGTTTCTTCACGTTGACATTCAGAGTATGAAATCACATTATTAATAACACCTGTTGAAGCCATCACACAATGCTTTGTTTAATTAGACGGAGTCAGTTCCTCAGCCGTGCCAGTTCTGAATTGACTGTTTGTCGATGGCTGCCAGTGCGAGGGACCGGGCTAGTGCGGCCGGTGGCGCGCAGGGCAACCCCAGGCCAGCACGCCAGCGCACGTTGAGGCAAACCCTTAGCACACCCAGGAACGTCGGTTTTTGACCCGCCTGGCCCGGTGAGGGGCGCGCGAACGCACACACACCCACGGACGGCAGCGGCCGGGCGCGAAGCGCACACAGGCGAGGTATAGCCCCGAGCCATCCCAGTCTTGGAGCCCAATCTTATCGGGGAGATTTGGATCTGGTGCCGACACCCACCGGTAATCTATCGACAGAACTCTAAACCTTGAGACCTGCTGCCGGATTCCGGTACAAGCTGTTGGGAGTTTGCGTGCCCCAGTCTTCGATTTTCAAGGTCCAAGAGAGAGGTATCGACACAACAATTTAATACCAAACACTCTACCAGCCTGTCCAACCATATCTCTCTATGAAAGACTTCCATGGTAGTGTGACTGTAAAACAGAAAAGAACTCTTCCGATGTCTCTTGTTGGCTTCTCGAAAAGGATTCATTGCCATGATTACAAAAGGCGCTACCGTTGCCGGTATGGGACGCCAATGCAAACAAACCCAACAGGCTCCAGGTGTAACCCGGATTCCCTTTCGCTCGTTCAATATATATATCTTCGGTAGGTTGCATCAACAACAGCAGCAGCAGCAGCGGCAGCAGCGAGGTTGTATTTGGTTAAATGCTTAATATATATCAGGTTTCCCATAGGGCTTAGGATTGGCTAACTCGTGTTCAACTGCTGTTGACACGAAACCCTCCTCCACTTCAGTCATCAAGATCTCATTCGAATATTTGCTACCACCAAGATCTGTGCTAGTGGCGGCTCCATGTCGGCTTACGCCAGACACTTCAACGCACACCAGACCCTCCTGCTCGCTGGCGTCTCAAAGATACCGATGCCACCAGCGCCAGGGCCCGCATGCGCCAGCAGTGATAATATCAGGCAAACGACAGCGCCATCCATTTTAGGGCTAATTGCTTCGGCAGGTGAGTTTACACACTCCTTGGCGGATGACAACTTCCATCCGCCGTCCTGCTGTCTGTAGTCAGCACCTTTCATGGTATCTATGATGCGTCCGTTTATTTGAAGCGCCGTAACGTACGTTTTGGTTCATCCCACAACACCAGTTCTGCTTACCAAAAACTTGGCCCCACTAAGCACACAGATATCTTCTACGCCCGTGACCCGGACCCGGAGGCAGGGGGTCCAGCCGGCGTCTAACCGCTACCAACGGCATCAATGCAAAGAATGCCATGGTACGTACCCATTTATAGTTTGAGAATAGGTTAAGATCTCATTTCAGACCTAAGGCCTCTAATCATTCGCTTTACCAGATGAAATAGGCTCCGAAACGTGCGTGCTCCAGCTATCCTGGGGAAACTTCGGAGGAACCAGCTGCTAGATGGTTCGGTGGTCTTTCGCCCCTATGCCCAATTCTGACAATCGATTTGCACGTGAAACGCTTCAGTCCTCCATCAGGGTTTCCCCAACCAACCTGATCAGGCATAGTTCATCTTTCCGGGTCACATCCTGCGCACTCGCGGTATGTTGTGGCACAGTGCCGGCAGTGTGGCACGATAGGTACGCACACCACCCGGAACGGCCCCGCATGCCGGGTACAACACCCGGGGATGGAGGGACGAGCAGAGCCGCGCCCGTAATCCCGCAGAACAAAGGCAAGTTATGTTTTCTGCGCCTTTGGTGCTCAAGGAACACGACCATTGGCTCCTTGCCAAAGATGAACTTCAACTTGGTCCGTGTTTCAAGACGGGTCCAGGTACCTCGATTCTTTCACTGCCGATCGACGGTCCGCGGTGCCGGTGTAAGGCACCGCGTGCGTACTCGTGGGAATCCATCACGCGCCGACTGCACACCACGTGCAGTAAGCCCCACCCCACGCAGCACAGGCCTTCAGACTGACGTCGCTACTGTGGGTGTAAACAACCGGGAAGCACCAGGGCAACTGGCCGGGCGACCTGCGCGTCCCAGTGGAACGCAGCTGTTTCGTAATGGATCGCAGTGTCCTCGTGCGCAGGAGAGACAAAAAAAATTGCCCTGCGGCGCCGGCCCTCGCTTTTTTGGATGGGAAGGCCAGCCCGCAGGCAGATGCTCGCTCGGATAATCGAGTTCAACGGGCTTGAGCCCTAGGCAGTTTCACGTACTTTTGACTCTCTATTCAGTTAACAACTTTCCCTCACGGTACTTGTTCATATCCGGTCTCGTGGTGATATTTAGCTTTAGAAAGGTTTACCTCCCACTTTGTGCTGCACTATCCAAGCAACACGACTCATGGAGCGTCCTTACAAATCGGTGCGCCGCTCTACGGGCCTATCACCCTCTGGGGAGTAAAAGCCACGATCTAGTTGAACAGACCAGCGACCGGTTACGACAGATAACGGGCAGCTCAGTACACGGAACCGGGTGGACGCGCAGCAATTGCGTCACCCCTGCGTGCTGACTCTTCCGTTTCATCGCAGCTTCTCAGGGAATCCTGGTTAGTTTCTTTCCTCCCCTTATTAATGGCAAATTTGGGGGTAGTCACACATTGTTGGGGCCTACATGGGAGGATCTACATCTGGGATGATGGAATACAACACTTAACGACACACACACACACACAGGGCCATGATGATGGTGGTGATGTGGTCGTATGATATGGGATGTATTCATCAACCGCGGCGGCCCAGCAGACACTGGGCGCCGCGTCTGATATCTTGAACGTTTTACTGTTTTACTACCGACGGGGTGGTGGCGGTTGGGAAAACGTCACTACATACACGCGGGGCGTGCACAGTTGAATGGATAAATATAGGCACTCAAAATGTGGCCATCATTGCACAACAGTACAGTGTGCAATATGCGTTCAACGTGTCGGTGTTCATGTGTCCTGCAGTTCACATTCTGACGCGCATTTAGCTGCGGTCTTCATCGATCCACGAGCCTAGTGATCCCCTGCCTGGGTTTGTTTGTTCTCTTGTTTCTTTTGCAATAGTAATGGTACACACATACGCACACACACACACACACGGACGGACGGTGTGTGGGAGGGAACTGCCATTGCCGTTGACGATCGGTTCCGTATGTCGCATGGACCGACATGGACGAGATGGACGCAGCAGCAGCAGCAGCAGCAGCAACAGCAGCAGCAACAGCAGCAGCAACAACGGAAGAGCTAGTACACACAGCACAGAACAGGGTAACGCACACCAGGTTTGGATTTGTTGTGTTTGTGTTGTTCCTCTCTGCGGTGGCCGGACGGAGCCCACTGGTGGTAGGGCTCATAAATGTACTCACCTGAACAACAACACCTACACTCGGCGCTCGCTCGCTCAACTCTCGTCATCATTGGTACGGCGGTGGGGGGGTACCAGTGATAATGATCCTTCCGCAGGTTCACCTACGGAAACATTTACGACTTTACTTCCCTCTAAATCATCAAGTTCCGGTCAACTTCAGCGATTCAAATGTAATCCCGAGGGACTGCCAAATGTTCAACCTAAAGACCTCACTAAATAATCCATCGGTAGTAGCGACAGGCGGCGGTGTGTACAAAGGCAGGGACGTAATCAACGCTAGCTAATGACCAGCACTTACTGGGAATTCAGGTTCATATGGACCATTTCAATCCATAATCCCGACTAAATGAGCATTTGGAGCGATTTCCCGGCCCTTTCGGGCAAGGGTACGCCCGTTGCTGCTCACATTGTAACGCGCGTGCAGCCAGGGTAATCTAAAGGCATCACGGACCTGTTATCGCTCAATCATTTTAGCGAACACGTTGTCCTATTAACCAGTCAACCGCGATGGGTTGACGTATTATCCGAAATCACTACACCACCCCCAGCGCAAAAGGGTGGCCCGGAAGCGAGTATCAACATCTGACTGCTGATAGCCGTTCTATTTAATTTGATTGGTCACGTTCGTTATCCGGAATTAACCAGACAAATCATTCCACGAACTAAGAACGGCCATGCACCACTACCCTTGGTACGAGAAAGAGCTATTAATCTGTCTTACCTCAATGAAAGTTCGGACCTGGTAAGTTTCCGTGTTGGAGTCAAATTAAGCCGCAGGCTCCACTCCTGGTGGTGCCTTCCGTCAATTCCTTTAAAGTTTCAACTTTGCAACCATACTTCCCCGGAACTAATTTTGGTTTCCCGGAAGCTGAGAGCACCATAATATGGCGTCTCCCAATTGCTAATTGGCATAGTTTACGAAGTTAGAACAGGGCGGTATCTAATCGCCTTCAATCCTCTAACTTTCGTTGTTGATTAATGCAAGCATCCATGGCAAATCTTTCCTTTAGATTATGATCTTACGACGGTCTACGAATTTCACCTCTCGCGCCGTAATACTAATGCCCCCAACTACTTCTATTAATCATTACCTCTTGATCTGGTTACAAACCAATGAATATTAAGACCGGGTCATATTCCATTATTCCATGCAGATTATTCTCCTAAATGGGATAGCCTGCTTAGAGCACTCTAATTTATTCAAGGTAATAGCAGCTGGGCCCCGGAAAACACTGCACCCGATGAAGGCATCAGCGCCACACTACGCACGGCGCCGCGAGGCAAAACCGACGACGCACCGGTCTTATAGTCGCAACAATCCGACCTCTGCCATCATTGGGTAGCACCCGTGTTGGACAAGAATAAACTTCGAACGTTTAACCGCAACAATTTTTAATATACGCTAGTGGGCTGGAATTACCGCTGCTGGCGCAGACTTGCCCTCCGCCAGTCCTTGTTGAAGGATTTATGCTCAACTCATTCAATTATAAGACGTCATAAAAGAGTCTTATATTGTTATTCTCGTCACTACCTCCCGTGCCGGGATTGGGTAATTTACGCCTGCTGCCCCTTCCTTGGATGTGTGGCCATTTTCTGAGCTCCCTCTCCGGAATCGAACCCTGATTCCCGTTACCCAGGTGCAACCAGGCAGTCATATACTGCCATCAATAGTTGATAGGGCAGATATTTGAAAAGATCCGTCGTCGGTGCGAGACCATACGATCAACAAATTATCAGATTTCAACTCCAGCGTCACGAGGACGATTGGTTTGACTAATAATTGCACAGGTTCCACTGAGGGTGTCACATTTGGCATGTATTAATCTAGATTTTCCACAGTTATCAAGTAACTGGGTAAATGATCTTATAAATTATAAGCTGTTATACTGAGCCTTATGCGGTTTCACAGTAAATCTGTTTGTACTTAGACATGCAAGCAACCTTTGAGAACAATATTATTACTGGTAGGATCAGCCAGAATTCTCGCCGCAGACGCAACTAACTAAATGTAACACACAACAAGCGCGACGGAGACTCTCTCTCGCGCGCGCTCTCACGGTGTCATTTTATCTGTTATCTGCGCTGAGAAACGCTAGTTCGCCTCACAACCTCACCGCAACCGTTTTGCCGTTTGTGTTTTTGGGCGTTTTGGGACCGCCGCCGTATCTCTCGTTTCGTGTTCGTTCATGCTCGCTCGAGCTGAGCAGCAGCAGCAGCAACGTAGAATGCCAAAAGATTCCCGGTACATTTCGTTCGCTCATTAACGGCGTGCCTCAGGCACGCCGGTTTCGTTCAGGGTCATAATACCTGCTACGGTCGCTATGCTTCCCGCATAGCCGTGGTAGCCGTGCCAACGTTATTCATGTACGCTCTCTCTCTGTCTCTCTCTCTCTCTCTCTCTCTCTCTCTCTCTCGACCCGCACAACACACGCCACACCACACCAGCCGCCACGGTGAATGGTCGTCCGGCCGTCGTGCTCGTGTGCCAGCTCATGGTACCGGCCAGCGTGCCCAAGACGAACGGCGTGCCCATTCGGAACGGAATTGCGGTCGGACGATGTGATGCCACAGCCGGATCAAAGTCCAATGTTCCCTAGCTGGTGCTCTGGTGGATTCACTTTCATCGACCGGCCATTAATGTCCTCCCCAGAGGTTTCAGTCCATCCGATGTCACCCCCCGGCCGGTGGCGCACTGCGTTGCTCCGGTTTCGCGACTGCGACTACGCCAAAACTCTGTGTGCTGTACACTCTGCACTGCCTCTGACCCCTGACTGACTGACTGACTGACGGCTGACTGGACTGACTGACAGCTGGACTGACTGACTGGACTGACTGGCTGGCTGGCTGACCTGACTGACGACTGACTGACTGACTGACGGCTGAATGACTGACTGACTGACTGACCGGCTGGCGGCTGACTGACTGGACTGACTGGCTGGACTGACTGGCTGGCTGACGGATTGATACTAGAGTCCCCTGGGCTGGACTGGACTGGGCCGGGAAAACGCAGTTGAGCGAAAGGAGAAGTCCACACACCGTGCACGCTTGCACTCACAAGTGCGCACACACCATGGGGGACTTCTCCCTGATCCGGCCGACCTGGTAGACCGTTAGACATCTTTGCCCTATCGTATTTTTACCGCCAGTTCGGAATGGATCCCTTACACTTGCAGTTGGCTGACTGACTGAGCTGGACTGACGGCCAGCTGGACTGACTGGCTGGCTGACGGTGTACTAAGTCCTGGGCTGGACTGAATGGGCCGAGAAAACGCAGTTAGGCGAAAGGAGAAGTCCACACACCACACGGTGCACGCGCACTCACAAGTGCGCACACACCATCAGGGGACTTCTCTGATCGACCGACCTAATGAACCGTTGAACATCTTTGCCCTATCGTGACACTACCGCCAGTTCCGGAATGGATCCCATACACTTGCAGTTGGCTGACTGACTGACTGGACCCCGCGACCCGGCTGACTGACTAGCAATACGTAACTTCC